>NC_030683.2:106624495-107268423 GCF_000004195.4 Xenopus tropicalis | reverse complement strand
TAGTAGGACCATTTGTGTAACTGTTGTAAATGGTGGGGTGCAATCTAGGATGGTGTTTGAATTGTAGAATAGTAGATCAGCAAATCATTGAACAAACCCATGGGCACTTTTGAGTAAAAATAACATATTTAGTTTACAGTGTTTCCATTTTTAAATAAGTGGTCTCTGTCCATTTAAAGGGGTTATTTATGTCCTCAAGTGCAGTGAGCAAAATGACATTTTAAGCGCAATCGTCATGTTTTTTTTCCACAACGCAAGGTTTTTTTCCCATAATTCCAGTGTCATCTCAGTTGCAAGGGGGCATTGCAACTGACAAAGCAAAACTTTGAGCTACCACCACCTCCTGAGCAGATGGCAGCTCCAGGGTTCGCTTTATCAGCAGCACTCAATTCAGAATGGAAGGCATGAAGGACTGAGAGGTGCCGAGTGCAACTATAAGGAAATACAAAGTAAGTATTTGATGCAAGTACCTTTAGGGTTTATACACAGGGGCGTTTCACCCTGTGCCCCCATGCCATGGAGTTCTCCTTCATCCCACCACAGGGGAGCACAGGATGAAACGCAACCCATTATTTCATATGGGACTATACTGACACATATAAGCACCGAATATAGGTGGAACTCTGGGTAAACACCCATTTTAACAAGCAACATACTGCAGGGAAGAGTGTCGTTTGTTCAGCCAAGCTCTTTTCTTTGCAGCTCAATTGTAAAGTACATAAATACCTATACAAAGTCAATGGAATATGGGACAATCCCAGGATATTTAAGATGCCTAGATATCAACTAGGCATTTAGTAGCTCAATGACTAGGTGTGGGGCTGGATTTGTAACTGAAGGGCCACCTCCCATGCATGTTTATTCCTAGGTTCCTACAGATACCCAGAGCACTGGAGTGGTGTCTGTAGGAACAAAGCTATGACAAAGAACAGATGCAAATGTGTGGCATGCTGTCCCTTAAATCGAACCACCATTGACCTGGGCCTTTGTGGCTTCCTACAAAGTTGGGACTTGATAGGTGACAAAAACACTCAAATCACCCTCCATTCACTTGTATAACAATCACCTGCCATGCCAGTGCACCGATTAAGGTTCTAAGTAGCAGTATAGAAAGGTAAACAGGCCTTTCAGATAAAGAAAACTAGTTGAGATGTTTGGCCAATGCTTCCATTTTCCCTTGTACATCAGCTCAGGGGTGAGTTTTGCAATGTGTAAAACTGCACTACTTAACATTGTACTACACATTTGCCTTAAGTATAAGCCTTTTTTGGTTCTGAGGAAGTGCTGTGCAAGAGCACAAAATGTTCCAGTAGTTTCTTAATTTACTTTTTTATATACTTTATACGCCAAGGTGCAACAATTGGAATAATGTATTTAAAAAGATTCTGTTACAGGGAAACATGTTTTTACAAAATGCATTACTTACAAGCACTCTTCCAGCAGAATCCTGCAATTAAATCCATTTTACAAAAGAGCAAACAGATTTTTTTACATTTAATTTTGAATCTGATGTGGGACTAGATATGTTCTTAGTTTCCCAGGTTCCCTCAGCCATGTTTTCTGACAAACTTCTGTCACTCTTTACTGCTGCACTGCAAAATGAAGTGATGATAACTGATAACTGCTTCCTGACACCTGCATTGCTCAAAATGTTCCCACACCCCACCCAGTGGTAGATAAGAGAATCCCGCTTAATAGTAAAAACACCCAAGTCCGGCCAGTCACATTAAAAAGGAGCACCAATAGCTTATCTTACAGCAGTTGCATAGTAGAGTGCTGGCTCTTTCTAAAACCACCTGATCAGGCACAATGACTTGAGATGGCTGACTACACACCAGTATTGCAACTAAAAAAAAAATACATTTATTAGTTCTAGTATAATATTTTAAATGGTAGAATGAATTATTTGCAATGTACACAGTAATTGATAATATATGACCCCATAAAAATTATGTCAGAATCCCTTTAAAGTCTGTGATGTGCACCATAATGGAAAGGTATGATGGTGATTGACCTTTTTTGGGTGCCCCTTTAAATTGATAGCCTTATCCAGTACTAGGGAGAAAACACTAAACATCTCCAAAATCAATTCACCATACATAACAATTCCTTCTATTTTATTCACCTTTTGTTAAGTGATTGAAAAGTTATCTGACCCCTATCTGAGATGTCCTCTGCTCACATCATGGGTATATGTAATCTACCCAGTCCAGCTTGATCTCCCAGATCAGGGCAGGAAAGGTGCCCATCACACTTCATACTTATTTCTACATTCTAGACTAATCCATTAGAGATTTCCCTCTGCTGCTACCAGGGAAACTGCTGTGCCCTCCCTTTTTTCCAACATACACACTAAACCTTGGCTGTATTTGGTTGACAGTTCTCTGTCTAGCCTTATACAACCACATAGTGACTGGCCATAGTGTTTGGCATCCTTCTAGTTCTTAATATTTTCACCTTTTGGTAGTATAAAGAAGTCAAAGGCACATATGAGGGGAAAATGATGTAGCTATGTATTATTCCAGTCACAGATATGCTGAACAAAGGTATAAGCATTAGAGGTAAGGTGGAAACTGAACAGTGACTACCACAGCGCTGGAGAACTCACTGCCAGTAAAAGGATTGATAATGTGAATGTTCCAAATCGGGGTTTTATTAGAATAAATATATATGGCTATTCTTTAAACTTAGGGTAGTGTTGTGTTTCCCAGAAACCCTTTGCCATTACTTTCACACACGTGCAACAATATATCTAAAGAGAAGCCATGAAAAAAGCAGTTTTCCTCTTGGGGATATGTCAGAATTTGAAAGAAATAAAAAAAGGATCAGTCTACTGAGCAGACAGGTAAAATTACACAAAATGACAAAATACACTGGTCAAAAGCAACAGGAGGATTATGGGATATAGAGTCAGATCACCAGAATAAATAAAGAAACAGAAGCAATGCTGAGACAGGCTAAGAATAGGGCAGAGTGGGTACCGTGATACAGAGCAGGAGCAGAATTACCTGGAAATGGAGCATTCCACAGAGATTATGAGAACAAGGTTAAGGGGGAAATGGATCAAGGAACACAGAAAACAACACTGAAAATATCTGTCAATTTGCATTACTGCATAACTAAATTCTATATATCTGTTCACAATGTAGCTAATATACAAGTTAAACGTTCTATGTAATTCATATAAAAACACAAAAATTATATATTTATTTCTATTGGCTTTGAACAATACTATGGAGGGTAAATGTATTTATTATTATAATTTTACTAACAATAATAACAATTATGATGATTTTTTTTTTTTAACAAAAATACTTACTTTATGAACAGCGGTCATCACTCTCTGAGAGGCCTTTACATGTCCAAAAACCAAAACTTGATATTTCCACATTATGGAAAGATCATTATTCTGGAAAAACCTTATTCCAAGCATTCTGTATAACAGGTCCCATACTTATATCTGATTGCTGGGCTCAGAATAATCTGGCAATAAAAAATATTAAAAGTTTATTAGAAGTGGATATTCCTTTTAAGCAGACAGTACATGGTGGATTCCTTGGTCTCTAGTATAACAAACGAACAACATTGATGCTACTTATAGGAACATTTGGCATCTTCTTCTGTGGTCCAGAGTAAAAAAAATGACTTTGTAGGGCCCCTGCTGTTGGTTTTCAATAACCTAGGTCTACAAATTCAGCAACACCTGGGTTACCACATTTTTGCTAATGCTTAAACTTTATGCATTAGCAAAAATGTGGTAACCCAGGTGTTGCTTTAAGGTGTTACTTAATGTGCACTCCTAGTTTCCTTTATGCCATAAAGAAAATTAGGAGTGCACATTAAGTACCACCTTAAAGGGATACTGTCATGATTTTTATGGTATAAGTTTTATTTCTAAATTACACTGTTTACATAGCAGATAATTCACTCTACTATTAAAAATTTATTCTTGAACCAACAAATTTATTTTTTTTCAGCTGTAATATTGGTGTGTAGGTGTCTGAGCTTTCAGAAGGAGCCAGCGCTACACACTAGAACTGCTTTCAGGTAACCTATTGTTTCTCCTACTCCCATGTAACTGGAGGAGTCCCAAGCCGGACTTGGATTTCCTACTATTGAGTGTTATTCTGATATCTACTGGGAGCTGCTATCTTGCTCCCTTCCCATTGTTCTGCTGATCGTTGCTGGGAGGGGGGGATATCACTCCAACTTGCAGCTCAGCAGTAAAGTGTGACTGAAGTTCATCAGAGCATGGTTATGGCACCCTGGGAAATTAAGAACTTGGCTAACCCCATGTGAAATTTCAAAATTAAATATAAACAAATCTGTGTTTTTGAAAAATGGATTTAAATGCAGGATTCTGCTGGAGAAGCTCTTTTAACTGATGAGTTTTGAAAAGAATATGTTTTCCCATGACAGTATTCCTTTAATTGTTCCAGTTCTTATTTACTTACTCAAGGGGCTGAAGATAGGTGTTAAATTTCCCCATGCAGAACTAACTGTTGATTGGTTGTTATGGGCAACTGCACTGCTACCATTTAGTTTCTATGTTTGTAAATAAGGAAAAAGTTTACTGTTAGTGAAAAAGTCATAAGCACCTTCTAACCTGCTTTTCCCCGTTTCCAACATATGCAGTCATTAGTTAGTGCACTTACATATGGGTTAATCGCCACATTCTATAAGGCTATGACATCTCGGTGTGCCCATAGCCTAAAACTCCTACACTGTCACCTATGAGTGGCAGAAGAGACATTATTACACAGAAGAACTGTAAGTGCACTTACATACGAAAGCAATCTCTCAACAACATGCAGCTTCTCAAGCCCCCAGAATTCAGCTTCCAAGGAAACAAACATCTCCCGGTGCTTCTGAATATTCTAGTACATCACTGTCCCCATAAGTGTACAGTTAACCCCATGTCAGTGGTGTGATAATCCAGGTCTGGATTTTTTTAAAAAACAAAATAAGGTTCAAAGCAAACCAGTAGTGGATTATTGCCACCTAAACTACAAAATGTGCACCCCAGTTCTAAAGTGCCCCAAGAGTCCACACCAATAACGGAACTAAACATCCCCAGGCCCATGTACAGGGCAAAGAGTCGGGCCCCCCAACCCCCCTCTGGACATATTTTTAGTGACGAATTTGTAACGGTGCGAGCATCCAGCGGGCCCCAATCACATCCTCCACACCCCTCGTATGTCTGCCACAAGTCCACACAGAGACACCAGAAATATACCCAGTAACACATTATGATGATGGCACAGAGTAGAGGCACACAGGTTTGTTTGCCTATAATTCTCCGATATATGTTTTTTTTCTTTGAAAACCTTGGCAGCGCATGTAGAGGCAAACAGCACCTGTTAAATCTGTCTCTTCAATTCTAAACCACTATACCAGACTGGTGGCATCTTTCATATCCCCATGCTTGTATACAGGGCTGTATCTACCATGTAAGCACCTGTGGGCCCTTGCCCAAGCCTGCCACCAGACACTTTCTGCTAAATTGGGGAGGCAGAGCTGAGGTGAGGGATGGTATCTGCTTCCCCAGCAATGGGCACATACACAGGACAGGCGGGGAAGCTGCACATGTGCAAAACATGGGAGAATGGGGCAGGTAGCACTGTACCTAAATACAACCTTGCTAGTATAGGTCCTGTTCTTTGTGCCTCTTGAGACTGCAGACCCAATGGCGAGTATGTATGTTCCTGGAGTGGGAGGACAGATTTACTGAAATACATGCAAAAATAAAGCACTTTTAGTTACCATGGATGGTTCTTTCCCACCCCTAGTAATTTACTGCCAAGTAGAATTAGCACCCAAGGCAATACTACCTTGCAACATGACTGAAATGGCACTCCCTGCCAGTACCACAATTGCTTTTGTGCTATTATGCCTTAGCTATAGGCACTGCTGTTCTGTTTATGTGGTACCTTTTTCCTCTCATCTTTTTCCATCCCATGGCTATTGTTCCACAGGTAGAGATTACACCTGGCCGTATTTAGGTTTTCTAGCCTGGCCATTTGGCCAATAAAATGATATTTTGTGCCAACATTAGTAAAGGAGTGCTAACATATACTAAAGAGTTTTCTTTCCATAGGGTATAGCAACAAATGTGATCTTCCTATCTCTTTTAAACATTTACTTTAATTATAAGATTGGCATGAAGTACCATTGCCTGCCAGGCCAATAAAATACCTGGTAGATGGCTACACCTATTTTATTTATTATTCTCAGTGGTGAATTACACAGCTCCCCTCCTCTTCTAGGCAGCTGGCTGCGTGAGTGCCTAGGGCTCCTGTCAGTGATCAGGGCCCATTTAGCTTTTAATAAAATTATTTCTCATTATTTCTGATTCTTTATGTATTTATGTTTATTTGTGCCAAGTGGCACTGTTTGGGTGCACCTGGGCAGGGCCGGAACTAGGGGTAGGCAGAAGAGGCAGCTGCCTAGGGCGCAACGATTGGGGGGCACCAGACAGGAGCCTCTCCTGCCTACCCCTAGTCCGCGCTCCTGTCATTGCCCCCACCGCTTGTCATTACGCAGTGGGGGCAATGACCCATCGCATTACACCCCCCCCCCCACGGGTGAGGTGGCCGACTGGGTTGCCTATGGTGCCTGGTCGGCCATGCCTGCCTCCTTCCAGGAGCATGGTGCACCCAACCAGTGCCACCCAGCACAAGTAAAGATAAATATTTAATATTTTAATCTGCCTCTGAAGGCTCCCCTACAAATAAGTTTTTGAATAATTGAAAAGTTTCTAACCAAATTCACAGCATTACATGCTCTTAGCACTTCCACACGTCTCCCTGCTCATAAATGTGTGAGGTAAAACATCTTGTACCTCAGAGCCAAACATATAAGACTTTAATCCCCTCCAGCTCCTCATGCAGTGCCCTGCATTTGTTCTGAATTAACCTAACACAGGTATTGGGATAGGCAGTGTACGGTATACCCGGCACCATCAGGCATTGGGGATAAGTCGCCGGAGAATCTGGGGCTTTCAGTATGATTCCCGCCACTTTCATTTGTTGTCTTGGCAACGCCTTTTCGGGTTACATGGGAGAAGCGCTACCTGCTTTTTGGCCTGTTCTCCGTCTCACAACTATTGTGAGTATACCTACATACGGTGCCAGCAGCTTCTTGGCTTTCCTACGCACCTCTGTTACCATCTTCCTGCCTCCCGTAATCAGGGAATAGCAGCGCCAGCACAGCTAGAAATATGGACATCCTCACTCACTATGACGCAGTCATTTTAATGGAATATATCTCATACCGTGAAATAACCATCTGTTATAAAGGGCCAAAAAGTGTAATAATAATACGTAGGGATGTGGATACTGAGCTGCTGATTAACGTAAAATTCGTATTACAATGCTCAAATCTAACATAAAGGGATGGTTTTAGGGTAGAGGTGTTTCAGGCCACTTGTGCAATAATTGAACAAATGGGTGCAAATAATTATAAACTGATTTTTAAAAATTAAATACAGCAGAGATGTGCCTGAAAATCTCCAATGCCTGTGTACAGGTATAGGATCCCTTATCTGGAAACCAGAAAGTTCCGAATTACGGAAAGGCTGTCTCCCATAGACTCCCATTATAAGAAAATAATTCTAATTTTTTAAAAAAAAAAGAAAAATTACCTTTTTCTCTGTAATAATAAAACAGGACCTTGTACTTGATCCCAACTAAGATATAATTAATTCTTATTGGATGCAAAACAATCCTATTGGGTTTATTCAATATTTAAATTATTTTTAGCAGATTTATGGTATGGAAATCCAAATTATGGAAAGATCCCTTATCCAGAAAACCCCAGGTCCTGAGCATTCTGGATAACAGGTCCCATACCTATATTTATATTTAGACCAACGTCTGCTTGTTTTTTTGTATGGGCGCCAGCAAGCATAGGCGGTTTCCATAAAACTCTGTGGGAGGCAGTTCTGGCATTTTGAGGTGTTTTAGTTTCAATCATTTTTATTGGGATTTTTTAAACATTATAGCCAAATAAAGGCATTAAAATATTTTTAAACATTAATATTTACATTATGCAGAAAAATAATCTGCAGTACAAATAATAACAGCCGTTGAAAACTTATACATTCAGTATTGGTCAACATATGATAAAATATGATATAATATAATTTAATATTGTTGGTTAAGAAATTTGTTATGTACACGTATATTTATACCCGTATACTAATCACGCGTTGAAAACGTGCAAAACGCGTATAAACTGACACTACTGAGATCCTAGGGGACGCATCCATCTAAGGAATTTTGAGGTGTTTTGACAGAGAGTGGTGTGACATTATTGTGATATTGATCTTTGAATATTTAGAATATTTCTCTTAGTTATAAAAAGAGCCCCAATTTTGACAAAACCATTTTTTACCTTTTGTGAATGTGATGTGCGTTTACCTTTATTTGAAACATAAGTATTTTGATGTTTTGTTTTTATTATGAAAATTCATAATAAAAAAAATTCATGTTTGGAAATGATTAAAACAAATAATTCCAACGCAGGTCTGGAAACTTAAGAGGCCTCTGTTTGGCATTTGCATTTGGGTTTTGAAAATAATAAAATGTGTTTGATTTTGAGTAAAACCTTTTCTTTGCTAAATAAATTTAACTGTATGTTGCAACGATAGTCAAAACGTAGTGGAGGGGGGAAAAAACACCAGGTATTGTTATAATTCCAGGTGAACATTTGAATAGATTTACTAGTTGCCTCTAATTATTCACTTTGCCTAGGGGAATTTCTGCCCCTGAAAATGTTAAAGGATTGTAAAACTGATCAGCTGCGCAGAATGATTTAAATTTTACCAAGATCAGAAAACAATTACCCAGGGCATACTAAATCTGTACCGCACAATAACGTTGTAATAGCAGCCATTTGGCTTGTCATGTATGGAGGGCATAATATGCTATGACATTCTTTTTAAAAGCGAGGCTTGTTAAGCAGAGCTTCAGCAACAAATATGTGTGTGTGATATAATCCCCTAGGGATGCCCATTTAATATTGAACATTTACAATAACATTATGCAATATTCACTGAATACAATATGGCAGTGTAATATCCACTTAGTTTTTATTCTGTAGTACCATGTGTGTCTTCTGTTTAAAATACAGAAATGAATTAGTAATGAGCCTGTGCAATATACAGAGCAGAGTGCCTGTAAAATACAGGGCTGCCATCATATGAAGTAAACAGCTGGGGCTTCTGTAGGGAGTCCTAGTAGATTTTAGGCCTGGGGCCAATGCTTTCCTCGTGCTCCTGAGTAGGCACTTACAAATTGCCCACCCACTGGTAGAACCCAAACATATCAAAGCCCCAAGATTTTTTATGGTGGCTCTTTTTAAATATGCAGAGCCAGTTACAGAGCATTGTGCCTGTGTAATACATGAGTTTTGTACCCATTTATTAAACAGCAGTGAGCCTGTGTAAAATACTTATGGGCACGTATATCAAAGGCTTAGGTCAAAGATACATGGTTAATAAGGCTAATGCAAGCTAATCAAGTTTCTCCTTCAAGTGGCGCAACTCGAGTTTTTGCAGTCTCCAAATCTTGATTTGTGAGATTTATGATATAGAGAACCTCAGATTTGCAAAGATACCAATGAAATCAACGAGAATAGGATATAGAGATAGGACTAAATATTGCATATTTTTGTTTCCCAAAAACTAAAGTCATCAAATGGCTGGAGACTGCAGTTGGGAAAAATATTTACAGCAAACATTTGAGCATAATTTCTTTGTCTGAATTTAGTTGACATTAATGCATTGAGATCTTTCTTAAATGCAGTTAGTTTCAAGGAAATTCAAGATTGGAGTAAGAGGAGATTAATTTAGGATTATTACTTGAGATAGTTAAATATGACAACACAATTTTGTATAAATGTGCCCCTTAGTGGCGGAGTTATACAAATGCCAGGGGGGCTGCTGTAATATGTCATAGACAGTCACTATATATTGGCCTTTGAGGGAGCTGTTTGGGCCTCTGATTACTTGAAATACCAGGGCCTAATTTGTATCTCAGTCCAGACCTGGATTGTAGGATTGGTTGAACACAGGGAAGCCGATTTACTCATTTTCAAGGTTAAGAAAAAAAAAGTGACAAATGCAAGCACTAGTAATATCTTGAACCAAATAGTTGCATATGTGTTTTTTTGTGGGGGGAAAAAAATAGTACACAAGTGATCACATAGTTCCATTCATATTTAATGAGGCTGAAAATCTTGAATGTTTTAATATACTTGGAAAATAAATAAAGTTGCTTGAAACAATTCTTGATCTGAAACATCATCCTGTTACCCGTGTAGCGTATCTGCAGAAGCTTACATAGTTACAAATCATTTCTTCATCCCCTTAACCCATCCTCTGCTTTTGTGGCTTTTTAAATGAGCTGAAATTACCTTCAGGAATCAGCTAAATCTGTATAACTGGCCTCTAACAGACTGGACCGGGACCACCACTGGCATGGAGCTTTGGCCCCCTAGTGGCGCATAACACCAAGGAAAGAGACCTGCTCTTGCAAGTATAGCAATATCCTTGTTTTCTCCTGGACCCAATTATTATGCCTTTTAAAACAAGTATCTTGCCTTACATGTCTCTCTTTTTTAGGGATTAACACACTGAAAATATAGGGGACATAGTATCATTCTGCTTTTTACTCTTAAATTGCCTGTTATAGAAGTTTAAAATAGACATTTTATCACTGCATAATACACAGCTAATGTACAATGTGAATTAGAAGCTGAATGTAAGAAAGCCTTTGTATAGAGAGGAATATTATTTGATCCACATATATAAATGCTTAAATGTTTTGAGTAGTACATTGCGCATATGTTGTTACTTGGTATGTGTTTAATACAGGTATGGTTAATACAGTGAGTTTTGTTATACCATATACCATAAAGCATATTGTTTCTACTACATGAATATCTGTGTACTTTTAGTTAATTAAGCTTGCATGAATTCATGTTCATCCAGAAGCCCCCAGGTTCCATGCAAACTAGATAACAAAAGTCATAATTTTATATATATATATATATATATATATATATATATATATGTAATTTCTAAAATGAAGTACGCAGCTTAAGCACTAATATATATATAGATATATATATTAGTGCTTAAGCTGCGTACTTCATTTTAGAAATTACAGAAAAAAAGAGATTTTCGTCTTTCACTTGGAAATGGATATGGCAACCTCAGAGCACTGCATCTGTTTTACCCGAGGATGGTGGGAGTGGTAGTTCACATTAGATTAACATTGCTTGCTGCTGTAGAGTCTTACATGCCAGTATTATGAAGAGAGCCACCATGCAGTTAATGAGCACTCTCCAGCCCTGCTGCTGTTTCGCAAGATGGGACTTGACCAAGGTAACTGATGACCTTCATCCGGCTGTAGCCAAGGATCACCACACCCTGCCTGGGCTCAGCGTTTTCCTCTTTTCAATCCAATTCTTTTCATTCTGAGCAGGCTGGCCTCTATCTTTCCTTACTATGCTCCAAAGCTCATATTTTTTTCCCTTTAGCCCACTGATAAAGCAGCACTTCCCTGCTGGAGAAGCAGACGGTACCTTGCCATTCTAACTGTTCTCCAAATGTATGCTGTCTGCTCTGCGTCTCTATCTCATGCTCTAACATTTTATTCCATCACTGTACACCATTTGTGTTTAGCTTAAGGGTATCTCCAGTCTCCTGCTCTTCTTTCTAAAATGTCTCACTTCTGGCTCCGCACTTTAGAATTCTCTGCCCTTCAATATATGATAAGCACCTTTTCTCTGTACTCTAAAATCTCGCTCTGCTTTCAAAGAGCACTGTTATAGCTACAAAGTTGTAACCTTTTCCCTGTGCACTTATTAGAAGATGCACAGCATATACAGAGTTTGCTTGCACACTCATTCTGCTGCTTGCATTCACCCCATGTATAGTAGTAGTACCATGCAGATCACAATTTGACCTTACTTATAGATCACAATGGACTTTCATCCATGTGCATAGTGCAAGATTTATAATACAGGATTCAGTTTAAGATTCTTGTACTCACCTACAAAGCAGTCACTGGTGCCGCACCACTCTATATAACCACCCTAATCCCCCCCAGACCTAAACTCTCGGAAATGCAATTATCCACTGAGCACCCATAATCTTCCCTTATTCACTCACTAAACACTGGTTTTCACCTCTTACTCTGCACTTCCTCTCACTTTACTCACCAACATGAACTCTACCGCCATGCTAGTTACCCTTACCTTATGTCTCAGCCCCCCTCCCTTTTAAAATTTTAGCTCTTGCGAGCCGGCCCTCCCCACCTAGTGTCGCCAATCCTTATCCAAATGTAACTGTAAACCAATTTTTGTGAATTGTCAATATGTACATGTTAACTGTTTTGTCTTTTATACCCCTTTATTCTGTAAAGCGCTGCGTGAATTGATGGTGCTATATAAATAATAATAATAATACACGTCTGCATTTAAATGACAAAGCTGTGTACAATGACAGAGCTAGAAACTTTCCAATTGACCCTTTTTTATATGGTTTGCATCTATTGCGAAGCTACAGTTTTATTGTTACTATCTATTACTTATCTAAGGAATCAGACACCGTATTGTTAGGCACAACCCTCCCACCGATAATTATTATTGCTAAATTTGTCTCTGGGCAGCGCTTTTCTTTGCTGAAAAATGCACCAGTTTGGAAAGGGGATCACTGGGATGGCACTACCTCTAAGTGTAATAACAAATTGGCACTCCTAGTGAATAAAATGTAACTTGTCCTTTAAAGACAAACTACCCCTTGAATCCTTTCTAAAACATCACATTTGTGCTCCTGCTTCATAAAAACCCCTAAGGTCTGTGACACATGGGGAGATTAGTCTCGCCGCAACAAATCTCTGTTGTAGCAGGTGACTAATCTCCCCGCAATGGCATCCCACCGGCGGCTTCGGCAAATCGGGGCGCCGCGTATGCCATCCCACCAGCGATTTACATTCTAGCTGGTGGGATGGTATTTCAGAGAAATAAGTCGCCTGCGACAATTCCCGTGTACCACTTCTCTAAAGAGTTTTTGTTACTAAAATTAGATTTATCTATTGATCTTTGATTTTAAAAGCTGCAAATATGATGTAATGGTAATATTATTTAAATGTTTTGCTTGTACTACAAGGTATTTTTGGTCAGCCTGGGCATGTTTTTCAGATTGACAGATAGGGTTCTGCTCATTGTACGACATGAGACCGATGTGTTTCTGTTGGAAAGAAAGTTTGTATCTCACGTGATGCTTCTAGGAAGAATGCTGCAGCTCTATACAGTTTGACAGAATGGTGCATTCCTGATGCATGAGACAATATTCTGTTTATTGATCTGACCAAAATTGCTTGTGTAACTAAGCCCACTATCAAGGATGGGTAACCTATTTCTCTAAGGATGTTGTTGAACTATATATATATTCCAGCATCTCACCGACAGCCAAAGGCTACTAAAGGGTGCTTAGGTTTCCAGCAACATCTTGAGAGCACCTAGGTTATCCATTCCTTTCATAAATGCTACTGGTGAGGCTTGGGATTCATGTAATGATGCGTGCTCACAGTGGGCTTTATACGCTGTTTCCCCCTGCTACTGTCTTGTTTTATAGTTTGCTATCTTCACAGTATGGAACACAAAATTAGTTTGATCACGTTAACATAATTATTACATTGAGTGCGGGGTGTGATGCTGGTAAAACCTTAGGTTCTGGAGTATAAGTTAGGGTAAGCCACCAAACAAGATGTCAAGATGGGAAGTCTGTTTTGATTTCCATGTCAGTTTGTGTGTGACCTTAGGCAAGTCACTTAATCTGTCTGTGCCTCAGGCACCAAAATTAGATTTTAAGCTCTAGCAACAACTGACTGGCTGACTCTCTCTATAGAATCCTGTAGATATCAGTCTTTTAAAGAAACATAAACTTTTATATGGGATGAGGGTTCGGTGTTTGGACATTAGGGTTTCTTAGGATGCAGACTTTTGGGGTGGGTTACAGAAAATGAACACTTCAGGTTGTGCAGCGTCAGTCTTGCTCTGATAAATGTAAATTAATTCATTGGATTTGAATCCATGACAGTGAAGTATCACTCCATAAAGGAAACTACATTTAAAATAGCATTTAGGTATCAGTAAATCTCCCTGCGAGTTGGGGAGATTATTACTGAGTGTGCAGAGGTCAGAACTTTTTCACTGTGAAAACCAGGCCTAGAAGCTCACTGATTATGGCTACCTGGTTATCCACATATAGTGCCAAATCACATTCAGTAAGATCACTCCATCTCTGGGCCTACAAACTAGGTTCCATTGGAATCAGCAGCTACTGTATGTGGCCAGTTTAAATACTCCTCTGAAAGTCATGTCTTGCTTATGTCTAACTATTCTTATTAATTTAGGATAGTCTTAAATTGCATAACATTTAGAATGTGGCACCATATTCTTACACATTACATATCCCCACTTCATTAAATCCACAGCAAAACACTCATTGCCATTATATTCCTAAACATTTTTCAGTACAGATTTCTTTTCCCTCCTGGCTTTTCCCTTATATTGATTCCTGCTGGTATATATACTTTTCAATAGACCCCATCCTTCTTTAAGGCCTGCTGAAATTTCACAGGCCGTATGTCATCTGTGGCAATAAACCTAATCTCTCTAAATGTGTTTAAAGTGTACTCATTTGCTTGCACATTGCACAGGCAGGAATTGTTATTTAATCTTTTCAACCTGCTATTGCTAAGTGCTGGCATACACATTTTAGTATTTAGTTACACTCTCTATTTTTGTTGGTAAGAAGCATGCAAATTAAATATTATTTTCTTTACTATTCTTAAGGGTCTATATTAGTTGTATTATTCTCTGTCTGTGTTTTCATTGGCCTTTTACTTTGGGCCCAAGTTTTTTTTGTGCCAGTGCCAGCATTGTCAGTAATGATATTAAGATTTCATTCAGTAGATGAAAATCAGTTGTAATTGTAGGTGCAACATAGTTCAAGTACCTCTGACAGTGTTGGACTCGGCCTTGTAGGGCCCACTTGAGCACCTGACATTTAGGGCAAATTCTACACACCAATGGATATAAAATGTATGGTAGAAATTAGAGAGCTGGAACTCATATAGTGGAGTCCACCAGAGCTTGGACCCACAGGAAAATTCCCTGGTTTTCTAACAGGCCAGTCCAACCCTCACTCTGGAAATACCACCTCCTCAAAGCAGGTGATGAATCCAGGGTTCTCTTGTGGCTTTGTGTCCTGTAGCTATAACGTTGTGCACAATTGTGCAGTATTCATTAGAGCAGGCTGAACAAGTGCCTTGTTGTTCAGGACAAAGTGTAAGGGACCTCTTTATTGCCATAAGTACCTATGTGAATAGCGTTTAAGCATGCACGCACATTTTAGTGATTTGCACATGTGTTTCTAAACCAACTGACTAGTAAAATCAATCTAGCTATTGCCAGCAGTGTTTCTTTGTCATTTAGCCTCAGTAAAAGAATTTGTATGCCAACTTAAGCACAGTTATATGCCATGCAGTTACAAAAGAAACTGGCTGCATAAGTATGTATGCATTATATCTCAATGTGTTAACTCTTTACATTATTGAGAATATGTTAATGGTTTTTCTTGTCTCCTGGTATGGGAACCATTGTCCGGAAACCCAATATCCAGAAAGCTCCAAATTACGGGAAGGCCATGTCCCATAGACTCCATTTTAATCAAATAATTCACATTTTGAAAATTATTCCCTTTTCACTGTAATATTAAAACAGTGCCTTGTACTTTATGCCAGCTAAGATATAATTCATCCTTATTGGAATCAAAACAATTCTGTTGTGTTTATTTTATGTTTAAATCATTTTTTAGGAGACTTTTAGTAGGTATGGAGATCTAAATTACAGAAAGATGCGTTATCTGGAAAACCCCAGGTCCCGACCATTCTGGATAACAGGTCCCATACCTGTTCATACACTGACTGCACATTTATTGCCATGGAACAAGTTGGATTCAACATTGTTTACTTATCTTAGTTTAAATGTGCTGTGCTTTTTAGTTCAAAAGTTCATTTTATTTCAGCTGCATTTTAATGTATGTAAGATAGGAAATGTGGTGCTGTAACATTCGGCTGTGCCCTTGTGTTCTTGACTTGTTAAATGCTTCCAGCTATTTTGCTACTGTCTATGCATCTGTTTGTCCAAAATCCCATACTGTTGTTACTTTCTCTTTATATATTACCCGTTATCTCTTTGTTGCCTTTAATCTCATTCTTCTTCTCTCCCTGTGACATAAATGGGGTGGAGCTTTGGTCAGAAACCCTTTGGCCCCTGGGACCATAGGGGGAAGGGAGGCATAGGACAAAGGCCACACTTATCCTGTCCCTTTGTCTGAGACTAAATTACAGGATCAGTTCTACTGGTCACCTGCAGATGGCACCAGACTAATAATCAGGGGAAAATATAAGCAACTGATATCCTTTTAGTCATACGTCTCAGTAAAGTCTTCCATAACCTCAGTTACTTGAGAAGGGCCTTTGGTCATATATCATGTGTAAACACATGCAGAGATTTATATTTTCTTGTATGTCCAAACAAAAACAGTTTTTTTCTGAGTATTTTTAAGCAACTTTACAATATTTGTTAATTTCAAAAAATGTATTGGTAGTTATTTGTAAATGCTACTGAAACAGCATCTGTCTGGTAGTTTATGTTCCCTTTCTTTCTGGATATGACTTCTCAAACAGAGAACAAAAGTTAGAAGTTGAAAATTTTTGAGTCAGACTTTGCTTTTAGTTTTGCAGGGTAGTGGATATTTATATGAAGTTACTGATCCTCAGAGACAGTAGAGCAATAATTCTTTAGAAGAGTCAATTCTATGCTTCCTTAGTATTCAGCTGGGCCAGTCATTGATGAAATGCAGCAACTAAATAGATGCCTTAATTTTTTTCCTCTGTATGTTGTGCCCAGTAACGCTTTCTAAGCTAAGCTCTAAGTGGCTGAAGAAGAAACACTGATTTCTAGGGCTTGGTAGCCCTTATACCCCTATTTGTATGTGTAACAGTGCAGCACGCACTGACATGATAGGCACCCCAATTCATGCACAGTTACATAAGGGGTCATTTACTACCTACAGGTCAGGTTGCAAAGTGCAAAAAAAAATGTGTGCAGTCTACCTGTTTGTCTATGTTTTTTCTTTCCCCCTTCCCTTACACCTTTCAAACCTTTTTTTTTTACATTGATTTTGTAGCCACTTTTGCACCTTTTAGTGCACCTGCACTT
The DNA here is from genome assembly GCF_000004195.4 of Xenopus tropicalis. Classification (NCBI taxonomy): domain Eukaryota; kingdom Metazoa; phylum Chordata; class Amphibia; order Anura; family Pipidae; genus Xenopus; species Xenopus tropicalis. The sequence continues at coordinate 107,251,122 of NC_030683.2, read as the reverse complement.
GCTTCTGGGGTGTCAGTAAATAATCCCCATAGTTATTTAGAAGTGAGGATGAAAAATGTGCATAAACATCAGGTTCAACCTTTTGTCCTATTGAAACTTTCCTTAGTTTTAGCAGACCCAGAAAAAAGGGGGACATTCCTAACACTAAAAGAGTAGTTGGATCAGTCCCTGGATCAAGGTTGTATAGGTATTGGATCCATTATTCGCAAAATCGTTATGCAGAAAGCCCAGAATTATGGGAAGGCTATCTCCCATAGACTTCATTTTAATTAAATAATTCACATTTTTAAAAATGATTTCCTTTCGCTCTGTTATAATATAGCAGTACCTTGTACTAGATCCCAACTAATATGAAATTAATCCTTACCTATCCTTTAGGACTTATTTATATGTCCTAATTTTTTTTAATTATAAGCCTTAAAAAGATACTGAAATGAAGAACATTTTACATCTAATATAACATTGTCTTTGCATGCTATTTATAATTTTGCCTTGAAAGTATTTGCTCAGTGATTTTACACTACCTAGTTGATAACCCATGTCCCTCTATGGGGGGGGGGGGGCTGCCATATTTGTGCAGCAGGAGTCCATTAGCATTAGAAGCTATAACTGACAGGCTGAGAAGGGACAGTCAGGTTTAGGAATCTCAAGTAACAAATACTTTAGACCAGCCCTATCAGCAAAAAATTATCAACATGACCTATAGGTAACTTTTTATGTAGATTTATATTTTAAAAAGGTGTTTTTTCATGTCAGTATCACTTTAAGGTATGGAGATCCAAATTATGGAAAGACTATCCACGGTGTGGCCAATGCACTGACACTGTAAGTTTTAGGAGCCCCTGCTTGACCTAAGCACAGTTCTCCCCAGTGCCCGTGGTGTCTATAGATACAGATGGAGCAGAAGCTAGTGAAGCATCTGTTACGACCACGAGAATAGTTTGAGCTTTTGCCAGATGCTTTAGCAAAAGCATTTCCACCTGGATATATCTCTTAGACCTCCCTGTATCCCTCCACTACACCTACAACTTCCAGCAGTCCCCTGGCTTGTATTGTTAAACAGAAACTGGAAGTTGAACAGAAAGGAAATGCTAGGTATAGGATTAGTACATTGTATTTATAACCCCTGATATTTGACTTGCACTGAACACAGTTACAGTTCAGTGGCAAATAAGGCCAAGTCCAAGTTGAAAACTTGCCAAGTGCACCAGTCTCCCTAGTCAGCCGCCCAGACAAAAGCCTATCAATAGGTTAATCCTGAGGTCGAGAGGTCAGGATTATTGAGAAAGTGATTAGGTCCCCGTCAGATCAATTCCTCCTTAGCAGCCCCTCCTTGGACACATAAACACCATTGATTTTGTGTGTGTTTAACATGTCTGTGGCAGAGCATTGATCTACCTTCCTGGGGAGAAGGGAGGGGGGGAGAGAAATTGAGTGATTTTCCCAGGCTCTTACACCCTTCCATGCTATAGTCCAATCTAGGCTGACACCTTCCTATAACATAGTCTTGTATAGTCACTTACAGTGTCTGCCTGCCATATATCAGTCGGAATGACAGAAATAAGGGTGCTAGTCAGTTTCACTGCTCTCTTATTTACATTTACAAGATAAGTTACAAGTAACCTTTCCCATGCCGGGATAACTGCTTTAATGGAAAACTGCAGCCAAATGTCTGTGTATTTGTACATTTATAAGTTAAAGTGTATGTTCACCATTCCATTATTGGTTAGTATGTTATAGACTGACCAATTCTAAGGAGATTTGTTATTGGTCTTTATTATGTTTTGTATGTTTTTTACATTATTAGCAGCTGAAAAGGCTGTCTGGTTGTCAGGAGTCAGAGACCCCCCCCCCAGCAACCAAAATTGCAGATCAACTATTAGTACTCAATCTAACTGCAATGTTTACATTGTTTATTTTTGTTTTCGGGCCCTTTAAAGGAACAGTAACACCCCAGCAACCAAAATTGCAGATCAACTATTAGTACTCAATCTAACTGCAATGTTTACATTGTTTATTTTTGTTTTCGGGCCCTTTAATGTTCACCTTCCATTTTGATTTCAGAACATCTCCCTGGTTGCCGAGATAATTGGTTAAGCTGCAGAGCAAAGACAATAAAATATTTAAAAAACTATGAAAAATGAGAACCAGTTGCAAGTTGTCTTAGAATTCTGCTGTCTACGCCATAATGAAAAAATCATTTTAAGTTTGACAATCCAGATCATTTGAAATTTCAGGGACGCTTCTAATAAAATGTGCTAGGCGTAGTCCATCTAGCTGGAGTCTCCTAATTGTTGTATTATTCTGGTACCTTATAATAGGTATTTAAAGACTTTCCTCCTGCATATTATTAACTTAAGTTAAAGACATTGGAGGTCATTTACTAAGACCCAGGATGCAAGTGGAAAAGCACTAAGAGGCACAAAGTTTGCCCCTTAGTGCTCTTGTTTGAAAGGGCAGAGACCTGCATCAGTTCTACTAACTGTGCCCATTTTTTTGCATTTTGCACTCTGCCCTTCAGTTACTTAATGATTCCTACTGATATGCGGTGAAACAATATTATTTTGCACTTGTAGCATTAGGTTCTCTTAATAGTCCTGCAGTAGCTATCCAGGAACAGTTTGCTGCTTTTCAGAAGAGAGAACAAAGAAACGCTCTAACCTAAGAATGCTTTCAATTTAGAAATAACAACTGCAGTTGAAAAGGTTCCTTTAATTTAGAAAACAACTTTTTTATGTTTGAGTAAAAGTTACAGAATAGTCTTATATAGAGGCGATTTGGGCTTCAGCTATAGTTTAACTTGATGGTTTTATCAATCGTATGATATACCAGTGCTTTTAAAACATATTTTTCTTACCACTGAGTGTACTCATGCACTTTACTACCGCCAAACCTTTTTTGACCCCCCAATTTTCAAAGACCCCCAAATAATAATAGGATGACATTATTAGTTTCCACGCAACATTTTTTATTTCTCTGTGTCTTTCAGTGAACATCTAAAGCAAGGTTCTCAAGTCACGTCTGATGGAATTGCTTTATCAGTTTTTTTATATACTGTAATGTACAAAGCAGCACTGAAAAAGCCCCCCACCCCCAGGGTCTGTAGTGCTCTGAATACCAGTTTGAAAAGGGGGGGGGGGGGGTCAGCAATTCTTAAAAGGGTCATTTATCAAAATTTTCCTTCAGTGCCTGGAAAAAGCTACCTTATTGTTTCCTTTTTTAAACATGGATTAACCTGATAAATGTGAGCAAATGGGGTTACTCTCGAGTGGTCTGATTGGATACAGAGCCTGCTAAATTGCATTTTGATAATGAAATTCATTGCTTTATATTAAGATTGTATGTCATTGTTTTAGTCAGGGGTAAGATCTAATAAATATGCAAAGCAATCCCTGACAATACTAGTTTGAGATGGACATTGGGCCTGTAGGCCCTGGCATTGTTATTATTTACACTACTACCTTTTAGTTTATGGATCTCTATATTCATATGTCTCTTTAAGAAAAAGGGATGGTAAAAGGGTGCCCTTCTTGTGAATGGTTCCTGCATTGTGAAATTGACCAGCGTCGTTCAAATTTACCAAATACAGTGTGACAAATAACTAACATACCAAATATTAGAAGGGTGATTTGATTTAAAATGCTAGTCTGTGGTGCTCCCAAGCAAACCTGTTCCTTTGGAGATGTCACCAAACAATGGATCTTTACCCAGTTTAGCCACCAAAGCAATGGGCCCAATCAGGATGATCTGATCTTTTGGCACCTGTTTAGACCATTGATTTTCATCTGTTCATCTGTTGCTATTGTGCTGTTGCTCTCAACTATTGTCTCTCATTGGGATAGGCTGAGCAGATGACTTGAAAATTCAGCCAGCGGGGCTGAACTGATTGCAGTTTAATGAAAATACAATCACTGCTGCCCTGCAACATGCATTTATTAGACATGTCCCTGAATTTTCAAGCAATCTGGTAGCACTACATTGGGTTGCAAGGGATTGTAGACCAGCAAAAGATGGAGAGCTGCAAGGTGAAGATCACTGATACAGGCTGCATGTTCGCATTTCCTGAGACCATATATGTAAAAATGTAGTTGGGCAGTTTAGCTGATTTTGACTTACTGACTTACAGTTGTTGATGCATGTAGCCTGCTTTAGAAAGGAGAAAGCAGAACAGATGTAGAGATCTGTAGTAGTAGTTCAGCACCGTGAGATGTATCAGCTACTGCGCTTTGGGGCCTATTTATTATGTTGTATATAACACAATTTGTCAAAAAAGGTATAAAAAGCTGCGTAAAATGGTGAATTTATCAAGGTGTATTTTATTTTATGCTGTATGAATGCTAGATTTGATGCTGTTATTTCCGGAGGAAGTCACTCTAAGAAAAAATGCATTGGAAATGCATTTTTTTACACAGCAAAGCCTGGTGATGTGTAGGGGATTTTGTCATCGTTTTTTACACCACATAGTAAATCTGCCCCTTAATGTACTAGATTGCAAAATAAGGTCTATGGTGCATTTTGTACAGGAGTAGCTGATGTCCATAGGCAGCATTGGAAGCTCACGCTTTTACCAGTCAAGGGACTGTTACTTTCCTGGCCTGGCTGTTTTCATATGCAATGACACTTTCTTTCATAGTTGCACTGTAAGCTACTTGAAAAAAGTGCATTAAGGTCAACCCTACCAAAACCCTCTTCAGGTTGAATTAGAGGAATGCAAAACAATCCCCTGCAGGTCAGCCACAAAGAGGGACACTGCTACTTTTTTTTGTAGCCAGAAAATGCATTGACAACTTTCAAAGTGATTAAAGTGATACTGACCTGACTGTCACTTCTGAACATGTCGGACTTTCTAACACTAACTGACTACTGCAGCACAAATACGTCAGCCCCCTCATAAAGATGGGATAGGTAATGTAAAAGCATCAGGTAAAAACTTTTATGGCAAAATTATTAAGTGCTGGAATCCCTTCAAGGGAAATAACACACGGCTTCTTCAATTAAAGAAGAGAGAAAGTCATTTTGGTACTTTACTGCCTATAGATTACCCACATTAGAGCAAGCTAGAAAGCTATATATATTTTGCAGAAAGCTTTACCATACTTGAGTTAACAGCACTAGAAGCTCCCTCAGTTCATTTAACATAGCAGCTGCCATTTTAGCTTGGTCTCAGAAGCTTTCGTGCTGTTGCTCTAGTGCTTGGTAGCATAGATCACCCATTCTGATGGCAGGGGGAGTGAATTCTTATGCATTCTTATGGGAGGGGGAGCAGCAGAAGGGAGAGAGGAGAGAGCTGAGCAGACTCAGCCCTGGGAATGAAGGATTCAGTTCAGTGTTTCTGTGAGTGCTTATGGCTGTATTTACATAGACCTTTCTAATAAAGATTAATTCGTTTTTACCTTTCCTTCTCCTTTAAAGGACTGTATACCCCCTTATCCAACATGAGTTCAAGGTATAGGGCTTGTGCAGAACATTACTATTACCTTTATTTAATAACAAAAAAATCTATGATTTTTGATATTTCTTGAGCTAAACAGGGAAATTGAAACTACTCCGTGTTTGTTCTTCTTAGATATGTAGAATACCAGTGTACAGATAATCCCGATAATTGCGTGGTTGTGGAAGTGCTAAATTTTTTCAAGCTCTTATAAGATGATTTACATTTAGATCTAAGGGGGGCTGTTTTGGGTGCTCCCAGTAGCCCCTTGTGCTGTTAAGCCTCATAGTGGAATACTGATTCCTTACATATCTCAGCTCTCTGAGTGTATTATCCAGCATTGCGAGAAGGCAATACTGTTATTCACCTGTCCCACAGACTTAGGCCAATGGCACACTTGCTGAATATACAAATATTTGTCACAGATATAGCAATTGATTGTAGAATCTTACCCCCAAATCAGGTGGGTCCAGGTGCTCATGCCCCAGATCTTCAGCTTAGGGAGCCATACAGGAGTACATAAAGAGAAAACAGTATGCAGGCACTTCTGGTGTCCACAAAGTATCAAAAAGTCATGAGAAGCAGCTAGTTGTATTCGTAAAAAAGTCAAAATTTATTTAATCCATAAAAAGAGACAGAAGCCTTACGCGTTTCGTACCTAGGGGTACTTAATCATAGGCCCAATGGCACACTTGGTTTAAGATGAATAGGGCAATATGAGCCTGGGCTATTATGGATGCCTTAAGAATGTTTTTTGTAGCCCCAAAACATGATGCTAAAGCACACCAAATAACCCCCCATAGACTAATATTTAAATTGCTTAAAATGTGACTTTGCATTTAAACAGAAGCTTCTTCAGGCGGCGTTGGCACGAGCACTTTCTAGCAATTTCTCTGCCTTTGGTGCTTTATTGCTGTATTTTTGGGAAACTTTGCCCTAAATTTGACTTTTAGAGGAAAGTTCATCTGAAGGCATGATGAGTTTTTTCTGCTCCTGCACAATTTGCTATAAGTTTCTACATTTCTGAATTCCACTTTCTGTAAATCTACGCTATGGTGGGTGGCAAATCTCCTTAAAGCGGTGGTTCACCTTTAAGTTAAGTTTTAGTATGTTATAGAATGGCCAGTTCAAAGCAACTATTCAATTGGTCTCCATTATTTATTTTTTTTTATAGTTTTTGATCTATTTGACTTTTTCTTCTAACCCTTTGCAGCTTTCAAATGGTCACTGACCCCAACAGCCAAAAAAACTATTCATGGAGAGGCTACATTTTTATTGTTACTTCTTATAACTTCTTTTTCTATTCAGTCCCTCTTCTATTCATTTACCATCCTCTCATTCAAACTGCTCCCTGGTCGTTAAGGTAATTTGGTCCCTAGCAACCAGTTAGCTGCTGAAACTGCAAACCGCAGAGCTTCTGAACAAGAAGTGAAATAACAAAAAAAATGAAGACCGATTGCAAATTGGCTCAGAATATCACTGTCTACATCCTACTAAAAGTTAACGCAAAGGTGAACAACCCCTTTAAATACTATTTCCTTCTCTAACATTTAAAGCTCTACAGGTAAATCACATTACTCATGGTGTTTTGATTAATTGCAGGAAAATGCCTTCTTTCTGCAATTCAAAATGGGAGTCACTGTACCTCATGAATGCATACTTCCCCAGCTTGAACCCCCTGGCTACCAGTGGGATGCTGAAACTTAACTCTCAACAGCAGCTGAAGGACATTAGGTTGAATATCTAGAACTTGAATATTGTAATATGTATAACGTATTACACAAATTAATTTGAGATTTGTACTTTTAGGAAGGAGATTTGCCATTTATGCATTCATCTTTGAGGTTGGTGGCCCAGGGCTGGTGCTCTGGCTACTCAATAGCTATCAGCACAGGGCAGTTTGGTTGTTGTGGTTTGACAACAAGCACAGGTCATTGTCTTTGACTACTGACATTAGTGTGACCAGCCATGTAGTGATACCCACCTTTTGCTTACTTGGTAGCTATGAACAAAATCTTGCATACTTTGTCCCTTAAATGAATCAGTGCAAGACTTTTAATGCAGGGGGCTCAAACTCAATTTACCTGGGGGCCGCAGGAGGCAAAGTCAGGATGAGGCTGGGCCGCATAAGGGATTTCACAAAAAATGGCTTTCAAGGGATAATGCAAGGCACGGCGGGCGGGAGCTGCTGATTGTGGAAATGACGTTATGCCATCATAACAGTTATTATGGGAAGACGTTCTGTGTGCACAATTAGCTCCTTAGCAGCTAATTGTGCACACAGAACGTCTTCCCATAATAACTGTTATGATGGCATAACGTCATTTCCGCAATCAGCAGCTCCCGCCGTGCCTTGCATTATCCCTTGAATCGCAATAAAAATCGCGATCCATTCATTGCTTTTGAGAAGGTGTTGGTGCGGGCCACAAAATACTGTACCGAGGGCCGCAAATGGCCCGCGGGCCGCGAGTTTGAGACCCCTGTTTTAATGGATAGATTCCCCTGGACACGTTGCAAGTATATTGGAGTGTGTAATCATGCAAGTACCTTTGTAAATAGCATTAAGATGGAGTCAATTCTGCTCTTTGCAGTGCACCTTGTATAAATAAAGTATTATTATTTTACAGTCTTCCATATCTACTTATGGGATACACTTTGGTCAGCATAGGGGGCAATTGCATTTTTGCTCTGGCGTGTATCCCACTGGGTGCTTTTGGTTTAAAGTTTTATGTAATTAGAAATAGCTCTGAGATTTGGACTGGATAGGAATATTAAACTTGCATTATCCTTAAACTTTCAATTCAAGGGGGTTTCCAGTTCGATAACCTTACTAAAAGGGCTTGTTGTCTCTTTCTGACTTTATAGAAAAGGATCTAAGGGTTTTGGAAATCATGTCAATAGTTTGCACTTTTGCTTTTCAGATAGGCTAGGGGAGTGTCATGCTGAACAAAGGGACACCTATGCATAGAATAATGCATCTAGTTAATGCATAGCAAAGCACCAGTACAGTTAGGGTTATAGATATAAATTTTGCTATAAAATCATTTGTCTACATTACATTGTTGTACAAGAGTAAGATTGCAATGACATAGTCTGCGTGATAGAATTGTAGTTTGTGTTAAATTACCAAAATGCTAAATGTGGACTTCTTATTCTTAGCCCACTGAATGTAAAAAGTGTGCATTTATATATTTTCCCTTCCCCTCTTCCCCCTTTTGCTTCTGTCCTCCACCTCTGGGGTTCACTCATTAAGCTCCATTTCTGGATAACATCCTCTCATCCAGCTTCACTTCATGTTAGGAAGCCTGCTCTCAGGCTGTCCTTTCCACTATTACATGCCTCTCCCCTTCATTTCCTTTTCTCCATTGTCCACAGTGCTGATAGGATTCTCCCCCCCCCCCCCAAGTGGTATTTTCCCCTCTTTTTCTTTGGTTTGGGGGAGTGCAGCATTAACGCTGCTGGCCCCAAGAACACGTGGAGCCACTTCCTCGCTTCTAATTGTTTTGACTTGGAATCGGCAAGGCGATTAAAGAGCATTGATTTTCTCATACTTACCACATTGATTTTTAAATTTCCTATTGATTCCCGCTCTAAATCTCTGTTTAAACAAGTCCTCACTCGGGAGATGACAAGATCTGATTAGCCCGAGAGCCCACAGAGCCCACAGCCCTTAACCCTTTACTTGCTGCTCTGTGTAGTGATCCTCTGTAGAGCCACAATCCTTCTAGAGGGTGACGAGAGGATAAAGGCCCAAATATGAATGTATTGAGCTACTTCTGTGTGATGGGCAAGTGTCCAGGATCTGGGAAGGATTCTGTCCATTAAGTTATGTAAAATTGTTATGTAAAATGAAACTGCATATTGTCCTAAAACTCCAGCCCAGTTATTATGATAATTTTGAACTTCTGCTTACATATATTTACCTAACACTGACCATATTTGATTTATATAGTCATATAGTTGTATAATCATGTAAAATTGTTATGTAAAATTAAACTACATATTGTCCTAACCCTGCAGTCCAGTTATTATGATAATTTTGAACTTCAGCTTACATATACTTACCTAGTACTAACTATATTTTATTTATATAATTGTATAATCATGTTTGGCCATAATTTGAACTGTTTATGGTACCATTATATTGGTCTTAAGATCCATTTACAGTCTCCAAGTACGCCACTGATTTACATATACTGATCAAATACATGGGCATTCAGCAGTTTTTAACAACATGTCCCAGCAACTTTGAGTGATGCTGGCTTTAGTTCACAGAACCTTGTGGTTCATGACTTTGAAATGCCTGTGCTAGTGCTTAGTACTTAACTGGTTAGCATATACTATTTGTATCACTGAGACATCTCAGAAAGTGGGATGCATGCTGTATAATGATTACCTTATCTAGTCAGATGGGCAACCTACAAATTACCAGATGTGGCCAGTGAGGCTCTTCCAGGGTTGGACTGGGCTCTAGTGGGCCCCGGCGGGCCAGACCCAAACCTTGCCGGCACACCCCCCTGCCTGACTGTTCCTCCCCTGACGCGTTAAACTTATGCACGCTCGGGGGAGGACGTCAGGTGGGGGACCCTGCAAGGGGGGTAGGGGGCCCCTGGGGGGGGTTAGGAGACGCAGCCTGCGGGGGTACCTGCAGGGCCCCTGGGGCGGGAGCCCTGGTGGGCCCTGCACCCCCCAGTCCGACCCTGGGCTCTTCTACTTGTGGTTCAATTGTGTAATTCTATAAGGCTAGTTTGTGAGTGCACATCTAATAATTTCTCCACTCCTTGTTGAAGAAACAAGGCTTGTACATCTAGGACCCACGTCTAATTTGGTGTGTTCCACCTATTTATCCTGTTAGTGTATCTAATAAATATATAATTCAGCCAAATTGGCCACTGAATCCATACGTTAAATGGGTGGCTTTGTCATGTGTACATTTGTACAGCTTAGGGTGGGAAAAAATGAAAAAACTGATGTATTTTTCCATAAAATAAAGGGCTGTTTTTGTTGTGAGGGATTATAAACGTCTTATTTTATTTCATAAGTGTGCAGTCACTTAGTTATGTATGTTTTTTGTGTTCTCAGTGTCAGTAAAATGGTTGCAGGTCAGTAAGTCACAAAATATGAATGTAAAAGGACATAGATGTTCCTCTCAAACATAGCTGCGGTAGATCTGTCTGCTTATGACATAGAAAATAAATCTGAAGATATGCCTACCTGGTTTATAAGGGAGAGTATAGGTTTATTCTTCAATCTGAGCATGTTTTGTCATCAACAGAAACTGCATATATATAACATCACTGAGAAATTGAAACCATTGAGTTTAGGTCAATTAGGAGCACTTAATTCCTTTCTACAAGTCTCTTCATTAAATGCACAAGGATTACCACTCTTCTAGAAATTAACTCTCTTCTAGAAATATCCAGATCTCACAGGCCTTATATGTGCAGAGCTTCTCAGAACTAACAGTGTCCTTATCGTGTGCACAGATGTTACCAAATCTCACAATAACTTTGTAGGTGTTCCATCTGATTACAGGAATAATTCCACCCTCAGCATGGGTCTTGTATATGCTGCATGTTTTCCAAACCTCTCTGGTCTTCTTGTCATGGGTATAGACCTTTCTGTATCACACACATTGATGAAGCAGTTTCCAAAATTTCACATTTGCCCTTTCATTCTCAGTGACTTGGGGAACTGCACTCTTAAACTAATAGTGTGCTGCTGTGCAAATAGAATTTCATAAAGCTAGAATAACCAGCTTCCGCGAGTCCTCCTGATCTGATATATACCAGGAGGTAAATATGTGTTCTAATATATATATATATATATATATATATATATAGTACACAGGGAGGCGCACACCCTCTACAAGTCCAAATGCCCTTGGTGCAGGTCAAAAACAAAAATATAATAGAAAGAGTGCTGCACACACAGGGACTTGATACAAAAGAAAAAGTGTTTTTATTGAAAAAATTACAATGTTTCGAGCACAACCAGAATGGTTGTGCTCGAAACGTTGAAATTTTTTCAATAAATATCAAGTACCTGTGTGTGCGGCACTCTTTCTATTATATATATATATTACATTTGGTTGTATTTTGTTATTATTGTCGCAACAAATACAAATGCCTTTTGTTTTATGTAAGATAGAGCTGTGTGCTTGTGTCCTTCATGTTCTTGATTATGTAAAATGCTGTTTTCCCGTAGGTCCAACAGGGAGTCGAACACCCCATTGTCTCTCGTCTGTGAGCCAGCAGTAAGTGATATCATGAGATTTTTGTCCTATAAATAAATGCCTGGGAGTTGGCTGTGAAACCAGGACCTTTGGCCATGCCTGGGCAGAAATTTAAAAAAGGCCCTGGTATTTCAGTACACAGAGTTCCACACAGGCCCAGTATAAAGAACCTGTTTATAGCAGGTTACAGCAGCTGGCATTTGCCTGTGTATACAGATTGCCATCCCACTTTAAAAAATCCAAGCAATATCCAAAAATCTAAAATCGATTTTAATACGGCATTTTAAGGAAAAAATAATTGTGGTACATGTTCAGGTCTGTCTGTATCTCTAGGTCCATTTCTTAGATGTAAAATTGCAATCAGATATAATGAAAAGCATTATTGTATATTTATTTATCACTAAAATTATTCCTGTGTAATTAAAGTAAAATAGTTTGAAATTATGGTTGCTCGTACCAAATATTATGAAGCCATTTTTCTACTGTGTAAAACATTCCCGGACATTAGCCCCCTACATAAACACACTTGCACACATAGCCCCCTATTGGTGATGGGGCCTTGAGTCTCTGTACCAACAATTGCTCAAGGTCATTTAAAGACCTGTATAAAATTTGAAATTAGCAGCTGCATTCAGCATCCAGTACAGGATTTCCTTTCACAGAAAAGGCTTAGATTTAACATAAAGGTGTTATAAATGAGGCCCAGGATAATCACCACAACTATGTTAAATCATTTCAACAAAATTTTGAAAATTTATACCGAAATTAATTGGATTGATTGAGAAACTTTTAGGGCAGTATAAAAAGTGTCCTTTTGGTTTGCAAGTATTTGCGACAGTGTATTTGAAGTCAACTTAGCTTAGGTAATAGTCCACTATTATATATATATATATATATATATATACACACACAACTTTTTTTTCTACACTTTTATTTTGGCTGATCAGTTATGTAAAACATGCATATATTTATAAGACAAAGAAGAGGACAATATATACGCAATATATGTACAGTATGTTTAGTATCTATTGCAATATACTTTGTGTATTGAATTGGTAGAGAGCAAAATATTAGGTTACTAAATGCATTGTATTATTTCTAATGAAAAAGTTCCTTCACACTATTTTTCACTTACACTTTCTCTCTTTCTCTTTCCCGTCTGTAAAAATGCTTTGTTCATGTTTGTGTAGATTTAGAAGTCCATTTTTTTACATATGTAACTGTATGTCTGTGTTTTATATAAACAGCTATAGTATCTATTCAGAATGCAATAGGATTGTTTTGCTACCAATATAGGTTCATGCAGCTTAATTACTATCAAGGACAAATCATTGTTTTCGTATTACATAGAAAAATTTAATAATTTTTAAACATTAGAATTATTTGCCTAAAACAGATTCTATAAGAGATGGCTTTCCCATAATTTAGAGCTTTCATAATATATATGTAAATATAGAGTGCGTGAGAGTGAGCTTTTGTATCAGTATGATTACAGGTCAGGGCACAGTCTGGCTCTTAGCATATTAAGCTCTTCAGTGTGGCATTATGGTATCATGGTGAAATTCTGCCCTTTGAGGGACCCTGTACACATCAGCTGCCCACTGTGTTTTAAGTAACAGTATCCACTAATTAGCTTAGAAATGTTTCCTTTTTAAATATTTTTTCTCTCATATATCTATATGTATAATATATCTGTACTGTATTGTTCAGCTGCATGTATGCATAGGTACCGCTCTCTCTCTCTCTCTATATATATATGTGTGTATGTGTATAATGCAGTTTATTACCATAATTTACAAGGAAGGGTTGCTGGTAAAAACATTGAAAGCGCAAATGTTTAAACTCCGTACATTTTAAAATACACTGAGATTTATTACTCCAATTTTCCAGATTTCATTTTTCTTATGCAGGGACATGAAACCAGCCCAAGATGTTAGGTGAATTTATTTTTTAAATTTAATGAATGCATAACTTTGTACACAAAGTTTTGTATTGTGTGCATCTGTCTGTTTCTATTTCTACTTTTAAGTATATGCAATAAAGCTGATTGAACTTAGAACGCTTTTGGCTTTAAAAAGCACCTGAAATCTTCCCCTGACCCCTGTGATTGACACCCGGGGTAACACTGCCAGTAGCCACTCTAGAGAGTTTTTGGGCTGAAAAGCACCAGCGTACTGGCAATGTCAGGCATTTTCCATTAAAGTGTGGGATTGGGGGGTGATTTCAGGCAAAAGCACCCTATGTCTATAGCATGAACTATACATTTCTCTAAGAATATAGATGATCATTATTCATTCCCCCAAATGCCTATTAAAATAACAATTTACTTTTCATTATTGCACTGCTAATTCAGTAAAGAAGTTACTTGAGAATACTTGAGAGTCACAAACACACACATTTGTAACTAATTCTCCTATATGCATTATTAATGCAGTAAATCTTTAAATGTTATGTTTCCATGGTGGGGAGTTTTATATGGTGAAATTGTGTTGGCAAAGGATATACAAATAGGTGATTGATTACAAATCATGAAATTATTGCTATCTGCGTAATTGTCTGTCTTTGTCTAGCACTTGTTTGAACATGAAAAAGGCAGTTATTATTATTTATTTTTGTAGTCTAGTTATGCTATATTGATGATTCCATTTGTTTCTGGTATTCAGAAAATATTTCCTGTCATTATAGTTGCGAGCTTCCATATTCTCTTTAGTTTTAAGCTCCCTGATTTACAGAGGTTGCACAAAGCTCAGTGGTTACCCCTCAATTAACCTCTTCTCGGTCAGGGGCAAGCCCCTCTGGTAAAGAAGGGGTTAACCCGTTGAGTGCTAGCTGTCCCCTGCAGGGCTTTAGGCAGTTTTGTGTGCCTGTGTACAGCTTGCTCTCTATCTCTGTCCTTTGTGTGTGTACACGTCAGGGTGAAGGGATAAGAAAGGAATTAGACCCCACACAATGGGATGCATCCAGAAGCCCCTTGCAGAGTGTGCGCCTGTGTGTTAATGATTACTGCTCACCCTCATTGTGTCTGCAGGGACTGCACGCAGCGACTTGTGAAAATTAGTGTTAGGTCATTGTGTGTACACGCACTCACCACGCGCACAGACCTCTCTGTGGGCTCAGTGACACTGACTCTGTCTTGGGGTACAACCCACAGCTTATCTTGGCTCATTCTTATTAAGAAAAAAATCAACTGGTCAGTTCTCTTGGTGACAAATGATTTGGATTCAGCCAGCTTTGGCCGCTTCTCTCTGTCCGTCTTTTCCTCTTCCCATCTGTCTCTTTCTGCCCCCCTTTTTTCATTCAAATTTATTTTTTTTCTTTTCACCTTGTATGTCATGTATTTGTATGTAAATGGGACCTTATTTTGTATTTAACTCCCAATGCGTCCGTCCAACCTTGTGCAATATCGTACAGACAGAAACATCGACAATATTTGTGGGGAACATCGTTTTATAGGTCTTATGTAATATATATGCATACGCACATACACTATACATATACACAAATACACATACACACACAAACAAGGATGTATATTTGTGTATATATATATATATATATATATATATATATATACACATAAGAAAAAATCAGTATATAAATATAAATGTATGCAAATAGAAATGATATATTAACTAGAAATGTTTGCAGTGCTTATTCTTGTACATGTAAGGAAATGCTTATTTAGTAAAGGAAGCATATCCTGTACATTTACACATTTTAATTTTGTTTTTATTCTATAAGTTTTTATTTTTCAAAATATATGGACAGATAACAGAGGAGTGCACATGCATATGGACAGATAACAGACAGAGTAGTGTATGATTTTAACATAGCATGTATATTAGGGCATATATATATATATGTGATATCGTTGTGCAGGTTTTATTTATTTGTATTTGTGGGTATTTTGTGCATATATATATATATATATATATATATATATATTCACTTTTGTGGAGAGAATGTTAGTGATGTAAATGTTTTGACATGCACATAAAATATACAGATATAGATAAACATACAATTTTACACACATATTGCGCGGCACCATTTCACAGCTAGGTTGGAAGGGGAGACCAGATAGAAGTGTCCATGTTATTAAAATCTTTTGACACTGAGGTCAACCCCCTCCCCCAGCCCTGCTGTCCCTGCTGCTTTATAAAAAAAGACCCTATATATGCGGGTGGACCTTTACTTTATGTTCTTTGCCTCTTGGTACCTGGCATCACAGCTCAGTGTGAGAATGCAGGTGCAGTCGGACGCCTTCACTGGCACAATTAGATGATCTCTTTTGAGACTCCCCAATCTCTTCTACATTTTGTCTTTTTTCTTCAAACCCTACTTTTCTTATCATTTTTCACACTTTGCTTGCATTTGTTCAATGATTTTTCACCTTTCACCCAATTGTTTACCATTTTTTTTGGCTCTCAATTTCTGTCTTATTCCCTTTATTTTTATTTACCTCCTTGCTGTCTTATTCCTATCAGTAAACCTTTTCTGTAAATCATCAGTTTGGAACCTTCTGTGCTGCTTTTGGAAGGGTTCTTTAGCCTTTTTCACCCTTTTCTGTAGTTCTAAAAGTGTTAATACAAATATTATGTTTACATTATATTTTCATTGATGGTAATTTTGTTAGCTAAGCAAACTAATATTTCTTTATATACAGAGTGTTCTGATTCCTTCCATGGAAGCTCAACTGTTATTTTGGCTTCTAGATAATCTTATATAAAATATAAATTATGCATATTCCTTCATTTTGCAGCCCCTTACACTTTTGGTTGTATATATGTGTATTTAGATATTTCTGATTCTCTTTTTGGAAAATATACAGCTTCACTTTTATATTTTTGTATTCTAGTTACGTAAAAAGCATGAAAAAAACATGTTGTTATTATTGAAAACTAATGTTATTTCTAAATCTTCCATTTCAGGTATTACCAAACTGCTATATTAATTTTTTCTTTGGAATTGCATTCTGTGAGAATGTGTTAGAACATATATGCTTATATCTTTAGTATCAATAGGATCTATTATTATCATTATAAATCTGACTTAACAGAGAATGATTAATAATTTACCTTAGTATCTATCAATCTATCTATCTATCTATCTATCTATCTATCTATCTATCTATCTATCTATCATCTGTCTATCTTTATATGGCCATTTTTAGCAGGCTTGTCCTTTCAGCTATGGAGGGGTAATAGTCCTTTCTCATCAACACAGTGTTTTGCTGTCCAGCCTTTTAAGTTTAAAACGCACTGTGTTCTCGGATTGTGAAAATTGGGTTGTGCTAAAAGCAGGAGGCGAATTTCAAAGGAGAGAATTCCAGGAAAAAAGGCAGAAAATGAGCAGAGGAGAGAATAGAGCTAGAAGTCAGAGAGGAAAGAAGGGGGTAAAAATCAAGCAAATAACAGTATGTATGATATATAATAAGTAAAATAATGAAAAGACTGAAAAAGAGGACAGAGAGGTACTGACAGAGCAGCAGGACAGTGAAGTAGCAAAACAAATGACTGCACAAAGGCTGAGAATGGAAGACAGGTGGGAAAAGAGGGAAGAAGCAAGCAGATGTGTGAGTTACAGGTAGATAGGAAACAAAATGCTTACAGAGCAGAGCTGGGGGAGGAAGAAGAAGAAGGCTAGAAAGAAGTCAGTAAAGACCATTAAATAAGGACAGATACACAAAAAAAAACTCTCGCTATCTGTAATTTGTGAGAAAACTAGAACAATCATCAGAGAGAAAAAGAAGTTTGGAAAGAGATGAAATAAAAACAGATGAACATTTGCATATATATTTATATATATATACTTATTAGAAAGGAACAGTATAAGGAAACACAGGTAAACTTAAAGTGAGAGAACCAGGGATGGAGGGAAGCACAGGGTAAAAGAGAGGCAGAGAGCCGTGTCTGGGGGGAGGGGATGCAATATCGATCGATGCAGCTTCCATCATTTTGTGACACAGAATGTCAGATGTGCTGAGGTCCCTTTAACTCTTTCCTTGCCAGTCCACCATCCTCGCCCGCGCCCCCTCAATCACTTCGTACCAGCCGCTCGATGAAAGAATTGATTTTCTTTTTAGCAACTCAAATGTAGTTTGTAATGAATTAACTCCCGTCCCTGCACGCTGAGGAGCGGAGCAAGGGAACGAAGCAAGCAAGGGAGAGCTAATCAGGGAGACGGAAGGAAAAAGGGGGCTATTAATGGAATTGTATGGGGGTAAGTGGAATGAAAGAGTGACAGGAATAGTGAGAGAGTGCGAAAGAAGCAGGGAAGCGAAAAATAGGGCACATACAGTTTTTCGAAAAAGATGAACGGAAATAGCAAAAAAGTGATAATGAAAGCTTAGGAAAAAGGTAGGAAACAAAATGGAATAGAGTGTAAGGAGATAAAATGATATAAAAAGTCTGGTTTAAAGCTAAAAAAAAGATAATAAAACAAAGGAGAAGTGATTTAGCTAGGGCGCAGTATGGAAGTATTGAGGTAAGAGAAAAATATGTAGGACTGAAAAGATAAAAGCAATGACTGAAGTGTATAGAGGCACTGGCTCGCAAGGAAGCCATATTTCTGTGGCTTGGCACAAGCAGGAGCCAGACCAGCTACAAATGTAGCAAAAAGGTACTGCCTTAACAGATTCTAATTGAACAAATTAAACATGAGAAAATAATCAGAAAGGCCAAAGAACTGTGAAAGCAGGCACAGAGTAAAAGAAAGAGCCTGACAGGTTAAACATATTTGGTTCCGACTAGTACATATAGGGGACCTTACGTATCACTTTAACTCCTACTTGAAGTTATCATAGCAGGCCTTTCTTGAAGCAAAGGCCAGCAGGTTTCCTTATAGATGCAAAAAGAGAAGAAGATGCACAGACACAACGAGGAAGGGATGGAAGTTGAACTCTGGGAAACATGCTGGGCAAAGGCAAGTGCAGAGAAGTAGAAGGTGTGTCTACACAAGGTTTAGAGTTTTTTATTGGTCTTCAAAGAGTAGAGCAACTAGTATGCAAAGGGGGAAAGTAAGTAAGTAAGAGAAAGGCCAATTGGGTTGGCAAAGGTATAAAGAGGCATGGGTCATTGTCTGACAGCAGGGGTGGGTGTGTGACAGCATGACATGTTGTGTGACTTTGTGAGACAGCGGGGTACATGTATGGCAGTGTGAGACTGCACTACAGTTTGATACAGCAGGAGACAAAGTGAGACAACAGGACTTGGTGTGAGACAGCAGGATGGTGTAAGACCCCCATGAGTGTCACCTGACTCCATGTTTGTGGTTTGTGGGGGTGATTAGGCTAACCCATTCAATGCCTGACTAGGGGTTCTTCAACTCAGAGTAAAGTATCACTGGCACTGAAGGGGTGTCCAGAGGCCGGGGGAGGAGTCCCTTCATTTAGCCTGTGCTCTGTCCCTGCTCCCTCCTGGAAATCTCCATTATTCCAAGGGAAATAATTCCTTTTGTGTGCATGGAATGGACCTCAGGGAAGGGGGGGGGGGGGTGAACAGTGGACAGGGTGGAGGAGGGAATAAGGGGGAGTGAGAGGTGGCCAGAAGGGGAGGGAGAACCTGGGCATCAGGGGGGAGGTCTGTGAGGGACGAAGGGGTCGCTTATACAGCTGTCATCAGACAAGGAAGAAGGGAGGGAGAAAAGGGGGAGAGAGGAGGAGATATTGTGAAGTGTAAGATGGAATAGCCGGACTCACAAGCAGTGTGTGTTGCTGTGCAGGGGGGGCCCTGGAAGCTGTGGGGGCCATATTGTAAAATTAACCGGCTCCAGAGAGAGGAGGAGAGAAAGAAAAAGCCCACAAAAAAGACTTTAGCCGGTGAATGAATATCCGAGAGGTGGAGAAGACATCTGTATCCTGCAGAGCATCTCTTCCAGGAATGATGCTCTGCCTGTAATTCTGACCTCCACACACTCATACTATTCCCCCCCAAACCACGATCTGTGGTTGTGCAGCAAGCAACATACTCACTTCTTCCTGCACTACACACTCTCACACACACACACACAAACCAACAGAGATTTTTTTGCCTGAATCTTCCTTCTTCATCATTCCCCCCCTTCACTCACACACTCACACACACACCCTCCCTCACTCCTGCATCGCACAGCGCACCCTGGCCTAATTCATCGGGTTATGAAAGCTGCCTGCACGCTGCTATGTTTGTTCCGCTCTCCGTCCCCTTTCTGTTTCAGCGAGCCGGCTCTGAACACACATGGCCCTTTAAGTCGCCTCTGTCTCTGGCAGGTGCTGACGGTAAGCTACATCGGCGTGGTCCACTGCTAGCAAGCAGGAGAGGCAGGCAGAGTGTGCCTCGCTGCCAAACCCCGCTGCTGCCTTTTATTCATGTTTGTATTGATCTCTGGCTGTCAGAGGCAGCGGATTCAGCTCTTCTGGTCGATAGACAGGGAAAAAAAAAGCGAGAGGGAGAGGGAGAACAGAGAGCTCCGATTCAGAGATACTGGGATGCTTAGAAATTAGAAGAAAGATTTTTAGGGGGGTATCCCAAAAGGCACTTGTGCTCCTACCTCTTCTATTGCCTTGGCTTTCATTAGCAAGCCACCATCTGACCCCCTAAAAACTAAAATGGAATCAGCTGAAAAGTGTCTCCCCCTGTACTTATGGGGGAGTCCAAGCCTTTTGGAATAATTAAGCTGTATTAGCTTAATTGGCAGAGACATAGGAGGAGAAAATCCTAGGTTTGTATATTGCGATGGCAGTAGTTAAACCAGCCTTGTGCTTAATGACAGTGGGGACACATTTAACTTCTATACCCCCATGTTTAGTGAATTTCACTGGAAATATTGTATAGTCCTAAAGTATGTATGACTGTTAGTAGTTAGGGTTAGGGCCCCTTTGGTTTAGACACAAACCCTATCTTTTTGCATAACTTTTTATGTGCCAGTATCTCCCGGAGAATTATTTTAACGTGACAGCTTGAGAGTGCACAGGTGTACAGGGGAAAACTCCCAGGAACCAAGTTCTTTACCTTTAAAAATCCAAGTTTAATTTCAGAATAATGTGACATTTGAAGTAGATCAATCAAATAATAATAATGCCAGTATTACAAAAGAATAAAACAAAATGCTTGTACTTTATTAATGAGGATTTCAAATGTGTTAAATAATGGCGTAGAAAGCAATTGTGTGCATTCCTGATAAATATGTTGTTAGATGATGATAAAGTGATACATTGTTGCCATATTATCTGCAAGGGGCATTGTATTAGGTTTTGAAAATGTATTAAATAGCAATAGAGTTTTATTTTTTCATTGGTAGCAGAGGGAAGTGTTTGTTCTCATATATTAGCTTTAATTTGTCCTCCCGTCAATATATAAACCGTTCAATTACAACTGTTTTTTGTTATGCAGATGCACAGATACACAGAAATATATAACCAGATCTGCTTTCTTTTCCTATTGCCTAAGCCCTGGTGGACACATATGTCAATAGCTGACAGAAGGGATTTTAATTGTGCATGAGTTTGACAATATGTTGTGTGCTCTGTTTAGATCTTTGCATGTGTGTTTGTGAATGTTTCTAGCTTTGCATTGTTTTTTGGCTAAATCTGCCAACATCACAGACTTGTCTCATTCTTTCTTATTTAGGCCTATGTGATAAGCTTTAGGTATGTTTAAAAAAACTATTTATGTCAGTTGAATAGCCATAGACTGTGAATAGCAGCATATATTTTATGCACATACATACATTTAATAACACACAGTTGTATACATTTGCCAATGCACAAGAATAAGCAGATGTTTAATTTAATCTATCTGCCTATCTATCTTTCTATCTGTTTGTCTACCCTTTTATATGTCTGTCATTTTGCTGTTTATTAATTGACCTGCTTGTAATTTTAATCTTTGGTGTTTTGGACTGACTGTTGGTTCCTTCAAAAAATTTTTTAAACAGCAGCATTTTCCTGTGTGCAGTAGGCAGGGAATTTGCGTCCATGTGGATATGTGGAGATGCCTGCTGATGGCGGTTTAATTGCCCAATTAAATCTGATATTGCTGATGGCTGTTAGATTGGGCCTTCCCATCCTGGGGGTTCTCTCTGGAATTCAGGTGAATACAAAATGTTTAGTGTTGCCGCAGAGTCGGATGTAGCTTTAAAGTTAGCTATTCCAACCCTGTATTATTTTTTAGTTGCGTTTAAAGAATGTGTACACTTTCAGGGCAAAATGGCGGTCAGTGTGTGCACTGTCCAGCCGATTGTTGAGCAAGGATGATATTACTGTAAAAAAATATTATCAGCTCCCATAACTTATAAATCCACCTCAAGCTCATTGCTGTGTGGTTTTCATTAGCTGCAATAAAGTTAGTTGGCCTATTAGGTTTTATTTCCTTGGACAATGATTGTATACCTGTCCTATAACTGAAAGGGTTGCATTGTCCCTGTATGTGCTTGGCTATGCGTTGGTAGAATGAACAGTGCCCCAAACTAATTATAACAGATGTGCCTTGTATCACCCAAAGCAAGACCATTTTAAATAGAACCCTTCTGACAAGCTTTTGGGAAGCCGTTTTGGAGCTATATTCGTGTCTTCTAGAATATTTCATAAAATTCTTAGCTTTTAAGGCAAAGATTATCTACATGGTTTCTGCAGCCTCTAATCTTATCTGTCAAAAGTTTTGGAATGTTGTGTTTTTACTGATTTTTTTTATTATGTTTGATATGATATATATTCTAATTTACAATTTAAAAAAAAAGGAAGAATATTATCTATCTTATTGCTTGAGTGCGGTCTATTTGTAAATTGGTTTATTTTGTGATTCTGAAAAGATGTTTTTTAAATTTAATCCAAAATATGAATTACTTTTTATATGGTATGAAGAATAGAAATAAGAAAAAAGATCGGGCGGGTAAATACCTGTTGGGCTATGAAGCAGGCTATGTCTTGTTAATCTTAAATCTTATACCTGTGATATAAAGAAAGGCCAAAGAAATATATAAGGCACTATCTGTCTTTTGGAAATCAGCAATAGGAGACCCTTTCTGCTGCTAAATTATCTTTTAGGTAATTCTACCTAAAACTTCTAGGGAATCAGAAATGGGGATTGAAGGGCATTAGTTTAGCAAGCTGATTGAACTAGAGGATAAACAATCAAATTACAAGTCCGCGAAACAGTTGTTCTCCCTCTTTGTAAGGTTCCGTCCCGATGGGAAAATGACTTCATAACATATTGAAAAGGGGATAGTAGATAATTGGCACAGTGCTAATGGGGAGGGCCTTTGAAGTTTGTGAGCTTAGTGCAAAGAGCTGCCCATCTTCATTCTGTCATTAACCAGATTGGAAGACAATACCAAATTGCATGCCTTTTAACTGGAAAAATCTCCTGCATTTCCAGCACATCTCTGTGCATTTTAAATAATGACACATAACATAATTGCTATTATGACTTGTGAAATGAAAGGTTTATATTGGATTGGAAAACCCCTTGTAATCATAAGCTCTGGGAAGGGCTTGGCTGTAACATATATATATATATATATATATATATATATATATGTGTTTCCATACCATAAATAATATCTCAGAATGAAATTGCTTCCTTTAGTAGACATGATACTATGCTTATTGTATAGCTCACAATAAGGAGGTATTTATAGGTGCTGACTTCCTACATGACTGTGTTCAATGATTAGCCTAATTAGCTGAATGATCTGCTATTGACCAGCAGTTTCAGTTGATATACGGGCTCTCTTACCTGTCAGGGCACACTGTTAGCAAATTAATATTTATTCACAAGTGATAAGGGTTTAGTTTATATATATATGACATTTTTGTTATATAAACAGGCTTAATGGTTTGTGTGTCTACTGGTTTATGTATCTGTCTATTTATGTTTTTACAGCTCTAGACATACAGTCTAACAAAATAGCAGAGCATTATGCAGCTGAAGTACTAGCTGAATGTTTGCTGCCAGTTGCTTTACATAAAATGTATATTTGTTGATGAACAACTCTAAATTTTATGTACTTTACTTATGGATGTAAGATAGAGAAATAAATTGATAAACTCCATGTTACGTGCATGGCAGGTAACAGTTTTTCAGAGATTAAATTTATTTATACAAAGCAGTAAAATACATTTGATGCATGCAGTAGATGTTCTAGATGAAAAATAGATAATAATGTATGTAATATATTAAAGTATATTCATTTTGCATTATCTGCCTTTAGATATTTAAATTTAGAATAATTGAAAAAAATATTTGTCTTGTACTGTATTTTTTAAGTTGGAGAATGTTTTATTTGTATATGTTATAGAGTGCATAACATTGAGGGGTTTGTTGTTTCTTACTATACACATTTTAGTTTGTTAAAAGGCAAATGAGTTGCCTCATAACAATAACTGTAGACTTGCTAAATTTAAACTTATGCTAAGTGAGTGTGAATAGCTGATAAACATCTGCATACAACCAGTAGAACAATATTCAGGGACTTCACATTATCTGTAAATTATATGTATATTACATTATATCAAAGATATCCCACTTATACCTGTAATGGCAGCAAAATGTTAGATGCACGGCATGCCATTTCTAGATACGGGATTGATGTGAATGATCATTTCATTAGTTGACTATATAATTTCTCTGCAGAGTAAATTAGATATTATATAGATTGTCTTGGATTAAGGGAAATGACTAGCTAAGTTGACATGAGTATGGGCAGATACCAGTTGGTTTATATCAGCTGTCAGTGTCTGTGTTCTATGTTGCGATATGATGTACAAATGAGATTTACACTAGGAATACATTGTTATGCTTATTAGTAGAACACAGACTGTAGAATATACAGTTGTGTACTACTTGAGTATTACATATGTGTAAGCTCTGTGCACTTTAACATTTTATTTGGATACTGTATGAATTAATGAGTACCCATTGCATCAGAGAATGCACTTATAGCTCCAGATGCATCTGAGTATAATATTGTGGAGCACTTTCTGTCTTGTGTGAATAAATATATACTTTTTATTTGTCAGCTGTGTTATGCAGAGCAATGTAAAAGCTGTAAACATCAGCTGCAAATACACCACATTGAGTATGTAGCTGTAGTTGCCACCGGGCCAGTATTTTAGTAGCCTGGCTATTAAAAATGATACATGATTCCAGTGCTATTAAAAGGGATTAAAAATAAGAGATAGGAAAGCTAATCTTTGGAATCTTATGGAATTTCTTCCATAAAAGGTGGCAATTGGATATGTAGCTGTGGGTTACATATAAATGCTGGTAGCTTGGTGGAGAATAAAAGATTCTTCTTTATTTAAGCACTGCTGTACCAAGGTATAAACAAAGAACAGTAAAACTGCATCTCCCATGAGAAGCTTAAGTTTAATTAGTAACATTTACTGCCTAAATTTCTACTTAAACCAAGGATATTAAAATATTGGTCTTAGTGGGACCTGTCATCCTCCTGACACTCCTCGGCTGTTACAGAACCACAGCCCTCTGGCAATGGCATTACCTGTGCTTGTACTAAAGAATGGCTTCTGTATAAAACCACATTTCAATATAAGCAAAGAAAAACCGACATGAAGAAGTATAGTAGTCCTTGACTGCAGGAGCTTACATTCTGTAAGTAGAAATGCTAAACTAGAGACACATACTTTGCCATAATGATCAAGTCAAATTAGTAGATATTATGGGGCAAAGTGATTGGTCATCTTCAAGTGATTCATCATCTTAAATGACTCCACAAAAATTAAGTGGATATTTTCCATATATAATTATGAGACAATTTATTCTCAGGCTTGTGTCATTGGGTGTAGGAAGTGCACAGATGGCAGTCTAAGAATTGAATTACATAGGTTAAACTTGTGATTTATGGTTGTAAAGGTTTCTGGACAGTGTGGTCATTTTTACCTAAATTGCTGGTATGCCACTTAGTGTATGGCAGTCCTGCTCATTTCACGGCTGTATAGTTATTAACATGGTCAAATAGCACTGGTATCATGGCTTATGATCTGAGCAACTGGACTGCATGTTGGTCACCTATGTATGACTAGATATAGGAAGATATAATTCAGTGAGTTGCTAAGATTGATGGAAGGGTTACCAGTAGAAGAAATAGGATAGCATTCTAACAGCAGTGAGAACAATAAACACTACCTTCCATCCATTACTGCATATGGATAATGCATGTTAATATATATGGCAAGTTTAAATGCATTTGAGGAAAGTTTTTGTTCCATCCAAGACCGATTATCCAATACTAAATAGTAGCTGTAATTTTACAGAGAAACCAGTAGCATTCATGATCCAGATCAGCAGCCTAGATGAAGTCTCTTAGGACCCACACTGACACACTGAGAAATAGAGAACACTCACGGGGCTTTAAATAGCGAATGTTTTTTGTCAGCACTTAGTTCTGTGGCACAAATCTTTTCTAGACAAAAGCTTTGGGCTACAGTCTGAAACTTTGGCACCTTAAAGAAAGGTTATCATGTGAATAACTGGGGTCACTTCCAGAAACTGTAGCTGAAAGGGCGGCACTGAGTGCATTTAACTCAAATGAGATCAGTGCAGCCTACCTACTTGCATTTATTATAAGCTCCCCTGGTTTTTAGATGAACTGGTTACGTTACATTGAAGAGCATTTTAGAGTCCTATGGCTGCTTACCGTTTTTCTGTGTATAAATATAGGTTGTAGGACCAGCTGTCAAAGACATACAAAACTTTGAGTTGACAGCTATGACCAGGCTTGCTATTGGTCATATCTGCAATGACTTATAGCAAAACGATCATTTGACAGAAATGTGATTACAGTCATTGCTAGTCGCGGCGGCCTTTAAAATGCAAGTGGGATGGTTTTACCCTGTTTGAAAAATACAGGTGTTCCTGTTAGCCAGCTGGTGGTTGAGCCTGACTAAGCTATAGGCAAGTGAATTAGTAGGACGTTTGAGTGAAAACCAAAATAGAACTCTGCATTGATAGCTGGTGTCAACAACCCACTTTTTACATTGGTACTAAATACAAGTGCACGACAAGGGTGCCCCTATACCATACTGAACCATACAAAATATCGTATTTCAGAACCCCAGAAATGACATAACTCATACTGTCAGCTGTTGACCTTGGTCAAATCATTTATTTCTCCTTTGCTTCATATACCAAAGACTTAAAGGCCAATTTATCAATTGTCGATATTTTTACGAAATTTGATTGTAAAAAAAAAAAATTTACTTTAGCTAATTGAATTTTTCTCGATCACAAGCATATTTATAGGAAATCTCAAACTGGAAAAACTTCAGAATTCTAATTTGCAAAAAAAACTTGATTGCAACAAAATTGCATTGTTTCATTCATTTATACAAAGCCAAGAAATTAAATTGCACTTATATAGAAGCACAGTGGATTTTTAGCTGCCAAATTCTAAATCAAATTTTCAAGATTATTTTGATAAAAAATTTCCCTGCTATGTTCTTAAATCAAAGAAAAGAAACAAAATCTTAAATTTTCATAAATAAGTGTAAAGAGCTACATGGTCTGATACATTTGTTATCTCACTATCCATACAATCATAGTGTTTTTCTACATGATCAAAATCTGATCTGTTTCCATGGCCAATATGTTCATCATTGATCTCTATCAGTTTTTCCTCTCCCCTGTATGTACTTTCATGCTCATCCATTTGCTTTATGCACCTACCGAAATAACAGTTATTTAATACATGGTACACGGGTTTTGGCCCATTTAATTGCATTTATCGAAACTATACCTAGATTGTGTGTCTAGGGACGAAATGGATTGAGATGGGTGCAGATTTGTGCAGTTGATGTTTAGAAAAAATATTTTAAACCAAATCTCATATATTGACCAAACATTTCCAAAAAGCCCCATCCTTTATTTTATAGTGTGTCTGGGGAAGGCGATGAGTTCAGCCTGGAACATTTCTTTTTGCAGATGCCTGTACTCTCTGCAGAAACTATTGCTCAAATGAGGCGTTTGTGAACAAAATGAAGGGGAAAAATTATTACTGCTAACTTTGCCGTAGATTGGTGTCACAAAGGTCTGATGTAACGTCTGTAAATAGCCATAGCGGAATAGCATGGGCTATCTCCTCCTCGGAGAACGTACACAAGATACATTTGTGTGGCAATTTCAGATTCTTAGGCTGCCATTCAAGGTAAATGTCCAACATGCCAATTTATAAAAATGCCAGTATCACCCATATTTTATTATTACTATTATATAGATATAGAAGTGACATAGAAGGCAATGCTTTGCGCTGTATGCTCACTCAATCACATCACTGCCCAATTAAGCTTACAATCTATTTTCCCTAATGCAGTCACACAAACGCATGTACGCACTAGGCTCAGCCAGTCAGTACCAGTAGGGTCAGTACCAGTAGGGTCAGTACCAGTATGTTTTTGGAATGTGGAGGAAATCAAAATGGGAAATTTTGTAGCTTAGACAGGTTTGCTTATGGTATAGCAGCCCATATCATCCTCTCATGATGTTTTCTTTCTCTTTTTAGACTGTGGTAGATTAGCAAATTTTATATGTCTCTATAAATATAAATATATCATATGCCAGTGAGAGTAGGGAAGCATGGTAGCTTGTTTTTTTATGTACTCATGCAAGGAAGCAATGCTCAATACACACAATTAACCCTTCTTTAGTATCATTTCTGCTTGTTATTGTCTGGTAAAAACACTGAAGAGATTGTATGTTTAAATGTAGCGAATTGCCTTGCTGCTGTAAAGGTGTTTCTGTCTTTGTTTTTGGATTAGCTTGTTTATAGCAGCCATTGTTCTTTTCTCCTCCCAAATAACGCCATGTACATTGTGCTAATCCTAAACCTAGGTGTGGCCTAGATGGTGGGGGCATGGTCAGAACCTATAGAACTGGTGGTGTTAAAATACACTCGGTTGTTGTGTGTATTGACCATATTTATTAAAGGCACTTGCATCAAACACACTCTTTGTATTTCTGTATAGTTGCGGCAAAAACTGTGTGTTTTTCCTGCCGCTTCTGCTGAATCCTGTGTTAGTGTGCCTATTGATGCAAGTGAACTCTGGTGGTACCACCACCCTGAATGTGGTGGTAAATCTAGGGCTTCACAGCAGGCCGCTTGCTTCAGTATCCACAACAGACTTGTGACAGCCCAAAGAAAAATGTACAACTGTCATTTTAATTAACGGAAATAACAAAATCCCCACTCACAAATTTTCACTGCAACTTGAGGGCAGTTCATAAAAACATACATTATTTGGTGGGTGCACGTGGCCACAATAAAGCTGGTATTATGTAAACAGTGCATCTGTGTGTGTAAAAAGCATTGTGCCTTGCATCTGAAATTTTTATTTGCTCATTGCACTGACATTAATAAATGACCATTATGATCTTCCAGCCGCTGAAAAGAGTCTTTCCCAGCATCCTCAGTCAGCATCCATCTACAAGGGGGTATTGGGATTTGTATTTGGCAGATTGACAGAAGTGAACTTAAAATGGCACCTTAATCTTAACTATTAAACATATATAATATCTAGTAGTGTAAAAGTTAAAATTGTACTAATTTCACTAGTATACAAAAATAACATTGACAAGAGTAATAATTATTTTTATTAAGAACAAAATTTTGCTTTATAATAATAGGCAGAAAAAGGAGATCATATAATAGATAAGTGTTAAAAAAGCAAATCCAGTTATAGGATCTTTATCCAGAATGAGGTTTTTCAGGCATCTTTCTGTAACTTGGATCACCAGACCTTAAATCTGCTAAAAATCATTTAAACATAAATTAAACCCAGTAGGATTGTTTTGTCTGCAATATGGATTCACATTGCCTAGTTATCATAAATTATAAGATACTGTTTTATTTTTACAGGAAAAAAATTAAATAACTTTTGAAAATTAGAATTATTTGCTTATAATGGAGTCTATGGGAGATGACCTTCCCGTTACTTGAAACCTTCAGAATAAGTGGGTTTCCATATAAAGGATCCTATACCTGTAGTACCTAAACAAAGATGTATTGGTTATAAACAGACATTTTGAAGTTTGTCTATTAGAAAAGGGCCATTTATTTATCATATAGCAAGATTTAAGGAGAAGAATATAGAACATATATGTCCTAGTTATCCAACATTTCATAAGGAAATGGAAGTTGTTGGTGATTAGTCTGAGGTATCACTGATCCATGTGGTGTGTTTCATACTGCAATCCAGAGAAGCATCCTGCATTACATTCACACTCTTACAAGTAATTACACAATTACAGATCATTATGTCTTCATATTCATTAGTAGTAATGCTAGTGCAATACAGGGGGCATTTGCCTACTTCCTCCTGTAGGTATCCTAGCAGTGGTTTAGTCAACATGCCAATCACCCACTCTAACAAGTGATGAAAACCCAGTTTTTAACTCCCACAAATAAAAAATTGTCCATATATATATATACTCACAGCAACTAAATGATTCTGTCCATGAAATTTGGATTTTTCATCTTATCAGCCCCGATCTGTGGAACTCCTGCTAACCTGATTATTAATGACTAAGTTGGCCGCTAATGTTTATGGGATTAAATCTCTTGCAGGATCTTTCACATTTTGATTGGGAGATGTTTTTGGGCTAGGACCATGGATGCGCTCCTCTTCTGCATTAGCCAGCCTGTGATCTGTTCTCTTAGCACCCCTCAGATACATTTAAAGTATAGTAGGTGAGATTCAGCAGACTCTAGAAAGTGTTTTTAAAGTAGGACTATGTTAGCACAGGAGATTGGTCTATAGTGTGAACTACAGAACTTTTCTCAGCCTTCACCTTGATATTAACTGAGAGCTTGCAGTGTGCAGTTGAAGTTTAAAAATATTTTAACTTTTTATCATTTGTGGTTTGTGTATTATTTTTATGTTTTGCTGGGCAACTCTCTGGTTTCAAATTTAAACTGGTTCCCATTTACCTTAGCAATAAGAGTAGTTTGACTAACGTAATAATGGATTGTTAAGGGTCTGGATAGAAAGACAAGTAATACAAATTAATAATGAGTATAAATATATAGTATTTATGTACATTAATGCTAAATTCCAATATTGCAGTTGCCAATACTGGAAAACTAATCCAATTTTTTATTCAATTTTCCTTTTGGAAGTAGACTGTTTAAAATAATTGCATAATATTGAAAAAAACAAACTTACTATGTGACCTTTATAACATCACTATCCCTATATTTAACAGTAGATGTGCAATATCCTATATATAGAATACATAGAATATCTGTATATAGAAAATATAGAATATGTAGACCATAAATAGCCTATTAATATGCACCATGAATAACGAGTAAAATATAACCTTATAAATAGTGCTTAATTATGTCATTGGTTATAATAGATGCTTATCAATATCACATGACACACTTAAATTGTATATTTAAAAAATATATACTTTAAAATCTGAGAAAATTTGAAGTCACTTAGGAGTTCCACAGCCTATGGCCTTGTGCTTTTATATCAGGGTTACTGAACCAATTTCTATACAAACTCTAGGGGGCAGATTTACTTATCCACAAATCCGAATCCCGAAAAGGGGAAAAATCGTATTGGAAACGAAAATTTTGTGACTTTTTCGTCGCCCTCGCGATTTTCCGTATTTGTCGCGACTTTTTCGGCGCCGTTGCGACTTTATCGTATTTTGCGCGATTATTTCGTCGCCGTTGCGATTTTTCGTATTGCGCGATAGTAAATGCCGGAAAAACCAATCTGTTTTTTTCATAATGGCGTCTAAAAAGTTGCGAAAAATATACGAAAAAGTCACAACGCAACGAAAAAATCACGGGACATACGAAAAAGTCGCAATGGCGACGAAAAAGTCGCAAAAATACAGATCATTAAGAAAAAACGCATTCGGACGCCTTCGGACCGTTCGTGGATTAGTAAATCTCCCCCTAGGTGTTATTTTTTAGGAAGAAATTTTACTGGGTACCATTTTGGCCTCTTGTTCCATTGGTTAAGAATTCCTACCTTAAAATGTATTGACTAATCTGTTCCTAGCGCAGTATTTATCAGAGCACACTGGACAGGTACTCTCTGAAAGTACTTGCAAATCAAAGGAGCGTGCATGGGCAAGTACTTTTTATAAAGCATTGATGCGCATGCAATTTTGCACCGATTTTGGTTTGCTGCACTTGCTGAGCCCTCCTGATGGCATGTCTGGACAGGGATTCAAAATAGGCCCTGACATGTCAAGTCCATAGAGGCCAAACAGCGCCCCGCCAGCCCAATTAATAGTGACTGTATATGTCAGAGATCCCCAACCTCTTTTACTTGTGAGCTGCACTCAGATATATAATGTTTTGGTGAGCCACACAAACAAAAAAAGTTCTTTGGAGATGCCAAATAAGAGCTGTGATTGGTTATTAGGTAGCCACATATTGACTGTTGGCCTGCAGAAGGCTCTGCTTGGAGTAAAACTGAATGTGTATTTCCATAACTTGCCTCCAAGCGAGACATTTAAAAATGGGCACCAACTTTGAGGCCACTGGAAGCAACATTAAAGGGGGTGGTGCGCAATATGTTGTTCCACTGGTTGGGGTTCAGATTTCCAGTCTGGCCCTGACAGTCAGTAAACTTTTGTTTCATGGAAAAAATATAAATCTGCTGGGAATCCTTCAGGATTCCCCAGTTCCATATTTGATAAATCAGCTCCATGATGTAAATAATAAAAATAACACACATGCACAAAAATGAACACATAATAATAATTCACTGAAAAATAAATAATTCCTTAAAATGAAATGTGATGTGTATTTATTCTCCATGGATATTTACATAAATGAAATACATAAAATAATTCAAAACCATAGCTGTCACTTCTATTCAAAGTACAAAATAGGATACTACTAAGGACAAGCTTCTCCTGCGCTGCTGCATGTAACGCTCATGGCGGAGGCATTTTTTGTGTTGCTGTTGTAAATCTGTCTGAAACTGTCACAGGTTCAACTATGGACAGCAGCAGGTCATGCCAGTGGTGCATATGTCAAAAGCATCTTTTGCTATTTCATAAGTCTTGTTTTAACTATAGCAGCAGGGAAGCCATATAAGCATGTTTATTTTTTTTTGTGTGGTTTCTGTATGCCAGAATGCTTTTACTATATATTCAACTGGGTAAACTGATACAGTGCTGCTTACATTACTTGCTACTGTATATAGAAGTTTTTTTTCCCATTTACCCATAGCTGTGGAGCTTAAAGTGTGATGTTAAATGACTCACAAGTGAAAACATTTTAACCACTAAATAGTAACTGGATTTTAATTGGGTAGTCCATTCATTTTGGACCTGGTTCTTAAGCCGGCCATACACGCACCGTTATTATCGTACTTAACCTCGTTTCCTACGATATACTGTGCATGCATGGTGGTGGTGCATGTAAGAGGCGACCGATATTGCAAAAGGCTGCGGATGTCGCTTGTCTCGTTGATCGGCCAGGTTAAAAGATTTTGATGGCGCCCGAGCAAAATCTACGTTCAGGGCTGAATCGGCAGGTTGAGGTAGAATTTCTATTGTTTCTACCTTCATATCTGACGATTCAACGTCAGTGGACGGTGGGAATGATCTTTCGTGCAACCAATGATCTCACAAAACATCGTTATTGCTATGTGTATGGCCACCATTACTTGCCATCATATAGTAACAATTACAAAACATGAATGGGTTGCAGGACCTAACAGTTAATGGGCTTGGTCTGGCATGTGTGTGTTTTGGCTGAATAAATATGTCCTGTTGCTTCCTTCTTGTTTTTACTTATAGAATAATATGTTAGCAGACCTTCCATGTCTAGATATTAGTCTATGGTTTCTTGGATTGCATAGAATGTCTGCCATAGGCCGTCATGTATTTGCGGAACCAGACTTGCTGCTGGTGATGTTGTGTCTGCAACCAGTAGCATTGAATGGGCATCGGTGCAGGCTCACGCATCTGATATCCGCCAACGAACGCCAAGTCTCATCCACCAACAAAGGGTGAATTCAGGCAGATTGTCAGCCTGTGCTGACCTTGGCCTTGTGTGACATTGTCCTTAAGAGTAGGAACAAACAAAGGTATGTCTATAGGAATACAGGTATATAGGATCTGTTATCCAGAATACTTGGGACATGAGGTTTTCCAGCTAAGAGATCTTTCTGTAATTTGGATCACTTTAAACATTAAATAAGCCCAATAGGATTGTTTGGCCACCAGTATGGATTTGGGCAGCTTTGAATGATTTGCTTATAATAGAGTCTATGGCAGATGGCCTTCCCATAATTTGGAACTTTCTGGATAACTGTTTTTCAGATAATGGATCCTATACCTGTACCATGAGTTTAATTTCTGCAACAGGCAGAGCTTTTATACTTTGTCCATTTTTCTTTGTGATTGGCAATGTCTGTTGCTGTACAACAGTTAAATTCACTCTGTCTTATGCATCAATGATCCCATCAGTTATGTTCTTTCTTTGCTGTCGGTGTCTGTACTGATTATTTGGAGTGTTTTCTGACCCCAGTGGTTGTTGCACACGGCTGTTGTTGAACCAGATGGCTTATCTTATGATGGGTGGGTTCAAGGGTGGAAAACACATTGGTCTGGGTTTACCAAGCTGTATAAAAGCACTTCATGCAAAAAGTCTTTCCAGCATCTATGCTAATAGATCTCAATAGAGATATGAATCTCTTCTTGACAGTGACTCTTATCAAACTGTATTATTATCTAGCAATGCAGAAAATAAAACACTTGCATAAGGGCAGGACTAATTCTGGTCACACAAACACATGACCAAAATGCTTGAAAGTGCTTATATGCGCTGAGGTATTGGTGGTGCAGGTCAGAGGAGGGCATAGCCTTATATTGCAATATCCCAGTTTTCAGCTCAAGTTAGACATAACTAGTGGTACTCAACTAAATGAATAAAGATTACTTTAAAGGACATGCCAACCCCAAAAATATATTTTTCCCTAATAAAAGAAAACAATTTTAAGCAAGTTTGCAATAAGTTTATTGAAATAAGTTTATTGAAATTTTTTTAGTGCATTAAAAACTATTTGGAAATATAATTGGTATTAAACACAGTGTTTGCTTAACTCCTGGTTATGACTTTTTAAACAATGTTGCAAAAGTAAGTTTCCTCCAGCGAGTCAGGTCTGTCAGTCTGCTGGCTTATGTTACATTATTTCAAAAGTCAGAGCCGCCAGGGCTGAGAATAGAAAAGGACAGACAAACACTGCTTTTAATAGTAATAATATATATAAAATTGTAACAAATGTATATTGCAAAGTTGCTAAGAATTATGTTTTTTTTTATTAGGCAAAAATTTTTTTTTGGGTTGACATGTTCTTTAAAGCCTTGGAAGTAGAAAGGGTTGTTATATTAGGAATAATGTACCCCCCCCCCCATTATAAAATATTATAATATTGTAAGTCACACAGGAGCCTGATCATATACAGGCATGAGCTCAAATGCAAGGTGTTTGTAAACAGGTCATGGAACTCAGGGGTGACTTCTAATAGCCTAATATTTTGCAACATGGGGTACATTGTTTATTATGCAATTTTCAGTGATTCATGTGACAGAAATTATATCACGGACTATGGGATATTCATGGCTCTTCTGTATTATAAACACTATCATTTTGTCTCTGATCTTTTCTCTTTTCTTGTGTGGGTTCTAATGTCAGGGCCCTATTCTTTTCACTTAATTTTGTATATTAAGTTTAGGCAACATGTGTGAATGTATATTTAAACATCCATGAGGTATATTTTAATTATATATGCTGTTGGTATTTTTCTCATACATTTTCTGGCCAAGAGAACCAGTGTTTGGGGATTAATGGAACATTTCTTCCCTGTCTTGGAATAAAAACCAGTACTGGCTCACTATTTCAAAGATAAATAAAACATATGGGCGCTCATCATCTAAACACATTTTGAACCTATAACATATATATCTGTATAATGATATTTATTATACAGATGCTAACATATAAGTACACTAATCCATATTTCTGGAATACACTAAATCAAACAGCAATACATGTTATAACACACAGATGCATATACTTGAAATATAACTTGCTTCAAGTTCCTTATAAGCTTACATTAATACAGATACAGCCAAAGATAAACCAATCTGCCATTTATATGTAACTAGAAGAGTACAATACACAACACAACATAGGTGCACAAAGTACATTGACCCACAGGAACCAGAAATGCACTTTATTTTTCTAACTTGCACCTGGCAAGACAAACCTAATTATAACATTCTAGAATGCTATATATGAAGTTATGGAATTGATTATCTGGAATGTTTGGGACCATGGCTTTCCAGACATAGGGATCTTTCTTAAATTTGGATCTCCATGCCTTAAAGTATCACCATATTTTAGAGGTTTCTGGATAATAGTTTTCTAGGTAATATACCCCTATCTATATCTAGAAATATATTAAATATAGATATGTTGCTAAAGTTGGCAATTTAGAACAAAAAAAATTGGATTAATTTGATAATTCGGGCATTGGGCCACAATTGGATCACATGTGAAGCCCTTTAATACTTGTATAATGCAGGCCATAAACATCGGCTAATGGGGCATAATGAATATTTGAACAAGCCTTGGTATCGATTACATAGGACGTTGGTTTGAGCATACAAGTGGTTGGCAACTTGGCCATACACGGGCTGATAAAAACTTCTGACTCTTATTGGCAGGGCAATAACTTGGGGTAGGCAAAAGAGAGGCACGTGCCTAAGGTGCAATGGTGGGGGTAGGCGCTAGGCACATACCTCTACTACCTACCCTTAGTCCAGGCCATAATTGCCAGCAATTATGATTCAGTTGTTGGCCCTAGGACCAAATGATCAGATCAGCTATGTTAAAAGCCATTATCTGGCTATTTAGGGACCAAACGTGATATAGCCTGCTCTGTTGACAGCTAACTTGCAATAGTATTGAGCCAGGAAGGATGGGGATAAAAGGGCAGCAGGTGAGCATTCAGGTGCCAGGTTATGGTGTAGCTAAATCAAGCCATTGCTCAGTACTGGGAATGGCATTTTAGGGATTGTCTTCTCAGCATTCTCTCTCACCAAGTCTCAGCTGACACTTTAATGATTATGGGTCTAACAAGGCACAGCCCCTCTCTTCCCTTTGTTCAGTTTAGTCCATTCATATTCTGATTTACTCTTTGTCTTTTACTACTTTAAAAATCATTATCTCATAATGTTCACTTCCCTGTCTTTATTTGTTTCTTCTACCTTATTCCCCTCTCTTTTTGTGTTAAATGTCCATGTGCCTTTCCCCTATTCCCTTCTACCTCTGCATCCTATAATTTGCCTTATCTATCAAAATTTTCTTTTCTCTTGCCATTCAGTCTACATCCCTTTTTTAATTTTTTTATTACTATGGACCCTCATTTTCTTTCCCACTCCCATCATTCCTTCCTTTCAGTACTTCCTGTGTCTTTTTTTAGTCTAACTGTCTTTTTTCTCCAACCTTTTCTTCCTATTTTTGCCTGCTAGCACCTCTTTCTTTAACATTTACCCCTTTCATTCTAACCTACTATGCTCCTTTCTCCTATTCTTCCTTCAGATCTCCCTTTCTTCTTTTCATTTTTGCCTGTTCCATTTTATTCTTTAGTTTTTGATATCACATGTCTCCATTGTTCTTCACACTCATTTTCACTGTTTTACTTCCTTCTTGTTTTCTACAATGCCAAATTCCTTCCTTCCTTCCTTCCTTCCTTCTTGTCTTTATTCCCCCCCTTCTCTTTTCTTCTCCCTTCCTTGTTCCCACAATTCCTCCTTGTTTCCTTTGTTGCTTCTTACCTACATCCCTTCCTTTTTTTTCCAATTATAATTCCCCTTGCTATCGATCTTCTTTCTTCCCTCCCTTCACACATCTTCTTTTTCACCTTTATTATTTACCACTTTAACCTACTGCTCAATTTTATTTTTATTTCTTCTTCCCTTTATCCCTTATTTTAGCCCCTCTATTCTTTCTGAACTCAGACCTTTTCTTATTTTTATTGTAGCAACCTGTCTTTTTTTAATTCCTTTCCACCCATCAACTATCTTTTTACCAACCCCTTATAACCCAAATCATTTCCTCAATTTTTCATTGCACACATACTTTATCTGTGTCTTGTGTTCTTTCTTTTTAAACTTTATATCATTTGCAATATATTTGGCGGTTTTGCCATATATGTTGATATCTTTCCTTCTCTTCTATAGTTCTTCTTTTGTTATCTAGAGGAAGGGGGATCTTCTGACCTGTGACCCCTCCCGGTTTTTCCATGCTGTAAATGACAAGTTGTGTCCCAGACTCGCAGCTTGTGTCCCCCTGCCAGACGCCTAGTGACGGACAGCTTCGCCCATCGCTCAAATTGCACAGGGGCAGTGAGGGGGGAGCCCCAGGGGAGGAGTGTAACTGGGGGTGGATGGAGTCCCGCAGGAGGTGAGAGGGGAGGAGGTGAAGGGGGACATGAAGTCCAGAAGCTTATAAAAAGTCAAGGTCTTCCTTACTATAAAAGACAGCAAGAGGAATAGGGGAGGTGGATAGATAGATAGAAAATTATCCTGGGCATGGTAGATATTATCAAGAAATCTGTTGTCCACAAAGCTTTTACATACGGGAATACCATTTTTTTTATGATCTCCTTTTTCTCTGTTAACGTAACACAGTAGTTTATAATTGGTGGCAGCTAAATTAGCATAATTCCATGTTCGTGGCAAAAGTTTTGGCTTATCCCTCTGTTTGATGTGCATCCTTGAGTACTCTGCATTCTATATAAATCAGTAAATTACTTTGAAAACAATATTTGCCTTGCATACAAATGTACAATACTGGGAGATGTACAGGCAAAAGGCATGGCCATATAAGTTCTATATTGGCATCCTAAGGCATGTGTCTAGAGTGGCAGCTTCAGGAGGATGACCCTTGCATGCCTATGTATTGATAAAATATATATATATTTTGAAAATCCCTCCAGCCCACCACCAGACACTTATGGGTAAATTCAGCAGAAGAGATGAGAGGGAAGGAAGGCGGAACCTCTACTACATGCACACAGACAGTCCTGTGCGTGCTCTAGTCGCGTATGTGAGAGTGTAGCATAGGGACCATGCTTAAGAGACCACTATTTTAGTATTAATCCAGCAATAAAATTATCTGAAGCCAATGAAACTTCCTGTATGTTGGTGTGTGGGAGAAAGCACATGCAAACTTATTTCAGATAGTGCCCTGGCTGATTTCTTGCCCAGGATACCAGTGCTGCCACCATGCCATGTTTAAGCAATAAACAGGCTACCAATAATTAATAATCCTTAACAAAGCATGCCCTGTGTGATGCAATTTATGGCCAACATTTAAGTAGCTTTAGCACAACAATTGATTTATTTGGTACAGAACTATCAGAATTTTTTTTTCCCTCTAGAATGCCTCATTCTAACCTTACAATATACAAAGGCCGTCACCCTTAGAAAAATAATATTAAGAAAAAGAAGGCTTAAATCTGGATTTTGTTAGGACGTAATCAGAGGTAGTCAAAAGTGCCAGGAAATACTTTGCCCCATACAAAAACAAAAATGACTGTGCCATTTTTTCAGTAACAACTAAACTTTACACATAGTGCTAAAGCACATTTTATTATATTGCTTCATATAACATTTTCCTCATACTATATACATCTGAAACATTGGCTTCTAGCTGGACATCCAGGTTATAGATGATAGCTTATACCCAGATAGAACTGATTGGTTACATAACCAAATCATATAATTTATTAATTCACTGCTCTATACTTCATCTTCTAGGCAAAGGATTCTGTTTCCTAAACAGAAGAGTCTCCTACCTATAATGGGTAGTTAATGCAAGGGATTGTGGTAATGATGATAATTTGGGGAAAATGAGTTAGTGGCTGAACTAGGCCTTTCTCAGTGGACATCAGAAGGGGGTATTTTATGCTTCCTGTTAAATGGTTGATAAGGCAAAAATTACAAACATCAGACAGTGTGCATGCTAACTTACTAGCTAGCATACATGCTGAGTACCTTGCTGTGCGTGCTGCCAGTATATTTTCCCTGTTGCCTTTTTAATGAGCTTTATCACCCACCGTGCATGCTAAGAACTTCTTATTATAACATACACTCTATACTGAAATACACCTGGTAGCTTAAAGTGATAGTGGGGATCAAGCGTGCACATTCATTTAACAAGATGGATAAAATGTGGGTTCACAGGGAGAACTTTATTGTTGATGGGGTAACATATAGTGGAAAAACCATACTGCCTAACTAGACAGCCCTAAAGTGGACCACACATATTCAAATCAGAGAAACCATAAGTATATAAAACAAGAATTTGCTGTTTATTTTTGTGCAATGTATCAGGCTTTGTGCCCAGCTTAGTCTGGTCTTTTTAATATATGGTCCATTAATATTTCTTACAAAGAGACACTTGGAAGCATACATTAAGGATATAGAACCCCTTTACCTAAAATGCCTGTATTTTGCAAACAAATGACAGTAGTGGAGCTTCACCGTGTAAAAAACAACGTAAAATCAGTGTAATTTTTTTACACCTTTTTTTTTACGAAAAATAACGGCATAAAATCTGGCATTCGGGCGGCGTTCTTCTCTGTTTATTTTACACAGCTTTTTACGCTGTTTTTTTCAGCAAATTTGTTTAACACAGTTTAATAAATATGCCCCTTAGTAAAAAACCTTCTCACCTCTGTCTAGTTGGGATAATGAATGTCAATATATTTAGTATATGATTCTGGTGGGCATGTGTATAGCAGTAATGTCCCATGTTACAAGTTTATCTGTCATTGTGTCCTCCATTTTATAGTGTTGCCACCCCAACATGGCATGGGATATGCTTAGATTCAAGGTGTAGAAATAAAGTACAGATATCCCCCAATTACATAATTTGCTCCTAGTCTGGCTGTATACCATACAAATAAGTATTTCAGCTGCAGTTAAGGCAGCCATTTCACCTAGCAATGGAGCTTTATCAGTTACAACTCCCAGAAGCTTGAAAACTATTATTATTATCATCAATAATAATAATAATATGAGTGTTGTTGTTGATTGTAAAACATGTCATTGCTTTGACACATCTAATACTGTATATAGCTTGTTATATAAGCAGGGATGCCCATGCTATGGTCCTCCAGTAGTTAATGAACTACAAAAAGTCTTTGGCAGATTTGAAGCTATAGTTCAGCAGCAGCAGCAGCAGGAGGGTTGCAGGTTTGACCTCCACGCACACAATATAGGAAAGTCTGTATCATTGCTGGACTGTCCTTCCTGTGCTGAGTGTCAGACCATCTGTCAATGTTGTCTCTCTTTATAGGGCAGCATTTCTTCCCTGTACTAATTATCTTGAAAAACTCACCAGACATCAGTCTCATATCTGAGGGTAATCTCTTCTGTTGGCTGGCAGTATGTCTCACAGAAGCACAGGTCTAGTCTTTCTCATTGGAAGACTCCTGCTCTCCTTGGAAGGCAGTGTCACGCAGGGCTCTGATGGTGTAAGTTATTCATCAAAGAATAGTGAGGAGCTTAGGCTTCTTGCTGAGATAAGGAGTAGTGGCACCCAGGCACGTGTGCTTTTAACATGTACACACAGTGCACTCTGCATGTTTGGTGGTCTCTGCTCTGTGGGGGAAGATTCCTTTTGCCCACTGATTACTTTTTTCCCATTCATCTTGTCCTCCTTTTCCTGTCTCTAATTGTTGGTATCTCTTCTTAGATTCCCCTGGACTCCCTATCATACCTGTCTCCTACATCTCTGCGACTAATAACTGTAACTCTCCAGCCTCCCTTCTCCTTGTAGGAACAGTTTTAGAAATCATCTCTAAATACTGCACTTTGGACGTTGCTATTTATGCCATGTGAATGTCACATAGAGCGTACTCTGCCATGGGCTTACTCCAACACGCGCTGCTGATGTTGTAGGGTTGTCACATAAACAGGAATGAGTAGGGGACCAAAGCAACACATTACCATCAGGTGGCAGGTACAAAACAAAGAATGGGGCTGCATCATTTGTTTATTAGTTCTAGGAGCAAATT
This sequence comes from Xenopus tropicalis, assembly GCF_000004195.4. Lineage (NCBI taxonomy): Eukaryota > Metazoa > Chordata > Amphibia > Anura > Pipidae > Xenopus > Xenopus tropicalis. The sequence continues at coordinate 107,209,395 of NC_030683.2, read as the reverse complement.
GTGACCTTGCAGGCCATAATTAAGATGCCCACTTAAGGCTTCTATTGCTAAAACCTAAGGCTTTTTTTTCGAAAGATGCAAATCATGTCACCAATTCTCCCACCAGCACAATGTAACTCGATACTAAAAATTCATATAGTAGGTAGTAATCTTGGGTAGTATGGCATATTTTATGCACTGATTGACAAACCTATATAGAAGTATTTGAGAAACTGTTGGCTTGATGATTTTGTTCAGTTTGTAAAGTTTTGGGGTTAAAAAAAACTATAGTTGTCAGTCATAATGTAGGCAGGAATAAAATCTTCTATCTACAAAAATACAGAAACTTCTAGGCAAATTCTTGTACCTTGTCCTTAATGTGGGGAATGACAATGAATGGCAAAGGTATACAGTTCCAAAATCAATCTGTTAGGCAGTTAAGTGCAGCTGCCATCTTGATGTGCCTCATAAGGCTGATGCTAATAAGGCTTTTTTTTTTTTTTTTTATTAATCTCCCTGTTTGCCACAAGCCTTATAGAAATGCCTCACAGTGCGGGTGTAGGTGTTTTTTGTCCTGAAAGTGCACATTTGAGTGTTTCCTAAAAGTCACCATAAAACAATGCGAGGTGGCATAGATGGTTTGGGCTTTTAGGAGAATCCACCTGGTGTGACATTATCCATCGGGCTAAAATTGATCTAGGTGACATTGTCAACCATTTTATTATCCACAGCATTCTCATTATCTTGTCTACATTCATTTGCTATCTTTCTTTGAGCTAACTTTGCTTTCAGGATAAAACTTTTCTAAGTGTCCATTTATGTGTCTTCTACCACTGTCTCTCTTACCTACCAGTGCTGCAGTTACACCAGGAACATCATAGCGCTAAAGCTTTATTGTTTAAATATAGTATGCTTTATCATTATTTACATCAACCCTTGTCCCAGTGGAGCTTACGGTTTCACTCAACACACTAGGTTGAATGCTACCAGGAGTCAGTTAACCTGTCTGTATGTTTTTGTAGTTTGGGAGGAAATCAGAGTACTCTGAGAAAGCCTATAAGCCTTGGGGAGAACATAAAGACTGCCTACAGAGAGCCCAGGTCAGAACCAGAGTCATGACCCCAAAGCCATACAGTACTGTGCTGCCTGTCATTTGTGGATGGTTTTCAATAAGAATTTAATTACTTTTAAATTGAAATCAGTCCAGTAATTTCAAAATGTACACCCCTGCTGTGTACCAGCTGCTGGCCGAGGATGCTGGGAACTGTAGTTCACAAGCCCTGGAGGACATGGTATTTAGCATGCATGATTTAGCAAACTGTATTCCAAGAGAGAGAATGAAAGAAAGAGGATATTATGTAGCAAAACAGTTGTAGAACAAGAAACAAAGACTTGTAAAAGGCAGGAAAGAAGAGCATGAGAGAGGAAGACATGGAGTTAGGGATTAGAGCAGCTGAAATCTGGAGGAGAGGGTGGAAAGCAATAAGATCGCTGTACATACTGAAGGGAAGAGGAGGCGGGAGAGAATGTGGCATGATGATGAGGAGCGAGCCTCTATAAGTGGTCCAGAGGACAAAGGTGATGCGAGAAAGAGGTAGCAAGGGAGAGTGGCTGTTGTGAGTTTAGTTTTAATGAGCAGTTATTAGGAAGCGATTAAACTGTAAAACGATTCTCATGAGGAAGAGGCAAATACACAGTGAAAGTGAAAGACACCAGAGAGGTAGAGCTAGGCTTCAAACACACGTGGGAGGCACAGACAGAGACCGACAGGAGACACAATCCAGGAAGGGACAGAGCAAAAATACCCAACAGTGTTCCTGTGCCACGGTGATGAACGGCATGAGACATTAAGAAAGAAAAGTAGGAAAAAGAATGAGATGGAATGGGAGGGAGAAGGAGACAAATGCGAAGAAGAACAAGTGAGAAGAGGTTGGGGGATACAAATGAAAAAGAAAAGGAAGGAAGGGAGATCCAGAGAGTTGGGGCTTGGATGGAGAGGGGAAAACATTGAATAAAAAGGGAACTGGGAAAGAAGGAGCAGCGGGGGCTATGAAGAGGAGAGAGCCGCAGAGGTGTGGGGGGAGAGGAGGAGGCTCAGGGAAGCAGTAGTAGATTGTGCAGTGCAGCAGAGAACACCCCCCCCCTCGAGCCCCCTCGTCACCGATCGATACAAGACTAAGCAATAAAGCATTTTCATTGTCAGATGCCCTGCATATAGTGACTGGTGTGAGAGCGGCTGCACTGCCCCCCTCCACCTAATCTAAAGCTTGAGAGCTCTGCAGCTTCAACCCCCTCCCCTCAAGGCCTGGCTACCCCCCACCCCCCAAGAATTGTACCCCAGCCCCCCTCCCCCAGAGCCTCCACCTTCCGACTCTTCAATAATTCACAGCTAGCACCTTTTTATTACTCTGTGGAAACCTTCTACCTCTTATCTTCCCCCTTTTTTTGTACTACTTCTCTTTACCCCTGTTAAATATGTGTCTTTCCTCCTTGCCTTGTGCTCTCTTCTTTTCCTTTCCCATCACCTACTTACCCCCCCTATCTCTCTTTTACTGTCTCTTCCATCTCTTATGTTTCCTATCAGTTTTGATTTTTCTACTATTCAAGTGTTTACATCAGCATCTCTCCTGTCCTTTTTTCTGTTCTCTTTCTTTTTGTGTCCCCCCCCCCTTTCTCTACATTGTTTCCACAGTTTTCTTTATACTTTCCCCTCATTTACCTTGTCATCCACTTCAGAACAGTGCCTTAAAAAGGGAAACCCCAGCTCAATGTATCTTGTAAGCCTACATTTATTAGGGCAGTGTGGCTCACCAGAAGAACAGTTATATGATAAAGTGATTTCCATTTAATCAGCCATAAGCATGTAATTCATGGCAGGATTTTTGGCAGCGTTACATGCCCATTTGTAAACTAACTCCGTGTGAAAACTACTGAGGCATCCAAAAAGAATTGATGCCCCTACTGCGTAACAGTAGGACTAAGTATGATGTTCACGGACAAATTTCCATAATATACCAATAAACAGTGAGAAATGTGTAAGATTAAGAGAGAAAACAAAAATAACCTTTTAATGGGGAAATTGTAAAGGAGGAAACTCCTAACTGTAGCTTTCTAGCTGGTGCTTGCCTACATATCCCAGTATCCCTTTCTAGACAAAACTCTGTTATGATACATTGGAACATAAAGCTTTGCAACACCACAAGCTGGACCTCACTGAAACAATGGAAATTGTTAGCAGTAATTCTTGGTATTAAAGTTAAGCAGTGCTGAGTTTTATAGAGCAATAGAATTGCAGGAATTACATTTCCTATTATAAAGGAAATGTTACAGTATGCTTTCATACTAAATAAGGCTTGTTCATCAGTATTGATGCCGCTCCATTGGATACAATTTGTTGAGAAAAAATAATTTAGAGAAAGGAAGGTAAGGTGCCGCTAGGAATTCAGTACAACTAGTTACACGGAATTCAAATGTTCGTTTTATTTCCATGCAAAGATAAATGAGACTCAATTTGCTGAATTGTTTAACTATTGTGACACTCCTACTTACAAAGGATGCTGTGCCATTAAGTGTCTGATTGGCGGCATTCCCGCAGCATCATTGAGTAATTCTACAGTTATTGGATACTGTCAGCCCATTTGCATTGGATTGCTTTTGAGTATAAATCTTGACTCAGAATAAGTCCTTAAGGGCAATGTATTTCTATAAAGTTGTACATTAAAACATACATACCTGCGCTTTGTCTTGGTATTTGACAAAACCCTACTTTCACTATTCCTGGCTTCTAATTTTAGAGCAAGAAACCATACCAAAATATTGTTTATTTTACTCTCAGCCTATTTGTATTTCCCACTGCAATACATAGAAACTGTTCATATACAGTTGCACTCGTTTTTATACAGGTGCAAAATTGCTCCAGTCCAGCAACCCCTAGCAACTAGTCAAGGCATAGCTTTGATCAGCATAGTACTGATAGAATAATGAAAGTAAATGTCTGGTTTTTGTTGCTATGGGTTACTACAGTGTTGCACATCTACCCCTGTGAGTTTTTGCCTCGTGGCTTACAATCTTGTGCGTGTGTGAGAAACGGGGAGATTAAATGACTTGTTCATGGTCACTAGAAGCTGACACAAGCATCGGCCGCACAGTCCATTGTTATAGCCAAGTGACTTGAACTGAGGTAGGCATGGTTTCTCATGAAACATGTCTTAGTTGCATACGCTTTCATAGCGTCCAAATAAAATATTCAGAAGAACAACTCTAAATAAATGTAAAATAAGTTATACATGTTATTCATTGTGGTTTTATAAATACAGATATTTTTTTAAATGTCTTAGCAAGGACAGACCACCATGTCCTTTACTACAGTTTTTTGTGCTCATCTGGGCAACCTGATTAAATTGAACTATGCTGTGCACAGCCTTGGTGAAACACACCTATTTATTAAAAAATGAAGTTACCTGCCCTAGCAGGCACCCATCCTAGAGGGTATGCATATATGTATATTTTTAGAAATATCAAAGGCATTAACTATGTTTTGTTGCAGCAGAATTAGGGCTTTACAAATTGGGTCTGGTAACCCAGTTTACTCCATATTGAGAATGGTGTTTAAAAGGAAAAATGTCTCAATAATTACAGCAAAGAGCTGTAGAGCTTGATAATGTGTGAGGGAACCTGAATTTTTTGGGTATTATCAGCATAAAGATGGACAAACCATCAGTGTTTCAAAAAGGCTAAGCGTAGCATTGGGGTAACCTGCACTAAAATTGTAAGAATAATAAGAATTTGAACCAGGTAAGTTGTCTTTATTAACAATAGGGCCTATTTAAATACACTAATTTTGAAACTGGCCAATTACAGTTTTTCTTGCAGATAATTAAAGCCAGGAGTGAGAGGAAATGAGAAGTATGTAAAAAAAACCTTTATTTCTATATACATAAGACAGGTTTGCCTGTCTTAGTTTTTACATGAAAAAACTTTGAGATTTTGAGGTAGGTAGATGAAAAAAGAGCCCACTTCTATATTTGATGTACATCACATACCTAAAATGATCAGCAAGGATGAAATCCATTAAAGGTAAAAATAGTCCTCACATATAGAGCATTTAATGACCAGCATAGCGTATGACTGTGAGCTCACTCCGAGCATCATTGGAGGCCTACAGAGAAGTGTTCAGGGATTGGAACAGGTTATGCTTTGGGACAACCAGAGATGAATCAAAGTTTAGAGCAGATTAGTCTTCCATCATGAAAACTGCAACATCTACATGTTGGGGTTTCTCCTGCACAGTCCACCCTAAAGGCAGCTCGTCAGATTTTCTCTTTGTTCTCTTCTTTAAACCCTTAACTCTCTTCTCATGGCTCCCACTTAAGTCCTTCATAAACTCTTCTTCACCTCGTATCTTGCCCCAAGCCCTCATTATACCTCTAGTCTACCTTTGTGTTCACAGTACATTAGACAAAGAACTGCAGTTAGACCATACAGGGGTTTGTCTTTTTCCTAAAGTGTGGATAATTATAATTTTGTGATTTTGTTGGATCTTTACAGTATAATGCACAGCAAGGAAACTGTGAATGTAATGAATTTAAACTTCAGGAAAATGTATGTATTATGCATTATATGGTTGGTTTACAGTGCAAGTAAATATGTGTTTTCTGATGATTTTATGTTACTTAATTAGCCACTCCAGACCAAGGTAGCAGTCCAGTATATGGTGCCAGAATAACAACCAGCCTTATCACTATCTGGTTGGGGATCAAAAAAATTCCATAGACTTTTATCAGGCCATGTAGTTTTCTCCTGATGAGTCTGCTTAGGCCCATAATATGATATGGTCAAATCCAAATGAGCAAAGCAGCCTGATTGTATCTTACTGATAGATCAGAAAGGAAAAAAAAAGTGTGTGTGGGGGGGGGAAGCTGTGCTCAACCACTAAATTTTAAACCAGTAAACCATTTTAAACCAGAAAGAACTCACTAAATGAGGATATATTTACATGTATCCAGCTTTCCTGAATATGTGCACATTTATCTTCAATGTATATTGCATATTGATCACCCTATCTCAGTTGACTTTTTTAACTGTACTGATTACAGATAGTAATGTATTTCAGAACAGCGATCGTACTGTATATGAGTATAACAAATTATATCGTTTTTCATAGATCTTACTGTAGTACAAGCTAAATAAAGGTATACCTAACATTAGTGAATTTACTTGCAGACAAATCATAGTTTGGCCACCAGAACATGAATGTATAAGTCATTTATTCTTATGTACATTCATTTTATGCAGATGATTGGGGTGCACCTTTGGGATTAGACTATAGATCTCTCTTGGGGCCACGAGCAGTTAGTGGGGGAGTCTAGAGTTATCCTGGAGATCAGTAAATGTGACTTTTTTGCTCATTTAGATATTCTTGGAACTACTGGAGGCAGAAGGCTTCCAGCACTCTTTAACTGTATATCTGTACCCTTATCAGGGGATGGGATGCATATAAATATTTGAACGCAAAAACAATAAAATATAACATTTTTGCACTTGAAACAATACAATCTGACATTTTCAGGGTAAATAGTAGTAAAGTAGTGAAAAGGAAGAACCTTCTCACTGCTTTAATTCTACCATGCCTCTGAATTTCTTTAGTCTTATCTTAGTTAAGCCATTACTCTATGCCCTGATGTATAGCATAACAAAATATATTGTCTGAATAAAAAGGCTGGTTGCAATAGTATAAATATAAATGTTAAGGTTGAAATTACTTTCCTTTTCCACTTATATAACTGGCACCTTCTCTATTTTAAAGATCATAACATCCACCCTGGGGAGTAATAGGAAATTTCAGCCCATGTGCGGAAGTAGGGGGAGTGAGTTTTATACTGGGTCCCCTCTCTCTTCAGGCCTCCCCAATGCCAAGGGGTCATGAGTCCCAAATGGCTGCCTTCACTGGGAGCTCCCAGGAATGATATCAAGGCACCTAAACATATAAGTTCTTTGATACCATTCTGTTCTACCTGGCTGTACCCATTCAGATATGGGTTTTAGCACAGTTGCATTTCAGCAACTATTAGAAATATAACAAAATTGTATCTGCTTATTCAGCATCTATTTTATTTATTTTTAAGGATTTCTTGTTAAAGTTATAATCTGGTCAGTTCAGTTTATAGATATTCTACTTTTAATGAGGTTGGACTGTAAAACACAAAAGCATTCTTGGTTTCTCCTGATCAAACTTAGATTTCTAACTTTATCTATTTAAACTGAACAACTGGGCATTCCCAAAACTCGTTAAATAAAGATAACCAGACTGCCCTTAAACCAAGAATATACAAAAATTGCTGCAAATGAAGATGTGTACAAGAGCATGGCAGTGTGGGTAAGGGTGATGCTTGAAATGTTTGATAGTTCAGGGCAATGTGGGTGAGATTTGTACTACAAACAGAGATTTATACAAGTGCATGGCAGTTTGGGTAAAGCTATAGTTGCATATGGTAATGTGAACTAAAAGAAGGCATTGTAGCTAAAGGTGTTGATAAAAATGGAAACCATTGCATGTGAAAATGTGTGCCAGCGTAGGGTGCTACTGGATTTGGAAAAGTGTGTCAGTGTAGGGCCATTGTTAGGGAAAGTATAGTATGTGTACAAGTTCAGGGCTGTGCAAGTACGAGAATATGTGCCGGCGCAGAGCATGTAGAAGGAAAGCGCAGCAGTGCATAAGGTTGTGCGACAGCACGGTCTGGGGTGTCTCTCTGTTCCTGATCCCCTCTCGCTTTTCTCAGTTCCCCCCCTTGTGCCTCTCTCCCTCGGGACGTAGCTCTAATAATGTGTTTGATCGACTGGCGGGCGGCGAGCACACGATTATTGTCTTGTAGGGAGTCAAAAGTATTGATCTTGTGAGAAATATGAGTGTGTGAAATGGAGTCAGTGTGTCAGTTACAATCAGCACAGACCCGGGGGAGAGAGAGAAGGAGAGAGAGCAAAATAGTAAGAGTTCCAGAGAGAGCAAGATCCAGATAAAGAGATGTACAAAAAGCAATGAGAGTGCTGCTCAATCATCTGCCCTTTATCAAGTACACACTACTGTACTTTAAACTACAAACTGTCTCTGTTGCCGTATATGCAGTCTCTTATATTCCCCTCCATTACTTTTGTTACCTGAATCCTTTGCACTGATTATCTTTCAGCAGCCCTGTGTGTTTGTGATTATATTTGCACTCCCTTTGTTTTGCACTGAAATAACCTGCTACCCTGCAAATAATTTGGAACTTCTAAGCTTGTCCATTCTTTCACTTTTGTGTGTCGGTCTTTGCATTGGCTGCATTCTGTGACATGGAGGACACCTCACAGACTACTTACTCTACTAGAGAGTGGTGTAAACCATGGGTATAGGGGCAAACCCGGACTGGGCTTCAAATTAGGCCCTGGCCAGTAAATGCACTAGGGCCTGGCCTTCCTTGGGCTTGCCAAATGCATAAATATCGGTAAGGAGATGGCAGGTGGTGCACTGCGATGGAGTGCCTGGTTATAATTTTGAACCCTGGCCTCCAGAACCACAGCCCTCATTATTCTGGACTAAGTATTCTAGGAACCTAATGTGCAACAACATGGAAAACGTTAAAAAGCACCCCTAAAACGCTGCTGAGAGCATAACATTTGGTAACAGAGGTACAGTAGGACAACTGTGTGTTACTTATAGAAGGTTGGTACCAGAAATTAACCATTTGCACCTTTTATCCTACTTGTGGCACTATTAACTGTACTATAGCTTTATCAACTATAGCATTCTGCCTTTGTCTGTAATTCTTTCCTTAATTCTAAGCCTGATATTCTTTCATTTACTATGCACTCTTCTATCAGTCTCAAAACCAGGGCCTGCTTTAACGTTGGGAAGAAATTACATTTGACCTGTGCCCCCAGGCTCAAAGGGTTTGATCCTGTCTCCAAGCTAATGCTACAAAGTAAAGAAATGTGCATATTTATTCAATAAGTCTTAAACTAGAAAAACATTATAATGACCAACTGCCTTAAGGGCAAAGAGAAATGGTTGTGCTCAGTTTATTCCAAATTCACTTCTATGTGCTTGCTTTAAATTCTACAAAAAGAATAGCATCAATGATCACTTGGTCATTAGGAAACATGGGAGCGTTTAAATAAGCGCATTTAGCTTATAGCTGTTGTAAATAATCTCATGACACCCTGCATTAACATTAATGTTATAACATCAATACATTTAAATGCTGTGGAAAAATAAATATCATCTACATTATTCCACGGTTGTGATGGGGCTTCCTGCCTCTTGTTTTATGCTATAAAAACAAAACACATTGAAGAAACAAAACACATTGGTTTCACTAATATCCTTATAAATTAGAGCAGGAGTCACATTATCCCGAACATCAATTTGTGTTTGGGAAGTAGCCCAGAGATATCCTTAAATTATGGCCTGTTTGAAAGCTTTGAACTCCAGCGCCTTTTACTCTTCAAGCGGCAGGGAATGCAAGTGAGACGGCGCGTTGATATGCGTTTGTGGCTCTGATCACATTTAGTCTTAGTCAGCAACACAATAGAAAACCCAGCACCCAAAAACGTAGCAGGCAGCTTGAGGCAAAAAGGTGACAGCCTTGTACACACAGCATATGCCGTTACTGCTGTTGTCTTGATAAGCTTAAAAATTCTCCACAGACAATAACAAATAATTGTGGTAACATGTAGATGGTGCCGCTACTGTCCCGACTCTTAGATTTAAGGGTCAGCTGCATTCTAAATGCATGTATATGTAAGTTTAAATAAACCATGGTATGTTTGTTCAATAATATTGCTTTTAGACTTCCTATTCCTTAAATGTTAGTAAGCTATAGATGGGCCTGTTCTAAGCAGCGTACAGGTTAGACTTCATTATTCATTATGTTTGGCTTTAAAACTATTAGCCTTCCTATTCTACCTCTTCCAAACCTATAACTGCAAATGCTGGTTCCTGGGCTCACTGTGTGCTTTCACTTTTATTGCCTTTCTTATTTTTTATTGTTTATCCTTCTATTCAGGCTCTCATCTATTCAAGTTTTGTTTTGATTTCAGAACAACTGCACCCTGGTCACTAGGGTAACAAACCCCTAGCATAACATTGTAAGCCTGAGAGCTGCAGAGCAAAAACTGCAAATAATAAAAAATGAAGACCAATGACATTGTTTTAGAGTTGCTCTCAGAAAGTCCTAAAAGTCAAATTTAAGGCAAACATTTACCTACAGGGTGGTTGGGTATTGGTTGCTTAGAAAGGTCCTTAGAAAGGTGGTCTTGTTGTAGCAAGATTAGATAAAACTAGTGGAATGGATTTTTTTAATATCTACTATCTTGTATCTGTGCCTACACATTATATTATTACTTTTCTCTCTCTCATATATTATGTAATATCTCTCCTACATTTAAGTATCAAACCACACAAAGTTATAATTTGAAGTTATACTAAGCTGCTGATTCAGTCCCTTAAGACCAAGTTGGCAGCTTATCTGCCTGTGTGGACCATGTTAGATGTCCTTTCTGATAGCTATATGGCCAAAATCACAGGTTTAAAAATTCTATCACGATACTGTATTGATTGGTTGATATGGTCCTCTACCAACAGCCTGCATGGATCAACATGATATCAGCCAGCACAAGGTAGCCATGTTGGGCAAAATTTAAGGTGTATGGCCACCTTTACATTGTGCCTATGTCCCACTGTCTTGGCATACAGCACATAACCTCAGGTGCAGTTGCACATTGTTAGGTAGAGTTGCTGGGCGAATTGTGGCATTTTTAATAAGGTACTTTTGTCTAAAGCCACTCTTTGTACTTCTGCATTGTTGTGCTTGGCACTGCTTGTTCCATCACACCTCCTCTTGCGAATTGTATGGCACAGGGGAACGGCCAAGGTGGCAGTAGCTCGAGGGTTCCCACAAGGGCCAGCCCCAGTTGACGCAGCAAACTTGCGCCTATAGAACCTTACGCAAATGGCTGCAATTATGTAGGAATTGTAGGGAAAAAATGCTGTATTGTAGATAAAAAAAACATGGGAACTTGTGCCCAAAATTGCACATTGCTCACTGCAGTTAAGCTCGTAAGCAAGCCCTTATATGTACAAGTTATACAGAGCCTCTACCTTCTGTCTAAGCTTTTATTATAAAAAGAGAATGCTCCATTGTTTCTATATTTTACTGTCTTGCTGTTGGATTACATTATACATAGCGAGCGTGACATTGCGCCTGAATCTTATGCCCTTGCTTGCCGTATGTTGTATGTAGAGCATGTTTCCTACAGGTTACAGTGTTTGGCTTGCATTACAATGTTTACACTGGGCATATTGTACTATTTTGGTGATATATACTATACCTGCACACAGTGTCTTGAATTAGCTTATACTGGTTTTATTCTATGGGGCATTATATGTCAGGTGTGGCACCTTTGCAGCTGGGGTACATAGACTCTGCTGGCCTCTGTGTATCTCTTGCCAATGAAATGCCCTGTTGACGGAAATGTGTGCTGTAAACTGAAGTCAGTAAACTAAAATTCTTTTCATTACCCGAACCCTTTCTTGTTTCTTGTTAAATTTCACTGCATGGCAGTAGTCACTCATGCCCGAAGCGGTTTGCCATCCTTTATTATACTAGGACTGCCCAGCTTTGTCTCACATTTATCAAAGCCAGCAACTAATTGTGCAATTCACACTGTGATGCTACTGTGGCGTCTATTTTGCTTTAGGATATTAAATTCATATTGAACCTTTGAAAGTTTGAAGCAAATGAAGGTGGAAAAAGTCAGTGTATGTGCCCCCCAACCAGCTGGTTTCCCAATCTGCCTTGTGTGTGTGTGCCCAATTGTATTTAACCTCTGCTGCCATACAATTATTTATAATTATTGTGATTAAGCAGGTTAGGACCATATGTAAAAGTAGTAGTAAATAAATTCTACCATGTATATATTGTTCGTTCATGACTTTGCTTTTGGTTGTATAGCACTTTCTATATCTGTTATGTATTTTATCATCTTTTCATTTTGTTGCTTACTTAATACCGCAAGTGTTATCTTGTATCAGTTTCCCTCCCTTTATGATTTATCCCCATGCCTATACATGTTAAAGTGTTTTACTGCAACCCCGAGTAAACTCTTCCTATGTCCTACACTACAATTTAAAGAACAGTGAAAAAGGACAAGAGAATGGGGGTGAGCGGAATGAGGTTTCTGTTGCTCTCTTCCCTTCCCTGTTCTCCTTGCTAAATTACTTACATTGTCTCCTGCTCTCTGTGCTTCTCTTTCTCTGTTGCTCACTCACCCTCTCTTTCATCTGATAGCTGAAGTCAATGAAATGGTCTATTAGTACCCTCTGCTGGTAACTGTTGGTAATGCATTTGCTTCAAATATCAGAAGATGCCTGTGAAGTATGTACTATTAATTAAAGGGCATGTAAACCTGAAAATAAAAAATGTTAACTAATGAAAGAAAATGTAATTCCAACAGCTTTCCAGTATACATACATTATAAAATGTAAATGGTTTTAAGGTAATAAACATAACTGTTACTGACAATAGTATCTGCCTGTCCCTTTCTGCTTTCTGCCATGGTAGGTCTTACCGTTGAAACAATGTTACAGATGCCAGCTGAATAACAGACTTGTGAAGAAGCCTGCAAGGCTCATTGTTTGAACAGTGCAGAAATTGAGTGAAAAATCTTTTTTCATTGGCAATTACAGTTACTTAGAATGACATATTTTTCAAATAAGGCAGTAGTGTATTTTTGGGTTTACATCCCCTTTAAGTGAATGAATCAAATGAACAGGACTTTTGTTAAAATATATTTTTCTAATTAAGTTAGGAAATATGTTTCTTGGACTAAAGAGGGAAAAATATAAACCTGAAGGTAAAGTACTACAGGCAGTTCTTATGAGCACAATTAAAACAAATCAACAGCCCACTGAGAAGCCCTGTTTTTGAATTAACACCTCCTTATCCCCAGCTGTAGCCAGTTGTGTGCATATAAGACAGTATGTATTCCATATATATATATAATATGCTATATATAATTTTTATCTGTGGTATTAATGCCTTTGATAGAAATATGAAGAGTTTGTGCCTGACACATAGCGTGGCATTCTCAGGGTATGCATGTATTTATAGAGGATACACCTCATACCGTGCTGCTTCAGTGCATGTAATGTGAATCTGTGTATGTCCTTAGCTGGTGTGAGTCTGTATATTTTTCAGCATCCTTGTGTACCAAGGGTCAGCTTATCCCGTGATTGGCTAGGTCTGTCTCCATGGTAATCATTAGGATGAAGTCACTGCTTGTCTGTAATGTCTGTACAAAAGCAGCCCTATTTGGACACCAGGCCACATGATACTACTAGCCAACCAAAGCCTCAGGATGCCAGAGTGCACCAACCTGACCTGAAGAGAAGAGCCACCCCAGCCTGCATAGGGCATGGAAGCCATAAGAGGGTTAATGTTATCTGACTCTGCCTTAGTGGTGCTCTGTCTGGCAGTGTGAGGGACAAAGGATGGCCTTTATACACAGTACAAGCACCTTTTCATTCACCTTTAAAAACACAAACACATTTTCACCCATTTTAACAATTTAGCCACAATTGTGTTAAATGCAAATCCCCCCTTGCAACTGCAATGACGCTGGAAGTGTGGGGAAAATAATGCAACATTCTGGGAAAAAATACGTCAACTTGCACCTGAAAATATTCTTTGTACTCTGCACTTGCAATTTTAAATGACCCCTTCTGTTTATACATATTTAAGTGGGCAATTTATTTTTCATGTGTTCTATCTCCCAGAGCTCCTGTGAAGGTATTAGTCTCACTGGTAACAGGCTGCTTTGTAATTTTATTACAAGAAAATGTAGTCAGGCAGTGTTTGTGCCCAAACAGATGGGAGCAGTTTACATAAATGTTATCATTTTTACACTGCATGTTCTTTTGGACATGGCCCTCTTTACCTCTTGTGTCGGTTATTGGATGTTTTTTTTTTACTATGTAATCTGTCTGTTCATTGTATACAGCCATGTATTGGACAAAGCTGCAGAATATGTTGACACTTAATATATGTTGATAATACTAATAATAATGATGATGATGATGAAAATACAGTGTTATTATGTTGTTCTTTGGCTTTTTTGCCATATTATAATACAGGACTTCTGCTGCCCACAAAGGCTTTAGTGAACAGCTAGCTCATGGACATAAAGGGATGAAGTGTTTTGCTTACCCTGTGCATTTACATGCCACCTAATGCATGAGAAATACATTCATTCCTGTTTCTGTGCCACACCAGGAGCACAGTTATACTGCTGTGCCACAATTCTTAAAGCCGCAGGTATCACACCCAAGCACACTTTCATTCTATCAAAGTGTCTTCTATGCATTTTTTGGGGACAATTTGTGTATAGAATGTGACACAATATGACCCTGCACAACAAGAGAGAAAGGTAACTAAGCCCCTTTATATTAGAACAGCCCCTCCTGCTCTGTGTAACACTGTGACACTATGTTAGGAGAGGCAGCTCCTGTTGGGGCTACAACTTGGGGCTACACTGTCACCCTTTTGTTGTAGAGGGACAAGCTCCAAGTCATTTTGTTATTGCAGGATGTGGTTTGAGGGACTGTCCCACGCTCCAACGAACAGTGCTGATGTTATACAGTCACAGCATTCTGCCATGTTACGCCCTGAATGTATCTGTGACAAGTTCTTTCTCTTTTAAACATAAATATGGTAATACTGCACCAGTGTGCAGGTTAGTAGTGTGAGCTATGGTAGTGTGGTGGGGGCCTGCTGCTAGGGTCGCTGCCCACAACTGCGACTGTGTGAGGTTTGATTTGTAAGCGTAAGGGCACTGGGCTCATTTTGATAGTGTCAGGGTCTTTGCTTTGAAAACTCTAATGATTATAAAGGACATAGCGGACACACAATAGGTGCAGCTCAGAAGGAGTGTTGTTTCAGGAGTAAGAACCAGCAAGGCAGAGAATAAAAATGGCCTTCAAATCCATGACATTTACATTTGTCTTTAAAAGCAGTGGACTTATTTGATTAATGAATATGGGAAAGTTGCTTAGAATTACATTTTCTTTTATTATGCCAAAAGCCGTTTTTTGAGTGGTGGACCCATTTAAAGGAGAAATACTGCACAAGCCTACTGTTGAGCATCTGGTGAGGTGATGTGTTTAAAGCAGTGTAAAAAGTGCAAATTAAAGTGGGAGATTATAATGTGGGGTCATTTAGAACCTTAGTGTTTTGAGATATCTTGTGGCTCCTGCACCTCCTTTTCTACAACATAAAGCCAGTCTTAGGCGGATCTATCATCCATTGATGTTTCTACACCTGATTTGAGGTTGTGTTTTTCCCTTGCTGTGGGCCTGGGGCATTGCACCCAGACCACTGAGAGGAAGCGGTGAGTGTATATCTAACCGTTCACAACTGTACGTAGTATATTAATTGCACTAATATGAAGTCTGAATACCTACAGAGCGAGAGGTTCGGGGCATAAGCACCCGGACCTGTAGTCTAATTTGGTGAGCATTTGGCTTGTTATAAGAAACAATTAAATTTAAGCTTAAGTTTATAGTTCACCACTACATAAGTATATAAGTGAATAGGAATGACTGGGAGCCTCCAGACAAACAAAGTGGATCTATTATCCAGAATGCTTCAGACATGGTGTTTTCTGGATAAGGTGTCTTTTCTTAATGTGGAGCACCATACCCTAAGGCTATAAAAATAAACATTTAAACATTAACAAAACCCATTATGATTCTTTCCCCACCAAACTAGGTATGTGTATGACTACAGAGGAAAAGAGATTCATCACAAATAAGAATTTATCTCAGATAGGACTCTTTGGAAAATGGCATTCTTGTATTTCTGGACTTTCTAAATAATGAGATTCCAGATGACATATCCCTTACCTGTACCCTTTAATTATGCAGCACAGTATTGGGTTAAACTATTATCCCTGCAGGTACATGGTCTCCGGGCCATCTTATACAGTATATTTGCCAGTAGGAAAGGTTTTTATTCACATTGACAGTATATATGTACATATATATATACAGTACACAGGGCACCACTGTGAGCAAAACTGGTCAGCTTTAAGCATTTATGTGTTAACACCTGCCAGTGTGGTTATTTATAGGGTAATGTTGGAACAATTTGTTTGTTGAGGTGAGCCAATATTTTATGAAAGAGATAGAAAAGGAAGTCATATCAAATCCAAACTATAGGATTAGACACAAATGTGCAATTAGGGTTGTTCCTCACAGTCTGAAAATAGCTAAAAAAAAAATAGATGAAAATGTTTTATTTTATGGGGCATATGTGCTATACATTTTGTCTTACATTGCCTTCACAGCAATTAATAAAATCACGTTTTAAAAAGCAAAATGTACATGCAAATAAACACAACTCATTGACATCTCTTGGAGCTGGTTTCAAGTTAATGCAGTTACGTGAGTCTGACATAGACTGGCGTCTGTGGTCCAGTAGCCAAAAATGGATTTTATATACTTTAATTTCATAGTTCAAATGTGCATACAGATTTAAGTCAGTTGGTGTAGGTTGCACTGTGCCAAACCATGTAGTTAGAAGCAGTCAGCTGCTATTGGTATACCTGGAAGGTTATGAAAAGCAGAGTGAGCACGCCTGTGTTCATATATAGGCATGCTGTCACTATAGTTACATTTTGAGGTGTGTCCCCTTCATGTATGTATTAGTACTTCGAGCCTGTGTTAGCACTATTTCCATTCATCTGACTCTATGCTGCATTGTAGAATCAAGGCCGGAGCACAAGCTCTGTACCAGACACAGAATAATAGCTAGGGCTATGCCACACGGGGCTGATTCTCATTGCTGAGAATCAGTCCTTCTGCTCTAAAAATCTTTAAGTTGTGTCTGCACCCGGAAGCATTGAATCCGCCTGGGCGCAGGCACACACAACGTATTTCTGCAAGAAAGTGCATATTCAAGCAGCTTTGGGCAGAAATACGATGTGTACCTGGGTGGATTCAATGCTTTCTGGTGCAAACACAACTTTTTTATTTTTAGGGCGGAGAGGCTGATTCTCAGCAAGCGTTTTTCCTCTTGCCGAGAATCACCCCATGTGGCATAGCCCTTAAGTCAGATTTCTGGGTCTGGTTTCAGTAGAACACCGAATTGATGTGAAGATTCCCCTTGCACCCATCTTGTGCACTTTGTTACAGGATGAACTGAAATGAAGCTCACACTTGATCAAACACTTTGAGTTAGAGTTCTAGCAACTGCTTCACAATGCTGGGTAAATAACTGCATTTCTGCATGGCTTAAGCTTCCTTGTGTCCCTTATTATTAGGTGGATACTGGCAACCCTGGCCTGAGTATCAAGGTGTTCAGCAAATGCACAAATCCACAGGTCAAGGATTCCCTTGCACCGCAACACATTGCTCCTTTTCAGCCTAAATGAGTTGTTAAGCTTTCACTTGGACTGTTTTCAGTTCACTTGGTTTCAGATAAAAAAACAGAAATAAAGATGTTTTCAAACTTTCAAACCTTTTCAAAAATAAAAAAATAGAAACCAATTTAAAATAGCCATTATT
Source organism: Xenopus tropicalis (assembly GCF_000004195.4). Taxonomy (NCBI): domain Eukaryota; kingdom Metazoa; phylum Chordata; class Amphibia; order Anura; family Pipidae; genus Xenopus; species Xenopus tropicalis. The sequence continues at coordinate 107,191,820 of NC_030683.2, read as the reverse complement.
TCTGGTGTACTATCAGAAACCTGGCTAGCTGCACTATGTGCTACAACTGAGACACTAAACCTGACAAGAACATGGATGCAAATTTGTGTTTCAGCTTTATAACTGACACCTAATACAACCAGAACAATGGTTCAATACCACCTTCCAAATAAAAGATATTATAAAATGTCATACCGATGTCATTAGCATGAGAAAAATCAGATAACATTGCCAAAAACGTACCCGTTTCATACTTGTTATGACAAAATAGTGTCATTTATTACTGGTACTCCAAGCGTATAGTGCATGGAGCCCCAGTTTCACACCAAAGTGTGCAAACTCGCCTCATTTACAAAAGAACATCTATTCATCACACCAGTGCTGTAAATAACCCCTTTACTTGTACATCTGGTAGCACTGTAGGTGCCACTGTGAATATGTTCACTCTTATGAATAATTCAGTGGAGGGTAAACTTTGAGAATATTGTGTTGGGTGTGGAAGTGTGAGGGTTAAATGTCAGTGTGGGAGGGTTTGTTCCTGTGCGCTCTTTTTTCTGATCACTGCTTCGGATCCTCAAATCTCTCTTTCTGCATGCTCATAGCTCCATCTGCGAATCATGGTGATCTCTATCCCCTGGGTAACAGGTGAGCAAAGTGCTCAAAGGGTTAATTTGCACCATGCTGGAAACTGTTGCCTGCCCTGGTCTGAGTGTCCCGGCTGCTGTGCGAGTGTTGGAGTCAGCTGTGTAAGTCTGCTTATGTGTATATGTGTGTGTGGTTATGTTAGCTGCTTTGTGTTGGCATCAGTTAGGCAAGGGTGCTGTGTGTGTGTGTATTGGTATTAACTGTGTATGTGCGATTGTGTGTGTTTGTATGAGTTGTATCAGAGAGAAGTGTCTATGTGATGTGCATGTGTCTTCATGGCAGCCGGGTGAGAATACCTTTAAAGAATGCTTTATAGTGAAGGTGGTGACAGAGTAAGTGTTCTGTGTATTGAAGTAAGCACTTTATAATGAGCTGCGGTGCATGGCTCCTTGCGTGTATATTCTTGAGGCAGTTTTTGTTATCTTTTCATTGCTGGAATTCTGTATTTATTAGCGTTATAGTTTTGTTAACAGGAGTGTATCTTGGGTGCAGGGGTCAACAGTGAAACATAAACATATGGAGCATTTCTTTTTTAGAGCAAATGTATTGCTTTTTTTCTCAGTAGCTACTGTATATAAGTTGCGGAACCGTAATGCAACTTCACTGTATTCACACCATGGGTCTGCGCATTGTCCCTGTAACATTAACGCCCATACATGCATCAGGCACACTGAAATAAACAAGGCATAATGGGTCATGGTAGGTACATTCCCTGCTCCTACTGCATTTGGGGGGAATACCAATAAAGAATGTATATTCCATGGTACCAGTGGCTGACCTTGGATTTTTTTTATAATAGTCCTCATGGAAGGTGTTGTATAGCTATGGTATGTCCATAAAACTGTGTATAATGAAAGAGTGTTGTATGACTGTAAACATTCCTTGTGTATTTCAGGGTCAGGTGTGAAGAGGCCAACTGACAACAATTAGTTTCCTTTTCCTGACAGGCACAGTAGATATATTAGAAGCCAGCTGTAAGGCACTTACAGGCATCCATCAGTCTGCCATTTGACTAGCCTGGCACACAAAAAATGTAATACACTAACCAGCTAAAAGATTATTGGCAGACTGTGCCAAATGTGAGTGTTGAGTGCCATGTTACATGGAAAACAAAACCTCTGTGTGCCTTTCACAAATAAGCGTTGCTAAGCAGTGTGTGAGATAGATACAGTGAGAGTCCCTCAAGGAAGTCCTTTGTGTGTCATTGTGAGAATATTATAGCACTGAGAAAAAAATTATTCCCCTACAGAATTACACACATACTTTATATAGACTATAACACAGAATACTGTGCATATTTTGTATGAGAATGCCTTACTAAGAGTTGCTTTCAAACTTGAAAATGTCATCGAGATATCACTGCCCACCAGTTGGGAGTGCGTATACCTAGCGCTCTACATATGCTGGCCACACAATTTGTCTACAGGCTGTAGGGCACACTCATATTGTATACCATAACAGAGACCATAACAGTCTGTATATACAGTTCTTAAGGAAACAGTATGCAAAATTTCTATATATTTGACATTATTTTTTTAAATTATGGAACTGTTTTTCTTTATTAGCTACATTACTGTAAAAAAGTTAGTAACCACTATTACCCTTCATATGATTTTAGGGTGTAAGACTGGATTCATTTATTACTGTCATTTTGTTGTTTGTGTTAATCTGTATATTATTTAGCTTGCATCCGAACCACTCATGTTGCTCATCTCTGACAGACAGCACAAGATTAGGAATCAGCTGAGAATAGGAGGAGACTCTTTTTACTATGTTATTTGTGCAGCACAAAAAGCTATGGGAAAAAATAGGCCCTTTCTGCAAGCTTACAGCCTGAAAGGACTTGGCCAGTATTCTGTAACTTTTCCCTTTTGCGGCTCTTGTGCTATAAAATGTATATATATTAAAAGTCCAGGAATAGTGCACAAAAAACTCCAGGTACTGCCTGGGTGCATGGTTAATATAACATAATTAGTAAGCACAAACAAACCGCACTCACAGGACTTGTATGAAGCAAAAAAATGGTGTTTAATTCTATATTTCAGCTTACACTCAAGCCGTCTTCAAGCTTGAGTCTAAGCTGAAACGTTAAATTAAACACTATTTTTTTAGTTCATACAAGTCCTGTGAGTATGGTTTGTTTGTGCTTACTATATATATATATATATATATATATATATATATATATATAGTGTGTGTTTTCTATAGCCATGTGTATCATTTCTTATAGGATAACATGTATTGTATTGCTGTGTAATAGTGGTGCTGTGCTTAAGCACTGGTATGCATGTGTAACACTGCATATTTTTAGGCTGTGACGGTAAATATTCTGTTGAGCAGGGAAAGAAGAAGCAGAAGTGAGAGTTCCCCTTGACTAACTCACGTCCTCCCACAGTCACCCCCATGGATTCCCCCCACTAAGCAACCCCCTCCTCTGCCCTCATCTCCCTCCTCTTAACCTTACAAGGGTCCTACCATCACACAAATATTGTCACTTTGCAAGACATTGATTTTCCACAATCCTCCATTTTGCACTAGGAACTGCACCCATGTAAGAAAATGTTCATATGTATAGCCAAGCATATGTACTACAGTTCCTTGGCAATATTGGGATATTGTGTTGTATTGCAACTATGGCAGGAAGAGCACAGCCTCTACATCCCTGTGCCCAACTAGGGCTCTTCTACAACTGTTAAACTGCAATTATGGGCCTACATCAGAGAAAGATTATAGAACAGACAGATATCCATGCTTTGGCCTTCACTTCAGCTAATTTCAATCCATTATTTTCTATTTACACTTAAATACACAGGAACCACATGGTTGCTACATGGCATGAGAAAAACGTTAGAATCAATGATCCTTTAACTAAAAAGCAGCCATACAAGAGGATAGATGAATAATGTTGGTCTTTTAATAGAGTAGGATAAAGCATTAACCTACAGTGTCCACAACATACTGGCCCAAATTGGCATTATCCAGTTGCTTAGCCCAGGCCAAAGATTGGATCATAATAAGGGCCTAGAGAATCCCGTCAGTAGAGGGACAGCATTATTGTGACAATGCCATGCTTACCTGACAGACTCTAACCTTCCCAGCAGATATCTGGCTGAAACCTATTGACTCCATGAACACACACTTCCCAGAAAATCATACATAACCTGGTATCTGACAACTAGTGATGAGCACATTTTTTGGCCAGGCATGGATTTGCTGCGAAATTCTGCAAATTTTTTTTTTTTCAATACTGCTGCATTTCACAAATTTTTTGCCATTTTGCGTTTTTTTCAGCAGTTTTGCGAATTTTTAAGCAAAGTGAAATGGTCCAGATTTGGTCATTACTACTGGTGACAATATCTGTATATGGCCAGCTTTATTTAATAGACCCTTCAATTATTATATATTAAATTCCAACTTAACATATAACACAACACTATTTAAACTTGCTTAAAGAATCGAATGGAATTATGAAAATGTGTTTGATATAGTATGATAGTATTCCTTTAATTTTTATTATGCTTTTCATGTGCAGTTAAACCTTCAGATGTGTGTTTTGAAGCAACTTCACTGACCTTGGTCACAATCTGTATGCCTTCTAATTATTCTACACTTTACCAAAATCCCTAGCCTGTTCATTATCTTTCCGCAACTCTTAGCCTACGATGACTCTGCCAGCGTCCGTCTCTTTTAGCTCTGTTTTCCTACTATCTAATCCTGCCAGCGCCACCAGAGCCCATTTTAGGCAACCTTTAGAAATCATTTCTCACCATCCCTTTGACAGTTTTGGTAGCTGGGAGTAATGGAATCAATGTCCAGTACCAGTTACTCACGTTTGTTGTAATAAATGTTACATATACTTGTATAATGTAAGCTTTGTTCTAGGGTGATGCATTAATGATTAATTTCATTCCCCTCCTTTCACCTGTGAAAACACTTTCATTGATTTTTATATGTTGAGAGTATCCTCATACAGCAATGTGCAACCTGCGGCACTAAAGCTGTTGCTGCACCATAACTCCCAGGACCCCATAGCTGGAGCTAAGTTGTAGCTCAGCAGTAGCTTGAGGGAGGTGTGATGAGCATTGCCGGATTATGGAATATAGAAGTTAAAAAAAATAGGGGTAATACTGTCTAAATAATGTAATATTTGCTACCTTGTTTCCAATTAATTTAAAGGTATTAATGTGTAACTAGTTTTGTGCTACTTCCTTGGGTGTATTATAATCTTCCCATTTTCTTTTTCTTTACAGAAATAAGAATGTCTAAACCAGGGCATCTCAGCAAACTGCACACAGAAGGGGGTGTAACAGGTAACCCTATTTCTTGTTGGCCTAGTGTATGTGAATGAGTGGCCTTCTGTTTGGAAGACCCTGGCGAACCAAGGCAGATTATTGACACTGAAAGAGGAAGGAATGAGTGAGAACTCTATATGTCTCAGATAAAGTGTGAGAATGGCACTATTAGGCTAAAAGGAACCTTTTCTATAGCACCACACTGTGAGGAAGGCTCTGACAGAATGAGTGAAAACATTTCTCTAAGTGTCAGGGAAAACCTCCTTTGTGTGTGAGATACTGCTGAAGTCCGTCTTGTGAGTAAGTTTCTATGAGGCACACACAGAAAGACTGAAAGGGCCAACTGACTGTGAGAGGACCTTTGATGTGTATGACATAGTCACAAACAGAGGAAATCTAAGAACCTATTCTAGATGACTGTGCCTAGGTCCATATCACTGGCATGTAGAGAAGACAGAGACAGGTACAGACTAAAGCAGGGATAGGCAGCATTCAGCAGAAATGTTATTCGACTCTTTGTCATTATGTTGATAATAATCTAGTTTGGGCATTTTTAGTGCAAAGAGGAATTAGAGTTATTATTAGGGTTATAGGGTCTGCGTTTAGACCCTCTAACACTTGCACAGCAGGTCTTAAATCTGTCAGAATTATTGTTAACTAAAAGATAGAATGATGGAAGTTATATATGCATTAGTTACCAACAGTTATTTGCACTGAATAGGCTAAAGGAATAATCTTTTTATTAGGGCTGTATTTAAGGACAGGCAACAAGCCATTGCTTGGGGTGGAATTTTGGAGAATGGGGCTTTCCTAACTTATTTTTATGGGTCCACAGAATTAAAGATCAAAGCTATTTAAAGCCAGAAGGCTATTTAGGGCAAGAATTGGGGAAATGCTTATTTGCTTCCTATGGAATACTGGCTGATCAAAAAACATGTTCATATGCTGATAACCTGGATCTCAAATAAGATATGACACAGATATGTAGTGAAAAATCACAATTTGTACTGCATTTGCAAGTTTATATGGAATAAGAATAACAGTATTTTCTTTCTTATAGATAATGAAAGGAATGGTGCAGATTCTCTACACGAGGTTGGTGTTTTTTTATTTATTTTTCACTTGTTAATTATTTCACCTTGAATATGTACAGGATTCAATATTTTGTATCTCTTCCTCCTATAGGTTCAGCAAAATAAAGGATCACCCTTCTCACTTTCTCCAAAGGTATGCCAAGTAGTATAACCTCAGTGGATTTGAGACTTATTGTACAGCGCTGCGGAATATGTTGGCGCTTTATAAATAAATGTTAATAATAATAATAATAGCTCTGTTGCACCATAGTGGAAAAGCAAAGTGCAAATACACCCCCCCACAGTCATTTAGTCTACAGCAACCATAGGCAATGTGGGTCATTGACTAAAGCCCTTGAATACTCAAGCAAAAACACTAAGGGGGTGAAACTGTTTCCCCTTAGGACTCATTTACTAAGATGCAGAGGCAGCTCTGTACCAGCAGGTGCTTTGCAGAATTCTTTGCAGAATGCTCTTAATGATGCTTCCTAAGTTGCCCATAAATGCAGTGGTGCCAAAGTCAGCAAGCGCTGATTACCTAGAAGTTGCAGATCCTGCCCCTGGGACGCAGACCATGGAAAAAGTTTTTTGCAGTTTGCACCCTGCCCCCTTTATCGTTCAATGGCTCCTTTGGTGACAGGCACAGTCAGGGCACTCAGATGCAGAATTTAAATATACCAGCAGATGGCATAAGTACATCCTACTAAATATTTACAGACAGGAGTTATTTATGTCTAAAAAAGCAGTGTGCAAAGTTTAAAAACAAAAAACGAAATTTGACATTTTTTTGCACACTGCATTTTATTTGTGCAGAATTGCCTCAGATCCCTTGAAAAGAACTCAGCCTTAGGCATCCCCCCTTCCCATCCCCTAACTTGCGCATCATTCAGACAAGCATATGCAAGCAAGAGATAAAAATCCATGCAGTGGGCAAAGTATACCTGCAGTAAAAAATGGCAGGTTATGAGCAAATAAAAAAACTGTAGGGCACATACATGAAGGCTGTATATTTTGCAGGGGATATGAGAATAGACATTTGAGCACAGTAGCATGCAGGTATATATGCAGTAGACACAAATTAGAACTGATATCTGCAAAACAACTGTATATTAATGAAGTAAACCTGGGATAATTCTGTTATACTGTACTTATGACTTTGAAGTCATTCATGGCGGTTGGCAGCATTTTGCTACCTGCCCACCAAGCAGGAAATTGCATTGGTGGCAAAATGTTACCAGTGGCCCCCATGTGCCTCTGACCCTAAAATTTCTAAGGTGTAACTCATGATCACATTGCATTTAGAAGTCTGTATTGTCTAAATAATCAGACACTGGCCTCCAGCCTGACCATGTTTTCCATGTGCTATGTCGTATAACTGAATCATTGTAGGCTAAATACACCTACCTTGTACATACCTACCTACCTTGTACACGCAATGTTTAAACTTATCTCTTATTATAAAATGAGATTTGTGCTTTAACTAAGAAGTTTATTCTGGTTATAGGTTTTCATACATCTGAATAAATTGCATACACTGTGTGGGAATATGCAGTAGGCCAATGCATATAGTCCATAGGAAAAGTCCTCTTACATTTTCTAGTACAGAGAGAGAGTTAACAGAATTTGATGAGGTTTAATATTTCTCACCCAGCACAGAAATAGACTCTGTGGCAATGGTGAACTTGTCTGTAAATCTTTTCTCATTGTTCTGTTGTGTCGATTTCAGAGCCTTGGGGCACATGAGGGAAATTCCCCTCGCTGTCACAGCACTGCACTTGCTTCCTGAGCACTGCTGCTTACTTCCCCTTAATCCCTCTATTGCCTTATGTGTTCTGTTCAGCATCTCTCCTTTAAAACGGGAATCAAACATTATAATACTCTGTATTCTCTTGCTGCTTCATTATAGCTTGAATGCATACCTTCATGGGCATGTTACACCAAACCTTGAATTGGCAATTCAGGTACCCAGAGGACCAAAAACCAAATATAAATCACTAGTGTGTGGCAGCTAGCGCAGTGTCAGTTTGCCAGTCTGGGCCTGCTTTACTTTTAGTATTTTATTTGGTGATAGACTGGAAAGAAAAGTGCAGCCTCAGAGGAGATCTACTTAGTGAAATGTGTTTCATGGTGCGGCATGAATGCTTCATAATGGCAATGTTATTGTGACTGTTGCACAGCTGCTTGATCCAAGAACTATTCTTACTACTAGGTATGAATATGCAGTGCAGTGAAATTTTGCAGTACAGAAAAGTATACCTCAAGAACAAATGTTATAATAGACAAATATACAGAGATTACGTGCCATGTGATAAGAAATACAGTAGCAAGAAGTCTCTGCCTTATAGAGCTTACAATCTATACATGACCTGTGTCCTTTCCTTTTTGCCCTTTCTCTGTTTTAGATTACAGATGAAGAAAGTGGGGACCGGTCACCATCCCTCCCTAGCACTCCTGTTCCCCAAATGCCCTCTGCACCTCCTACTCCACAGGCTCCACCTGCCCCTCAGCAGCCTCCCACATCTCTTCCCCAAACACAGCTCCTCTTGGCTGGGAGCCAGCTTGCTGGGGTAAGTAATCTCCATTTATACTAATAACAAAAACATAGCTGCAGTAGTTTGTATCACAGTTACTAAACCTGCACGGGTACTGTGGTGTGGTAGTCTTTCATGCTGTACCCTATAATAGCTCCAAAGTCTCTTTGACAATTAGTTACCAAATGTAATTGGTCCTTTTTGTTTGCAAGAGTTATTTAAAAATAAATAGAAAGGTTTGCCGTGATGTGGGTTTCTGGACATTACTACATAACCCTTATATATGATATTTAAACTACCATGCATCTCATTCACATATTCTGCTGCCACATTAGTTCTTTATGATATTTTCCCATAAAATATTAAAAAAAATGGTGTCTTTTCCTAGGACCCCCTGTTACCTGGGTACAGTACAGTGGGGATTTCCTCTTCTCATTCATTATAATGATGTTTATTTGTGTAGGCCCCTGGGGGAGACTTTTACCTTTTATTTAGCAGTGATTGTCAGAACTGAATGGATGTTAGTCAGCACACTGGACAGTGCATGTTTTATTGGGACCTTCCATGAGGTTTGCTTTTGTGCATAGATGGTTTCAAGAACCACACATTCTTTGTTTGTGCCTCAATTACATCTGCACTTTGGTATATATGGGAGTGCAAACACATACCACTCTCACTGTTATTCTATCTGAAATAATATATTTTAATATTTTAATATATTTTATTTTATAATATAAGGTGTTCATTCCTGCTGTTGGAATACAGCTGTGCTGTACATAATATGTGTACTAACCTCTCAGTATCCTAAGGTTTCTCTGTGTGCACTAGGGTTTGTGTAACTGTATAAATGATGATGTGTGTATGTACCAAGCTGTATCTCCCCTGTGTATGATTGGATGGTGTTTGCAATAACTCACTGCACCAGCACACAAGTAGATATTACTGGTTGTACCCATCCATGTGTGTATATATACCATAGCTGTACCTATGTATTTGCTGCACTTTAATTTGCTTTTGACTTAACAAAACCCTACTATGAAACGCTGTGTTTATTTGGCTGTTTGCTGCTTTCCTGCATCTAATATATCTTGTCTTTTCCTCCCTCCTCTCTTTCCGTTTACTCTTCTTCACTTTTCTTTTTATTCCCACTTTATTTCTTAATTTTCTTCCTCTCTTACCCTGTTTCCTTCCCTCCTCTCTTCTTTCTGCTTTTGTCCCTGATTTTTTTTTTGGCCCTGGCTGCAGCTCACTGCTCTCCTCCCTGCACAGCAGCAGTTGCTTCTCCAGCAAGCTCAGCTTCTTGCCGCTGCTGTGCAGCAATCCAGTGCCGCCGCCAGTGCAACCCAGTCAGGGTCTGACTCGCAGACCCTCCCCACAAGTCAACAGCAACCTCACCAGCTCGCTCTGTCCCAGCCCATCCACCTCACTGCACAGGTGAGCACTACAACCCTGCTTATTCACTGGCATCTCACTGCTCATCCATGGCAATCTGCTTTCAAAGAAACTCTATTTTACCGCATAGCATTGTACAGTGATTCTCTCACTGCATGTAACATTCTCTTTTAACATTTGCCTGGTTGCGACCACTTATATCTGTATGTTTTTGAAAACATGTGCTGTCCGCTTAAAGGAATACTGTCATGGGAAAAATTTTTTCCCCCTTCCCGCCCCAGCAGCCAATCAGCAGAACAATGGGAAGGTAGCAAAATAGCAGCTCCCTGACACCTGTATTGCTAAGAGTGGTAGAATAGCATTTAATAGTAAAATCTGGGACTCCTCCAGTTACATGGGAGTAGGAGAAACAGTGCAGTTTTGGGCTCCAGTCCTTAAGAAGGATATTAATGAGCTGGAGAGAGTGCAGAGACTGCAACTAAACTGGTAAAGGGGATGGAAGATTTATACTATGAGGTTAGACTGTCAGGGTTGGGGTTGTTTTCTCTGGAAAAAAGGCGCTTGTGGGGGGACATGATTACTCTTTACAAGTACATTAGAGGGGATTATAGACAATTAGTATTGATTTTGGTATATATGGTTAATGTATGCAAGTGTTTAGATCAATATGGGTTTATGTGTGTTCTGGGTTCACTTGGAAGGGTTGAACTATAACTTTGCAATTATCTGAAAGCAGTTCTATTGTGTAGTGCTGGCTTCCTCTATGCTATGTAAACAGTTTAATTCAGAAATAAAAATTACACCATAAAAATCAGTATTCTGTATAAATATATTACACAATATACAATGAAGGCAATAAGCACATGCAGTGGTGTCTGTAAGTTTGTGTAGACCATTTGTACAAAATTTTCTTTTGTGCATACTTTTTATAAACTGTGTGCCCAAGATGGTAAATGGCTCTGTGCAACTACTGAATTATTATTAGAAATGATTTCTGTGTGCTCCACAATTATTACAGACATTGGCATTCCTTTAAAATGAAGCCAGGTTCAGATTCCATTCTGTTACTAGGTTAAAGAATTTGGTATGGAATTTGGAATCCTTTGTATTCTGCATATACCCATATCAGTAATTACTTCCATATAGTTACACAGGACTGTATTATACCTACTTTTAGATTTTCTGTTCACCTCAGTGCTAGTAAAATGTGTGACCCTGTACTCTATTACATTACCATTATATCTCCTGTTGAACCATGTCACTCTTGCACAAATCCCAATGGCTAACTATTTCATACACTATTTCTTCTCTCCATACACATGGATTTCGGTGTCCCTGATATAAGACTTTGTCTATAGTATATAACTTTTTCTTGGAATTATCGTGTACATGCATTTGTCTGTTTCTCTTCACACCCTTTATTCATAATATGCATGCATTATATTATATCTCCTGTTGAGCCATGTCACTCTTGCACAAATCCCAATGGCTAACTATTTCATACACTATTTCTTCTCTCCATACACATGGATTTCGGTGTCCCTAATATAAGACTTTGACTTAAGTATAGAACTTTTTCTTGGAATTATCTTTTACATCCATTTGTCTGTTTCTCTTCACATCTTTAGGATATTCAACAATTGCTACAATTACAGCAGTTGGTTCTAGTACCTGGTCATCCCTTACAGTCAACCCCACAGTTTCTTTTGCCCCAGGCTGGGCAAGGTCAACAAGGTGAGTTAAAATACCTTGGTGTTCACTTAAGTTTATCAAGGTTGCCTTTTGATTGTTCTCACTCTTTTTTTCCATTTGTCTTACAGGCTTGATATCTGCACCAAATCTCTTCCAGCTACCTCAGCAAAATCAGGGGAACCTTCTATCGGGTCAGCCCAGGCCCAGTCTCCCCACTCAGGTGACTAGAAACACTGTACCATACACCTTGAACCCCATGTCTGGAGAAAGATAAAAAAAAAAGGCCCTGGCATTTACCAGAATCTGCATTGTCAGTCCAGGCCTGCTGGATGCAGTTGTAACCTGAAAACACTCATAGTCTATTTATTACAGTTTGTAGATAAGTGTGTTGTAATTAGCTAGTGAAGGTAAATAAAACATTTGCAACAAGGTGCCAGTATGATAAAAAATATTATTTATGTATGTGATCTTTTAGGCCGTATCCCGACCTGGCTCACAGGACACTCCTCTCCTGTCTCATTCTGATCAAACATCCCATCCTGAAGAACCTAATGATCTCGAGGAGCTGGAACAGTTTGCTAGAACCTTCAAACAGCGTAGGATTAAACTTGGCTTCACTCAGGTAAGGTGTTTGTTGTACTGTCTGATCTGTGTAGTGTTGCTACTTGATATACTTTTATTGCACAGTAATTTTCTTCTAGAAAAAGGGCTAGTGTACTTCCTAGACGCACAAAAGTATAAGCAGGAAAGTAACTATTTCACCCAGATTAAATTTTGTATGTGTGCAACCAATATAGTACATGGCTAGGGGCTAATATTGCTTTTCGCCCAAATCTTATTATTGCAATTTAGCCCTGGATGCACAAAGATTTAGATTTTTTTTCTGGTACAAACAGATCTGCCACTGAGCATGCTAAATATGTTGTTTTATATTACAGGGGGATGTGGGCCTGGCTATGGGAAAGCTTTATGGAAATGACTTTTCTCAGACAACCATTTCACGTTTTGAGGCGCTTAATCTGAGTTTTAAGAATATGTGCAAACTAAAACCACTTTTGCAAAAATGGCTGAGTGATGCAGGTAAGGCTGGATACATAAGAATTCTCTAAGAGACACGATCAGGCATTCAGCTGGGAAATGGGACATTAGTGACCTTTTTGGCTGTGATATACAGTCCACCCTTTATTCATAATATCCTTGCATATTTGTTTTGCAGAAACCATGTCTGTGGATAGCACTCTACCCTCCCCCAATCCTCTAAGCAGCCCTGGAGGAGGATATGAGGGGCTCCCAGGCCGCAGGCGAAAGAAACGCACCAGCATAGAGACCAACGTGCGATACGCACTTGAGAAAAGCTTTATTGCGGTGAGTGGCAAACAGTGTTGCAGGTGGAAGTTGGCCACAGAGGAAGTTCATCAGTTTAAAAGACTGATGAACATGAGGCTAGAGGGAAGAATAGGTGGTAACAATGAAACTTGGAAATTTTCTATATATATATTACTTGACATCCCTCCAGAATCAGAAACCTACCTCTGAGGAGATCCTTGTGATTGCTGAGCAGCTTAAAATGGAGAAGGAGGTGATCCGTGTGTGGTTCTGTAACCGCCGACAGAAGGAGAAACGCATTAACCCCTGCAGCAGCACACCACTTACCCCTACGCAGGGCAAGGGGTCGTTGTTTGGAGCACACCTGGTAAAAATTACATTTGATGCTACTTATCTCAGACTTAGGGAAAGAGGCTGCTGTATGGGACACAAATGGTAACAGTCAAGATCCTCTCTGATCATTAGGTCTCTGTATAATAAATCAATTGTATGGCCATTTCCCTGAGGTACACATAATGTATTTTGCACATCATTTAAATCTCCAATATATTATTCAACCAGCAAAAAAAAAAGAAAAAAGTGTCAGTGTGAGTATATTTATTACAGTATGCTACTAATAGCTACAGAGCAATGTACAACTTTGTGGCTCCCACACAGTATCCTTGCTGTTGTTTTTTCCATTCCCTTTCTCCTTATTTTTCCCTTTGTTCCCCTCTCTCATTTCTCCTCCTTTCCTTGATCTGCTCCAGGTGTCATCCCCGGTGTCTGCCCCAATCCTCACTTCACAGGCTTCCAGTAACCTCAGCACAACAGGTAATTTTACTAGTCCTACACAGCTCTCAGCCCCAAGAAACTACTGTAAATCTACTCGTCCTACACAGCTTCTTAACCCCAAGAAACTACTGAGGATATGAGCTACTCTATCCCAATCCAATGCAATACATGTAATCTTACTTAACTTCTCAGTCAACTCTTCAGTATACTCTCTACATCGACATAATACTGTGTATCCTGTGTGCATGTTATATTTCTTGTGTCAATTCAAGCATAAAGTAACCTATGGGCTGATGCAATCCCGACAAATGCTCTGAGAAATTCTTAACTGCTGTCACATTCTGTGCTTGTGTGCATGGAATCCACTTCATTTACACAAAGTGGAAGTTTTGCTACAGTCCATTAATTTCCCAATATTATCTGTATCAGTGATGTTTTAAATCAGTTTTCTTTGTTCCAGAGCTTATTATTTGTTACTGAACTAAACTCTAAGCAAGTTTCCACTCCCCCAACATTTATGTCTTCACATCAGTTTCCCCTTTTAAATCCTTCTTACAACTTTATCTCTGGCAGTGACTACCTTACCTTGTGCAGTGGGATCTCTTGCCCACCCACGCCCACCCTCAAACACAGCACCACCATCTGCCACCCCTCCTCCAAGCAACAGCACAAGCGCGAGCCCCCAGAGCAGCACCCATTCCGGTCTCAGCCTGACAGGATTAAGCCCAAGTGCTGGGTAAGTGAGGGGAGGTAGTAAAAACATTATGGATTTACAGTTTTATTGGGGTTCTGATATAATGCACTAATCCATCGGCTCTAACAGAGTAATATAATTAAAGTGGTAGTTTGCACCAGGTCTAATAATTAACCCATAGTAACCAATCAGCAAGTTACAATTTCTGGTAAATTGCTTGAAAGCAACCATTGGTTAGTTGCTATGGGTTAAAACACTTGGTATCATCTATTACAATAATGACAGATTAGTATATAGAGAATGTAATAAAGCTCTTACTAATTCACATGACATAATCAAGGGGAATTCTAAAAATGTCCTTGATACTGGAAGAGATGTTCAGGAAATGGTGCCAAGTTAAAAATATTTTTGCATAGTGAAAGAAAATGTAATTCTAACAAAATTAAATTAACAATTAGAAACTAAAAGTAATTTACATATTAGTAATTTATATTGCAAGCAGTGTCTCTCTGTACTACTCCTCCAGCCAAGCCTCTAATTCCCACAATGCCTTATTATCCTTTTTCTTGAGTCTGTTAATCACAAAACATGCATGCATGGGTGTAGTAGACCTGATAACCCATGCAAGGGGGCATTTATTATGTCACGTGGCAGAAGGGATGCAAGAGTGCACAGCTTACTACTCATGCACTAAGCAAACTGCCCTGGGGATTGGCTGCAGAGTGCAGCTTAGGCAGGTGCAGGCCAGCTTTGTCCTTACTGTCTGCCATAGGGTAGGCAGTGGGCACAGGACTCTGCGTCTGTTTCCTCTCTCTGAGTATATGATGTGCAAGTTTGGCTCTTTGCTTACTGAAAATTTCAAACATGTCTGATTAACCAACCATTTTTCATGTTACAAGGATATTGATCAGGATTGGCTGCATACATGACAAGAAAATAGTATGAAACTTTCTTTTGTAAGATTTTATTGGTAGGTGTATGGGCAGCTTAATTGTGTATCCCACATATATATCTCACTCTTTGCATCTTTAGAAGAAGGTCATGCCTGAAAGCTTGTGTATCTGCAGGTTTATACAGCAGGAGATTTGCCCCTAATATGTGCGAAACAAGCAGATCTTACTGTGTGTGTCCATATGGCACACCCTGTAAAAGCAATCACAATTTTATTGTGAGCACATTGCACAGAATTTCTCTGACGTTCGGTCCTCAATAGGACCTTTCTCATATAATAATAATAATAATAAATCTGCAGAGCCCAGTGTATTAAAATGCAGGCCAGCCCTGTCCTTACAGCCTTCTATAGGTGGTAAGGGCAGGGACTTGCTGTGTCCTGAGTCGTCCGCCGCTCTCTGATGAACAAATAAAGTAACACGTAGTAGGGGTTGTCTGCGTCCAACCACCACTAATAAATACATAGCTGCTGCATTTGTAGTGCTAGCCATAGGTCTCTATGCTCCAGCCCTGCAGACCTCTTCCTTCCACATTGTACATGAGCTCTAGTGTATCTTGTGATTCTTTCTTTGTGTATGAGCCATATACATGTCGAGAGCTGTACTCCGGGGAAATGGCTGCCAATAGTTAGTTATTTAAACATTTGAAAATTACTTTTTGCAATTTTTTTATGTCCTATTTTGCTAGAATATAGTGTAGGTTTGCACACAAGCCTGGAATCAGTCAGTTGAACTAAGGTGTTTGAGCTAGTTGGCCCCATTCCAGTTGTTTAACTGGAAATTGTGCTTTCTTTTGATACTTTTTTGTGGTTTCTTCTCTCAGAGTTAGCTGTGTGCTGATTTCTGTTCTCAAGACTTGTCAGTGATGAAATATTTCTTCCTTTGTCATTATGGCAAGTATTTAGTTCTAAAGAGGAGCAGTCCAATAACTGTATCTACTGTATAGTAAACTAATGCAGACTGTGGGGCTTCAGTTAAACAGCTCTACACAACTTGTAGGTAGGGCCTTGTATTATATCGGTTTGTACAAACTAAAGCTCTTTAAAGTGTTGTTATGCAGAACTTTAAATGCCTGCTCTTACCCCCTGCTCTTGATCTTGCAGGGCAACAATGCTCGGGGTCAGCGCAGGGTTAAACCCGACCCTCATGGCGGGAAACCCACTGGCCACCATACAAGGTTTGTAGGACAGGAAAAGTCACATGACCACACCCAGTCAAAATGATCCGTCATAGCATGCTTCATCACATTGCAGCATGACATTGTATTTGCCTTGCCCCTCATGCCATATCACCAAGTGTGCAACCAGCTATTACATTCATTACGCTGGGAGCAGATTTGCATGTAATCATGTTTAATGTTTAATAGAGCAACTGCAGCAAATGGAGATTAGGAGAACGAGCAGCAAAGGCAGCTGAAGCTTCTATGTGGGCACAACAAATCCATGGAGTGGGTAATTGTGTTTGGATATGCACAGACTTACAGCTGCTCTACATGTGTTTGTACATAAATTGTCTCCAAGATGTAAAAGAGAAGTGTTACATCGAAATAAGCACATAAGTGTGGTTTGCAGCTGAATAAAGACTCCATTCCCACTGTTCTTAACAATAATAGGTATTACATACTAACACTGGGCACCGCTGCTAATAAAAAATGTGCCTTCATTATTCTTTATGCCTTAGACTTATCACAGCTAAAGCTTAGTTGCTATGGGTTACTGATACAAATGTATGTAGTGCTAGTAAAAGACCCCCTTTGTCAGCAGCAGATACTTTAGCCCTAGATGCATTTAGTGGCAGAGCCTGTGGTACAGGACTTGATGCAGGTGCAACAAAGTTACAGGACCTGACTTATCATTGTGACAACTGTGCTTTGTTTGTTCTAATTCCACCACAAATTGTCTTCCTATCTACATGTCCCTTCTCATTACTGCACCACCTTGCAAAAACACTTTGATCCTTGACCAATTCTCTCAGTTCATTGTATAGCAAATCCTACAGCGAAAATTTGTTTCCAAATTGTGTTAATAGGTAACAAAGTATTAAAGGGGACCTGTCACCGCAATCATTTCAAATGTATTTCTATCATGTTCGTTGAGCAAAATAAACTTTACTTACACAATATAAATAAAATAAATATTATTTCCTTCAGTCTTGGAATCAGGGGCGGGCCAAGCCGACCGGGCGCCCTAGGCAACCTGGTCAGCCAACTCTGCCCACCTCCCCGCCCCCCCGAACGGAACAGGAGGAGGGGGCAAGGGGGCGGTGCGATTCGATTGGTCATTGCCTCCGCTGCTAATGTTAAGCGGCAGAGGCAATGACAAAGTAGCACTAGGGGTAGGCAGGAGAGGCTCCTGCCTGGCGCCCCTCAATCGTTGTGCCCTAGGCAGCTGCCTCTTCTGCTTACCCCTAGTTCCGGCCCTGCTTGGAATTACACAATCCCGGCCAGCAGGCAGGTGCCATTTTCTAGACACTGTTAGTACAGCAAGCTTTGAATCATGTCAAAATCTTGTTTATGTGATAGAATGGGGGACCAGATGCCCAGGCCCATGCACTGGTTACACAATTAGATGGTGAGGATGAGGGGGAAAGTGAGTGATTAATTAGAAAGTTAAAGTTATTGTCTGCCCCGCCTCTATAGGGCAGGCAATAAAAGATTGACAGCTGGGATTTTTTAATGCCTTTATAATGGGTATGGATGTGTTAATAAAAAAAGGAATTTGGGTTTCATGTTTAATTTGAAAAGGACTTTTGTTATACAGCTTTTTATGTCTGGGTGACAGGTCCCCTTTAAGAATAAAGATAAAACTGTAATATTCTGTTATTTTTCTCATGATTTTTCTCTACCATAAAACAATGTCACATTAAGAAAAAACAATTTTAAGTTTGAAATAAAAATGTCACTGAGAAGTCAATTCAGAGTAGGATTTGTCATACAAAGAGAGATCTGACAGCATTCAGATCTATATTCTTGTCTCATAATTTCTCTATCTTTCTTTCCTCCCTAGCTCTGACCAGTGGTGGCTCTCTGCCTCTCTCCGGACTTGATTGCAGTGGAGGCCTACTTCTAGCCGGCGGTTCCAGCACCCCCGGCCTGGTGAGCCCTCCACTCTTTCTGAACCCAGGGGGTCTCCCCCTCATCAGCTCCAGCCTGGCACGCATATCTTCTGCTGGTGGAACCCCTAGCCTCTCCCCTTCTTCTACCACATCCTCTGTAGAGGCTGCTGTCCCTACCTTCCAGCCCAGCCCTGGAAGCTCCCAGAATGGTGGGGAAAGTGAGTGAAGAACACACTCTTCCTTTTGAACACCCACCAGCACCCACGCTAAGCCTACACCAGCTTGGTGGCTCTTGGATACATTGGGGGGAGAGGCTTGAGTGTATTTTAGGGGCGCTGCCTCTTTTCCCTTCCCCCACTGAAGACAAAATATGCGTGGAGTGGGGTGATGGAACCAAAAAAAAAAAAGAAGAACCAAAAAGAATTTTAAACCAAATAAGAACAAAAACATTTCAAACCTCGGAAATACTGCAGAAAAACCAAAAATGTGCTAACCTCTCTGGGGTACATTGTGTTCTCCTCAACCAAAGGATTTCATAAAAGACTGAGCTCCCTGCTCTCTTGTTGTTTCTATTGAGCTATGTGCCATTTTTTTGTTACCATTAACAGGATGAGTTGGGGGATGAAAACTGAAATGGGGAGGGGGTTGGGGTTACTCCACCCTCTCCCATCCTCCTCTTTTTCTTCACTCCCCTGTAACAGTGTTGGGAGTGGAATGGATACTAGGAAAGGAAACTCCTTTATCCACTGCGGGGAAAGAGACCACTTATGGGTTGGGGTGTATGGATGAGTTGTGGGAAATTAAGGTTGAATAAGAGCCCTCCCACCTCATTCATAACACTCTTTCACCTACACCAAAAACCAAAACAACAGCTTTATCCAAAGCCTATCATATTTCTAGAACCTCAGAGTAATTCTGTGTATTTGTGTATTGTCCAAAAGTCAATTTAGAAAAAAACCATAGTTTATTCGGAACCTTTATTTTGCTTATGTCTCACCAGTAATGAACTCAGCTTACTGCTTTAAATAGCCTTCCTACTTTATAAACCCCTCCCCCTGCAAAAAATATCTATGATTATTTTCACAGAAATATGATTTTGTTTTTTAAGTATCAGTTTGACATGTTAGTAGCAGGCTTTTATTTTTCTGCTAAGCAAACGGAAAATTCTATCTGCTTCTATTGTTCTCCCACCTCTCCCCGGATGCTTATTTTTGTTGTTGCTCATAGATCTCATTTACGAAAAGCGAAATTTTCCTTTCCCCTTTTACATCATTTTTCCAGTATTAATATTTATATATATTTTTTAACTCTTGCTGTGCACAATAGCATATAGGCTTTGTATATTTCCTAACTGCACCCCCATTGCCTTTTTTTATTTTATATTTATTTATTTATGCTGCCAAAATTCCTTTTTAGTTTTTTTTTTCTCATGGGATAGATTTTCAGGATCACATGTCTCCATGGATGGACAAAAAAAAAATTTTTTTTTTTCAAACCAAAAAGTGAAACCAAAATACACATGATGGAAATACCAAATAAAAAACTTAGTTCTTTGCCGATGCTGTGCCAAAGTACAGACTCTGAGCTCTGGCAAAGAATGGAATATAACAATGAATAGTGTTACCAAAAATATTTCATGTTCCCCCTCCTTCTGCACCCTGACTCCCACGGACAATAAAAAAGGCGACGAAAGGGTAAGGGCTGCAGGATTGCGTCTTTCTCTGTCTTATATACCTCATACGAAGAAGCCGATATATAGAAGAAACTCAAGGAGAGTCTTGTTGAAACCAAAAATTTTAAATTCCGGTGAGGTGTGAGGAGGTCCGCTTATCCCTCCAGCCCTCCATCCAAGCTTTAATGGCCTCTTTAAAAAAGAAATCCTTCATTATAATTTTTTTCCATTTTTTGTTTTTTTAATTTTCTATGTGGGTTTTTTTAACAAAAAAAAAAGAAAAACAAGTTTCTCTTCTGTGCCAAAGGATTAAATAAAATACAGATAAACTATTTAACTTCAGAGAAAGCACCAATGAAATGAGGGGGAACTGACAGCATACCAAAAATTACCGCACCAAAAGGAGGACCTATCTGAGCAAGGGATAAATGTAGAGAAAAAACAAAAAAAGGAGAAAAGACCAAAAATGAAACTCTCCTTTTTTCAATTTCTTTTTTTTCCCTTTTTTTTCTGTTCTATTTTGGAAGTGTAAACTTTGAACTTTCTGAAAGGGACGTGGATCTCATTTTAGCTTTAGCTTTAGAAGTGACGGACAAAATTAAATCAGGGGAAAAAGAAAAGAAAATACTGTGAAAGGGAACATGTTACAAAACGCTATTTGAAATTGCATAACCTGTTACCTGCAGGAGAGGTTTGCCCCTCCATTGCAAAACAGCCTGTGGCAATGAAGGGGTTGACTTCTTTTTGCCCAACAATTTGTTAAAAGCCTGTGGCTTTTTATAAAAAAAAAATGGCGAGGGTGGGCATGGGATGAGTTGTGTTGGATGTAGATTCAAAGCAGGGTCAGACTGGCCTGTCAGCACACCAGAGAATTGCCCACCGGGCCCAAGACATAGAGCTTTGGCAGCTCCACCCTAAGAAAAGTTCCTTAACACCATACTTATTTCAATTATAGTTACACCAGTATCATTTACCACTTACTGCTTCTAATGTTTGTGACAATGGGTTTGCAATATTAGTTTCTCTGGTGCACTGTAGGGGGCCCAGTCTGACACAGATGCAAAGTTGTGGCCCTACCAACTAGCCCAGGGCAGTGAGATGTTGTTAAAGTAGAAGGGTTATTAGGGTATGTATACCATTTCTGAAGGGCAGCAGAGCAAGTACTGAACTTGAATGCCACAACCTACTGTATAACTAAGGCATGGGCAACCTGTGGCCCTCCAGATGTCACTAAACTACTATTTCCAGAATTGTAGTTCAGCAACTTCTGTAACGCCACAGTTTGTTCATCCCTTATACATCATTCCCTCTTCTTGTGTACACATGAAGATTCAAACAGACACACACTATATAAAAATAATATATGGTCAAATAACCCTTATTTTAGTGGAGGTGAATTATAACATTGAACAAAATGCCATGAAATATGAACTACATGTGGCCCATCTATACTAGGGATTGTATTGCCTCCTAAAACAATGTTTCTGCCTAAGCAGCAGCAGAACAGTAACACCAATTGTAATATATTATAAGAACAGTGATAGAAGCCCTTTAATTGTTGCTGATTCTTTGGCACTTATTTATAGGTATACAAGAGAAAGATCATTTATATACTTACATATCATATAAGCAGACTTCTCGGTATAACTATATGTTTTTACTATAAACACATTGGTATACATATGCCCGTGTTCAATATGAACCCCATCATTGCTTTTACTGAAAATGCCTTCTGCCTGTCAGCTTATTTGTAGTTTTTTCTTCCACCATATATTTCTTCCACCTACTTGGTTTTCAGATCAATTTGTGGAGGAGGTAAGGGTATCTAATCAGATTCCCCTTCCTAGTTAAACCTATTGTAGAGTTTTAGTGAAAGGCATAGTCTTATTGGGGTGGCTGTAATGATAAAAAACAAACATCCATTGTCACATAATAATAATAACAGAATAGGCAGAACAAATCTTCATTGCAAGCCCAATCTGTCATCACATGTTGAACATAGGTGTATACTGTTCCCATTATTATGCGTTCATCTGTTAAAAACTATAACTGCCATCATTCTCTCAGATACGCTGGCTATTGGGAGCTGTGATTGAATGGCTACACCCATACATATGTCACAATTTAGCACATCTGATAATATTGACCAGTTCCTAACGTTTCTTAAAAATACTGTGCTTCCACTAAATACCACCTACTAGTTTATTATGGGTCAGGCCATAAATTATGCACATAAGGAGAAACAAACAGCTGGTAATTTCCAAAAAAGTTAATATCTGATATACCAAAATTGTAAGATATGCCAATATGTCACTGGCACCATAGTTTGGCTTATGCTTATTATGGAAATAGAGATGCATACTTTTACTTAATTTATAGTTATAGAACACGAAGCTCCTGTTAAACATTAAAAGAAACTAATTGACTTCCATCTTGGAATATATGGAACCCAATTATATATATATATATATATATATATATGAGTTTCAGTTCAACAATATCTGTACCACTTTAACTGAGCTAATCTTACTTAACAGCCTGTAAAGTATGAAGGTATAAACCATTCTTTTTTTATACATACAATAATATGAATACATGTCTTGCTAAAGACTGTAATTTAACAGCACTTTCTGCTTTGGTAGTATAATAGTGTTGTTCCCTTGAAGTATAAGGAGAGTGCCTCAGTCAAAGCAAGCAATATGGAAACTACCAATCATGCTTGGGGTTTCTATATGTGGCTATATTAAAGGGAAAACTCATGAGAAACACATACCGAAAACCTTTTTCGGTTTTTAAGAATGCCAGATGTGTTTGTAGTTAAAAATAGCAGAAAGGGGAGCCCTAGATACGCAAATGCAGAGATGGACTGTACTGTTAATAAATGTAGCTGTGCCCTCATACTGTACTGCCAGTTAACCCTTTTAGCATGAAATATTCCCATATGCAGGTTATCTAATGGCTGAGCAGTTTGATGCAGCCGTAGAAATGGGTTATCAGCTCTGTATATGCATTGAAACATACTTTGTGCTATGCATATTTCATAGGAGGAGGCCACCCTTAGAGATCTATATATATATGTGTGTGTGTATATAATACCATACTGATGCATTTTGTGAATTTTTGTGGAGCAGTTAAAGGGAAACTAAAGGTCTTAACTAAATATGACCTCACTTAATAAGTCTCAGGTGACCATTTCCCACAGTTAAGTTAAATCCCTCCAAATGTAATGATTCTTTGCTTATAGTCCTTTAAGGCACATTGTGCTGGCCCATGGCTGCAGTGCACTCTGGGGCAGCTCAGTGCACATACAGACCCCAGCGGCATGGAGGAGATGGAGGGTACATTAGAGGATTGCTGAAAGGAAGTCTGGGGGCTTTAACTTACCTGATACAGGGTTGCTGCAATAGGTTGCACAGCAGCAATGTGCCCTAAAACTTTTTAAATAAGGTCATATTTCATTGAGCTTTTAATTGCCCTTTAGTGTAAAGAAATAGATAATTAACACTGGTTATAAGGGCATATTTCCCTTTTTAATTGACTGAGCTCGACTGTTCCAGAGGGCAGATACTGTAGAATCAGACCTTTAATATAATAATATAACTTGTGCATTACCTACTGCCTCGCTCATAATTAGCTACTATATAGTTAGACTGTCACTGGAAAGCCATACGGTTTGCTGTAATTGTAAGCCTATTTGACTTCATAAAGCAGTTCCTGTTTACCTTATTTATGATGAATGATATTTAATTGACTTCTGAGTGACCCATGAATCTAATTTCCAATAAGGAGGTAGCTATGGAATGTTAGTCCTTCATTCAGAATTCTATAATAATGTAATAATGATTTATCTGTATTCTGCTGCAGAATCATCTGAGCCCTTTCAATTTGGCAGGCCAAGCAAAATGGTAAAAGCAGAATATATTTGGAGAAAATAAATTACATCACTGAATTGCTTTCCCCAATAACAGGACGGGCCTTTCCACGGATTATATCTAGAAACAATTCTGGCTTAGGCTAAACTGTATCACTGTGCTACAGATGCTGATGATGCAAATTATTGATTGTTATACTGCCAAACAAGAGAATAACCCTGGTTTAACTCCAATATAAGCATTTTGTTTTGCGGTAAATCGCAATTTCAACAAATATATGCTCTCTAGATTCCTCGATAAATATTGACCTCGTTCTCACAAGCAGCTTTGTAGAGCGGACATGTGGAAATGTGAATCACACAATGGTGTCTTGTGATTTTAATGTCGATCACATTTTTAACACTTTGAAAATGAAATACATGACTGGCTGTCAGGTCACACTCAAGCTGCAACATGTTGGCTGTCACAGAATGTGAAATACCCCTTAGATTCATCGGGCCATGTTGTCCACCAGCCCCCCATCTTCAGTTGCTACAAAAAAGCACAACTAAGAAACATTAATTTTCAGCAGCCAATCAAATGTCTGCTTTCATTAGTATTATTGCAGTTGACTGGTAGGAGTTTTATGGTGATTGGTTGTCGTGGGCAAATACTGGGGTGTAAAAGTGCACGTTGTTTTTCCATCAGTTGTCTAATGCCCTTTAATCTGGTGGGATGGGAAGTACATAGGGGATCATTATATTTTAGTGTCTTTTTGTGCCAACCTGTTAAAATCCAATGGGTTTCTAGAGTTCAACAGTAAGTCTAAATGAAAAAATATATTTATGGGACACCATGCTTGAAACCACATGCAAGCGCCTAACATATTTTCCTTTCTAGATAGAGTTTAACTTTGCCACTACCATAACAATATAAACATAAGCAACTGAGACAACACAGCATGCAGTAAGGCAGGAAATCCATCGCTATGGCTCCCTTGATAACTGTGGAGCATAGCTCTGAGCATATGCATACATATAATTCCCCTTATAGAGGGCCAAATTCAGTTTCACTGGGTACACACTTGAGCACACAACCAGTTGTAAGGTAGCAGGGATATTGTTGCACCATAGGGGAATGCAGAGCTCAGTCTTTGCTGCTTTCTACATTCCAGAGTAATGGGCAGCACAGTTTGAGGGGGTGCATTGCCTGTGAAGCAACACACAAATAATATACAAAGCACATACATGCGCATTACATTTTACCTACAATATTAGTGCTAACCTAATGCAATGGTTGCAATGCACTGATGCAGGCAGGAAACAAGGCCATAGCATAACACACAGACCAGTTTGAGAGAGGAGCATTATCCTGTACACTTGGATTGTTTACTCACAGATCATGAAGTGAAGCACAAACACCTTTTCTCTATTAATGTACCAACTGCATGGCAAATGTGGGTTTGAGATTGCAATAGAATCTGCAAATAATAAGCCATGTTGATTTTCTCTTTTCTGTTGATACAATATCCATATACTGGTGTCATTTAGTAGCAACAATATTGCCCCCATGGCCTTACATTCAGGAATTAAAAATGTAAAATTGTTAATGACAGATGTGAATGTTTTGAATTGATCTGAATGCCAGATCATGCTTGACCTTAAATTATAAGCATTAATACACAAAATTAGGGACCTTTTACCAACCTCTGTTTGTAGATATGTTTCCATTTCCACTTAAGAGCCACCACCCAAATATCTTTTGATGTGCCCAGTGAAATCAGGCTGCTTTGAAAAAACATTCTTTTTAATGGGGTTATAGTGTTAAGTTTTGCTCGGCAGCAGCCCTGAGCACTGCCACCCATCTAAATCCTTATTCCCTAATGCCAGTTACGTGCAGGATCAAAGTAGTTGGACATTTGGTAAATCTAAAACCTTTATTAATCTTATTACAAGCTATATGCATCTATATTGCTAGTATACAATAGTAGTTGGTGATAAACTGACTGCACCTTATACACAGGGACACATGGATTTCATTCTGCAGGCAAAAGCACACTCTGATTACATATGAAATTACACATTCAGTAGATAAGAGATGATACACCAAGGCATATTTTTAGATCAATGTTGCTAAATTGATTTACCAATGTGATTTAATTATAATGTAGCAGTCAAAAATGCAAAGGCCGAAGTGATTATATTGAGTGAGAGATGTTGGTACTTAACCCACCACTCCTCACTTCTTCCCTAATGTTACACAAGTTTGAGTAAACATGCTGTCTTTGCTTGGCAGGGGTCAACATTTCTCAGACCAAAGAGTAAATCACCCCAAACAATTCTATACACTGTAGGACAATTATTTGTCATGTGATTATAGCCAATTTGCATCTACTAAATTTATACCCTGATTGATATACATTGGTAACATATATTTTGCCCAGGTAACATACACTGAGTGATTTGCACTGGTACAATACATCATAATCAGGTTACATTTGATAAATCTATACACTAGTTCAATATATTATTCCTGTAGACAGACACTGGTACTATACACTATACCCATGTTACGCAACTTAAGTCTGTATATACAACAGCAACACTGGTGCCATAACATATGGAAAGGTTATACTTACTAAATCTATAGTGACATTGGCTGCTTTCTTAATTAGACCCAGACTGCATGTACCATTCACCTTCATCACCTATAGTTTCATAGATTATTCCAGGCAACATACTAAGCACATACAATTGGTGTGCATGGGTACTGTAACTGGATGACAAGCACTGGAGTTATGCATTAGATTACATATGTACCCAATGACAAGCCAGACATTAAACTTAGGTTAGACTTACTATACATACAATAATAACCACAAGTTATAGATGTTATACTCATGGTGCACATATACAGCCTACACAACACTTTAATAGAACTTTAGCCATAAACAATTCCCTGTTTACAAAAGCATTGTTTCTCTCGGCTACTACCACATAAACATAAGTCTAGTCCAGTGACAGCATTATTACATTAGGCTTTACCCACATCACACATGCTAAGTGGCAGACCTATAAAAATGTGAGTTTAGAGTTTAATAAATAAAAACCCACCCATGTGCTATTCATTCCTATGGGGTTTTTAGAAGCGTATTTATCAATGGTTGAAAGTTAGAACTCACCATTTGATTAATACGCTTCTAAAAATCCCATAGGAATGAATAGAAAGTGGGTTTTTATGTATTAAGTTCTAAACTCACATTTTGATAAATCTTCCCATAAGTCTATACACCCAGTAACAAACATTATTACTATAGGCTATACCCACGTTACACCCAGTAACAAACATTATTACTATAGGCTATACCCACGTTACACTCAGTAACAAACATTATTACTATAGACTATACCCACATTACACTCAGTAACAAGCATTATTACCAAAGATATCCCCATACTAAGTTTGTACTGTCAGTGTAGGCATACCTACAAACCCTGTTTCCTATGGCTAGCTTGTCCCTTAGTGATTGTTTCCAGCGTTGCATCAACTTGCTTATTGATATGTGTCATAACAGTAATGTATAGAAAAGTGACTGAAGAAAAGAAAGAGACCTTGTTATTAACGGTGCCTAGGGAAGTGCCAAAAAATTATACCCAGCATGTGTACATTCTCTCCTAAAAAATAATAATCTGGTCAGTTTAATGAGACCCATAACTGGGCAAGTGCGTGCAAATGTATCAGTGGCACTAGATGAGGGTGGATACCTGATAATTTAACCCCTTTACTGCCAAAGGCACCGGCATCGCGAAGCATTGCACAGGCCTAGAAGCAGCAAAAGGGATAACTGTGCTGCCTGACCTATAATCTGTTTTTGAACAAATTCCTTTTCTTGACATCAATGTGAAAAGCAGTTTTTGGATTTCTTAAAACATTTAATGTATAAAATATTTATTTAAACGTTGTTTTGGGTTTTGCGGGGGTGGGGGGGCTGAAGAACAGCAGCCATGGTGATTTTTTAAATTTTTTTAATTTGTAAATCCAAAAGCTGCTTTCCCTCTCGGCTCTGTTTACTGCACCCTGAGAATCGCTGCAGCGCCCGTTCCTCGGTGAATGTTCTAGCCCCTAAAGAAAGCAATGTGTATTGTATATTCTGTGGTATTTGTCGTTGTTCTGTTCTGAGTTAGGCCTCTAGGCCTACATTTGAAAAAGCTATTAAACATATCTTAAATCATGGTCCTTGCCAAATGCTTTTGTACTCTGTTATATGTGTGATCTGTGTGTGTTTTATATCAGATACAGGTAAGTATGCTAGATTAACTGGAATTGCCTCTTTTAGGTGTGCATTCACATATTCTTAAATAAGATCTAACCACTTCCAACTAAATACGCTGTCTGGGGCACTGACCCCTGCAAATAAAACAATGTTTCCCTGAGAGGCTAGAGTTTTATTGTTATTCTTACTTTGTGTTACTTATCTTTCTATGCAGGCCCTCTCTATTCATTTTCCAGCCGTTGCCTGGTTTTTAGGTTAAAATTTGACCTTAGCAACCAGATAAAGAATTTCATTCCAAACAGGAGAGGGAAAAGACCATTTGCAAATTGTCTTAGAATGTCACTGTCTATATCAGACAAGAAGTCTGAAGCAGGCTTAGGCCATATACCAGCAACAGGCTTGGATTTTGTCTAGTACAAATATAATTTACAAAATCTCTGGGACCGCAAGCCTAATTAAGACAAGAGGACAGTCCAATAACAATGTAACCTGCTCTGTGTGCACCCGGGTACCTGGTCTTTGTTTATACCATTGCCATACCTCCCAACTGTCCTGATTTTCGCAGGACAGTCCTGATTTTAGCAGCTCAGCCCACAGTGCCGGATTCTTATATAAAAGTCCCTCATTTCTCTTTGATCTCCTGCACTGAATGCCAAAAAAGATACAAAGTTTCTCAAACTTAATTAAATAAGTAGCTTTTGGCAGAGAGCCTAGAAAAATTAACAAGCCACACCTGCACTTAGATACAATTGTAACTAATAAGCTAAACAGGTCTCTTGGGGGAACTGAGACTTGCTTAAAGAGCAATTTCACTTTTTTAAGCAAAACTGTAATAACACATAAAACGACCCCAAAACCCCCAGAAATGTGTTCAAACTTTAAATAACCTGCCAATTTTTGTAAAATGGGAGTGGCATTTAGGGAGTATGGTTGCAAAAATGGGCGTGGTCAGAAAATTTCTCTGTGCTATCAACGCCATTTCTTTTTGTGCCTCTTTACATTTTTGAAATGTTGGCAGGTATGCATTGTCAATAAAAGCACAACTACAGCCAGGCATCTGTTTTCTGATGCTGGTAAGCCAGTTATCTTCAGTTATATCATAGCAACAGTAATTTAGTTGCATCTGCCTACTTTGGTGAGCCTGAGAGGACAATAAAAAGAGTTTGGTGCCAGGTTTACCTTCCCTTTAAAGAGAAAGTGATTATCTAATTCTGCCATGTTATATTGGTTTATTGCAATTTTAATATGATATAGACAGTGATATTCTAAGACAATTTATAATTGGTTTTCATTTTGTAACTTTTGTGCTTTATTTAGTTGGGGTGCACTTCCTTGTTGCTAAGGTAAGACTGGAGATAAGTTATAAAAAGTAACAATAACAGTAACATTTTCTGGCTGCCACGGTTAGGGACCCCCATTAGCAAGCTGAAAAGAGCTGCACAAAGATGGCAAATAATTTAAAAACAATAAAAAATGTAAACAAGAAAATTAAGAGATATTGAAAAGATGTCAAGAATAAGACGTAGCATAGTTAAAGTTAAGTTAAAGGTAAACTACCCTTTCAAATAATAATTTAAAACCACAAAAATTGTGTAAAAGAAAAATAAAAGTTTGATTACAATATTTTTTCAGTTCAAGTAGAAGTCAATGGGAGTTGTCCTAGGCAAAGGCAAGCCATATTCATGTCTCGAATTCACAAACTCGAAAATTGATAAATAAGCCCATTAGTCTAGCACATTGTGAGATAATGAGCCCTATGCAGCCACACAGGTACACATGCCTAAGGCTGGCTCTGCTGGTGCTAGTGGTGGAACCAGGTCTATAGGTTTTTGTAGTTTTGTAGTCAGTAGGTGGATGGAATATTTTAAAATATAAGGAAATTACTGAATAGTTCCATGAACATATACAGGTCATGGAACTCCAAGGTGACTCCTTCTGCTTACAGTGAGGAACATAAGTATTTGAACACCTTGTGATTTTGCAAGTTCTCCCACTTAGAAATCATGGAGGGGTTTGAAATTCACATTGTAGGTGCATTCCCACTGTGAGAGACAGCATTAAAAAAAAAATTCAGGAAATCACATTGTATGATTTTTTAAGAATGTATTTGTATTGCACTGCTGCACATAAGTATTTGAACACCTGAGAAAATCAGTGTTAATATTTGGTACAGAAGCCTTTGTTTGAAATTACAGAGGTCAAGCGTTTCCTGTAGTTCTTGACCAGGTTTGCACACACTGCAACAGGGATTTTGGCCCACTCCTCCACACAGATCTCCTCTAGATCTGTCAGGATTCGGGGCTGTCACTGAGCAACACAGAGTTTCGGCTCCCTCAAAAGAT
Source organism: Xenopus tropicalis (assembly GCF_000004195.4). Classification (NCBI taxonomy): domain Eukaryota; kingdom Metazoa; phylum Chordata; class Amphibia; order Anura; family Pipidae; genus Xenopus; species Xenopus tropicalis. Next base: position 107,161,280 of record NC_030683.2, on the reverse strand, counting down.
TTTTTATTGGATTTAGGTCTGGAGACTGGCTAGGCCACTCCAGAACCTTGATATGCCTCTTACGGAGCCACTCCTTGGTTAATCTGGCTGTGTGCTTCGGGTCATTGTCATGTTAGAAGACCCAGCCATGACCCATCTTCAATGCTCTGACTGAGGGAAGGAGGTTGTTGCTCAAAATCTCACAATACACATTCATCCTCTCCTTAATACAATGCAGTCGTCCTGTCCCCTTTGTAGAAAAGCACCCCCAAAGCATGATGTTACCATCCCCATGCTTCACAGTAGGGATGGTGTTCTTGGGATGCAACTCATCCTTATTTTTCCTCCAAACACGGCGGGTGAAGTTTAGACCAAAAAGTTCTACTTTGGTCTCATCTGACCACATGACTTTCTCAGAATGAGCCTTCCTTTGATGTGAATCACACTTTCTGCTTTGAGCCTTCCATTCTTTACTTTTCTGTCTCTTTTGCCTGCTCTGAAGGGCAGAGATTGATTTCTGAATGTTAAGATGTCAGTTTTTAGCTTGCTCAGCACCACTAGTTGCAATGTATGAACCGACCTCAGATAATGCCTTAGGGTTCATAGAGAAGAGCAGAGTGGAGATGAGGTTCATATAACTTTCTTTAATAATACACCAGTTTGGTAACCTAACTGAAGAGAGCTATAGTTCACATATAAAACACACATCCTACAACAAAATAAGTCTAGTGATCACACAGAACAGCACACACTATTAAAAATACCCGACCTGTATTTATTTAAGCCCGATATAAGCAGATTTTCATGGCTAACTGGATTTGGATTTCTCAACCAGCTGTAATTGTTGTGGTTTGCACTGATGCATTAAAAGCTGGCCATAGATTGGTCAACACTGGCTGTCATATCAAATGCTTCTTACTGAGCCAGCAACCTATTGGCTTAAATTACAGCACCCTTAACTGATACCTGAATGGGGATTCATGAGTGAGGTTTGAAAACTCTATCAGGTAACAACAATATTGTTGAGCCATGGGTATATTCAGTAACTGGTAACTGAAAGGTTTAGGATACCCTTTGCTTTCAGATATTGGATTTTGAGGCTACTTTAAAAGTTTAATAAACCAATTACCAGAAAGTTTCTACTTTGATAGGGGTGTATTTTGTCACCAACCCCAATCATGTTGAGGCCTAAGACACAACTCACCAGAACTGCAGTGGTCTCCCACTGATCCATTCTCTACCTGGTGCTGGGAATTTCTTGGACCCAACTGGTTGCAGGTTTGGCTGTCTGGTGGGTAGATTGATTTAACACAGAAAGCTTAGATATCTTTTGCATATAAAAATGCCTAACCTATTTATTGCTTGAAATTACACATTAATAGACCCCCACTGTGATTTAATAGAATCTCCTTTGCTCCACCAGAGCCCAAAGACTTTATTTACTACTACTTGGAGGCTCAATCTACAATTTACAACCAATTTGCACCCCAAAACAATCATTACCAACTATATTTTTGATAAATCTCTTCTACAATTAATCTCTTTACATGTCAGTGAATATGAACATGGAGATTTAATCTACCTTTTCTAGATTTGGGCAACATAAACAAGTAGACAGCTTGGAAAAGGAGAAAATATTTTTAGTATTTTAGATTTTTGATAGGACTGTAATGCATTAATGCTTTTGCAGTTTTGCTTTTTAACCACTAGAAGGCTTCATAGTTCTGCATTTTCCTGGATTTGTGACTTTATACAACTGTGCAGTTAAAATTACCTCTGGATATTTCCTGGGACTACTGTTTTTGTTCTCAGACTATCGCATTACTTAATATTCTTTTGGAGATCACAAACACACCAAAGGGCTAAAACACCTTTCTATATATTTAACTGATATACCCTTCAATAATGGACCGATCAGAAAAGGATGTAAAATCTCACCCCTTAATACCTACCAAACCAATAGATGCATTTTTGAAAAAGCAATCTGGTGGCTCGGTACAATCTGCAGAATACCTCAGGAAATAGATCTCAGCTTCAACAACAAGTTCTATCTTCAACTGAAACTAGAAGACTTGTAGAACGGTTCCCGTTTTGATAATATAAGAATACGAGGAATCCCAGAATCCTTTAAAAAACTGGAGACAGAAATAAAGTAATAGTTAGCCACTCTTGTGCCAAATCTACCATCTCAGTTTCTGCATATCGACCAAAACCATTGATCTTTGGCTAAACCCCCCCAATATTGATAAGCTGTGAGACATCATATTGAAACTACATTACCACCAAACAGGCTATCATGAGAGCATCCAGAGATGCACAAATACTCAAATTTCAAGGTCTCCCAGTCCAATTATTAGCAAACCTGCTTCCACAAACACTAGTCCCCCATAGGGCTTTCAAACCCACTCATTAAATTGCAGTCCCGAAAGATCCGCAAGTGGGGCTTTCCCCTAAAATTGATATTTTCTTACAATGGCAGGCAACTTTCCTATTTGACTTTAGAAGAATCTTTGAATACTCTCAACTTGATCAGACTAACAAAAAGCTTCAACTAATAAACTAGTACGAGTAACAAGTACAAACTAACATACCCCACAATCACCAAGATCATAACAGTCAGCTAATCATTCTCCACCACAATCCCCTCTACCACAATGCTCTACCAAGCATAGTGTTTGCCTCATGGATCAGCAGCATCATTGCATTTAACAATTCTAAAATAGTTACTTTCTAATGACTGAAGCTATTTTTATTAAAGCTTGTTAGTATTTCCAAGCTTTACATTTTATAAAGGCCCAGATCCATTTATGGTCATGCCACAATTTCCCCCCTAGAATGAAATGGGCCATCCCGGTCCCCCTTTTAAGGTCACCTTGGGATTCTACATCCCTCAAAATATTATTTTTAGGTTTAAACCTATTTTTACAATGATGGTTTTATCAGATATGTTTGTTTAGGAAATGCTTTTCTCTGCCTAATTTAACATTGGTAACACCTATTAACATCAAACTTTTATCTAGCCACTTCCCTTTCTAAAACTAAAGGCATAACTATTTGCTTTTGCAAAGGATTACATTTTTATCTCCTCAAACAAATTACTGATTCAGAAGGCAGGTATCTAATTTTAGAAGGTGAATTGAAAAGATACATTAATAACATTAGTAAGTTACCACTCTCCAAATCAACAGCAACATCTTTGTTGAGCAAACTACTTTTAGAAGGAAATACTAATTTATTCCTGTCCCCCACTTTAGATAATTCTAAATGATTGGACCATGTGTATGTGGATAGTGTAGCAGCCAAAGTTATTAGAGGGTGTTTATCAAATCTTCAAGTTGCAGATGTTTGGCGAGAACAACATCCACTTAGATTGGATTACATGTTTAATTCACATCCAACTCTGTTTACGCAAGAATGGACCATATTTTTTATCTACACAGCATTGATCCCAAATATTCACTCCTCTTCTGTATTTTTCACCGCCTGATCCGATCACTTTCCAGTGTTCTTTTTTCTTTTGGAAAAGAGAAAGGAATCATACTGTAGTCCTATAAATCACAGTATAATGCATATACCAGTGTTTAGGTTACCAGATGTAGCTTTATATAAGAATCAGAGAAGTTTATTAGAATTAGACTGTGTAATATAAAAGACAATGTACAAGTTAAAGTAACATGTTGTATTACATGTTTATGTAATTACATATTTAATTTGTATCTTTTTGTTTGCATATGATAAAAGCCAAAAAATAAGTAGATAAAAAAAAAAATTAAATGGCAAATAAAGCCTGTAGGTTAAAGGTAGGTATAACTTTATGACAATTTTTATTTAGGGATTACAAGTTTTAGAATAACTACAATATGGGTGATGGAAAAAAGCAAAGAATATTATTATTATTATTGCCATTTTTAATTGTGTCCCAGTGTATTGCACTGACTACAAGTTTGCAAAAAAATATATATCTACGGCACTTACAATATTATTATTAAAAAAACAAAGAGACTTGTATTTGTTTCTAAGAATAAACTCAATAACGAGGTAGATAATGTTGTTCCTATGGTTTTTAAACATAGAAGAAATCTTTAGGAAGTAGTGCTCTATGTTGAGGCAAAGTAAAGTTGATGCGACAAATTATATGTTTAAATGACACCTTTGGTAGGGAAGTTTAGATGCAATAGGTGTGTCAAGCTGTAAATGTGGAAGAGCCATTGATTTTGGACATGGTTGTTACAAAATGGGGGAATTTTAACTCCTCTTTTGTAGTACAAGCACAGGACATATTATTTGAAATGCTTCGGACTGATAACACTTAGCACTTTGTAAATATATGAGCCGCGACCAAATGTATTATTTTATTAGTTTCCTATAAGAAGTTAGAAAGACCAACAAATAAATGAATTGTACTTTTAGTCAACTATTGCTAATGGAGCCTCTGGTGGAATTGGGACCGCTGGCGAGCAGAACCAATACAGAGGCAGGTACTGTAAGCAGAGGAGAGGCCTGGGGCCCGCACACACTGCCCAGACTGGCGGATTACGCTTGAACTCCGTCAGCCCCAGGCTTGTACGTGCCGCGTCACTGCGCTTATATACGGCATGGGAGTGACGTCACACTCTCTTCTCGCGAGAGTGTGACAGGCCTGTGGGCGAGTTGGCCTGTGGGCGAGTTGGCTGCTGAGCTGCTGAGGTGCTGGGCATGTGAACGGCGATCCGGGACTTCGGGCGGCAGGGCTATGAAACTCGGGACTGTTGGGCGGTAGGAATTTGTTTTTCTTTTTTTGCCTGTGCAAAGCAAATATAAACCCTATCACTGCACTAATATCACGTTTCACATGGCTTTCATAAGGGACTGCAAATGCAACTGGAAGCGCTGTCCGTCTTTCCCTTCACTGCTACATGTGACTATTGCAGCTCTGTGGGTAACGAGTTCCTCCAGCCTGGCAGTATTGGCAATCGGCTGGCTAATGCTACATTGTCTCAGGAGACAGAACCAGCGGTGCAGAAAGGGGCAGAAATGTTTATTAGGCGGTACATAGGGTTTGGGGACAGTGCCTTTTCCCTCTGAGTATAAGAATCCTGATATCCCAGAAATACCAAGTGATATTAATGGCACATAGCTATCAGGATTATGGGGCCACCAGGCATGCTCTGAAAATCAACTCCTTGGTTCTACTATGGCCTGAGGCTGTCATTGGCGGTATATAGAAGTTGTGTTTATATGCCCCTTACATGAGGCAGGTTAAGTATCCCGCGGCAGCGCCCGGCTGGTTACCAGGGTCGGCAAAGGGTGCTCCTGGTACCTTAGGGCTGTGACACACGGGGAGATTAGTGGCAACGCGACAAATCTCCCCGAAATGCCATTCCCACCGGCTAGACTGCAAATCACTGGTGGGATGACATAGTGGGCGCCAAAATCGCCGAAGTTTCCCCTCGTCTGCAAGTTACATTATAGCCGGTGGGATGGCCTTTCGGGGAGATTAGTCGCCCGCGACAGGGGAGTTTTGATGGGTGGCGACTAATCTCCCCATCTTTCACAGCCCATAAAGGAGAAGGAAAGGTAAAAACTAAGTAAGCTTTATCAGAAAGGTCTATGGAAATACAAGCCATAAGCACTCACAGAAATGCTGCACTGAGTTCTCTGTCAAAAGATTAGTTGTGTCTGTTTTCCTCTGCCAGAGACATGCAGCTTTCTGCTTGCTGCTCTCTGCTGCTCCCCCCTCCCTCAAGAATGCTAAGAACTCACTCCCACCCCTTGGGAATGTGGATCTGAGCCAATCGGCAGGAAGCTGACTCATAGGGGCCGATTCATTAAAACACGAGTTTGACTCCCAAATGGGAAAAATTCGGATTGGATACAATAATTTCTGAAGATCGCAAATATCACGAAAATGCTTACGAAAAAATCGTAATAATATCGTATTGGCGATCCGAACGTCACAAGATTTTCGTATGGAACGATTGAAAGCAGTGGGAAAACCTTTCCGATTTTTTTGCGCAAGCCTACGAAAAAGTCTCACAAGCGTATGGAAAAGTCGTGCGGCGTATGAAAAAGTCGCTCGGAGCATTCAAGAGCGTTCGTGGATTAGTAAATCAGCCCCATAGTCTAACTAACTGAGCATGTTCACTTGGTCTGGTTGTCTGTGCAGGAGCGAGGCATTATGGGATCTTTCTTTACACAGCTCAGTGTTTTTTCTTCCTGTTTGGCTTCTGATCATCTGAACAGGAGAAATATGGGGAGACTTAAAGGCACTATTGAGAGAACTGAAGGTATGCCTGCAGCTTGGGATTAACTCTTTATTAGCCTTTCCTTCTCCTTTAAGAGTGGAAATTACACTTTTTTTAGCTGGAATTTTGGCTTATCAAGTGCAGAGAGCATTATTGCAGCCCCTTCTGACATAAAAAACTTTAGAGTGGGTGGGGCCACCCCAGGGCAGAAGGACCCCTGAGGTGGCAGTTCTCCTCTGGTGCAGCAGCTGCTTGGTGTGCCATAAGCCCAAACCAGAAAGCAGTGTCATGAATCCATTGGAGACACAATGAATCAGCGATGCCCAACACATTGTTGCTGTTGAAAGTCATATTAAAACTGACAAATTAGGAAGGTTCTAGCAGGCAAGACTGGCTCCTTCAGAGGCTAGAGAGAGAAACTGCTGTCATACCTACTACATTTTCTGTCTCTTCATCCAACTGCCAGGATCAGTACCCATACGCTGACTTCTGTTGAATGATGCTGCGTCTTTTGTGTTACTGGCTGAAGCTTCTACATGGGCAAGGGCCACACACATCCAGTGAAGCCATCAGTGTGTAGTTTTACTGATTAGCTTGTGGGGTATGGGTTTTGATTTTCCCCTGCAACTTCCTGCTTCTTACAAGGTGGTTAAACCGGTCCATTGAGAAGCCCTCTGTATAATGAGCTGCTCCTTATCTTAAAACCTAACAGGCTGCAGGTTAGGGAAGTGAGGGATTTGTTTATGCACAGGTCTTTTCAATGGACCTTGTGAAAACTGTGGAATTGGATTTAAGATGTAACTTTTATATATATATTTATAAATTTAAGCAATAAGCACAAGCCCTGTTTATTGAACTTACACTTTATACTGCCCCTTTAAGAGTGAAGACACACTGAGCTACTAGTCGCAGCTACTTGTCACTGCTACTAAACGCCAAAAATACCCTGCCATAGACAATACTGAGAATTGCCTCTGCTGAAACCCACACAGAGACAGTTATCAGTAAATGATCAGCATTGTCTGTTTTTGTAGCCATGACAAGTAGCTGCTACTAGTAGCTCCGTGTGTCTTCACCCTAATGATTAGAGAATGCTCACATAGATGTTAAGGATCTCACAGACATTGCTGGGGATGGTATCAGTGTCATCAATATATGTCTTACAAATCTTTAACAATATCTTATTTTCTCCCAAATCCACTGTCTTACAGTATCCATCTGTTGATCTTTGCAAAGCTGCCTCCACAAGAGAGTATTGCTGGTGAGGGCATCTATTACGTGTCATAACTTAAGGTAATAGAACAGTGACATCATACACCAATTAACATCTGCATCATTCTTACTGTAACCCTAAGAGTTTTTTTTTTTTTATTGTTTTGTAGTACAAAAAGCAAAACAACCTAACAAGCCACAGTTTCCAGGTCTATTCATTGTACATCAACACCACTGGAGAAGGTATAAATTGTTTAGTACATACTATATTAGGTACAGGGTGGTACAAAGAATAGTACTATAACATTACTAATGCCTTGAGTCCAACCACGATGACCAGATTAGTTCAGATTTAGTCTGTGTACCCCTAACCTGAAGTGTGTTTAAAAAGTGGTATTGCCTTATTGACCAGTAGTTGCCATGAGGAGGGGAGGGTAGCCCATATCCAGTGCATCGCAATATCTTTCTTAGAGTAGGATAACAGTGGTCGGTATCGGTTGTGGGCATAGTTGATTGGAATAATAACACCCAAAATGCCCAGGAGGCAGATTTTAGGTGATAATATATGAGGGAACTCCAAGTAATTTACCAGGATATTAATGATGCTTTACCAAAATTTAGCTATTGGTGGGCATGACCATATCATATGGAAAAATATTGCGTTTTCTTGTCCGTACTTGGGGCAGGAGTCATCTATACTTCTCCCCATTTTAAAATCTCTGATGGGGGTAGTATAGATCTACTGTAGAATTTTATATTGAATAAGTTTATCTTTGGTGGATTTTAAAAAATAATAGTTCTCTGTTGCTGCCTCCCAGTCCTTGTGACTTGTGTCTGGTATTGCCAGCACCCATTTGTACATTGTAATCTGGTATTGTGTCTGGTATTTCCTCAAAATCAGTTAAGAGGCCTCCAGTAAGTGTAAAGTATCTTCTAAGGGAGTGACTTGTACTGTTGGTTGGAGTTATGAGAACTGAGCTCTGAATGTGTGTGTGACTGTAAATATGGTGTTAGATGTATTTTTGGGAGATTTCCTGGTGGAGAAAGCCTGTGTCTAGGGCAAGATCCCCAAGATAGTTCAGTCCTATTCCAGTGGTTTAAGTGTGACTTGCCCCATAAAGGGAGTTTAGAAGAGAGCAGAGAGTTGCCCAGGAGCTTTATGTCCATTTGCCACGCTTTGTGCGGGGTAAGCAATGTGGGGGGCAGAGTGCCAATGTCATTGATGTGGCAGTATGGGAAATTTTGAAGGTCGTCTATGGATTCCGAAATTAACGTTTGTAGAAGCCAATTTGAATTGTATAGATCTGGGAGGAAGCACCAGTGCAAATAATACAGTTGCAAGGCAAGATAAAATACAAATACAGGTTTAGGAGGGCTAAGTCTCTGGTGCTATATGGAGCTGTCAATTATTCCCAAGCCACTTTTGGTGATTTATTATTCCATATGAAGGGTAATAGAATTTTCAAGAACGCCTAAGTATTTGAAGGAGGTTACCTGTTTCAGGGGGATGTCGGGGAGGGGGGGGTGGTAGGAGAAAATAATCTATAGGAAGCAACAATGATTTGCCACAGTTTAATTCCTATGCCGAGAATTGACCAAAGTGGTCCACCGTTTTAAGTAAAGTTGGCTAATAACTCTTTGGGATCTACCAAGTATATTAGTAGGTCGTCAGCACAAAGTGACATTTTTTATGGTGGTGCCATATGTCAAGCCCTTAATTTGGTTGGCTTCTCTAATTAGTGTGGCCAATGATTCAGTAGCTAAGGCAAATATGGTGGTGGAAAGGGGCAGCCCTGTCTTCTGAAGAATTTGAATCCGCTTCCATGGCTAAATATTTTCCTCCAGGAGATATTTGAATTTTGTATAACTTCATAATTTTATTGTTTACCTACCCACGACTCCCCCTCTATTGGGCTGAGCCTCTCAGTTCTATAATGTAGAAACCCCAGATATATAAAACAGAAGGAATGTTTTTTTAAAAGGTTTTTATTTTGCATTTTCAAACAAACAAAATTAAACAAGGAAAACAGAAAAACAGAAGGAATGTTTACCAATATCTGGTGTCTAAACAGAACACACCCAGACTTTGGGGACCCTTGCTTGAGTGTGTAGCAGTGTCATGTATTGCCTCTTGCAGTAATGTAGGACTATCTGCCCTATAGCCCTTTAGCTGTTTCTCACTCTGGCTGTCAAGGGGTTTATGGCTAAAATGTTGTTTCTCTTTTTCTTTTGGCAGTTTGTCTGTGCAGAAGACTTTTAGTGGAGATGCGGGAATGACTGATTCAGAAGAGACAGTTTTGTATGTAGAGCACCGGTATGTGTGTTCAGAGTGTGGAGAAGAGTATCCCAGCCTAGAAGAAGCCCTTGAGCACCAGCAAAGCCATGCTGCAGCCTTGCAGGAGCCTCAGTATCAAATAGTAGGGGTCAACTCTCTGGAGAACCAATACCAGTGCCTGGAGTGTGGGCTGCTCTTGAGGACTCCAGAAGATTTGCTTGCCCACCAAGAGCTACACCCCACTCAGAATGAAATCCAAAAGCCCAAGCGCCCTACACGGAGTGAGATTCACTATGAATGCCCAGAATGCAAAGCTTTGTTTAATAGTCAGGATGTGTGGATGGCACACCGTTACACTCACATGCAAGTGCAGGATGTTTCACATTCCAAGATAGTGCTCCAGACAGACGACCATGTTATTGAGGATGGACTCCAGCTTATGTGTGCCCCTGCAGTACCCAGTGAGGTCCACCTTGTAACTGGGGATCCGCATTTCCATGTGTCCACGCCATCATCTGCTTCTGTGTCCCACACTCAGGTGCTGGTGGATCTGGAGCACTCATATAAAAAGAATGAGGGTGCAGGGGAGGACTGTGCCATGGAGCTTTTGCTTTATAAGTGCTCTGAGTGCACTCAGCTATTTCAGACACCAGGAGAATTTTTGGAACACCAAGGGACACATTTTTCTGGGCAGGAACGCATTTCAGACACAAACAGTCATCTTGACCAAACTCCACAACTGTCTCTGAATGGGCAAGAAAAAGAACCAATCATAAATCAGGGAAATACTTGCACTGACTATCAGGCGGAGAATAAAGAATTGCTGGTGCAGCCTGAGGGAGAGCAAGCAGAGCAAGATAGTTGGACAGTTGACAGAGAACCTGTATTTTCCTGTGGTGATTGCAGTGAGACTTTTCAGACTACCAAGGACCTTGAAGAGCATCAAATTTCCCATCAGAACGGTCCCTTCAGCTGTCCGCTCTGCAGCAAAGTCTTCCCTACCTACCCAGAGGTGGGTGAGCACCTGAAATCCCACCGTAGTGAGTCTCGTTACCTTTGTGTGGATTGTGGTCTTGCCTTTGTAAGTGAGGCTGTCCTACTGAATCATCGCCGTTCTCACTTGGCCAATCCTCTCTTTACTTGTGAATGCGGCCTGACCTTTTTGAATATGACAAGATTCTTGTACCACCGTCGTGTCCATAGCAGCAAACAGCCTGATACTGGCGCAGTGGAGGAGAAGAAAACTGTTAACAGCATAGCGCCAAGTCCTGCTGGAAACTTCCACTGTGACCCATGTGGGAAGGATTTCCCTTTGCTTTCCCAGTTTTTGCGTCACCAGCGGTTTGTGCATGCCCTAGAGAGAAGACATAAATGCCCTACTTGTGGGAAGCATTTTAAGAAAGGCTCCCACCTGCGCACTCACATGCTAACACACACAGGAGAGAGGCCCTATTCCTGCACAGTGTGCAGCAAATCTTTCAACTCTCAAGCCAACCTGCTGCGACACCGACTTACCCATACTGGAGAGAAGCCTTATAAATGCCAGCTCTGCGGAAAGGCATTCAGTCAGTCGTCTACGTTGCAGCAGCACCAGTATGTGCATGGGCAGGCCTATCTATATAAATGCAATGAGTGCGGTATTAATTTTCACCGCCCTTACCGCCTGCTCTTGCACCAGTACCACCATACAGGAGAGTATCCTTATAAGTGCCAGGACTGCGGGCTTTCCTTCCTTCTTAAAAGGCTGCTTGAAGTGCACCAGTTAGGGCATCGTGGCGAAGAGCCACATCGATGCCGGGAGTGCGGAACAAATTTCCCCAGCGTACAAAGATTACAGGATCACCGCTGCAGTAAAGCAGGAGATGGAGGAGGTGAAAAATTAGAGTGCCCTATATGCGGTAAGAAAGTTACTTCAGATGCCCACCTTAATACCCACGTTGCTGCTCAGCATTCTGGAAATAAAAGAAGCAATGTCAGTTCTGGGAAGGGCACGCCAGTACTACCCCGCAACAAACTGAAAGGGGGAGGGGGAAAAAACTTGGAGTGCTCAGATTGCCACAAAACATTTAGCACCGAAACGTCCCTTCAAGTGCACCGCAGGATCCATACCGGCGAGCGGCCATACCCTTGCCCAGATTGTGGTAAAGCCTTTAGACAGTCAACCCACTTGAAAGACCACCGAAGGCTGCACACAGGTGAAAAGCCCTTCAAGTGTGACGTGTGTGGGAAAGCATTCACAATAGCTGTGCGTCTCTCCGAACATAAACGCATCCATACTGGGGAGAGGCCCCACTCATGTCCTGACTGTGGCAGAGCCTATCGCTCCTTCTCTAATTTGTGGAAACATCGAAAACTCCACCGAGAGCAGCAAGTGCAGCTACAGGAACCGGAGTCTCAGCCTGCCGACCTCTCTAGCACTGTGGCCATACTGGAAACCGTAGAAACTATTCCCATTATTGAAACCGTTGAAATCTTTCCAGAGGGCAGCACAATTAGCGTACAGGACATTCAGTTTGAGACGCTGCAGGTGGAGAATATTCATTTGGGGAATATACAGATTGGAACTTTATAAAGGGTATAAGTCCTGCATTCGTGGACAATGTGATGGGGTGACAGGGCAAGTTTCTCTAAATGGCGCTGTACCCCTGCAGTCTGTTTTCGGCAGTTGGCACTTGTTTTTGGGAACCACAGGGTGAGCGATAATAGTCTCTCTGTGCCTATAGAAAGCCAATACAGGGAGTGCTTGGCTGTGGAAAGGAGGATGGCCGCTCCTGCTCTCCGATGAAGAAACTGTTATATAGTTATATAAAATGCTAATTTTATTGTCCTCCGGAGTTCTGTTACTCAGGCAGTTCTGCTTGCTAAGTCTTTCAATAAAGCAGTACTATTCTCCAGAAAGGACAAACAGTAGTGTGGCGTGTGTCTCCATCTGCCTCTTTGTGTTACTGCTTCTCATTGACCTCTGCTTCCCTCTATTTCTTGGTACTGCTCTTCCCTTCCCTCTAACACTTTAACCTCCATATTTGGTGCTCTTTCCTTATATGTAACCCCTTTGGTTTTTAAAACAGCATTAGGCTTTGATTTGCCCCTTTAACAAGATCCAAATGCCCTAGGAAAACCTGTCTGTTTTCAGTGGGAATCTTTTATGTATCCCTCAGCCAAGGAAGGGGCCCAGTTGTGTTCATGGCACAGGGCTTACTGCAGTTTGCCATTGGCTGATAATATTGGAAGCTCCAGCACCATTGGTGAGTCTGATGCCCATGTTTTAAATGGAATTGTCTTGCTCTTCTTCCTGCCTCCTATTCTGGCTTTTTTTTTACTTTCTCTTACTCTTTCTCTTAATCTCCATCCCTTTTGTCCCCCGAACCTTCTGTTCTATTTTTCTTACTTTTTCTGTTCCTTTTTGCTTTTCACATTTCCACCTTCTGTAACCTTGATCTTTTGTTCTTCTTCTTTCCATCCTTTCTCTTTTCTCACACTCTTTTACAGACCTGCTCTTTTCTGCATTCTTCCTCTTCTACCCAGATAATACTGTTTTTATATAAGGGCAGTGCTCTCCTCTCTAATGCAAACTCGGTTTTGGCCTTACGTGGTGGGAGGAAACTATCCTTGCTGCTAAGAAATAATTGCTTATTTTGATTGATGCAGATAAGATTTACTTCTGTAACACTGCTTTGCCTTAACCTGAGCTTGCGGAAAGGTGGCATGGAGCAGTGCAGGGCTTTGTAACAGCTAAAAGTTTTACCTCCTGCTTCTTAGTTGATCCTAGTTCTGCTTATTGCTCAGTGTGGGGTAACCAGGCAATTGGCTTCTGTTAGCAATGATTCCTATCCTTCCGCTAAGGCAAAGGCCATGTGCCCAATAGGATAAATAAACAGCGTGGCACTGATTCCTTCGAACATACAGTAGGATCATGTTGTCTATATAAAGTGCTATTAGTGTTTATTGGCTAAAAAGCAGGTTCTTACCATAATCTTTAATCGTTAGGCACCTTAATCTTCCTCAGGTCACCAGGGCTGCTGACAGAGAAAGTTCTTCAGAAATATGAATTTACAGAATTAAGGTCTGTCCACTAAGCAGTCCAAACTGTGGCTCAGTCCATATGAATATTATATTATTATTAAAGTGTGAGGTTAAACCAGTGCAGTCTGGCTAATCAATTCCATTAATCCAAATGATAGGCTGCACAATCAGGGACAGATGCTTATCTGCTGGCTGAAAAAATGGCAGAGAATTTGTCTTGTACCATTGTAAATATTATGGGTCTGTACCTATACAACAGGATGATACTTAATATAGAATAAAATTGGTCATCATTACAAATGAGCCATCTTATACAGAAGCTCCTACATATGTTGCTAAATTAGAACTCCCAGCACCCCACTGGCAACTGTAGCTTGATAACTGCTATTACTAAACCCATCCCAAGTTGTGTATGGCCAGTTCCAAGTGACTGCAAGCGTACCATTGTACATGTCTAGCCGAGTGCTGAAAGGATGATTACATACGAATGTGTTTTTTATGGTTTGTCTTGTCATCCACTTGCTAAGATTATGGGTTCAAAAAACAAGCTAGATTTCCCCACCCAAGTGCTATTCAATGTAAAAATAAAAAATACAAATTGTCCAACTATTATCCTAGCATGGCCTTTTAGATTTGAGTTCTCAGTTCGACCACATGGGGGTGCAGTTGAGCCAAGCGTCTGTCTGTAAGATGATACATGGTAGGTTGAAGCAGTAATGCAACGCTCAGTCTGGCAGCCGCCAGGCAGCCATTTGTAGCAGAGCAGCTGCAGTGGGGTGTATGTAAGAAGATGAAAATGGAACAGTTCTGTGCCATGATGCAGCTGTATAGGCCCTTTTTTGTTCCCAGAAGCTGCAGTCGCAGTGTGGCAGTAGCTTGTGGCACAGATGGCCGTGCATATAAATATGGCAGTGTATTATGTGCAGATTGCATGGTGAGCCCCCTGTGTGCTTCCCTGTAATGTGGATGGCTGCTGAGCTCTGCTTTCTGTTCTCTCTGATCATTAATCAGCGGTCTGCAACCTGTGTCTGCCCAGATGCTGCACATACAGGGAGGTATAGACAAATTGGCTGAGTGGCTGTGCTTTTTCCAATGTGTTATATACAGTTATGCACTAAAACCCACCATGGGTGTTTAGACCTGCATAACTTTGTCTCTAACTGTCTCCTAAAATCTGGACGGTGCACAACAGGTAGTCTTCTTACCCCCAACTTGGTCCTTTCTGGGGGAAGGGTGACATAGGAGCTTCCAGATACGGAATTAGACAGCCCAAAGTTTTACCACTGCTTCTACCTGAGAGTCAATTATTACAACTACTAACACTGGGAACCCTATTCTGGTAAGGGGGACCCAGCTTATATACCCACCACCTGTATGGTGTAGCAACTGCAGCCCTTAATGGGTGCAAGCACACAGCATTTCAGGCTATTTCATTTCTCAAGTGGCACAATAATAACAAAGCTGGATGATAGTGCCAATGTTTCTCTTAAACTGCCATAGTGCATGAACAACCATACTGCAAAGAAGAGCAAAAATTCTGGGCTCTCTGTGCAAGCAAATGTCTGTGAGACACTAGCGCGCTGATCCCCAACCCTTGGAAACTGCTCCCAGTGGCCCCAAAGCACAGGTTTATTTTTTAATTCCTGACTTGGAGACAAGTTGTTTTTGCATAAATCCATGTGTACGGCCAAACAGATCTTGCAGGCTGCCAGTCCACACTGGATCTACCAAATAGCCAGTCACAGCCCTCTTTTGGAACCCCTAGGATCTTTTTTCATGCTTGTGTTGCTCCCTTTTTACATTCGAATGTTGCTCATGGGTAAAAAAAGGTTGGGGACCCCTACAATAGAGACTAATGAGCCAATGTAAAGCAACATGTATGTGTTAAGTGAGATTTTGCTTAGTAAATCTGGAGCTAGAAGATGGCAGGACATCCTTACATAGACAATAAAAAATGATGCCATTGAGCCAGAACATTTACCTGCAGTCTCTCCCTTGTGCCTGGTAGGCTTTAGTATTGTGCACGGCCTGCAGAGGGCGCTCAGCTCCTCCTGTCTGCCCCCTAAGCAGCAATTCTCTCCACATTTTCCTATGACCACAACATCTGCTGGTATAACATGTACCAATCTACAGAGAGATCACAGCTTGCAAAGGCAGAACGTTCTCACAACTCAATATGCTGCTCCCCTACTTTATTGTCTCGTCGTGAGAAGATTAACCTACTTACAGTGAGTCCATATTCTCTTTAATTAGTACTTCGACATTTTCCATGTGCCTCTACCCTGCCTCTCATGAGACGCACGAAGCGTCTCTAATCCACACACCTCGAAAGGAAGGCTTCCCACTGCTAGTGTGATCCAGGTTAATTGGTTAATTGAGTACTAACTGGATCGTTCTGAGAATCTTGCCTGTTGCTCAGTGGAGAGGAAGGAATGGAGGCGGCTGTGTTCCAAGGAGCCTTCAGGAGGCCTTTACATCCCTTCAAAGCTTGGCCCTTTATATATTCAAGCTCTGGGAAAACAAACACGCACACATCTAGTTTAAGGGATTTTTGGAAACTGATGTAAAGAGGGGAAATGAAATAACTGAAGAAATGGAGGGTGGAAAGCCAAAAACTCAATTTTGCCATAAAAAAAATCTCAATGTAAACTGCTTGACAATATACCTTCAGCTTTAAAATACCGAATTCCTATTAGTGAGTGGGCATGTTGTCAGCTTGGCTGCCATGTGCTAGTACCATATGAGAAGGCAGTGGTTATTTTGGGAGCTTCTATACTGGGGGAGAAAATGCCCAATTTGCCTTCAACCTAGGAACCCTTTTATACTGGCCATGGAAATACCAGCCTCTTTTTCTACCACCCTGCGGACTCCTTGTCATGGACCTGTTTTGGTCTGCTTTACAAACATTTCAGCAGTTCCTGTACTGGGCAGGCAAAAGTTTTAGCTGCAGAATGCAAAAATGCACCTGTAGTTGGGAATCTGATCAGCATTCTGCCCTGACTGTGCTTTATTTTTTTTATAGTTTACCAGCCTCTCATTCAATCCACTCCCTGGTTCTAAGATCATTTGGACCCTAGCAACCAGATAGCTGCTGAAACTCCAAACTGGAGAGCTGCTGAACAAGAAGTGAAATAATAAAGTATGAAGATCAATTGCAAATTGTCACAAAATATTACTCTCTAAATCATACTAAAAGTTAACTCAAAGTTGAACAACCCCTTTAAGGGTACATATAGCAGATTGTCTGCTTTCCTCCGCCTGCATTTTGTGCACAGGTAAGGGACAGCGTTTCCACTTTCAGGTGTTCACCCTGTAGCTCCATTGACAGGTCCGACCTGAAATGCATGCTTTCATGTTTTTTGTACTGATCTCCACACTGGGTAGCTCCATACAAGTCCTGCCAACACTGGGCCTGTCAGATGAGCTACAGGGATCTGCTTTCCTGCACTTGTGAACAAAATGCAGGTGGAAGAAAGCAGACAATGTGCGTGCCCACTGTGTGTGTCCTTGCCCTAAAACCCAGGTGCAGTTCAGACTATAGAGTCTTTCATTTAAATGCAAATATTAGGAGTAAAGCAGGGATTCTGTTCTCAGAATTCCTTCTGTATATGAACCCAAATGATGGATTGTTTGGGCCCTTAGTCTTGTGCCACAGACTCTGCTGACTCTGCAATTACATGCTGGTCTGAGGGCCACCCCTTTAAATCCAGGGCACCTGGAAATTATGCATATGCCTGTCGGATACCTGCAGGGTCATACTGACTGCAGATCTTCCTTCCTTCTCCCATGATGCTGTGGTGGGGGCCAATATGGGGTGCAGTGGCCCCCAAGTCAGAATCCACGGTGGGCCCTGCACCCCCAGTCTGACCCTGGATACCTGCCTTTTTGTGAGGTCTCACATTGTAGCCCACTGTGTGCCATGAGCAAGCTTTACAGAGCAGGGCGCTCTTTCACTCTTCTATCAATCAGTTTTTATGTGTAATTTGTTTGATGTATTCACTCTTCAACTGTACAACAATGAAGAATATGTTGGTGCTTTAAATATGCTTGTAAAATAATAACAATAAGGCTATGCGTTGCAGCCTCACTTATAATGTTTTTGCTTTTACAAAGTATTCCCCAATGTAACACTAGGGGGCGATATCACACTATGAATGCCCAGCCAACTTTTGTACTTATAGTGTTAGTCAGCAGGTGTGTTCCCTTTTTTAATGTATGGGTGTAGAATTGTCGGTCATGTATATGTAGGTAATCATACAGACCAGCAGGATTCCCTTGTACATCCCAATATACATGTTTTGGATCTAGTGTTCATACACAAAATATAATATAATAGACAACCTTAGCTATATTATTCTTGACATATACCCATATGCTTGGACTGGGTTAATCTATACACACACAGCTTGCATGTCACTTCCCATTTCGCATGGCTGACTAAAAGTAAAATATGTCTTTAGGGTTTGGGGGAGGTCTAAGCAGGGGTTACAGCACTGGGCCTTGCACACAAAGGGGCCCTGCAGAGCAGCAGCTGTAGGTAAGAGAGCTCAATAACACATCAAACATTCATACCTAGATTGTGCACACAGCAAGCAAAACATCTATAGCAGCAGTGGGGATAATAGCCTCCGGGAAGGGACTGTTTCTGTGGGATATCAGGTATAGTAGGGAGAGATGGTGCCTATAGTAGCAGTGGGGGGATAATAGCCTCTGGGAAGGGACTGTGGCTGTGAGATAGCAGGTATAGTAGGGAGAGATGGTGCCTATAGTAGCAGTGGGATAATAGCCTCTGGGAAGGGACTGGGGCTGTGGGATAGCAGGTATAGTAGGGAGAGATGGTGCCTATAGCAGCAGTGGGGGGATAATAGCCTCTGGGAAGGGACTGTGGCTGTGAGATAGCAGGTATAGTAGGGAGAGATGGTGCCTATAGTAGCAGTGGGATAATAGCCTCTGGGAAGGGACTGTGTCTGTGGCATAACAGGTATAGTAGGGTGAGATGGTGCCTATAGTAGCAGTGGGGGATAATAGCCTCTGGGAAGGGACTGTGGCTGTGGGATAGCAGGTATAGTAGGGAGAGATGGTGCCTATAGTAGCAGTGGGATAATAGCCTCTGGGAAGGGACTGTGGCTGTGGGATAGCAGGTATAGTAGGGAGAGATGGTGCCTATAGTAGCAGTGGGGGGATAATAGCCTCTGGGAAGGGGCTGTGGGATAGTAGGGAGAGATGGTGCCTATAGTAGCAGTGGGATAATAGCCTCTGGGAAGGGACTGTGGCTGTGGGATATCAGGTATAATAGGGAGAGATGGTGCCTATAGTAGCAGTGGGGATAATAGCCTCTGGGAAGGGACTGTGGCTGTGGGATAGCAGGTATAGTAGGGAGAGATGGTGCCTATAGTAGCAGTGGGGATAATAGCCTCTGGGAAGGGACTGTGGCTGTGGGATAGCAGGTATAGTAGGGAGAGATGGTGCCTATAGTAGCAGTGGGGATAATAGCCTCTGGGAAGGGACTGTGGCTGTGGTATAGCAGGTATAGTAGGGAGAGATGGTGCCTATAGTAGCAGTGGGGGGATAATAGCCTCTGGGAAGGGACTGTGGCTGTGGGATAGCAGGTATAGTAGGGAGAGATGGTGCCTATATTAGCAGTGGGGATAATAGCCTCTGGGAAGGGACTGTGGCTGTGGGATAGCAGGTATAGTAGGGAGAGATGGTGCCTATAGTTGCAGTGGGGGGATAATAGCCTCTGGGAAGGGACTGTGGCTGTGGGATATCAGGTATAGTAGGGAGAGATGGTGCCTATAGTAGCAGTGGGGGGATAATAGCCTCTGGGAAGGGACTGTGGCTGTGGGATAGCAGGTATAGTAGGGAGAGATGGTGCCTATAGTAGCAGTGGGATAATAGCCTCTGGGAAGGGACTGTGGCTGTGGGATATCAGGTATAATAGGGAGAGATGGTGCCTATAGTAGCAGTGGGGATAATAGCCTCTGGGAAGGGACTGTGGCTGTGGGATAGCAGGTATAGTAGGGAGAGATGGTGCCTATAGTAGCAGTGGGGATAATAGCCTCTGGGAAGGGACTGTGGCTGTGGGATAGCAGGTATAGTAGGGAGAGATGGTGCCTATAGTAGCAGTGGGGGGATAATAGCCTCTGGGAAGGGACTGTGGCTGTGGGATAGCAGGTATAGTAGGGAGAGATGGTGCCTATAGTAGCAGTGGGGGGATAATAGCCTCTGGGAAGGGACTGTGGGATAGACATTATTGTGGGGTAAAACAGAAACAGCAACAGTTTAAATCAGTACTGCCAAAGCTACAACCCATTACACTATTTGTGTAAAAGCAGATGTATAGAGTTAGTGTTCAACAGTGGTTGAAGGGCCACTGGTCCTACTTTATAGAGTTGGGCTCATTAGATATTTTTTGCCTAGGGCTCTGCCCACAACTGCAAAAAATGGGTCTGTAAAGCAGCATGTGGTTGGTATGGATTTCTCTGTTCTAGAGAAATACCAAGTGACATCTATGTTTCTCCATTGCTCTACAGTGGCAGTGCCAGCTGTTGCCTGTGCCCATGAGAACTGTTTTGAACAGGCCATGATAAATTCACTTTCCTACCCAAGAAGCTCAAAATGTATCAGCAGCCAATAGAGCTGCCATACTGTGATTCGATAGAAATCAAGTGAAATGGACAATCTGTGAGCATCTTTGAGTTCAACGCCAACTCCTGTATGGGAGAACAAGGGTATTTTGGAGACTTTGGTCCTGCCTATGTGCCTAGCTGCTTTCCCCAAAGCAGGAGTGTGTGTTGCCTTAGGCAGATGGGATGCATGTACCCTTTAGCTCACTCCCCGTCTGTATCAGTTCCCCCATTGTCTGATCCTTAGCTCCCCGCCACTTAGGATTCTTTGCACAAATTGCAGATTTGCCTTCCAGCTGCATTTGTCCCAAGTGATAGTTTTTACCTTTCCTTCCCTTTAAGCAGGAAAAACTAAGCAAGCTTTATCAGAAAGGTCTATGTAAATACAGCCATAAGCACTCACAGAAACACTGCATAGAGTCCTCTATCAAAAGAAACACAGGATGTCTTGTCTTCTCTTGTGTATACATGTTCTTCTGTGCCAGACATCCTGCTCTCAGAAAAATCCTTCAGGGCAAGGCACAAGTCTGCTCAGTTTGTTCATCTCTCCCCCTCCATTCTCCTTCACCCCTCCTATCATCTCTCTCTCCCCTTCCCAACTGTGCTGTAATCTTAGCTACCAGCAGCCACAGCAGCAGCACAGAAGCTACTGAGACCGAGCTAAAATGGCAGCTGCTATCTTAAACAAACAGAGGCTGCTTCTAGGGCTGTTTTCTCAGGTATGCAAACAGAGAATTCTGAATATCACATGTATTATAAGGGATACTATACCCCCTACTGTAAATTATAAGGATATTTAAGGTCCCAGTACTTTTATGACAGGCTTTAAACCTTTAAAGTGACTCATAATATCTAGTATTATCATTATCTTTATTTATATAGTGCCAACATGTTCAGCACAAAGTGATTTTTACATCAGTCACATAAGTACCTGCTCCAAGGCTGCCACCAGAAATCATGAGGTCTTCCTCCCCTCAGGGGGCCTCAGTTATTAGTCCACCACCCACCAGAGCCCCTGGGGGTGGTGGGCCTTGTCAACTAAGTAGAGCATGGTCATAACTGCTCTTAAAGGAACCCAGATACTGTTGTAGTCCGGGATCTTACTGGGCAAACATCACCTATTACATACAGTAGCTTCTCATGCTGGCATTTGGCACAGAAAAAGCAATGTTAGGGCATTATGGGTAATTTCAGGAGACCATCAGAGAACAGCACTTTCAGAAGGTACAAGGCCTTCTGAAAAATTGAAAGAAAAATAAATAAAAACAACTGCAAAATCCTTTATGACACATCAGCTTGTCGGAGAGATCAGTAACATGTGCGCGAATGAGGGAGCAACACCGGCACATTAATAACAGGGTGGTGACAGCCCTGGAATAATAATAATATGGGGGGTTGAGCTGAAACTACAGGCACCACAGTATGCCCATCAGATCTAAAATTCCACTGCAGTAGGCTGAGTGGATGCTGCGTTATAAGGCATTAACCTCTATGCTTTGTACTAGTGTGCTGATATTACGTGTACTGATGTATCCGGGCTCCAAATAAGCGTAAATGTAAATGTTTTCCTTTAATGCAGCACTAATAGCCGAGGTGTAGAAGTGGCACTTGTATCTCTTACTTGGCTGGGTTATATAAACGGGACAATTAGTAGGGAGCATTTGTTATGGGACTCTGACACACATTTTGCATGAAATTTGGCTTAATCTGCCATGTTTATTTCCAATAGTTCACCCAGAATGCTTAGCAATGACACAACTTTGCACAAGATGCAGCTTTTAATTAGAAAGGCATGTTTGCCACAGTGCCATATCCTCCAATCGGATATTCGCTTTCATGATTCTAATGAGACGAGATGGAACAAAGCTGACTGCCGGTTGGTTGCTATAGGTAACAGCAGTGATGCAAATTCAATTACATAAGCAAACCAGTGTGTGGGCATCGGAGTACAGTGAAATAATGTCTGGTTGGGCGGCTATCCAATCAGTTGGTTTTGTACAGACCCAGACGTAGTACTTGCTCTGTGCCCCATAGTGTACCTTGTGCATAGTCAATACATTTGTGGGACAGTATGAATGCAGCCCTCTGACCTTATAAATGATGCCAGCCCCCTCTCCCCCCACCAACGCCCTGTGTTTGATGGGTGTTGTTAATAAGTGCTTGGCTGCTATAACATGGTGCTGTTTGCCATACCCGTGTCTGTGCCACAGGGAGCTGAAAGGGTAAGTCTGAGAACTGTATTCCACTTCCATTTTAATGATCTCATTATCTCCTTTATCTCCCTTTGCCACTGTGTCTGGCTGTTGGCAGAGGACACTCTTTTAAGACCCAAGTGCGTTTCTAAAATGTCATATTATTTAGGTGAAACGTGTCATCCTGCCGCAGGACGAAGCAATGCTGAAATCCCATCAGAATAGGCGACAGAACATACACACAGTGTGCTGCTGCCAAGGCCATACACACAGTGTGCTGCTGCCAAGGCCATACACACAGTGTGCTGCTGAAACTAGATGGGGCCTGCTGTGGCCCTATAACAGAACACTTTTTTGGAACTGGCCATAATGCTACATTATACACAGAGGTCTGGCAGAAATGTATAGGGCAAATAAAAATGAGTTTAAAGAGAAACTAAAGCTGATGTTTTGTGAGTATGTTTGTATGAATGCATTGGGCTTTTCAAGAACCATCTACAGTTGCCAAGTGCAGTGGCACAGGTGCCCAGTAACTCTAGGGGCTGCTTTGGGCCTGATGGTAAGGGCTGTTATTGTGTTATCTGATTGGCAGGGGTCCCAAAAATTATATTGCACATTGGCCCCGTATGTTCTGCAGCCTTTATGTACATTAGCTCAAAGAGGTCACACTCACTATTTTTTCTGCCTCACACAGATACAATGTCGTTGTGCCAAACTCATCATGACTAGATGAGCACCAGACCCCTCCGCTGTGACAGGTTTAGTGTTGGCTTTAATACTTCCTGCACAATATACAGTACAGACCTGTTCTGTTGTGGCCAAAATCAGGTATTTGGTTCCCCAGGGGTTGACATCTTAGTGACTTTATGAGAAGAAATCAGTTATTAGTGTCTTCTCTTGCTGTAGATTTTAACTACAGGGGAAGCAGTCTGGTTGCAGGGGCCCAGGACTCTAGGGGGGCCCAAATTTATAAAAATTTAAATATATTTTGGAGTATTAGGTTATTTTACCAATGTTTTGGGCCCTCAAATTGAATTTACTGGGGGGCCTAGTTACATTTTGTTGCACTGTGTAGAATCTATAACTGAAGACATTTAGTTAAAAATCCTGTATGCTGGCTTGGAGCACAGTCCCATCAGCAAAGTGTCCCTCTGATATACAGACGTTGGCACCAATGGCCTTCTCAAGCATCAGAACAAAAAAAATAAAGAGAAATAGCTGTTTTTTGCTTTTATTTCCACTTTTTCTAATCCCCCAAAGGTGCTTAAGCCCAGCTGTAGCAATATCAGTGGCAGGTGTTATAGTGTAGTGGCTCCACCATGCCAACTAGACATTAAGGCAAAACAGTAAGTGGATATCAAGTGGTAGATGGAAAGCAGATTTCTACCCAAACAGGAATATTTGACTATGCGCCTAGGGTTGCTATCTGGCCAAATAGGGGTATTTGGCTATGTGCCTATGGTTGCTATCTGGTCGGTATTTCACTGGCCTAGACAGTAAAATACCAACCAGGGCCAGGGCTGGTATTACAAATTTACAGGAAACTTACTTGCCCATAAATTTGTAATCCCATGTTCTGCCTGTGGACTGCACTAATTCCTCCAACTACCTCGCCCCACTACCCCTCCATCCCACCCATTACCACTTTCACACTGCAGGTCCCTCCGGTTTGCCCCAAGTTTAGAAGCTCTGCCCCCCTTTGCTTCATAGCCCCACCCCATCCATGTCATAGCCCCACACACTTTTTAGTCCCTTCCCCGCCTCTTGTCATCTTTTTTCACCATTGTAGGAGTGTAAAGAGGATCCAAACCATTGGGTAACAATTGGTTTCCCCAACTTCTTAAACGAGGCCTCATAGCGTTATAATAATCTTCTTACTAACAGAGCTGACTGGTAGAGAAACTCTGCGGCTAAACATGTCAGCGCTAGATAAAAAATGGTAATGACAATAATAAATTCACATGCACGTCTGTTTTTTTATAGGAGGCATAGACTTTCTAAATGACAAGAAGGCCGATCCTGTTCTACTGCTTAAACTCAGCAAAGCCATTTCAGATATCTTATATTTTACTACTTTACAAGAGCATAAAAACATATAAATGACTATTTTTGAATGTTATGGAATATTTTGCCACATTTACTGATGGACGGGTGAGGCCCAAGTTGTTTAGATGAAAGAATGTGATAAGGTATAGTAAAGTGGATAATAAGCTGAAATGTGACATATAGCATGGAAATATTCCAATTCATTCTTATCTGTGCCTCTGTGCAGTATCGGCTGGGATTCCATTCCAAATGCAGCCATAACTGGATTTAAAAGTTAAAAATGACCCATCACTCAGATAAAAAGGACATTCATCAATTGACCTAGGAAAGTAAAGAGTCTTAATAGCAGGAACGTTCCAAGGATGATCTTTCATGTATAACTTTCTGTCAGCTACACCATATCATGGAACTGCATTCTTCTATCTATATTATTCTTCTGTCATTCTGACATCGGATCAAATTTTTTATCAATAACATGACAGGAACCAGTTCCCACTCATACTGAGGGTATTAATGGCAGCATTCCAAGCATATTATATATAACCAACAATTCTCCCATTTTTCCCAAGAGAGTTCCACATATCAGGATGCATATTGATTGGGGCAAATGAGGGGGGGGGGTAAGAGTAGATCTGCCCATAGGGTGAAACAATTGTGGTGGGGTCTGAGTGGAGTAAGGGCCAAAATGCCCCTGTTTTTGATTGTGTATTGTTATCCAATATGATAACTAGAGACAGTGGAAGAATGGCTACAAATATATCACTGTAATGTTACCTAGGATATCTTCTTCTAGCGGTCTTCTACATGGTCTGACTGACCCACTTGGGTACCTAGAAAAATGCCGGTTGTCTGTAGCCCCACTGGACTTGTCCTGCTGCCTACCCTATACCTTCCACAGTACTACTGGTCCATACGGTGGCAAGTTGTGTGTGTGAGGGGGAATTGGCCATGGTGTGCATTTGTGTGAGTGGTAGGGAGGATGCCCTGGAGGTCCAGTTATTTAGTGGGCTCTAGGCACCTCAGTTTTCAAGGTACACAGTTAGAAATTTGAGTTGATTTGCATGTCACTGGTTTTCCAACACACTGGGGCCATTTATAAACACTGGGCAAATTTGCACATGGGTAGTAACCCCTAGCAACCAAGCAGTGATTGGCATTTTTTAGTCAACTGCATGTTGCCATGGCTTACTGGACAACTGCCCAGGTGCTAATTTGCTCAGTGTTTATAAGTGATGGTTTATAAATTTCTACCCCCAGAAATGTTTGAATCTGCATTATGAGCCAAAAAAAATATGTGGTGGGCAAAATACCAGTTGGCTCAAAGATACTTTCACATGGGGCAATCAACAATTTGTCTGAGATTGTGGCAAAACATTTGATCCATGTAATGCACATGGCACCAAAGCCAACTTTCCCTTGGATGGAAGGTCCTGGCAGTGCCAGTGCTGGCACCTCAGTCCAAAAACGCTCACTAGACAACCTCGGAAATACCAGAGGACGGATACTCTCAGGGCTTCCCTGGATCCCTCTGCACCAGATGACATATGCCAGTGGCCTAGACCAACCCTGCCTGACATAAAAAAGAATGACAATGATGAATGTGCAGTTAAAAGTCAATGCAAATATTGCTGCTTCCCCCACAGCCAATGTACAGGGTCAGCCTGGGGTCTGCCAGTGTCTTTCTATTGCCTAAATGCTAATCGGATAGATGGACGGATGCACAGCAAATGTAGCCCAGCCCTCCCCCAAACAATAGGTCGGTACCCTAATCTGTACAATGTAGAATTCATAGGGTAAAGATGCAGAGATCTGCAGATTATGACAGTCTTTACTGGCTGCCAGTCATACCCACCCACAATGCTCAGCTGCACTACTGAGGAGATTCTTTTCCAGCCAAAGAGCATGTGGAGTCCTGCTCACTTTTAAGATGGCCTCACACAGAGCAAGAGGTTTAGCTGATGAGTTAATTTTCAGTGAAGTTATCCATCTGTTGCTCTGTGCCCTGGGACCTCCACTGGCCATGCTGAGTGACTATGTTGTGGTCTAATTTGATAGCTGTCGATTGCTTCTGACTGAATATCATGTCGGCCAGTGACCCCTGTCAAAACCCATGGGAGATCAGTGGCAGGCAAGTAGCAACGCTCAGACATTTATACATATACACCCTTACTCACTCCCTGGCTCAAATAGACACAGTTACACACACACCATGTCCCCCATTTCCAGGAGCAGCCCCAGTTTTTCACTTTATAATGACCCAGGGGAGCTTGTGACCCCACTGTATTTCTACAAGGAGCATGAAGCATGCTGTATATACAAGGTGCTGCCCACTGTGCCCACCTAGGGTTCTTGTGAGGTGTAATGATTCAGTGGCAAAGGATCCCTATTTTCACATATTGGAACCTATGCTGTTTTCATACATATGTATATACACACATGCACACCTCATATATACACATGGGTGCAGACATGGGAGGAACTGCAGGTGCCCCTCCCTAACTTCTCCTGTGCTAATTTATTTCATTACCACCCTATGTGCTGGTTTCTTTCATTCTGTGACCAGTTTCTCTATCGCCACCCCCCTTCCCCTGTTTCTCTCTCCTCCCGCCCTTCTCTCTATTTCTCCCCATTGATGCTGTTAGCAGTTGCGCGACCAGAATATTGAGAGGTTGCTTCTGTATGCAGGGCACGAGGGAGAGAGACACAGGCGCGAGTGGGGAGAGAGAGACATGTGTTTATAGCTAGAGAGAGGGGACAGGCTAAAAGGGCCTCAGAAACCAAAAAGGAGGCAGTAAATTGACCTAAAAATGCACATCTTTAGTGTGGTTAAAGGGTAAGAAAGTCCTTATTGTCTGGGTAATGTTTCCTGACTTAGAAGCTGTAAGGCTACACAGCCTGTTTGGCCAGCTAGCGGCACCAGCACCCCTGAGATATAGCATCTGGCCGCTGCCTCAGTAATGGGAGAGGCAAGCAAAGAACTTTCTAACCACTGCTGAATACCCCCCACTTAAACACGGAGCCAAATTCAACTTAGGAAAATCATTAGTAATCTTGTGCTGCTTTGGATCACCAGCATAATTGGTATGGATGAGAATTTAGGAGATTTTCTCTGATTCCCCAGCAATTCAACTCCATGAGTTCCTCCAAGTGCAGAGGAAAAGGAAAGACCCTTACAGACGATATTGTCATTATTGCCACTGCCCTAGAGGCAGAGAGACATCTTTTTAACAAGTGGGTTCCAAAGTGACCTTGGAGGTGTAGTGACCCCGCACTAATATTGCTAAATCCATCCTTTTGTCAGCTTCTACGTATTCCACAACTGCACACTAATAAACCAGATGCATTCATGGAAATCTGAATCATGTCATGCAAAATTTATCAGTGAAATATAAAATATAGAAACATACAGGTTACAACTGTTAACTCATAATATCTCAAGTTATTAATTCATATGTGTCTAGAAAACAGTACATGTGAGTTTATTCAGGATTGTAGCGATCACTCTCATGTCCATTTATGAGGTTAAATGAAGGAGTTTCTTATCCCTTTTCCCTGTGACTGAGTGGTGCCTATAGTAGCAGTGGGGGGATAATAGCCTCTGGGAAGGGACTGTGGCTGTGGGATAGCAGGTATAGTAGGGAGAGATGGTGCCTATAGTAGCAGTGGGATAATAGCCTCTGGGAAGGGACTGGGGCTGTGGGATAGCAGGTATAGTAGGGAGAGATGGTGCCTATAGTAGCAGTGGGGGGATAATAGCCTCTGGGAAGGGATTGGGGCTGTGGGATAGCAGGTATAGTAGGGAGAGATTGTGCCTATAGTAGCAGTGGGATAATAGCCTCTGGGAAGGGACTGTGGCTGTGGGATAGCAGGTATAGTAGGGAGAGATTGTGCCTATAGTAGCAGTGGGATAATAGCCTCTGGGAAGGGACTGTGGCTGTGGGATAGCAGGTATAGTAGGGGGAGATGGTGCCTATAGTAGCAGTGGGGGGATAATAGCCTCTGGGAAGGGACTGTGGCTGTGGGATAGCAGGTATAGTAGGGAGAGATGGTGCCTATAGTAGCAGTGGGATAATAGCCTCTGGGAAGGGACTGTGGCTGTGGGATAGAGGGTATAGTAGGGGGAGATGGTGCCTATAGTAGCAGTGGGGGGATAATAGTCTCTGGGAAGGGACTGTGGCTGTGGGATAGCAGGTATAGTAGGGAGAGATGGTGCCTATAGTAGCAGTGGGGGGATAATAGTCTCTGGGAAGGGACTGTGGCTGTGGGATAGCAGGTATAGTAGGGAGAGATGGTGCCTTTAGTAGCAGTGGGGGGATAATAGCCTCTGGGAAGGGACTGTGGCTGTGGGATTGTGGGATAGCAGGTATAGTAGGGGGAGATGGTGCCTATAGTAGCAGTGGGGGGATAATAGCCTCTGGGAAGGGACTGTGGCTGTGGGATAGCAGGTATAGTAGGGAGAGATGGTGCCTATAGTAGCAGTGGGGATAATAGCCTCTGGGAAGGGACTGTGGCTGTGGGATAGCAGGTATAGTAGGGAGAGATGGTGCCTATAGTAGCAGTGGGGATAATAGCCTCTGGGAAGGGACTGGGGCTGTGGGATAGCGGGTATAGTAGGGAGAGATGGTGCCTATAGTAGCAGTGGGGATAATAGCCTCTGGGAAGGGACTGTGGCTGTGGGATAGTAGGTATAGTAGGGAGAGATGGTGCCTATAAGTAGCAGTGGGATAAAAGCCTCTGGGAATGGATTGCGGACTATCACTTACCCTGAACCCAACCCCCACTGATGGGAGCACTGACTATAGCAGATCATATTAAAGCTGCAGACAGTGCAGCACAGCAGCAGCATTTTTGCCAGTTCAGCATTAATTGCTAATTATGAACTTACAATCTACTTCTCTCAATACAGAATGGATGCAAATAATGGCAGCATATGGATTCAAGGAAAAGCTTTTGCATGAGAATTGTCATGTTCTTTTTTGGGTTACTGCAGTTACTGAGTTGTGTTACAGTTACACCATGTGCATTTAGTGTAATATATATATATATAAAATTATACTTTAAATCTGAAATAGAGGTTTTGGTCTAAAATAGAAGAAAGAGGGAAACAACTCACACAATCTCAAGACAGCAATAAACCTTCTTTTGCCAACAGAACATGAAACCACAATCTGCCAAGATCCAGAGAACAGAGATCCAAAAACACAAAAAGCTGCAGCTTTTAAATGGTGGAACCTTCTGCTTTGAAGCCAATAAAGCGTGAGTTAATTGTTGCACATTTATCATTTGTTTTACTCATATTATTTGCAACTGAGGCTCAGGGAGCAACAAACAGTGCTATAGGCACAAGGAAACACTGTATAAGGTTGTGTCCAGCAAGTGTGGTTCTGGGGAAAATGAACCTTCACTATGGGCCCAGTTATTTTTTGCGCTTGCAGTTTAATAAATAAGACCCATATCTTAATACAAAATATATTTCAGCTGTATCAATGCTGTTTTGATATCCCACCAGTCACCCCCCCAAAAAAAACAAAACTTAACTGACTTCCATAGTAATGGATCCAAATAATTAGTTAAGCTCTTTTATTGCCATGAACCTCCCCACAACTGAAGCGAGTCCTGAACCCATGCCAGCCTTTAATATAGCATTGCTATGTGTGCCAGCCTGTAAAATAAGAGTTATAAGAAGCCATTGATTAGATGGTATGCGCCAGCCAGGAGCTCAGAAAGGTGCCATCCCACAGTATTGAGCCAGCACATAGATTAGCACTGAAGACTCCTTTGCTTATCTTGTTTATTGATATATTGCAGAATATTTCCTGCAGATAATCCCTTTTCTTATATTCCAATTGATTTGGGAATGCAGTGAGGTTCCGCTGTACTTTGATAGAGACACGTCTGAGCTCTAGATCGGTTTATTTCTCATTGAGATTGCAGTCCTGCAGCCTGCTTCCGTCTTCTAGTTAAGAGAAAATGAAATCACTTTTGTGGTTGAAATCTATATTTTTACCCGGCTGGCAACAGCATTCTGAAGTCAGAATTGTGATCTTTTTATAGGCAGTAGCAGCCTATAGCAGAGCTGTCAGACTTTCTGACTTTCTGACTTCCCCTCCAGTATGTGGTTGGGTTCCTAGATTAGTTTGGTAACTAGGTTGTATATATATATATATATATATCACACCACTGGACAGATCTGAGGGAAATATCTACATGGCTCAATCAGCAGGAGTGTGAATAGAATATGCCAACCGTATTACCATGCAAAGGGTGAGGTGGGCAGCCCACATTTAAGGTCTCATCAGTATTATTTTATGGATACCATAAAATGGTATAAATCAATGCTTTTTAATGTTACACAAGATTACTTAAGGTTAGTCAAGGTTACTTAAGGCCACCCATATGCCACTTTAGACCTTCTTTTTTTCTGTTGGTGCTATGACGATGCACTAAAGTATTTTTATAAAGGGTTAAATCTTAACAAATCTCTTATAGCTTCCAGGATTAAGTCCACACTTCTTTGTTTGGGTTATCCTAAATGCAAGGATTTCAGATGTTTTTGTTGAGGGGGGCTTAACATTTGGCCAGACTCTTAGCTCTTTGCAAGGTAAGGCAATCAGTTAAAGCAAAACTGTAGCCCCAGAATGAATACTTAACCAACAGATAGTTTATTCCATATTAAGTGGCCTATTAAAATATCTTACCAAACTGGAATATATATCCCAGTAAATATTGCCCTTTTATATCTTTTCCCTTGAGCCGCCATTTTGTGATGGGCTGTGTGCTCCCTCAGAGATCAGCTGACAGGAAATAATGCAGCTCTAACTGTAACAGGAAGTAGTGTGGGAGTAAAAGACAGAACTTGTATACATGTATGTGTGCCTTGGTTTGTTTGTGTGCACCGTGAATCCTATGATCCCAGGGGGCGGCCCTTAGTACTTAAAATGCCAGTTTTCTATTCAAGATTACCCAATGGCACATACAACTTAAAAAAATTTTTTTTTTGTGAAAATGGTTTATTTAGATGAAGCAGCGGTTTTTTGGTGGTATTGTTTTCCCTTTAAAGGAAAAGGAAAGGCTAAGTCACTTGGGGGTGCCAAAATGTTAGGGGCACCAGCCTGGGGTACAAGGTAGGCACCCCTAAGTGACTTTAATCGCCTACCTTGTACCCCAGGCTGGTGCCCCTAACATTTTGGCACCCCCAAGTGACTTAGCCTTTCCTTCTCCTTGAAGCATTCCTTTGCAATCTCAACATCATTGCCATTCCGACTGAGCACCTGTTGTTCCGGCTCCAGAAGAAATATACTACCTGTTGTACAATATCAAGACATTAGGGGGCAGATTTAGCAAAATTTGACTTTAGAGCTTAAAGGAACAGTAACACCAAAAAATGAAAGTGTATAAAAGTAACTAAAATATAATGTGCTGCTGCCCTGCACTGGTAACAGTTGTGTGTTTACTTCAGAAAGCCTACTATAATTTATATAAATAAGCTGCTATGTAGCCATGGGGGCAGCCATTCAAAGGAGAAAAGGCACAGGCACATAGCAGATTACAGATAAAACACTATTGTATTCTACAGAACTTATCTGTTATCTGCTATGTAACCTGTGCCTTTTCTCCTTTTTTCCAGCTTGAATGGCTGCCCCCATGGCTACACAGCGGCTTATTATATAAATTATAGTAGTGTTACTGTAGCAAACACACCAGTTTTACCAGTGCAGGGCAACAGTGCATTATATTTTTATTACTTTAAAGCTCTTTCATTTTTTGGTGTTACTGTTCCTTTTATAGATAAAAACTCACCCGTTCTATTTTAGAATGGGGGAAAGTTAGAATTCACCAATTGATAAATAAGTTTCTTAAAATCCCACAGGAATGAAAAGATTGTGGGTGAGTTTTTATGTATTAAGCTCTAAACACACATTTTGAATAATGGGCCCTTAAAAGTCTATCTCCTATATGTAATAAAGGCACTAAGTTTGCCTAGGAGCAGTAACCTATAACAACCAGTTAGATATTAGCTTTTAAACAGGTGACCTGCTAACTGCTGATTGGTTGCTATGGGTTACTGCTCCTAGGCATAACCATTTATTACATAATCCCATCTGTGAAGAACATTAGGGTGACCTGTAATATAATCACATCAAGTTCCATAATTAACATACTAAATACATTTAATGAATCATGGGGTCTGATTAAGCCCCCCCCCTTAGACACCCATTTGGTTCAGTAGAAGACAACTGCATGCAAGCCTTATTTAGTTACATTTTACGGCATATATAATCATACCTTTGAAAGCTCTCTAATAAAATGACTTTCCCACCCCAAAGATAAAGCGGCTTGAGTTATTACTGACTTCCCTGTGGCTGGCAATGCGCCAGATCTCTAAATTGCACGCAACACACCTGTAGGGACAGGCATTTAAGCTTTTGTGTTTAAATCTTATTGATTACAGTGATTTGATTGCACATTCAGTTTTACTTAGTAACATGGCGCGGCTGGGAGAAGACAATATTCCATCAAGTTCAGCATTCGCAAAACCCTCTCCATTTTAATCCAGGCATAGAAACATTCCCAGCAGGCCAGCTGCCAAGTCAGCCTCAAGGTGGTTGACAGATTGTCCTCCTGACCCCTAAAACTGGCTGCTGGATAAGTTCCTGGATCCTTCACTGTAATGGTTTTATTATAATGGTCACAACCACAAATGCATTTTCTTGCTGGAATGGCAAGATTATTTTTGCCTTTCTTGCCTCTCTATTTCCATTTTGATGCATGATAAGATCTTATTAGCAGCTGCTGCCGCCTTGCACTGAGTGTTCTTGCTAAACTTTCCTAAATCCCTTTCCATCTCTTACGTGCTTCATTTCATCTACCGTATGAGTAACTTGCTTGTTACAAAGCCATAGGTCCCTGACCTTATATATATTTACAGTACACCTCATTTGCTATTTCTTCAGTGTCAGTAGTGCCAGGGGCAATGGGGTATGTAGAAGCCCCCCTGTGTGTCTCCTAACTTGCACGTCATTCAGAGCAGAAGGCTGCCCAGGGCTCTGTACTTACTGCCTGCTCTATGGATTTTTTTACTTTTTTAAAGTGGATCCCTCTTATTTCTATAACTTGTTCAATCTATGAGTAGCTTGCTTGTTACAAAGCCTAGGTCGCTGACCATATAGATTGTAAGCTCTACGGGGCAGGGACTTCCATCCTTTTGTGTCTTTAACTCTTAACTTATTGCAACTGTAAATTGCATTTATTTGTATTTATTGTTATACTTTGTATTTATCTATTATTATCTTTCTACTGTACAGCGCTGCATACATAAGTAGCGTTTTATAAATAAAGATATACATACATACATATGTATCTACATATGCAAAGCCTGACAGTTAGTTTAAACCTTTCTACAATAAGAAAATTTCACAGTGACCAACAAAGGGCTGAAATCATCGATACACCTTTAGTTACAATTAGTATATTGATATATCAAAAGAAAGGAAGGTATTGGGTGTTTGTCCAATCACTATTTCTTCTAATCACAGCCCTCTTAATTCAAGAGTATTGATAAGGGGCAAGTGCAAGGGGGTATGTAGAAGCCCCCCTATGTGTCTCCTAACTTGCATGTCATTCAGAGCAAAAGGCTGCCCAGGGCTCTGTACTTACTGCCTGCACTATGGATTTCTGACTTTTTTAAAGGGACGGCACCCTCTTATTTATATAACCCATTCAATGTTGTTTATTGAAAATGGCAGAGTACTGAACCATGTACATTGCAACATTAGCTTAACGGCAGCACTATCAACCCTCCCAGATTTTGAGAGCCACCAGTATTTATATTTCACCACAGTGGATCAATGCGCATGATGCATAATTGGGTGCTGCTATTTTTTGAATAAACACACAGGGGCTAAGCCCCGCTTGCATTACACTCGTTGTGCCGGTCAACTATTTTTTGCTGGACTGTGCTGGGAGTGCCGACTCTCTGGGCTGTGCACCGAGTAAGAATTGTTGGAGGAGGTAAGGGTGTGCTGGGTGAACTTTCTTTGCTGCATAATTGGGTGTGACCAGGGCATAATGCGGCATAGCTTGGTTGTATTATTGGCATAGCCAGGTCTGGACTGGGCTTCAAAATAGTCCCTAGCATTTCAAGTACACAGAGGTCCAAACATCCCCTCAAAGTCCACTAGATTGTAACTGCCTATGGCATATTAGTGCAGACCCTTTGGCATTTTCTAGAACCTACAAATTGCCAGTCTGAGTCTGGGCATGGCCAAATGCTTGCCTTGTTATACAACCATTCCTCTAGTCCTGGTGTTCTAATCTTATGCACTGATCTGCCAAAACCTCAGTTCAACATTTAACAAGTTAAGCATTAAAAATAGATTCCATAATTGTATAAGAAAATACTAACAATAAATATATAGGCATGCAATCAAATTGCATCAAGGATCATGGAGCCTAGTATAATGTACATGTTGGATTCTAACAAGACAGAATATAAGGCAAGTAATAAATTAAACCCCCAAAATAAAGACTGATTGCATAGTTTGTGGTGATAAATGGTATCCTCAGAGTTGCCATGTCGGTATTTGGTAAAAGTAACAGAGAAGACACTAACTGCCTACATTCTTCTGTGACTGCCAGATATTCATGGACCAAAGCTTTGAGCATTGTGCAGCAAATAACTGTCTCAGTCTATTGATCCCACTGACATGGGGGTGGGGGAGTGGTGATGCTCATGAGTCTTATAAAATTAGCATGGAAATAATGCTTCCGGCAGAGCTGAACTGAAGCTTGACACTGGCATGAATTTGGCCAGATAATTGGCCTACAGTTGCTTAAGGAATGTCAGTTCCTACAGCAACGTAGAGCTGAGCATTGTTACATGCCTAGAAGATATATACTGCCCTAACCTGAAGACAACACGGCAATTTAGGCAGGTCTGCTGCCAGCTTTTTTTAAATGGGCACACGTGTTGATACTGAAAACGTCTTTCACCTTGCCAAATTCTTAACCCCCCCATATAAAATAAAGGCAGACCAATTGCCAAGCTGCTTTGATTTCATTGCACTGATAATCATTGTTCAGAAAAGTTGGCATTTTTTTACATAATTTTATCTATAGAAATAGAATTAATCACGTGTTGAGCGTAAATGTATTTTTGCCATATAGTCGCTAGAGTCAGGCTTTGTGAGTCAATTCTGACTGATATTAATCTCTTTTTAGAGAACAATATACTTTTAACCCCAGAGTCAGACTTTACCACTAGGGCGGCCAACCAGGACAAAACCTGGTTGGCCCCAGTCCTGTTGAACCCCTCTGTCCTAGGGATGGATTGCCATTGGCTGGCCATCAACACCAGTGGCAGATTTGTGTGGATGTTTGTTTGTGGTGGCAGGCCTTGACTTTGGACATTTGGTGAGCCCTGGTATACCAGTCCAGGAATGCTTATTCTTATAGTGCTGAGTGTCAGCAACAATCCTAAATTACAAGGTTCAAGTTGGTTGTTCTGTTAATAGGAAGTTAAAGTGAGTTAGATTGACCCATACAAGCTACTTACAAAATATCACACAGCCCTTGTACTATTAGAAAATTACATTTAATTAAATATAAGCATTCTTAGAAAAAGATAAAATTCCATAGAGAACTATGGAGATACTTTCCCTCAACAGCCATTTTGTTTGTGCCCAACAGACAGCTCTGTATCCAAATGCTTTCTTCAGTGTATGGAACAATAGCTCTCAAAACAAGGGTGAGTCGAGTATGGCCATACTTTTATTATTTCTGAGTATAACTAGCCATGCAAAACTCTTTATGCCTTTCTAATCCATAATTAGCCAGTGTAATGCCCCCTTTAACAGTGGAAACAGCTATCTCAGGATAGGATGTGAGAACTAAAATAAGTAGAACACAAACCAACAACATATTAGGACTAATCACCAACACTGAACCTGATACTTGCATATTTTCAATATATTTTGCAGAATATAGGCTTAATGGAGAATAAAGGTACCAATATGGTAGACATCCACCAATGAATGGGCTTGTGTATATTGGGGAATGATTTATAATGTCTGTAAGAAACTAAAGAATTTGTTGGCACTGTGTAAATAAAGAATGATAATAATAACGGCAAGCTATTCAAGTATAACTCCTTAAATATCTGGGGTCATAAATCACCTAGGTTCACTAAATCAACACATGCCCTTATCCTTTCCCGTTTAGATTACTGCAATCTCCTACTAACCGGCCTCCCAGACTCCCACCTCTCTCCCCTGCAATCAATCTTAAACTCTGCTGCCAGGATCCTCCTGCTCTCTCCTAAGAGGGATCCTGTTCAGCCTCAATTAAGCTCACTAGCATGGCTGCCTGTCAAGCAAAGAATAGCTTACAGAATCCTTCTGCTGACATTCAAAGCCCTTCACTCCTCTGCTCCTCACTACATTTCTTCACTGGTCTCCCTGCATGTTCCTGGTCGTCTCCTCCGCTCCTCTCAGAGCCTCCGTCTTTTTACACCATCCACACCCACTGCTCTCTCTCGTCTTAACCCTTTCTATCTCGCTGCTCCTTCCCTCTGGAACTCTATCCCTGAATCCCTCCGTAGGGAACACTCACTAACTCTCTTTAAGATGAAACTCAAATGCTATTTTCTGGAGCACTAAACATTATTTTGCCCAGTCCTGCTCTTAAGGGCAAATGCCCATACCTGGTGCACTCTTACCTTCCAGTTTGTGCCTGTATGTTCCCCAGCCACTTAGATTGTAAGCTCTATGGGGCAGGGACCTCCTTCCTACTGTGTCTCATACCACATGGCACTCACTCCCTGTGTATTTATACTTATTTATTGTATTTATTATAACACTTGTCCTCCCTGTGTGTAATTTTGTATATTGTAAGATTGTACAGCGCTGTGTACCCTTGTGGCGCTTTATAAATAAAGTTATACATACATACATACATTCTGTATTTAGATATGGATCCTTGTTCAGCATTACAGCATGTACCTGGGTTAATGCTGATACAGAAAAAAATCAGCCCTTCTTGAACTGGGAAGCAGTGTTTTTTACCCTGAGGCAATATATTTTAAAGGAGAAATCATTTCTAAAACATAAAATGTTAAAGAATGGTTATCTTTCGGCCCAATTGCAAAATGAGATGATGTACAACTTTACCTAGGCCTGGAACAATTCTCCAGGGTCTAGCAGCTGAAATATACTGAGTGCAAAAACAAAAGCAAATTGGGCATGGAATGAAATCAATATAACTCACCCTTATGCCACCAGCTGGAATAGGATCTAAGGTAGAGGTTTTTAGACTTTTGGCTGATGGTACAAGGGATGTATTTGGCTCCTGCGTATTCAAACCGCCTCTGTCAGCACTAACTCTTATTTCAGCCTGAATATGCTCTAGTGAACAAAAAGTTGCTAGATAATACCCCATGGGCCATAAGTCAAAAATGTCCATGCACCCCTTTGCAGTCAAATGTTTGGTTGCCTCAGCTCATAAAAGTCACAGATATAGAAAATCTTGAACACAAAATGTATTATTTTATGGTTCCATTAATGCAATCTTTATTTACCTACAGTCTAGCCCCAAATCACTAGTTTTGTCTCCCTATAGAGGCCAGCCTCCAACTTTGGAGGTTTAAGATTATGGTAGTCTGGTGGCTAGGCCTAGAATAGCTCTACCAGTTGTGTAATGGTGGCCATACACGACCGTTTGGCAACCTCGCCTCCTTATATGCCCACCTACAGTAAGCGATAGCAGGTTATTTGATTGTTTGGCTCTAGGGCCAAACGGTCAAATAAAAATGAAAGGTCCTTGATCCAATGAAAAAATCAAACCCGCCTGATCAAGATCTGGTTGGGTAGGCCCATCGGGGTGCCCATACATGGGCAAATAAGCTGCCAAATTAGTCTGAGGGACCTGAAACTGCAGCTGAAATCTGCCTGTGTATGGCTACCTTAAGCTTCCCAACTGGTAGCAGCAAATCAGATGACTCCAAGTTCTATAAGATACTAAGAATAAATTAATCTTGGGCTACTATCTTATACCTATACCTTTATTGTAGCATTCAGACAACCAGAAGAAAACTGATATAGACATTACAAGGAAGTTGTATTCCACTTCTAAATAGCACTAAAGCAGCAGTTGTGCTCTTTGTACTAGCAAAATTGGGTCCCCACAAACTGTTGGGACATTGGTGGGCCCCTGGCACATGTTCAGACCCAGATTGCCAATCTGTGGGTTCTGGCAAATACCAGAGGGGCTGCTGTAAGATGCCATAGACAGTCACTATTTATTGGGCATGCGGGGGCCATTTGGGCCTCTGTGTAATGCCAGGGCCTATTTTGAATCCCAGTCCAGGCCTGCACCTTATTCATGGGTGGGTCCTAATTGCCCTTATTTGACAATGATGTGATTCTTGGATGAAATATATAATTAATTCAAAGGAAGTTCTCTGCCACTGCTGGATGCCATTTTAACCAGGCAGACCACACCACTGGCAATCTCTGGATTATCATCATTCAAAGTACTTGACACCAGAAAAATCATTTAAAAATAAAGCTGATCATGTACAACAAACTGGACTGAGCATAGAACTAGAATTGCTTGTTCTCTGCAGAAGCCATTTATAACTCGTGTCTAGCTCTTCACTCTTTTTTTTTCTGTTCCCCTCTTCTGAGCGCATGTTGCTTTTGGTACCTTGCTCTGTACTTGCTGCTCTAGGCTATGCCCAACAGTGCAGGAGTTACATACCAACAACCCATAGATCCCAATGTGCCACTGTGGGTCTTCAAGAGATGCTTATATAGGGATCCCAAGGGTTTTCTTTTTTAGTTATGGTGTCTCAACATTTTGCTGTTGGGATGTAGTTTTGTCCTGGCAGTGCGTTTTTAAAAAAAATCCTAAAATGAATTCCCTTGCATCAATTTCATAGAGTTTCAAATCTTTATGTTTTTGGAGTGCTGGATACAATCTATGTAAACACAGGAAGGACATGCAAACTCCTTGCAGAAAGTGCCCTCATCAGAATCAAACTAAGGCTCCCAGCACATCAATGCAGACATGCTAAGCAGCACCCAGGCTAACTCCCAGTACCTGCTTTCTCTCCTGCATAATACAGCTACACCTGCCTGCTATCAAGTCTTTATTTGGATTCACCAAATTCTCAAGCATGATAAGCCTCCTAGGTGAAGCTTCAT
Source organism: Xenopus tropicalis (assembly GCF_000004195.4). NCBI lineage: Eukaryota > Metazoa > Chordata > Amphibia > Anura > Pipidae > Xenopus > Xenopus tropicalis. The sequence continues at coordinate 107,121,503 of NC_030683.2, read as the reverse complement.
ATAGCTGGTGTTAATCATTCTGAAAAGGATGTCATCTGGCAGCCTAGGGTTCTAACCCTGCTCCATCTCTTCATTGAAGATGAGTGTCAGACAGGCCAGGGAAGCCACATTAGGCCAAGGTGTCAGTAATCCCTGCTTTTATCTAACCATTTGCCATTTCTATATAAATAGGAGGAATAGAGTAAAGGAGATATAATAAGTTTATGTTAATAAGGGTGAAAGAAGAATGGGGATGGGGGAATAGCAAGGGCTGTTGTCTAAGGTTTACTGGTGGGCGCTTGGAACCCCAGTCTGAGAATACAAGTTGTGCTTTAGCTTCCCCTCTGTGGCCCTTTGTTAGAGCATCTATTACACATCAAGTCACCTTTAGCTATCCGTTTCATCAGTTATCTATGCACTGGGTCATCCAAATTTTCTTTGGAGCTGCCATTGAGCACTCTAGTGACTAAATTTGCTTTCATGGAGATGGTGCTCAACAGAGCTAGGCATTTCATCGGGGTGTGGCTTGGGGCATAGTCGGGATGTGCCCGAAAGGGTGTTTAGCTGAGTTGACATCTCTTTAAGGGACTTTTAACCAAGCTTTATATTTAAATCCTTTAAATAATTTGGGGGTTAGGGGGTATATATGAACAGAAGTATTGGTGCCGCTAGTCCAACTATCCCTGCCTGGGGGAACAATATCTTCTTGTAGCTGGTTCCACCCCTCATTTGGGGGCTATTTACAGAATTGTAAGGCTGGTGACACACAGGGAAATTAGGTGCCAGCGATAAATCTTCGCTAATCTCCCTGCCTTCCCATTGTAGAGACAATTATCAGTAAATTATCAGCATTGTCTATTTTTGCTGCCGTGACAAGTAGCTGCTACAAGTATCTCCATGTGGCTTCACCCTAAGGGTGGTACTTACCATATCGGTACCTCTGCAGGGGGGGCACCTAAAGGTGGCCATACACTGTAAGATCCGCTCGTTTGTGGAGGTCGCCAAACAAGAGGATCTTCTCCCAATATGCCTACCTAAGGTGGGTAATATTGGGTAATTTGATTGTTTGGCCCTAGGGCCAATTAGGCCAGATGTTGGTCGGGTAGGGACGTTGGGGTGCCCATACACGGGCATATAAGCTGCCGAGTTGGTCTAAAGGACCTGAATCGGCAGCTAAAATCTGTCTGTATATGGCCACCTTTACAAAGTGTTAAATTGCAAACTTTGATCTACTGTGTATATACATATCAGGGACTTTTTGTGGAAAGCAGAAAAAAACCTAATGTTATGTCTGACAAAAAAGCCATTTCCAGTCACATTTTTGAGCAGATGGGCAAGATATTTTCAGTGGCCTTTTCATTTGGTGGGGGCCCTGCTGCAGTTGTTGTCTACAAGATGACAGATTGTCTGTGGACTCCATAGCAGCTCTCAGGGAAAAGGAGACGTCACAATAAAGAGGAACTTTTTGTCTTCTCTTTTTTTTTCCTGCCCGTAATTACCATTGCATTATGTTCAGAGAGAATTACCTCCAGCATTTTGTACTGCCAGATGGTCCCACAGAAAGTTGTATTTTTATCCAGGGGATCTATTATAAAGATTTCGCCATAAACAAGAGAAACGAGACTTTGCGTTAAAGTACTGATTAAGTCACTTGTTAGCCAGGTGTCATCATTGCCTTGTCTGGTGGGGGGGTCAGGTTTATATTTACATGGGGCTCTGCATTCTCCATCTTTGCTCCTCTGATACCCTTTACTGCACTGGCCAGAAATATAAACTGAACAAGTGGCAGTCTAGGTACATCTTGAATGCAAAAGGCCTTTGTGGTGGGTCGAGTTATGTACTCTATGGGGCTGATTTACTAACCCACGAATCCGACCCGAATTGGAAAAGTTCCGACTTGAAAACGAACATTTTGCGACTTTTTCGTATGTTTTGCGATTTTTTCGGATTCTGTACGAATTTTTCGTTACCAATACGATTTTTGCGTAAAAACGCGAGTTTTTCGTATCCATTACGAAAGTTGCGTAAAAAGTTGCGCATTTTGCGTAGCGTTAAAACTTACGCGAAAAGTTGCGCATTTTTCGTAGCGTTAAAACTTAACAAAACATACGAAAAAATCGCAAAGTACCGATCATTACGAAAAAAACGCAATCGGACTCCATTCGACCCGTTCGTGGGTAAGTAAATCAGCCCCTTTATGTAGGGAGTAATTTAACTTCTTTTTAACTTCCACTTAGTTTTTTCCATAATAGAAAAAAAAAACTTATAGATTATAATATATAAATAGATTCCTAATATACATTAAACATTTTCAACAATTTAAATGTTATCTATAAATGTGATAGTGATTGAAGAGAATAGATAGAGAATATGTCAGGGGACACTCTTCTGTATGGCAGAAGTGACAAATTTTACCTGCTTTACAAATAGTGCTATGTGCACAGTCAGGATTGGATTGGTTGCCGGCTCACTGGGGGAAATCACATTGGGCCCTGCTGAACCAGACTCTATGGGGAGTGGCAGGGCTGTATTTTGGTCTAGTACTTGCCTAAACACACACCTCAGCCTGTTCTTTCTCCCGTGGTTGGCCCATGCAAAGACAGCCTGTCAGTGTCATGTTTATTTACAATATAGGTGCTCCCTGAAACTACTACCCTAGACATGACCTCATGCGTGCCCATATGGCAGATATGTCACTGGGGTTGGGGCCTCGGAAGCTGGGGCAGTGGGCCCTTGAGGACCATTGGACCCAGATACACGTACAGTTGTAAATTCAGCAGAGAAATTCATCCTCTGAAGTGACAGAGATTTCCTTTAAAGTGGCTAAATATAAAATGCATCCACAATGGCACTGCCCATTCTATGTTCAAGTGCATACCTCCAGGATACATTCACGGGTATTAAGCTATATATCTACTATATAAAGAGCATTATATGTTAAACATACCATCTGCTGCCCCTTTTTGTTCTGAGGTTTAAATAGGTGTGCATTGAGAAATTGATTAATTTGTACTAATATTCTGTTTGTCCCTATGTAGGTTTGGGAAACAGATTCTTTTTTCTGTTTAAATTTAAAGTAATTGTGGTGTGCCCTCCAAAACTGTATTGTTTGCATTGCATTCACTGATGAAGTTGAAGTCAGCAAAGTGCAATTCTGGATGCAATCGACAATTTTTTTTGCCATTGCACGCGCAATATGGGTGTGTTGCCTCTGATTCTTGCGCACTGCGTCCGATTCATTAAAATGGATGCAACCGCTCTTGCATTTTGCCATAATTGGATGCAGTTAAGCCAGATATTTGTGCAGTCTGTCTGACACCAGTTGTGGTGTTCACGGGAAAGGGTGCCCTTCTTTTTCTAGTTATGCCACTGGGTACCCCTCTTGCCTTTAGCACTGCATTTAAAAATCCCATTTAATATGGTTAAATTGTTCTGAACTGTGCCTCTAAGGGGACAGGGATAACAGGGAGGTTTAGTATTTACTTTCTGCTGTACAGCTGAAAACAGTGATGGTCAAATTGCCCCTGTCTGCCTGTCACCACTCCTAAGGTAATTTAATTGAAAGTGCCCTGGCTGATACACACACATGGATTGGTTACAGGCGGAGATGAGGTTGCTTCTCACGGCGTGCATCACCCATGGTGCTTTCAATTAAATTCCTAAACAAGCACTTGGGCTCATTACATAACTAGTGGCATAAGACTTTCAGATTGCTTGGCCCACAGATAATAGCCTCCTCATACAAAGTAAGGTTGATTCAGTAAGGTGCATTAAAACGTGCGCTATTTATAGCATGCATTGAAAATTTTATCGTGTCTAATTTTTCGCGTTTTAACACACAATTCACTGAAAGTATATTTGCGTTAATTTAGATGCGATGCTGCTTGCGTTATTTAAGTTGCGAAGATTTTCGTGCGGTATTTGACGGAATGCACGCTAATCAACGAATCGCGCACAAATAGTTGCTGCGTGTAGCCATACACACCATTACTTTCGGAAAACTACTGTTCTGAAAATGACTATTTCCCTGCAAACTGGAAGCTGCATCACTCAGACTTGAATAAATCCCACTGCAAAGTCCATATTGTGTTGCCAAAAGCTCATTAACTGTACTTTTCTATAATTATGCCTGCCTCAAGTATCGCAACTTAAATGCGATATTTAGCGCGTCTAAGTGTTTGTGAATCATGTGTTAGTATTATTTCCGTGCGCAAATTAACGCATGCGGTAGTGCGAAATTTAACGCACGCATTAATACTTTAGCGAATCGCGCTTTTTTTAATGCAAAAAAGCGTGCGATAAAACTTATCGACCTTTAGTGAATCAACCCTAGTGTGTCAGAACATAGAAGTGATGTCATTGTGCAAAGGTGCCTGCACTAAACACCTGTTTAAGATGAGGAGATACTGTAGCAGGGACAGGCCCGGATTTAAACAGTGGGCACCCTAAAGCCTGTGCCACTCATTACCCCTGCCCTCTAGTGATGTGTGGGTCAAGAAAAACTCGTCCCACACCCGACACTAATCCGCCCACTCCTAACCCGAACCCTACCAGACCCGGCTTCTGGCCTGTATTTATAGACCTGCGCCCGCCCTACTCCGCAATTACATCACAAAGGGGTGTGACGGGGGCGCGCCTTTAAACAGAATAAACAGGGAGGCCGAGTGGAAGAGCTCAACCTGAACCCACCCGCGACCCGCAAGTGATGTGCTGTGGTTGGCCTGGACCTGCCCGCGGGTCCCATTAGTATCGGCCCGCACATCACTACTGCCCTCCCCTTCAGGTCGAACATGTGTGCGCACGCATGCACAAATTTCTTCTTCTCGGGTCTGGAGCATTGAGGATTGTGCGCCTGAGATTTAAAGAGCTATCAAATCTCCCGCACATCCCCAGTGCTTTGGAACAAATTAAGATGCAGGTTTTCCGGATAAGGGATCTTTCTGTAAATTGGCTTTCCACGCCGTAAGTCTGCTAAAATCACTTAAACATAAATTAACCCAATTGTTTTGCTACCAATATGGATTCATGCAGCCTCATTATGTTTAAGTACAGGCTACTGTTTTATTACTCCCTAGAAAAATAATTTTTAAAGAATTATTTGCTTAAAATGGAGTGCATGGGAGATGGCCTTCCTGTAATTCTTAACTTTCAATATTGTTAGTAGTCCATGTACCAGACAAAAGGGTTCTACACCCTAAACATTGTACAATGACAATAAACATGTAATCTGACCAGATATATATATGTCTGGTGAAGGGATCCAAGCCAAATATGAGGACACAATAAACACCTGGCAGGGTTTTGCTCCCAAAATACTGTATGATGATTTATCCTTTTATTTGGTTGTCTGCTATTTTGCTTAAAGTCATGCAGTAATGAAGACTGGTTCCTTATTCTTGGTTTTAGTATAAAAAACAAAAGGCATTTAACTATAGGACCCCAACAGCGACGGTTCTAGTCAACCATGCCTGTAGACCTCATGTTCCAGCCCTGTGGTGCACCACTGGGGAAACCTTTACTGGTTTTCAGTATTTACAGTCTTTTGGATAGATGTAGTCCAAGTCGTTAATGGAAAAATCACTGTCTATTGAAGAATAATGCATTGCAAAATGCAAATTTTTGTCCTTATTTCCATGGATTTTTTTTGCGTTTCATTCCCCTGTTGGCTCCTGTCCTGATGGTTAGTTGGTTACACTGTTGTGGTCTGTTCCATTCTGCAAATTGATCTACAGAAATGTTTAATCTAACAGCACTAATGAAACAATGACATTCCTGTGTTTTCCCAGAAGAGATTAATTAACTATACGAGAAAGAGCCGTGCCACTTAATGCTTTTCCCTTTGCTTTGAGATGGAGAAGAGTCATGTGATGCCCGGGAAGCAAAGCTCTTCCTTCAAAGCAGATACAAAAGGCATAATGATATCAATAAGAAGCATAATCAGGGTGTACTGTCACTTTAATTCTTCTATTAAACAAGCAGGGAAGGGTTATGCTACAGACAGATGCATTTCTTAGCATTGTTTTGTTCATGAGTGGAAGCTGCCATACTTATATAATTAGGTAAATTGAATATCCAATTTATAAAAGGTAAATTCCTTTATTATACACACAATCTTACAGATAAAGGCCCCTAACATTATCTTAATATACAGGATACCTCACTGTTGCAGCTCTATGCCTTAGTAACCATCTCACCTTACTAAAAACACTATCTCTCAGTTAAACTGTCTGCCCTTTACACCATCTTGCTTTATGATATACAACTCTACAGTTGCAGAATAATCTGAGGGGGCTCAGTTAAGTTTCTTTTTATATCCAATGAACACAACTATTACTCTGCATTGCCCCACAAAGAATATCGACCTGGTGTGGCCCCCTGCTTGTACCCTTTAAATGTAGTTCTGTCTATGGTGGAAATATTGTGCCTATACAAAGATTGTAAGCTCTTTTGGGCAGGGCCCTCATCACCTCTTGTATCGGTTACTGATTGCTTTATATGTTACTCTGTATGTCCAAAGTATGTAACCCACGTATTGTACAGCGCTGCGGAATATGTTGGCGCTTTATAAATAAATGTTAATGTAATGTAATATACAAAGTAGCCATGCAGCTTACTGGGTGGATATCATGGTAGGGCAGCCACACATGCTGCCCAACACAAACAGTGATACCATCACTATGTTTGGGGCCCTCCTCCTACTCTTGAAATGCATCCAACCCCCCCACCTCAGAGCCCTTTTTATGAATGGAGAAGGGGGTTGGGATATTGGCAAAGGTTACAGTTTGTTTCATGATTTAACTGCTGCAAAGGAAAGAGACAGGGAGTAAAGCAGGGATAGGGGCCAGGGGCCCAGTGAAGGAGAGGTGGGGGGGGGGGAGCCATCGAATGGAAGGAGAGTGACAGTGAGAGGAGAGGCTGTGAGTGAGATAAATGAGGGAGCACACTGGGAGGAATGGGGGAGATGTGAGGAGGAGGAGGATGTGTGAGAGAGAGCCTTGAGTTGGGAGGGAGAGAGCAGGGGAAGTGGGTAGCAGGGGGGTTAGACAAAGACAAGGGGAGACTGCACATCACCCCACACACCGGCATCTCTGAATATGCAAAGTGTCCGTTCCTTACTCCTGGTGCCCACCCCTGACTCCCTGTGCGCTCCCTCCTACTAAAATACACAGCATCTCTTCCTGCACTGCTGTCCCTGCATCCTCCTGTATCCAAGCTCAGCATCCTCCCTGCCTACACACAGCATCTCTCAGCACTGGGCGCCTAGCTGCAAGCACAGCATCTCCTGCAGTCCTGGACCAGGGGACCCGCTCCCTCATATCTGCTCTTTCCTGTCCAAACTGAGCTTCTTCCCCTCTTTTCTTTTGGATCCTGGGCAGAACGGTTCAAAAGGGGAGATGAGGAGAAAAGAATAATTAACTCAGGACCTTGCAAAACCGACCCCCCCCCCACCCTGGTTTACAAGACATTCCAATTATCAAGGCAATAACTCAGGACTCTCCAGTGATCACTCAATCATTCCTGTTTCTCAGGTCCATTCAATTCAACCCCATCTTTGGGATTTTCATTCCCATTTGAGAATTTCATTGTACTATTTTCTCCCCATCACTGGATTCTACTCCCCCCCCCCACCCCATTTTGCTACTCTATGTTCCTCTCTTGCAGATCCCTCCATTCTTCCCCTCCAGCCCCCCCTCTGTCAGGAGCCTTCACTCTCATCCATTTCTCTCCTGAGGGACCATCAGGATGCCCAATTCTAAGCCTCTCCGGTTTGCAGCCCTGCACTTCTGCTCTGAGAGAATGACTGTGAGCTTCTCCTGATCGCTGCCTGAGCTCGGGGGGTGCTGGATTTCTTCTTCTCCCTTTTGCCCCGTCACGTCAGCGGAAGCCCCCCAATCCTGTGGGACTCTGTGCCTTAATGCCATTACCCGTGTCTTGCCCAGGCTGGCTGGGGGGATAGAGAGTCGGAGCAGCCTCTCCCCCCTAAAAGGACGTGATTGCCCCCCCTGTGGATGAGGTGGAATCCCCCACCCCTTCTTCGCGCCGTCTCCGGGAGACGGAGTAGGAATCGAGAGCAGAATTGTGTAAAGGGAGGTCAGGATGGCTTCCTTGCAGTTTGTCTTGGGGGGGTCTTGGAAAGGGGTGTGATTGTCTCCCCCGACTCCCCTCCGCACCGTGTGTCTCCCACAAGCTTCCCGTCACCCCCCATTGGTGTGTGGGCTACTCCGGCATCAAGGAATAGAGCTCCCCCCCAGCTGGCACCTCTCTCGCTGCATCTCCATCTATCTGTGAGTAGCTCTCTCCCTCCCCGGGTAATAGGGGGCACAGCCAGGAATGTCACTGTTGGGATTATGGGGTAGGGGGAAAAGAAGCTCTTGGCTTGGAGGGCCCCTTTAAATATGGCGGTGCTGGGAAAGCTCTGAGCTCCGCCAGGTTTGGGTTTGAAGAGGAAAAGGGGGGGAGGCTGAGGGAAGGGAGATACAGCTGCAAAATGAGGGGGGGGGGAGTAAAATGTTTGCCCACCTTTGCATGTTCCCTACTTCTCTAACCCTACTGGAAGGCCCTGAGTTCCTGGGGGCTCTTGCTTCAGTCTGCCCCCACCCCTGTCATCTTGCGCATCATGGCCTGCTCCTGGGTACAGTGGGACAGTGACAGGGCACCCAAGCACCCAGGCACCCAGGCAGCACTGGCCTTAGGGTACCACATGGGCACCTATGGGGGAACGAACATTTATTGCCCATTATTGTTGTAATATATTCATACAGGTATATGTAGGGGTTTGTGTGTTGAGGGGTGGGTTCTAGCACTTTATATAAATTCACAGAAACGAAGATCTGATTAAATATGAAGTTTTATTTCTACAGTTGGTTTAAATTGTACAGTCATATCAGTGGCCTGTCAGGATATATACGTATTTATTCTATATGTTCCTGTATAGCTTACTGTGTGCAGCTCCCTGTACATGGCTCTCAGGGATTCCTGGGACTTGTGGCTCAATAATAAAGACTGTATAAATGTACAGAGCTGTTACTATACATGCACACTTGCAGAGCAGTTCATATTTACTGTACATGCAGAAATACAAACTTATCTACATGTACATGTGATACTTTTTAGCCTTTAACACTGCTGTGTAAATCTCTACACAGTAACACTAGTGCATTGCATGTGTACTCACCAGTAGAGCTAATTTACTAATATATGAGCTACATTAGCTTTGAGTAGTCCAAAAGTAACAAAGCAAGAGAAAAGATTGGCAGTTGGAGTTATTGTTAGTCAATAAGCCCTATAGTTGGTTGCTTTCTGGACACACTAATTAACAGTGCTCAGTACAGACATGTACTGTGCATCACAGCTAATGTAGAACTACACACATAGTAACATTAGTGTACAGTACTCACACTACTTGTACTCACTAACTATTGCTTTGTTCCTGCTATGCTGTATTGTGAATTTGACATATTCTAACAATGGTACCAAGACTTTGTACTAAGCATGTACTACTAACAAGACAGTGACTAGTACCTGCAGAACATATACATAAGATGTACTGGATCTTTCACAAGAGATTTGGTCAAATACTGAACCAAATCGGAACTCTAATTTTCATATTTACATAAAAAAAAAAAAGGAAACAAAAGATTGTTGCTTTCATTTATTCTATGCGTTAAAGTCACATGACCTTAAGGGTTTGGAATTGGTTGGCAAAACACTAAGGGACCTATTTACTATATATATATATTTAATATAGAGTAATTTTTTACACAGCTTTACACCATTTTATACAGCAAATTTCCTCTTACATAGCATAATATATAGGCCCCTACGGCTTTGTCTAAATCCAGAACCAAACCTTGGATTCCTTGCATCCCTATGTGTAGTCACTGTCCCACAGTGCATTGTGCCTGATCTAATGCTAGTGTAATGCACGTGAACTCACTAACCTAGGGTACTATGCCAACAGCACTCTATAGTGCACTGGACATTTACTGCTTGCCCGTGTATTGGTGTCCAGCTAGAGGTCTGCAGCAACTCCCCAGAACATCATTATGGCTTCCAGACCCCCACCAACTCTGTATATGTCTTTAACATAATCATTAGATAAAATGTGGTCCCTTATTGATACAGTGTTGGCTATTTGCCTCAGTGTTGGATATTAGTTGGACAGAATTGCACTGCTCCATTTTACACAGGCTGCTATTGATTGCAATCTCATCTGCTTACCAACATTTGTGCACAATCTCTTATCTACTATATATTGCACTTTGTACCTTTATCATTTATTGTACCTTTATTTACCAATATTAGTTTACTATCCCTACTCTGCTATGTAATGAAAGACATGTGTTCACCAATACAAATGCATTAGCACAAACATTCATGCATTGTACCTACTGCACTTTAGAATTTATTGTACCTTTACTAAAATGAGTGCACTATACCTAATCTACTATAGATACAGTATTGGAGCAATATTAGTTGGCTAGACTCTTGGTATATGCAATGTTTTGTATTAATAATATATAATTATATTACTCACTAACATCAGTGCATTGCATCTGACTCATAATATAGTTCAATAGACACATAGCCAACTTTAAAAGAGGCATATAATAGGATAAATGAAAAAATACTCTTGTTAGCAATTATGAGTAATATATGGTGCTGGTTTCACTTTGTTCAAAAAATTAATACTATCTGTAAAAATGGCCACTTTATTAGAGCTTTCTAGAGATCCTCTCAGGTCCCCGTCCGTGTTTCAAATGAGGGGTGGACATGTCCTAATGGTCCCTGCCAGAAGCACAGTAGGAGGGGAGTAGCCAATCACAACCCTACAGTCAAACAAGCAAAGACAGGCTACAGTTCCCCATCGGGTCTGCCTAGCTTCTGATTGGTTCCTATTATATAGTGCAGTGAGCAAAGTGCCGCTGACCCCCCTGCACAGCCTGGGAATGGAGGCAACAGGAAGTGTAACAAGAGGGCTGGACTAGAAGGGTTTTTTGAAAAATTTTCAGTAAATCATCCCACAGCACTACTTTTTAAAGCACATTCCTTCTATATTTAGATAAATACAATTCATTGGCACAATATTGTTTTTCACTCAATATGTCTCCTTTAATAGTACTTTGTACCAAAACAAATGCACAGTGTTTTGCATAGGAACTCAATGTACAGCTTTGTATCAACAGTGCATGGAACCAGTACTCCTTTTACTGCTTGTACGTGCTAGTATTTACACACCACCTGTACACACACCAATAAACACTATCCCAGGGATCCCCAACCATTTTCACCTATGAGCCCCATTAAAATATGTAAAAAGATGGGGAGCAACACAAACATGAAAATAAATGTTTAAAGCACCTTCTTTGAGGCCACTGGGAGCAGCATCCAAGGGGTTAGTGAGCAACATGTTGCACTGTTAGTGTAACCCTTCCAAGTCAAGTCCTAAACATGACAATTTCTAAATCATCCTATTGATGAAATCTAGAGAAGTTATATTAACTGCTCCAACCTAGGGTATCACTGAATTACTTACTTTATTCTATGAACTTGAAAAAAAAATTGGTTCCATTAATTATATTCCTGTTCTGTACTATAATATACTATTCTACAGTTGCTATGATTGCTATGATCCTTCTTGCTGCCCCTCTTGTCTAGTGGTGCTGTGATAGCTGTTAGAACAACTCCTTCCTACCTGTTGAGTTCAGTTAGTGGTGGCAAATGTCATTTTAAAACCCTTGTATGTGCATCATGTAATGCCATAGACATTTCAGCACATTTGTACAGTACATTGTGTAGGTACTTACTTTATAGGCATTTCAGTGACATGGCAATACCTCTATATAGCACATTGTGTAGGTACTTACTTTATAGGCATATCAGTGACATGGCAATACCTCTATACAGTACATTGTGTAGGTACTTACTTTATAGGCATATCAGTGGCATGGCAATACCTCTATACAGCACATTGTGTAGGTACTTACTTTATAGGCATATCAGTGACATGGCAATACCTCTATACAGCACATTGTGTAGGTACTTACTTTATAGGCATATCAGTGACATGGCAATACCTCTATACAGTACATTGTGTAGGTACTTACTTTATAGGCATATCAGTGACAAGGCAATACCTCTATACAGCACATTGTGTAGGTACTTAATAGACATGTCAGTACCTGTATATAGTACATTGTATAGATACTTTATAGACTTGCCAATAACTCAATACAGTACATTGTGTAGGTACTTACTTTATAGACATGTTAATATCTCTGTATAGAACATTGTATAGGTAATTAATTTACGGAATTGGCAATCCCTCTATATAGTTCATTGTGTAGGCACTTACATTTTAGTCTTGTCAATGCTTCTATCCAGTGCAGTGTATAGATACTTTGTGTTAACATTCTTATATCACACTTTACACTAGGTAATTGTACCTGAAACCTGTGTGGATTATTCTTTCTTTTACCTATTATACCAGTTTTTCCCCCAAATTTCCACAAAATGTGCATCTGGAATGGAATGTTGGCATAAGGTTGGATGTAGGTATGGCTCAGGCAGAATGGGCTAGAAGAGAGTTGGCTGTGTTTCTTACTTCCCCATAAAGTATTGTACATACTGACGCCATGTTGCCTAATTATCCACCTATTTAACAGGCACTGTTTCTTTTCAGAGGTGTTTATAACTAAAGGCACTGGCTCTACAGCCAAGAGGTAAATATGTGGGACTACACAGAGCTACCCAGGCTCTCCCTACCCACAACTGCGTCTCCTCCGGGCTCTGCTTTGTGCCGCTCTGCACATAAACACACTGATAGCAGTACTCAGCAAAAAGCTAATTAATACCAAGTAATCTGCACACAAATTCACTGCTTTCAGCAGTCCCTGCCAGAATCTACCTACATGCGGCATCCTGCAGATATAAGTGTTTGGTATATACTGATATACACTTTCCTGCACATGAACTGCTGTTAATTCTCTGCAAAAAGATGCACAATTGCTGTGAACACAGAACTGCATCGGTATATAGGCACTCTACGGAATCGTGCCACGGTTCAGTGCTTTAGTCTTATTTACTATGATCTTCCCCCTATATACAGGGCTCTTTACCTTCATGCACTGCTGTCTCTGCTATAAAGTAGCAGGCAGCCTTCTGTGAAAATGACTGGTGTTGAAACATGCTGAGTCCAGTAATATAAAGTTCTGGGTTTGATATTATTGTTCTAAAGTAGTGTGCTGTGCTGTCATTCAGTATCCATCACTAGCCAGTGGCAAACACAGGCGTTCCACAGAGTGGACTGCCACTTCCGTTTGTGTCAAACGCTGTCACAATAAAATCTCAGTATCAAACGCGCACATAAAGTAACTTCAGAACTTTATAATGAATCGTTTCATATTGTTACCATTATTTCCACTCAGAGGGGCTGGTATATGGATGTTAGTAAAGGGGAAGGGGTCCATAATGATCCAGCACAGGGGTCTGAGTCTGACTATATCCACCATTTGTTCAACCACCATTATTATTATATTATTTCTAATGTAAACAAATCTGATTATCACTAACTATTAAATTTAGTTATAATTTAGATTATACAGCATTGTCTTACTTGCAAGGCACTAAACTCCCAGCATCCTTTGATGAAAGAACTCATGACTGACACATAACACCATAACCAATGTCCAGCTGACCTGATGTCCTCTGTCACTGTAGAGAATTTTTTGGAAAGTTAAATTTGAATAAAACTCAAGGGCTGACAGCCTGGACTTTAATTTAAAATAGGCCCTGGCATTTCAAGTCCACAGAGGCCCAAACAGCCCCAACCAGGCGACTAAATAGTAACTGTCTATGGCATCTTACAGTAGCCCCTCTCTCTAATGAGCAGGACCCTCTTTACCTTCCATTTTGGTCAGTATTTGTATGTAATCTGAGATATACACCCCTCAGTTGTACAGTGCTTCTGAATCCTTTTTAATAACTAAAAATAATAATCACATCCCTGCTATTAAAGGTCACTTTGCAATGCTGAGACCTGTGTGACAGGATAAGTGTAGGGTGGATACATTATAGAAATGGCTACTCCTGACATCAATCAATGTCTCATTTATAACAATATGCAGGTAATCATTGTCCATTCTTATTTTAATACATGGTCTCATACCCCAGCAGGCATGCTAGGCTGTTGCATTTATGCCTCTCAGAAATTAAATATTCAATTCAATAGTAGAGAAAAGCGGCTGACTTGGGAGTGCTATGGCACCCCACTAAAACACACAGTTGACAGACCACCCTGTCAGCCCAAAGTGCTGTTCTCATGTAAAAATGACCTCACAATACATTATACAATTTATAATCTTTTCCCATATGCCTGCACTGACGCTGGAGCAACCCAACTACCCTCACAGTGCCCCATGGCATTTGTAGTCCTCCCCAGATCCCAGCTTATCATTTTCATTGAGGAAATGGCTCCAAGCAAGAGCAGGCAAGCTCATCTACTGAACTCTGCTGCATTCATGGGATTTGTAGTCTTCTCACACGCGCTCCTGTTGAAAGGCTACATGATTTTGAAACATTTAGTAGCAGCACCATGAGCTCACATTGATGGCATCCCTGGAGGTTCTAACATCACAATTGTTTCACAGGGTGAAGATCTTTATCAATTTATAAAGATGTTCCTTGGCCTGCATTATATACTGTACATATAAGTGTCCGTATGTTCTTTCATACATTTCATTCATTTGTAAAGCTGTTTAACCATATTTATAAATAAATTAATCCTACATATTAAAATACAGGTTATACCGTACATTAGATATGTATTTTACACGTCGTCATGCATGTTAATTCTGTACTTAAGAAGGCCATACTGTGAATTAATTCCCTATCCTTGAGGGCTCACAGAAATTCTACATTGCTCTGACGTACGTAGGGTGCCCTATGAGTGCAGACGCAGTTATTTGCATATACACACATCTTTATGCATGCTAACCTCGCTCTCTCTTTGTGTACATATCAGTGGGGGTGATAGGGAGATGTAGATACAGACACAGATGCCTTTTTACAAATATAAAAGGTTGTATATAATGTACTAATTTAAAGATGAATAGTTAAAAGTTTTAATTGAAGGAGAAACTTCAAGCACTCAGTCTTTGCTGAATACTTATTGTATGGATTTGTGCAAGTTCAACTATCTAACTTTCATTGAAATTACACAACAGCACCCCTAGTGGTCATTGCAATTAGTATTCATTTTGTATTATTTGCGGTTTTTGAAAGAGAGACAGTAATATGAATAGGGGATATGAATAGAGGAGGGCCTAAATAGACAGATAAGTAATAAAAAGTAACAATAAAATTGTAGACTCACATAGCAACAGTTTTCTGGCTGCTGGGGTCAGTGACCCCCATCTGAAAACTAAAAAGAGTCATAAGAGGAAGGGAAATAATTCAACAACTATAAAAAGGAAGACAGGTTGAAACGTTGCTAAGAATAGGCCATTCTATAACATATTAAATGTTAATCTAAAGGTGTACCACTAAGAATGCCTAAGCTATGAAAAGCAACATAGCAGCTGGTAGTTCTTTGTACTTTATATGAGCCCTCTTTGTTTATTGGAAGGAAAAGTGATGGACACTGAATCTCACTGTACTATGGTATTGCTTGAATTAAAGGCTTGGGTGCCCTTTACATTGTATTTCTAGAGAGTTATGGATATGCTGATGATCGTGTATATGTCTACTCTGTGACTCCCTTCTACATTTTTCTCTGTCCCTTTTGCACGGTTAGATTCTTGATTTGTCTGTATGTGCTGCTAAAAACCCGACAGAGAGTGCTTACCTTACTGAAAGCTTATGCTGCCAGTTATCACCAATTTGGTACAACATTGACCCATGTGTGTGCCCATAACAAACATACATTTAAATGGCAAAACATTCAGGATTTAGTCTCTGCAACAAAGTACAGTGGCCCCTCCAATAGTCTTTCCAAAAAAAAAGCCTTTCCCAGAAAACCCTGCTTAGCTCCCTTCACTAATATTGATGCCCCTTGCAGCCCCTAATGCTGCTGAAGTATTTTCAACAGGCAGCGTGTCTCCCTTTATTACACTGTAGGGTCCAGTAAATGGCATTACAGTGGTGTGCCCAATCAGTGCTTCTACAGGTCAGTGAAATCACCTATAGAGCAGCCCAAACTTTGGGGGCCTGAAGCAGTGGTTGAGGTTAGAGAGTCATAAGATTTGAGGACAATGTGGGATGGTCAGATATAGTGGTATTTGGTTTGGGGGGTGTACCCATACTTGCAGTTCTATATATTATTGGAACTATGGCTGAATGACTGATACGCAAACGTTTCAATATAGCTGTAACCTTACTATGAGCTAAGGGGGGCTCTGACCAAAGCCTGGATCTCCAAGAAGAAGGGCTTGAACCAAAAAAACAAGTCATTCGCTGCTTTACAGATTCTGGAGGTGTGTGGTATGTGGGAGGTGGGAAGTTATAAGGATGAAAATACATATTTTTTTTTATTGATCCTTAGCAGGGTTCTTAGGAACAGGGGCAGATATGGATTGAAGTTGTTACACATAATATAATGAATCCGATCCTGGGTACAGGTGGAGTCAGCAGGCAGAGCAGAACACCAGCGGATGATGAGGTGGGCGAGTCTGGGTCTTAGAAGCTTTTTGAGGATAAAGTGCCAGTTCCTAGGGTATAACAAGAACCAAGCCAGGAGACAAGGGAGAAAGAAAGAACTTAAGAAGGGCACTAAGTAAAGCAGAGACATATTTTTGGCAGAGACTTGTAGGCAGAAATGACAGGAATGTGAAACTGATTGAGTGTAAAAATGGAGGAAAGGAGTGGAAGAAACAAATGACATGTAGGCAGCATGCCCAGAGGCTGTAAGTTAAAGTGAAGCTGATAGATATTATCGCATCTCACCCCCTTTTTATTTTTTAAACTAAAACTTAATGATCTAGCGGGATCCATTTTGTTCTAAAAGTACATATCTTAAGTGCCCACTGTACCCTTACATTTTCCTTTATAATTGTGCTAACTGTATAGGAATGCATATGAGGGTATAGATAACTTGACTCTGGACAAGCAAGGGAAAACTCCAGGGAGTTATTAATGCTATGGACAGTGACATTAAGCTTTGGTTAGCCATGCTCCCTTGTCCCTTTTGGATTGCTATGCCACACTCTCTTCTTACCTCTTATAATAAATTCATAAACCAATATGAAGAATCAAAGTTAACAAGGAAGCCTGTATCCAGCCACCCAATGAGACAATAGCTGCTTCTTCAAGAGTGCATAGAAGTCAGGCATCACCATGTAAACTCCAGTGTATTTATCCAACTGTATATTAATTAAGTTGACCATATAGAAAAATGTTTTCAATGCAGGGCACTTTTGGTGTGTTTTTATGCCACCTACCCAGCAAATAAGGCACTTATGGTATGTAAAAGGGGAATTCCACCCAGAATATTTTAAGCACATTGCCAAAATGTGCTGTGACCATCAACCTTAAAAACTATCCATTGGCTGCATACTGTAAGAAAGCCAGGTTCCTAATGATATCTGATATTCAAGAAAAGTTTAAATAGGGTCCTATTTGGCTATTGGGTGCTGCTGTGGTGGAACTCTGTGCTTTTATATTAGCTGTACGGCTTCCTTTGAGGAACCCAGACTGCACCAATATATCACTGCTATATTACAGCCTAGAGGCCATTCCTAAAATCCCTTGGGAAAACTCTACACATACAAGCCCTGATGCCTTTGCAGGGGCATTTTACCTGGATTGTTCTTCTGCTTCAACAAGGAAATATACTGGCTCTATTTACTGTCAATAGCAGAGGCAGCCCGGATTGCTAATGAGCCACAAACATCAGCACTACAAAGATACCCAAACCTGGGGTCTTCTAGGTGATGCTCAAAGGGGTTGTACAGCGTAAAATGAACTTTTACTGTAGACAGAAGTATTCCAATACCATTTGTCATCACTTTGTCATTTCCTATTTTGTGTTTGTTTTTTTATTTGGTATCTCTCAGGCTTGGAATTGTAACTACTTTCTGGTTGCTAGGGCTCAATTACCCTTGCAGAAAGTCAGAATGCAAGATAAATAGCAGGGCCTTAAAGAATAGATATACAGATAAAACTAAGAATAGCAATAACAGCGAACCCTGGCAGTTAATTTGTTGTTTTTGGTTTCCAGGGTCAGTGATCCCAGCAAACAAAAAGCAGGCTGGGAATAGGCAGAAACAGGAATACTAATAAATCAGAAAACATGCAAAATCAATCATGAATACCATTTGAAAGGTAGCGTAGTACAGTCCTATTTATAAGATAATAAAAAGGAATTTAAACGAGAAGGAAACCCACAATCACCAGTGATATTATTGTTTAGGCACCTGCTGGGTAACTAAAATCTCTTACATTCTACCCCAGATCTTTTTTTTTTAAAAAAGCACCAGCCCAGGGTACTTTCCAGCAGAACAGCGCGCTGACATCTCTGTTCCTCCACCAAGATATCCCTTGCTAGGCACATGTGCAGTAAAGGCCAAAACATCACTCTGCACAGTATGCCTGCCCAAGGGGGCACGTGCCGTGCTATAAAGTGCCATGGCCTGGCGTGTTTTTTAAAGAAAAGGTGTAGTGGGTAAACTATAGAGGAAGCAGACTTACAGCCCAAGGGGGCCCTGGGCTTGTTCTTCTTTGAAGGGGCCCCTGAGGAGATATTGTTCCCCAATTGTTCCCCATGATTTCATGTCACCTGTTGGGGGCACAGAAAAATATATTTAGGCAGGGCTTGTTATGCCACTGAAAAGGAGTGCTGGGGTAGAAAGTAAGCAGTTGACAAACTTCTCCTTTAAAAGAGGTTTAAGCTTTTATTTAGAAAGCACATAAATGGGCACCATAACGAAGCCCGTTTCCCCAAATCATTCTGCATGTCACAGAATATAATGTTATTGTGTCACAGCAAGTCAGAACCTGTTAGGAGATATCAGTGCCTGCTAGCCCGCACCCCTCACTCTACCTCCCTTTATTACACGTCAGGCTATTCCACATCGTGTCACAGGGTTTTAGCGCACATCAGCAATCATTATATTGTACCATGCCCCGTCTCACTAAATTACTGCTGGTTACCCCCTGTCAGAATGTATCATCCAGTGTCCCAGTATCTAGCAGTCCCTTATAATAAGTACCAGCACACCTGGAATAGAGCAGTGCAGTAAGGTTAGGGAATACTCTCCTGTGCCCCAAAAAGAGAAAAATATTATTGGAATAATTTAGGCTAGATTAATTAATTACCCTCAGAATGAAATGGATAACATTTTGTCTACAGAAAGGAAATAGGGGTAATTTATGTTTTCCCCAGGGCAGATGTGCAAGAGTGCTAAGGGCTCATTTGCTTCTGCGCTTCCCTGCATTGTGTTCCTCTGCATTCCACCACAGGAAAGTGCAGAAATGAAGTACTCTAGTCTTCTTAATGCGCCCGTACTCACACAGGCATTTGTAAACGCCGAATGCAGGTGGAATGCTGCATGTTAACGAGCATGTTAAAAAGAATAGGGTGCATTTTTTTCTGTGCAGCCATGTTTGATTCCAGAATAGCTTCTAGTTCTGGATAAAGTGTCTTTCTGTAATTTCGATTTCCATACTTTAAATCTAATAAGAAAATCATGTAAACATTAAGTAAACCCAACAAACCCAAGCATTAATTATATTATTTATAATGAATTAGTTGGGATCAAGTAGTAGGCACTGTTTATTTATTTATTATTACAAAGAGAAAGTAAAACATTTCTAAACATTTGAATTATATGATTAATACTGAATGTGAAAAGGCCTTCCTGTAATTCAGAACTTTCTGGATAACAGGTTTCTGGATAACGGATCCCATACCTGTACAACCACTTCTAAAGTAGAGGGGAAAACATGGCACAATTTGTTTTGTTATTTGTTTTGGTTTTGGCTTTCCCTGACAAATGTACTAGCGAGGGCAGAAACAGCGACAAGTAAGACATAAAGGCAAACTAACCAGATCTCACGTACCTCTATCTTAGATGCTGAAATATGTAACCAGTGTTCCTGTAAGCTCTTTATTGGATTTCTAAATCCCCCTGCTCTGCTGTTACCTTAGAAGGAAGAGATTAGGTTTGCAGACAGCCCGGTCGCTTTCACCGCTCAAGGCTTGGAGGGGAGAGTTTCAAAACGGATAAAAACAGCCTGTGCCATTGTTAAACGCAGTCCTGGGTGGTACGAGGTAGGGATTCCCAAGCCTTTATTGCGGGAGCGCTTACATTTAATGTTAAATTGATCACGGCCCTTTAAACTGGATGATACAATAGTTCTAAACTTTGCTAGATAATCCCTTAAACAGGATTTAAACAATGGGACTTTATCAAGAGCGGCAATTATCTGCTTCCAGCCCAGTGCCCATAACAGTGTGGTCAGAGGGACTGACCCGCTATTAAACCACATGTGGCACACAATACACTTTTAAGGAAAACTAAAGATCGATCAATAATTAGGCTAGGAATTCTACACACAAAAAACTATGAAAAAAATTTGTCACACATCCCCAGGCATAACTTTTTCTGCACTTTTTCTTACATAAAATACTGGAGTAAATAGCTCTCTATTTGCTATTATTGCCACTTCTACTATAGGCGCCATCTCTCCCTACTATACCTGCTATCCCACAGCCACAGTCCCTTCCCAGAGGCTATTATCCCCCCACTGCTACTATAGGCACCATCTCTCCCTACTATACCTGCTATCCCACAGCCACAGTCCCTTCCCAGAGGCTATTATCCCACTGCTACTATAGACACCATCTCTCCCTACTATACCTGCTATCCCACAGCCCCAGTCCCTTCCCAGAGGCTATTATCCCCCCACTGCTACTATAGGCACCATCTCTCCCTACTATACCTGCTATCCCACAGCCACAGTCCCTTCCCAGAGACTATTATCCCCCCACTGCTACTATAGACACCATCTCTCCCTACTATACCTGCTATCCCACAGCCACAGTCCCTTCCCAGAGGCTATTATCCCCCCACTGCTACTATTGACACCATCTCCCCTTACTATACCTGCTATCCCACAGCCACAGTCCCTTCCCAGAGGCTATTATCCCACTGCTACTATAGGCACCATCTCACCCTACTATACCTGCTATCCCACAGCCACAGTCCCTTCCCAGAGGCTATTATCCCCCACTGCTACTATAGCCACCATCTCTCCCTACTATACCAAAGCTATAGACCCTTCCCAGAGGCTATTATCTCACCGCTACTACAGGAACAATTACTCCCTACTACACTTGCTATCCCAAAGCCACAGTCCCTTCCCAGAAGCTATTATCCCACTGTATCTAGTAGAATTAAGTCTAAAACAACTGGACTTTTCTGAGTTTTTCTTGAAAACGTTTCACCACTCATCCGAGTGGCTTCTTCAGTTCAAATGACTGGTAGGGAATTCCCCGGTATTTAAACTCTTGATGGTAGTAGAGTCACAGACATCCAATCACAATGGTTCCATTGAACTTGTTCAGTTAGGTGTTAGCTGAAACTGACAGGTGTAAGAAGGTATGATCCAATCACAATGGTACCAAGATTCTCATTGATGAAGGTGTTAATCCTTCAAAGTACATGACTGGAAGTGTGAACTGTTGTGAAACTGCCGGGGTAAGGATGTCAACGCGCCATTGTATGTTGGTGACAAGCGGTGTCTCAGGCCCCCTCCTCTGTTCAGGGATGGTTTTTCCAGGTTGGCATAAATGGCCTCTTTCACACCTCTTTCAAACCATCTGTCCTCTCGGTCCAAAATATGCACGTTACTGTCCTCAAAAGAGTGACCTTTTTCTTTGAGGTGTAGATAGACCGCTGAGTCTTGTCCTGAGGAGTTTGCCCGCCTATGTTGGGCCATTCTCTTACAGAGAGGTTGTTTTATCTCCCCAATGTATAAGTCTGAGCACTCTTCACTACACTGGACAGCATAGACCACATTACTTTTCATGTGCTTGGGTGTTGGGTCTTTCGGGTGCACCAGCTTCTGTCTCAGGGTGTTGCTGGGTTTGAAAAAAACAGGAATGCGATGTTTGTTGAAAATTCTCCTAAGTTTTTCTGATGTTCCAGCAACATATGGAATGACTATGTTGTTTCGCCTGCTGTGTTCCTCCCTTCTGTTTGTAGGTCTGGTCTTTCTGTTGGTCTTTGATTTGGTTTTGATGAAGGCCCAGTCTGGGTACCCACAAGTTTTCAGAGCTCCTTTTAGATGTTTATATTCTTTCTCCTTGGCCTCTGCATTGGATGCCACAGTTTCAGCCCGATGATGTAGAGTCCTAATTACACCCAGTTTATGTTCCAAAGGGTGGTGGGAATCAAACAGCAAGTACTGGTCTGTGTGGGTGGGTTTCCTGTATACTTCAATATCCAGGTCCCTCCCCTCTTTGATAACTATAGCACAGTCCAAAAAAGCCAGTTTGCTGTCTTTCACATCTTCCCTTGTGAACGTGATGTTTTTGTCCACCGAGTTTATGTGTTTGGTGAAGGCTGGAACCTCGCGTTCTTTAATTTTGACCAAATTTTCAAGAAAAACTCAGAAAAGTCCAGTTGTTTTAGACTTAATTCTACTAGATACTGTATATCATGACCTGGATGAATGAGAATCTTCATAGACATATTATCCCACTGCTACTATTGGTACCATCTCTCTCTACTATACCGCCTATCTCACAGCCAGTCTCTTCCTAGAAGACTGCTACTATAGGCCCCATCTCTTCCTACTATAGCTGCTATCCCACAGCCACAGCCCCTTCCCAGAGGCTATTATCCCCCCACTGCTACTATAGGCACCATCTCTCCCTACTATTCCTGCTATCCCACAGCCACAGCCCCTTCCCAGAGGCTATTATCCCCCCACTGCTACTATAGGCGCCATCTCTCCCTACTATACCTGCTATCCCACAGCCACAGTCCCTTCCCAGAGGCTATTATCCCACTGCTGCTATAGGCACCATCTCTCCCTACTATACCAGCTATCCCACAGCCACAGTCCCTTCCCAGAGGGTATTATCCACCCACTGCTACTATAGGCACCATCTCTCCCTACTATACCTGCTATCCCACAGCCACAGCCCCTTCCCAGAGGCTATTATCCCCACTGCTACTATAGGCACCATCTCTCCCTACTATACCTGCTATCCCACAGCCACAGTCCCTTCCCAGAGGCTATTATCCCCCACTGCTACTATAGGCCCCATCTCTTCCTACTATAGCTGCTATCCTATAGCCACAGCCCCTTCCCAGAGGCTTTTATCCCCACTGCTACTATAGGCACTATCTCTCCACACTTTACCTTCTATCCCACAGTACCTTCGCAGAGACTATTATTCTCTTACAGGCACCATCTTTCCCTAACACAACTGCTATTGCTATACCTGATATACAAGGTAGGATTCTTTGTTTACTGGCTAGTAGGTAGGGTCTACATTGGCCCCTGCTGTAATTCAGTTGTCTCCATAGAGCAAGTATTTTGGATAATACCATATAACCAATTCCCCCACCTACACATAGTAATAAATTTAATAGACAATTGAAAAGGAGAGCTGAAATGAGAGTGCTCTGCAGGCAGCGTCCCATGGCTTATTGTGCTCACTCAGGGAGTAATAGCAACGCTATACTTGGCTGCTTGGGAAACACTCATTTGTTAGAGTGGGGGCTGTGCTCTGGGCAGATTTGAAGGAAAGTCCTGTAATTCTCAGGCTGCTTTCTGGGCTTTTGGGTTGAGATTTGTGTAAAGCTTTTTGGGAGGAGGAATAAAAAGCCAAATGGAATACATTTTACAAAAAAGAAAATGGAAAAAAATGTTTGTTTTTTCAAAGGAATTAATCATCAGTTTCATCCCATCATTAGCAGAGACAGCATTGGAGGCCAGTGGGATTTTTAGGAAACTGTAATAAAAGTGTTAGTAATTAGCCAGACGCTCTGTTCTATTGCCAGCACCTGGGCTTCATCTCCTATATAAGAGCTTCAGATCTGGGGGAAACAGGTAGATACAATTACAGGTATAGGACCCATTATCCAGAATGCTCGGGACCAAGGGTATTCCGGATAAGGGGTCTTTCGGTAATTTGGATCTCAATACCTTAAGTCTACTAAAAAATCAATAAAACATTAATTAAACCCAATAGGATTGTTTTGCATCCAATAAGGATTAATTATATCTTAGTTGGAATCAATTACAAGGTTCTGTTTTATTTCTACATAGAAAAAGGAAATCAGTTTCAAAATTCTGAATTATTTGATTAAAATGGAGTCTATAGGAGACAGGCATTCCATAATTCGGAGCTTTCTGGATAACGGGTTTCCGGATAAGGGGTCCTGTACAAAGGACAGATTATACTGGGTAGAGCTAATCCTACACAGAGAACATTCTCTGCCAGTCAGTCCTAAATCAGTGTCTTACTGGTCCATATATGAGGTGACAGTGATGGCATGACTGATATCTACCTATTGGCCACAGTGATGGCATGCCTGACTGATATCTGCCTATTGGCCACATATCTAGAAGGTATGAAGATCCTCTTGACCAAGGTCCATATGCTATTAATGCAGTCTCTGCCACTGTTTTAAATAGTCCCCTGCTTTATTCTGATCATTGGTCTGTGGGCCAGCTTAATATGTTTGAATTGTGAATATATAGTTGTTAATTTTTTATAAAGCTTTTTACTCCACTGTAACTATCATTTTGGCCTAACTTTACCTTTGTGACTTTACTGTGAGCTGCTTTTGGGGCTCAGATATATATATATATATATATATATATATATATATATATATATATATATATATATATATATATATATATATATAAGGGATACAGGGGTGCTCCTGAG
Source organism: Xenopus tropicalis (assembly GCF_000004195.4). NCBI lineage: Eukaryota > Metazoa > Chordata > Amphibia > Anura > Pipidae > Xenopus > Xenopus tropicalis. The sequence goes on along the minus strand of NC_030683.2, from coordinate 107,096,617 downwards.
GGGCTCTGTTATTTGAGTACCCCCACTAATGTGAAGCAAAGAATGAAAGATTCTTCATACAGTGCAAGGTAAGAGGACTTCTACTGAACACCCCTGCCCAGGATTGCCATTACCTTATTTGTTAGTAACTCATTTCTGACCACTGGTCAAGGCAGAGCCTGTTGGCCACAGCTACCTGGGGGAGGCAGGAATAGCCTCTGTCTTCGCAGTCAAGCTCAGTGGATTTTTTTTATGTTCCACTGCTATTGTCTGAAGCGCTGCCAAATATCTCATGCCTGCATCTGGCGCGGAAGGTCTCTTGGGTCAGTTCAGCAGTGGCGTTGCAGGAATACACCCGCCTTAGTTTTCCAAATGAGGTTACAACTGGGCATACTTTTCTTGTTTGGGGTATTTTTTCTAGGCCACCTATTTATGGGCAAAATGATTGTGTTGGATTTTATGTCAGATAAAAATACGGCTGTTTGTCAGTATAAAAGGAAATAAACAATGAACACAGATAAACCTGCAGTCTATTACAGGGACCCAAGAGCTCTGGGCTGTTTGCAAACCATCTGTTATCACAAGCACAATGCAGCATGGAACAGCTCCTCTCTAGTCTGGTAGCACTGACCTCCATTCCACTTAGCGCAAGAAACCAGATTTCTTTATTTTGCACAAATTATAGTTGACTTTAACAGTGGAAGTACAAAAGCAATCATTATGCACTTGCATTGGTAACTGGATAACGAAGCATCGAGATAGCACTCACATTTGCAGAAATATGTGCTGCTCCTGTTTTAGAACTGAGTGAATGGCCAATTGTGATAATGTTGCCCCCCCCCCACCTATTGAACTACAAATATATTGTGGGATATCAGGTAAATTAGTGTGAGATGGTGTCTAGTTGTAGAATAGCAGGTATAGTAGGGAGAGATGGTGCCTATAGTAGCAGTGGGGGGATAATAGCCTCTGGGAAAGGGACTGTGGCTGTGGGATAGCAGGTATAGTAGGGAGAGATGGTGCCTATAGTAGCAGTGGGGGGATAATAGCCTCTGGGAAGGGACTGTTGCTGTGGGATAGCAGGTATAGTAGGGAGAGATGGTGCCTATAGTAGCAGTGGGGGGATAATAGCCTCTGGGAAGGGACTGTGTATGTGGGATAGCAGGTATAGTAGGGAGAGATGGTGCCTATAGTAGCAGTGGGGGGATAATAGCCTCTGGGAAGGGACTGTGGCTGTGGAATAGCAGGTATAGTAGGGAGAGATGGTGCCTATAGTAGCAGGAAAGATCGTTCCCACCCTCCACTGACGTTTAGAGCTGAATCGTCAGATATGGAGGTAGAAACAATAGGACGTCTACCCCTATCTGATCATTCAGCCTTAGGGCTCTGGCACACGGGGAGATTAGTCGCCCGCGACAAAACTCCCTGTTCGTGGGCGACTAATCTCCCTGAGTTGCCTTCACCTGCCATCCCACCGGCGAAAATGTAAAAGTTGCCTCGCGAGGCTTTTTCGTCGATTTGCGCTAAATCACGCCGCTGCGTGTGCCATCCCACCGGGGACTTACATTTTCGCCGGTGGGATGGCAGGTGAAGGCAACTCGGGGAGATTAGTCGCCTGCGAACAGGGAGTTTTGTCGCGGGCGACTAATCTCCCCGTGTGCCAGAGCCCTTAAATGTAGCTTTTGCAAAATATTTTGTCCCGCCCTATCGACGAGATGACCTATATCCAAGGCTTTTGCGATACACGCACTGAATATTGTACCGAACCTTGATTCGTACAATAATATTGATGTATGTATGGCCAGCTTTAGTCTTAGTGGTCCATACATGGCAGCTTTACATTTATGTTAAAGGGTTAACCCATTTACTTTCAGAGACCAAGCCAATCAGCTTTAGCTGCCCTATTTCCTTGAATCAGTTGTGCTTGTCTCAGTTTCTCCTTATCAGATACTTTCTGTTTATCTCCGTGACTGATGCTTGGAATGAGACTTACTGTACAAACAAAGGACAAAGAAAAAAATTTACCCTTAAATTTTGGAGACTGACAATGTGTGCGATCATCAGCAGAAAAGATTAGATAAAACCCTCTAGAGTTTATATTTGCCATAGGCAGACAGTGTGTGAAATTCTTTTAACATGAATAAATCATACTGTCATGCAGGATATGTCCTACAGCAGCGTTTAAACCCATGTAGCCCTCTAGCTACTGCTGAACTACAACATTCATTATTGGAGGTATATAGGTACCCCTGGTTCCTCCAATACTCCCAAAACCAATGGGGACACTAACTGGATCCTGATACAGTTGACTCTAGAGCAGTGGTTCTAGAGCAGTGACAGGGAAGGGCTCAGGCTGAAGGCCAGTTAGGTTCAGAAATGGGGAGATTCCATGTTTGCTTTCCTAGATACACCTGAAAGATCCACTTCAAGGTCAAATGAAGAGATTTAGGGGTGAAAATTTATTTGCCCTCTTAAAGTGGTCATACATGGGCAGACTCAGATGCTGATTTAAGTACTTAAGATCAACTCGGCAGCTTATCTGCCTGTGTATGGGGCCTTCCGACAGGCCTCCCTGGCCAATGTCTGGCCAAAAATTGGTTTCTGATGATTCAGCATTAACATATAGCAAACATTCATGCGCCTTCTAAGGTGCCCAATCAAAATTTTCAGACCTGCACGATCAACCAGCTGATCAATATCCAAGGCTTTTGCCGATATCGGTTGCCTCATCAACCCACCATACACGCACTAAATATTGTACAAAACCTTGTTTCATACGATAATATTGGTGTGTGTATGGGCACCTTTAGACCCCAGCACTTATGCATACAACTGAGGCAAGCCTGTAGAACATGTATAAATACATGCTAATAATAATAATATTAAGGATGGAACTGCTTGTGCTTCAGCTTTAGTTTTTCTTTAAAGGCACGGGGGTCTTATATATTCTTTTTTTTTGCAGCAGGTAATGAAAAGTGCTTTTTTTCTCCCCAATTTCCCAATGAAATTGATAAAAGCATCTCCGGGGCACATCAGAAATGGTAAATAACAGATCTCTGGCTCGGCATGTTGGGAGTTGTAGATTAGTATAATTACATGATGGCACACAGCATTCCTGTATAAGAAGATTTGACATGTAGTTTAATTTGCATTGTAGCTATGTTAACAGCTGCCTGAATTCTGGGGGCATAAGCCTTTGAAAAAAGGAAACTGTGTGTGTACCTTTATGTTAGTATATTGGATCATCATAATAGCGTACAGGGTTCATTTAAGTTGCAAGGGCAAGTGTAAAAAGCAAAGCTACAAAAGAAACTGTAAAAGCTTCAATAAGGTATTTACACTTTATACACAGTACATGCAATTTGCACATAGCCCCAATATGCTGGTTCTGCCTGTGCTGATAAATGGATCAGTTGTGTGCAAAATTTAAAGTAAAAAGGCGTCAGGCTGCAAGGAAGCCTTGGGATAAACAACAGCCTTGAGAAGTTGGTACATCCATGGCTGTATCTGACTTGCACCTAGTAGCGCACTCTACTTACATTATAGGTACTGTTTGCACCAGAAGTGACAACATTCACATTTACATCAACTAAAAACTCAGCACAGAAATTGTTGAGCCATTTATCAAAACTAGTGATAATTACAAATTGCAGTGCATGCTATATTGCAATTACCTTTTAGTTCTGTGAACATTCTTTGGGTAAAAAAGTCACTGAGATGGTTTGTAGGAAGCACAAATAATGTTTGCATTGTGCCCAAAGGTTTGCATTAACCTGTGGGCCCTCAGGGCCTAAACACTATTAAACCAAATAATTTAGAAGGCATTTGCCTGGGTGAGCTGTAGGTTCAGTGCATGGCTGGTAGGTCAGTGCCATGGAACAGGCAGGCTTCAGCAGGCAGCTGAGTATCGTGTCTGTTCCTGAAATTACCTTTGTAAAGCTTCCACTACAGCTAATGGGTTGGAGACCATAAACACAGATGTCTAACTGCACCTAATTGTGCAAGGTTAAGGAGCCCCTTGATTGCAAGCCACAGCCTTCAGCTACAGTGATAAATAGACTGCAGCTGAATGCTGGATGTATGGGATGTGCTATAGCCGGCTCTGTCTCCTGTGGGTGACATTGACGACGCACCTCTCTCTCGCTCTCTCCTGCCAGTGACACCGAATGTAATTCTGTGCATTCTAAATTGATTGAGGGTGCCAGCGTGTTTGAATGTGACAGGAAAGGAGCTTTTTCCTAAGCGGAACCGTTCCAGATTTTTCATGTTACACTGATGTGCACAATGACAAAGGCAATACAAGCATAATGGCTAGGCCTAGAAGGGTGTTAGTATGTGAAACTGGGCCCCATTTTCTGGCCTATCTGTCTGGTTCACTGGGACCACTCTCCTTTGCTTGGATTTGGATCAACGTGACCCCTCTGTTTTCTGTGTGACAGATTGAGACCCCACTCCTGAGTATGTGCCACGGGGGCCATTGGTCAGATTGTGTTTCACTGGGAGCCCCTTTTTTGGGTGTCTGACACCCTGACATATTGATGGAGCCCTTATTCTGTTTATGTGTGAGTGTCAAACATTTAAATAATGAGTATATTCATTTAACACTGGAAATCCACTGACCCCCCACATGACACTTTGGGCCCAAAAGTACAGTTTTATAGGGTTCTGGTATACAAATTAGTTTCTGATGGCAGGCCTGTGTGTCAGATACATGTCCATGTGAATCAGTGAGACTGGTTGTGACACTGTCAGAATGGGGTGCCTATCTCCTATTTGTGGCACTGTTCGAATGAGAGGGGAGACCATGTATCTCTGTGTGTGACACTGTTAGACTGAGGGACCACTCTCCTGTGTGTTAAACTGCAGGAGCCCCTCTTCTGTGCATGACACTGTTAGGCTGTGGGAGCCTCTTCCCTTGTGTGGCACTAGGCCACGTTTCAGTGTATGACAGTGTTATATGAAGAGACTCTCGCCTCCTTGCGTGACAGTGTCAGACTGAGGAAACCACTCTCCTGTGTGTGAAACACTGACAGGCTACATGATTACTACATGAATTGTGAATGAGGTGGGGGGCTGCAAACCATCAGGGTAACATGTCACCCGGGGCAGCAGTCACTTGTGGCTTCTATCCATGCTCTGCTGTAATTGGAGGTTCTGTGGTGCGTGAAAATTAACTTTAATTAACCTTAACTGGTTGAAACCTGAAATACAGATGGAGCAGCATGTGAGGCTGTTTAATAGGGAGTCTGAGCTGTCTTGTTCCTACAGGGATCTATGGATTGAGAAATAGGGTATCAGCAAAGCTCTGTCTCCCTTTTTTAGAGAGGTTGGTTTTACAGAATGGAGTCTGACACTACCTCCCCTGCCCCTAGGGTTATTTAGCAGCAACTCCATCACTGGTTATTAACTAGCTACTTCATACTGTCCTGAGATTCAGTAATGGGCTTGGAATATAAGGCAGTGTCTCCTAGTGAAGTTCTGTCTCTCCTTAGCTGTCAGAGAATGGAGGGCTTACTGCCTCTATTGCTGGCTGCATGGCCCATGTTATTGGTACAGCTGTCTCAGTGATGGGTTTTTCATGCTTAATAATGGGGCTCATTAACTGTGATATGGCTTCTTCTAACAGCCATTGGACCGGTTCCTTATGCCCTTTATAGACGTGCCTTTCCATCATAGGAGTGTCTTTCTCTCCGGCAAAGCTGTCTCTCCATCTGTTCTTGAGCTGTTTGTTAAAGACCCACAAATGCTAGCATGAACGTTGTTTAGATGTGAAATTGTGCATTCTAACAACCAGCCGCCATCTAGGCATTGCGCCTTCCTGCACAATAACTCAGACTAAAATTTAAATTCAAAACATTATAGTGCATAGATAGAACCGACTGCTGGTTTAATATTGCCCTATACCTGCCTATGGAGGAACCCAACATGGCCAGACACATACTGTTTGTTGTATGGCTAGATTGTCTGTGCTCTGGGATTGATTTACTTGCATAGTTGTTAATTGCATTAGTTCTGTTACCAATAGCAACCACTGATATTTTCCTTTCATTTTCTATATTATGTTAGTCTGATTAAAACTTATTCCTGATTGGACTCTACTGGTATATATTGTTGGTCCAGTTTAGCACCTATGCAAGTAATAAGCCCCCAATATGTCTTGTGATGTTTCTCTGGTGCATTTAATAATATGCATACTTAATAAAAAAAAGTCTAAAAATGCAATTTCTATATTGGCTACTAACCACAAACTTCAGCCTCCTTCCTGTAAGGAATGTAGTCCTTACATAGGGTGTTGCATTATTTTAATTCAGAAATGCATAGGAAGAATGGGACTGAATTGAAATTGTGACCCAGACGCTGTTGTTTTCAGTGAGCCACTAATTGGATGGTTATTATTCCTTTAAGCTGTGTGTCTGTGGCATGCACCTTGCTCTCCTGACTCTCTCCTTATTTATTTATCTTAACGGAAAGAAATCCATTGAGTTTGCAGTCGTCTTCAAGTATGCCCTGTGGTACTGTCCGTGCTGATGGCCTGTGATGTGATTTCACAGTCTCGCTGGCAGACATCACACAGAGAGGGGAAGGAGACAGCAGGGAGAGAGCAGAAAGACAAGGGCCTGATAAAACTGAGAGGATGAGGGAGACAGAAAGGGAGACTGGTATGGCGGTATGAGGATGAGGGAGACAGAAAGGGAGACTGGTATGGGGGTATGAAGATGAGGGAAGCAGGGAGACTGGTATGTGTAGTAGAGGATGAGCAAGAGAGAGAGACCGGTATGGGGGAGACAGAAAGGGAGACTGGTATGAGGGGGGAATGAGGATGAGGGAGACAAAAATGAAGACTGGTACAGGCAGAAGAGGATGAGGGAGACAGACAGGGAGGTTATGGATGGTAGAGTATGAGGAAGGCAGAAAGGGGGACTGATGTGTGTAGGACAGGATGAGTGAGACAGAAGGAGAGACTGGTATGGGGAGTAGAGTATAAGGGAGACATTCAGACTGGAATGGGTGAAGGAGAAAAAAGGAGAGACTGGTATGGGGAAAAGACGTATGAGGGAGGCAGAAAGTGAGATTGGTATTGGGTAAGGAAAATGAGGGAGAAAAAAGGAGAGACTGGTATGGGGAGTAGAGTATAAGGGAGACAGGCAGACTGGAATGGGTGAAGGAGAAAAAAGGAGAGACTGGTATGGGGAAAAGACGTATGAGGGAGGCACAAAGTGAGATTGGTATGGGGGTAGGAGGCTAAAGATGATCTGAATGGCGACTGGTATGTTGGGGGATGAAGGAGGCATAAAGGGAGACTGGTACGTGGGGAAGGAGGATGAGGGAGACAGAAAGAGAGACTGGTATGTGTAGTAGAGGATGAGGGAGACAGAAAGAGAGACTGTTATGGGTAGCAGAGGATGACAGAGACAGAAAGAGAGACTGTTATGGGTAGCAGAGGATGACAGAGACAGAAAGAGAGACTGGTATGGGTAGTAGAGGATGAGGAAGACAGAAAGAGAGACAGGTATGAGGGGGAACGAGGATGAGGAAGGTAACTTGCAGGATGGAAGAGAAAACAGGGAACTCTGGCTTCTGTGAGCCCCACACAACACAGAAACCCCTAATATATATATAAATATATATATATATATATATATATACTGTATATATATATATATATATATATATATATATATAATTTTCCAACACCAAACCAAAAACAAACATGTGGAAAATGCAGTCCAGTGTAGTGAGGAGTGCACAGTCCTATACATTGTTCACCGAGCGAATGGCCCAGCATGGGGGGGGGGGGGAGAACTCTACAGGCCGTTCATGTTAAGGTGGAGAAACCATCCTTAAACAGAGGCGGGGGCCTATGACACCACCTGTTTGCTATATACAGTGCTGTTCTGACATCTGTATCCCAGCGGTTTTAGAACACTTCATGCATCCATTCATGCAACTCTCACAAGTAACATGTCTGTATGAGTTCCACAGCACCTTGTTAATCCTATTAAAGTAACCTCACAGCATTCACAACCTCTGTGAGTTTTAGTTGCCACCTCTCTGAAGAGCTACAATGCACCATTGTGATTGGATTAGTGGAAGAGGTTATATACTGAGGACTTCCTGTACCAGTTAGTTGAACTGAAGAAGCTGCTCAGATAAGTAATGAAATATCATATGCACCAAAAGAAACAGTTAGAACTCTTTTGGCTGACATTCTTGAAAGATGACATTGCTGCAAAGTTTCCAGATATCATAAAAACCACCCCTCCCAGCTTTGTTACCATTCTCCTATACATAAACCACAAAACCCAAGGACAGTTTTTTTTGCAGCATTTGTTGCCTTGTTCCCATGAAGCTGTGCATCTAATACAAGCCTCTTTTTATATAACGTGCTTTAGTAAATCCGTGGTATTTTCTTGCCTCTAAGAAATGTTGCAGGCTTTGTAGGATTGTTACATTAGCCCCATTATGCCATAACAGCCATTATATTAGCACAGGTGCCAAGACTAGTCTAGGGTTGGCTTGCATGGCATCATGACTTCATAGTGTATTGAGATTTTCCCTTCCTTTAATTTGTATTCTCATTTATTTAAGGTCCTTTCTAACAGAAGAGCTTAATGACTGCCATAATGTCTGTGCAGGAATCACTGCATCATCTAGAATTAACAAACTGCTCCCATAACCATAAAGCATTATAAAGGACAATGGGCTAATATATGCCAAGGAGACGTATCACATTCTAAACCAGGCTGCAAGGCCAAGCTCTAGCCTCTTGCTCCTTGTGTCTGGCAGTTGCAAGTACTTGTTCCTGGTTGTTCTGGGACAGTGATCCCCAACCAGTGGCTTAGGGGGCAACATGCTGCTCACCAACCCCTTGGATGTTGCACTCAGTGCCCCCAAACCAGGTAGTTATATATGACTTGGGGGCAAGTTTTGGTTGAATAAAAACAAGATTTACTACCAAATAAAGCCCCCTGTAAGCTGATAGTGTGCATAGAGGCTGCCTAATAGCCAATATTAGCCCTTATTTGGCTCCTCCATGAACTTTTATGGTGCTTATGTTGCTCTCCAAGTATTTTTTGACTGTGGTTGGGAAAGGTTGGGATCCCTGTTCTTGGAAATACTGCTAGGATTGGTGAACTGGGCATTTATACATTGATACTGTTTTGTGTCCATTTTGATCTGGACTAGATCATTTTATCCCTTTTTTAAATGTTTCACCTAAAACCTGTAACTTACAGTTACTAATATTTATTCATAAATTATGCATACTGCCACTAGGTGGCATATACACCAAAAGAAACAGTTGAGAACTCTTTTGGCTGACATTCTTGAAAGATGACATTGCTGCAAAGTTTCCAGATATCATAAAAACCACTGCTCCCAGCTTTATTGCCACTCTCCTATAAATAAACCACAATACCACAATAACTTAGGACAGTTTTTTTTTCATACAATAAGGTAACTGGTGTCCTGCAGGCCCCCCTCTTTTACCACTTATCTCATTACCACCGTGCTGACAACCTCACAGGGGTACCAGGCATCCCCTGGTGCCGATTCAACCCCTGCCCCCTGGTATTTACGCCATTGCTTTTATAGACTTCTATCTAATGGCTCAATGATTGCCACTGTGCTCTCAGGCAGTTTTGTGCTGGTGCCAGCAGCTGCTTTCTATTTATATAGCAGACGCTGGAGCTGTTAGGCGACAGTCTCACCTAAGCGAGTGCTTCCGAATAATCTTCATCCGACAGCCCCAGCGTCTGTTTCTCATGTATAAGAATGGGAGTGGCTCCACTTGCCTGTATTTGCTTTAAAAAAATGTGGACTTTGCTTACTCAGAGAGCTGCCATGTTGCTTTCTCCTGCCGATGGATTCCCTCCAACCCTAAAAAGAGCAACACTACATAAAAGTCATAAATAACTAAATCTAACTAGTCTATAAATATGAACATTCTGTTCACACAAGCTATTAGCATAACTATCTGCCTGTGTAAAACTCCATGCTGGCACACAGATATGCATGTGCAAAACATATTTTACTTGTTAGGAATATAAACCTGTTTTACAGCAAGTTTGGGCAAATTGCTTTATCTGTGCTGATTTCTCTTGCTGTCACCCAGCATTACTATGAGTAAATGTTTTTACAACAAGCTCTTTAAAATAAATGCATATGTTTGATAACAAGCAGCAGGCGCAGGGAATGCATCTTTTCTGGAATAAATCTCTTACAAGGCTGCTTGTAACCTTTATACACTATATTGCTGTGCTGTTTAAAGGGATATTACCGAGATATGCTAATATTGTATAGAGATAAGCTGGTTCCTCTGCTTAGCATCCACTTGAAAGAAGTTAAGGTATGGTGTCCAATATACCGAAACATTAGAAATTATTTGCTTTTTCTCCGTAACAATAAAACAGTACCTTGTACTTGATCCCAACTAAGATATTATTAATCCTTATTGGGGCCAGAACAGTCCTATTGGGTTTATAAAATGTCTAAATTATTTTTTAATAGACTCAAGGTATGGGGATATCAAAATCACGACAAGACCCCTTATTTGTAAAACCCTAGGTCCTGAGCACTCTGGATAACAGGTCCCATACATGTACTGATACCCTAAAATACTGATAAATGGCCACCCTCAGGACCCAGCATATTGACTTCTGATGTTCTGGGCTCTTAGAAATCCCATTTACAGTGTTCCAGTAAAGTTGGAAGGGGTTTCTGAGGGTGCAGTTGCCTGTTTAACTAAACTGTTGCCTCCATACAAGGAAGAAGCACACCAGCATACAGCCAAATGCCTTTAACACATTTATTGCAGAAAGAAGTGGCACAAGCTTTTGGGGTATACACCCTTCTTCAGGTGAAATACATCATGTATGTATTAAATACCAAACTGCTGCACCAAAGTTGCTGTATGCTTTGATGTTGATAAAAAAAGTGTGAAACACATACAGTCACACACTTAAATAAACATATAAATAACATTCCACGTCAGTACAAGTCATTAGATTCAATGTGTGAGTTCTCTTGGGAGCAGATGGGATTTTATATGCAAGTAATTCCACCTACACTTGCATATAAGTGTTAGATCTACACAAGGCCTTGCAAAAAGATTGTAATGAGAATATATAGATAAAACCAGAAGAATCACTGATCTGCATCAAGCTGAAGCAGACAAAGCCTAAGCTCTGTCCAAAAACCCACATTTAGGTATACTGGGTACTCACCAGCTCTCTTTTAACATGACTAACAAGTCAAACCAGGGCTGCTATCAGGAGGTGCCCCATGGCAGAGGGGTCCTAAGAGCCTATGGCAATGGGTGAGGGTTGTGTACATCATAGGTATATTGTTATAATTTCATATGACTGGGTTTATCAGGAGTTTGGTCATACTGTGGGTAGGGCCCTATTCTGCTTGTTGGCAGCGGGGCAAGGAGCGGGAGCTTGTCTCAGGAGGCAATGAGCTGCCAGTTTCCAGGGGCAGAAAAAATTATCTTCTGGTAACTTCAACCTTAATAGTATGGGGTCCCTTTACTTCAGATAGACAATAGTGCTCAGTTGCACAATGATGCTTTATTACCCTATGCTGTCATTTTGCAACATCTAATAGACCATTGGTTCTCAATGTCGGGACCGTTTAATACAGTTCCTCAAGTTGTGGTGACCCCAACCATAAAGTTATTCCTAAGACCATTGGAAATATGTGTTTTCCGAAGGTCTTAGGTGACCCCTGGGGTCCCGACCCACAGGTTGAGAACTGCTGCAATAGACTGATCAAAACAAATTGCTGTGGTTTATGATCTCATTAGAAAGAACCCCTCCAGAACTGCAAGCTTCCCAGGATTCAGTTCTTACCTCAGTGTCAGGTAAATGTCTTACCTGTGCACTTCATTTATCAATTATTGTATTAATGATATCATCCAATGGAAAATTTGTGGGAAAACTTCATTTTAAAATACTTTACTAGTAAGTTGTTTATACATTGGCTCTGCGATGTCTCTTGGGCATAGACCCAGGAATAAATAGGGCCAGAAATATTAAAGGGACACTAGATTAAGGTACTCAGTTATGAAGTGTTTTCTTTCCCATTCTACTGAATAAAAAAAGCAGATTCAACAATCAAAGTGAACCTTCCATACATTATTATATTAATTGGGAAGAACATTTGTTTTATATAAACTGTAAGCTCTACAGGGCAGGGACCTCCTTTCTACTGTGTCTCATACCACAAGGCACTCTGTATTTATACATATTTATTGTATTTATTATAACACTTGTCCTCCCTGTGTGTAATTTTGTAAGATTGTACAGCACTGCATACCCTTGTAATGCTTAAATAAAGTTATACAGACATACATACATAATAGCTAATCATGTGGTTTAGAGCCTTCTTGTTGAACATGACTCTGGGAAGAGCTGGCAACCTGGTGACATACCCACAGAAGTATGGCTGGAGGACTGTTGCAGGGATCTAATCTTGAAATAGATATCTGTAAGTAGGGCAGTAGGGCAGAACGGGGACCTGTGGGTATTTTGCATTTTTTGAATCTATCAAATACCAAGGTAACATCTAACAATAGTGGTTGTGCTCACCTTTTGTGTATTTGAGTTCACATCCACCTAAGCAGGCAATTGCATGGCAAAATTGGCACTCCATTTACTTTTATGCTTAGAAATTTGGCTAGAAAGTACCATGGAGTAACAGTTTTTTATAGAGGATGCAACACTTGTGACTGATAGGTGAGCCAAAAAGTATAGGGGCCCAGTAGGATTCTAATTTAGGTTGTTTCAATGTTTAAGGAGGCCCTAAAATTATTTTGATGAGGGGCCTAGTATCTTCTAGCTTTTCCACTGACAATGAGGGAGCCAATTGTTTTGATTATTGTAGGGCAGGACCAGGTATTGCCCTGGCAGGCTGTTGGGTGACCACTCGTCTCCAGACTAAATCATCTGCTGTGAGCTGGAAAGAGCTACATGCTAGGAACTTTATAGAATGCCTTCTCTGAGTTATTGGGGTGAAACATTAGATTTTATACCTACACTTCTCACGGCAGCAAGTCAGTAAATCACTGGTGTTTGTCTGTTCTTATGACTTTCTCCCTATACAGAGATCTTGCTAAATTTCTGTGACATGGAGGGGCCCCTTGACAGCTCCACTTAATCTAACATTGCATGGAGAAAATAACAGCCCTTCTCTCTCCTGATGTGCAGCCACCCTGCCTGACACCCAAGAGACAGAAAAAAAATAATTTTCTAACGTGGGCAAAGTGCAAAAACATGCCAGATTATCATGCAGGTTGCACTCACAACTCCCAGAGTTTATGCAAGGGGGAATTGGTGTATGCTCACAATCCCCTCAACACCTTGTTAATGGCAGGTGTAAAGTATGGGGCTCCCTTGTGCCTTTCTTAAGCACAAACATGTGCATTGTGCCTCTCCTAAGCAAAAACTCAAGCACAGCTACCTTATGTGTGGCATTCTGGCACATGGAAAGGACCCCCAAAGGGCCCTAGCCCCTCCCATTAGCTGGAGCTAAGGCTGCCTATACATAATCAGATCTTTGCCCTAAGTGGTCCACTGAATGTGGCTGATCATTTGGCCAAAAATCAGGTTACATGTTGGTCTAGTGCAGACCTGTTGGCTTTGGATCATATCACATCTAACCAGTGTAATCGTTGACCAGTAGGATTTTCCACCTGCCTGACCAATATCTAATATAACATGTAGGGTCCTACTCCAGGAATGCCCAGCTGGCACTCTACAAGCTGATGTAAAACTGTATCTTCCAGCTTCTGCGCAGTTAGTGGGTCACAGATTGGGCATTGGATACTGACGTATATATGTCAAGATGCTCAGCTAGGCAAAGTAAGTATTCTGACTTGCTAACACAGAATTTGCTTTGGTTGACTGATACATAGGACATGCTGCATGGTTGGCAAAGGGTGTTCTGTTTGACTGAAATGCAAATGGTTTATTTAAAGGGGTGGTTCACCTTTAAGTTCATTTATAGTTTGTTATAGAATGGCCGATTCTAAGCAATTTTTCAATTGATCTTCATTATTTATTCTCTATAGTTTTTCAATTATTTGCCTTCTTCTTCTGCCTCTTTTCAACTTTGGAAATGGGTGGGGGGGTCACTGACCCCCGTAGCCAAAACACTGTTGCTCTGCAAGGCTACCATTTTTATTGTTATTGTTACTCTTTATGACTTATTTTCCTATTGAGGTCCTCTCCTATTCACATACAAGTTTCTCATTCAAATCACTCCCTGGTTGTTAAGGTCATTTAAATCATAGCAACCTGATAACTGCTGAAATTCCAAACTGGTGAGTTGCTGAACAAAAAGTGACATAATAAAAAAAAAAAACAATAATAAAAAATAAAAAAATGAAGACCAAGTTAAAGTAGGCTTACAGTATTACGCTCTACATCATAATTAAAATTGCCTCAAATGTGAACAACCACTTTAAGGTCTTATAGTCTATACATTATAATACCTCCTGACATGTAGGTGCCTCCTCAGCAATATAATATCAAGAGTTGAATTGTGCAGGCTAAGCATGTGCCCTTTGGTGGAGATATATGGGCTTCTCTGGTGTAAATTAAAATAATATTAAAATCTACTAGGATCTCTAAGACCTTAAAAGGCATAATGGTTTAACAGGAAGGCCCACCAGGAATTTTCTGGTACAGGTATGTGATCCCTTATCCGGAAACCCGTTATCCAGAAAGCTCTGAATTACGGAAAGCCCGTCTCCCATAGACTCCATTTTAATCAAATTATTCAGAATTTTAAAACTGATTTCCTTTTTCTCTGTAATAATAAAACAGTACCTGTACTTGATCCCAACTAAGATATAATTACCCCTTATTGGGGGCAGAACAGCCCTATTGGGTTTATTTAATGGTTAAATGATTCCCTTTTCTCTGTAATAATAAAACAGTACCTGTACTTGATCCCAACTAAGATATAATTACCCCTTATTGGGGGCAGAACAGCCCTATTGGGTTTATTTAATGGTTAAATGATTCCTTTTTCTCTGTAATAATAAAACAGTACCTGTACTTGATCCCAACTAAGATATAATTATCCCTTATTGGGGGCAGAATAGACCTATTGGGTTTATTTAATGGTTAAATGATTCCCTTTTCTCTGTAATAATAAAACACTACCTGTACTTGATCCCAACTAAGATATAATTAATCCTTATTGGATGCAAAACAATCCTATGGGGTTTAATTAATGTTTTATTGATTTTTTAGTAGACTTAAGGTATGGAGATCCAAATTACGGAAAGACCCCTTATCCGGAATACCCTTGGTCCCGAGCATTCTGGATAACAGGTCCTATACCTGTACCTTAGTGCACCATTCCAAAAGTGGGTTTAAGTGTCAAGCTATTAGCCCAGTCCGCCTCTCTCAGCCTTGAATGAATGAGATACCGACATCTTTGACTCAATAGACAAAGTAACCAGATGGCAGGTGGGCACATATATTAGAGTATATGGCACAGCTATATATTACCACTGCCCAAGCAGCTATTATATGAAGTGTTTAGGAACAAATTGGGGTTTTCACAGGTAATTGTATGCAACGCTGCAGGGAAAGCTGGCAGGGACAATCAGTGGGCAAGGACTGGGCAGGGATGGCACCTGCAGGGAGCACACATCCAACACCTGTTAATATAACTGAGACAAGCAGCCACCTGCTGAGATAGGGGCCAGACAGAAAATGCAAAGAAAGGAGAATCTGGTATGCTGGAACAGCACTGGGCATGGATATAGCAGGGAGGGACAGGGAGAGAGGCGAGGTGTACCAGTGTAAGCACTCCTGCCTGCTACCTGTCACTCTGACTGATGCTCTCCATTAGTGTCCCCGGGTCATTATACGGAGATGGAGCTCTCATATGATAAATGGGACAGTGCACAAGAGGAACTCATATATCAATGCCCTCCCCCAGTGGAGTGTGTGCCTGTACCTGAATATATCCGGCACGTGCCAGTGCATGCTCCTAGCCCAGCCTTCATGCAAATAAAATTCATTTAACAGGAATAAGCAATCTTTATCTAACAGCAAACCTACAACTCCCAGAATTCTCCATCCGGTGTGTTACTACGAGAAGCAGATTGGTGAAAGACAAAGATCCAAAATGGCCACTACAGAATTAGCAAAGTTTTCTTGATCAACAAGAGGACTGTTGGTTTGCATGGGGGGGTCTGGTGAAATTAATAGAAGGGGGTACATTATTCCCATTAATATATTTCTGTTGTGACATCACTCATTTAAGATATATAATAATAGGTTTAATCCCCTTGCATATCATGGTTTAATACACAATCTCTGGTATTCTCTGCAGATAAACTACAGTATATATTGTTTTTATTGAATTCAGTCTGGCCCCATGTTTTCTACCTCTCACAGTTACAAGGATATATAGGATATAGGATAAACAGCAGCCAGAGGGACTGAAAGGTCTCACTTTCTGACACCCAGCTTTTTTTCTTTTTCTCTCTCTCTTGTTCTCCATTTTCTCACTGTTTGGCACTCATTTTTCTCTTTCTCTCTTCTCTCACTCTGGCACCCTGTCCATTGTGTCTTCATACTCTCCCTCTCTGAACCCAGCTTTCTTTCTCATCTCTACCTTTCTGACACTTAGTTGTTTTTTCTCTCTGCTCTCTCGCTCTGTGACACTCATCTCTTTCCCTCTCCACTCTCACTGCCTGTCACCTAGCTATTTCTCTGATGTCTCTTGTTCACCAAGCTCTCTTTAAAATCCCACTCTCTGCCCCTTTGTCCTTCTCTCTGTCTCTGGTTTTGGCAGTTCCCTCGTTTGTGTCACTCTCCTATCACTATCTATTCTAACACCTCAGTTAAGCAGCTCAGCTACCTTTGGCCAGACAAGAAGCCATTCCATAGCCAAACTGGCAGAGACACAACTGTTGCCAGGAAGACTCGGGCAGCTCAATTTGCCCTAAGGCCTACAAGGCAGGGTCACAGCCAGGCAATCACAGGGGCCTTACAGGGTGCAAGCAGTGAAGCTTGAGGTTCTTAAATCATCCCCCAACCCCTTCTTACCTTTTCTAGGAACTCTGGTAGTACCTGTGTGACAGTTGCCTAAGCACTCTCAGTCCTATGAACACTCTAATTTCTATGAGCATTCTCACCATCTGTGACTGCTTAGCGTACCTCTGTCATGCACTCAGTGATCTCAGTGTATATCTCTGCAGGTCACTCAGCAATGTCATTGTCTGTTGCTGGGCACTGTGCCACCTAGAGCTCCCCTTTTGTTCCTTAGTGCTCAGCTCTTTCTTTTTCTTAGACCTCTCCTGCATCAGTTCCCATTCTATTTCATGAGTGCTCTTATAGTACTCTCCCCTTTTCATCAGATCTGTGAGTGAGTTTCATCTACCTGTGCTGTGGATCATTTGCAAACACAAGTGCAAAGAACTTAAATGGTTGCAAAAATATGCACCTTTAAATATAATTAGCAAAGAACTTTGCGCCTGTCCATGCTCCCTAAAGAATAAGTAACCCTATACAGTTCCCTTCAAGGCCTATAAGGTTAGCTGAAACAGCCCTTGAGCCTTACCTTCACAGACAAGACCTGACTAAACCCCTCTCCTGGTTTTACATTGCAATGCACTGGAAGTCTCTAGATCCCCCTTCCCTACAATTTTGTCAAAAATTGGTGGACAATTCCCTTCCTAGCCAGAATCTGACCTACCTAGCAAGAGGGTGCCCGGAGAAATTTAATGCCATATGGGTACATGGTTGGACTTACAAAATGTATTTATTGTAGAATATTCTTAATCCCGTGCATCTATAATCGGTACCTTAACCTTCAGGCTTACTCTGTGAGTGCTAGCGCAGTCTGTGAGTGCAGGCTTACTCTGTGAGTGCTAACTCAGTCTGTGAGTGCAGGCTTACTCTGTGAGTGCTAGCTCAGTCTGTGAGTGCAGGCTTACTCTGTGAGTGCTAACTCAGTCTGTGAGTGCAGGCTTACTCTGTGAGTGCTAGCTCAGTCTGTGAGTGCAGGCTTACTCTGTGAGTGCTAGCTCAGTCTGTGAGTGCAGGATCAGTTTGTGACTGCAGGATCGGTCTGTGAGCACTGTCTGTCTCTGATCCCATTCTCTGTACTTACAGTGTATCACACAGCCCCGATCTTATCCTATTTCCTCACTCCCTGGTCAGGCTCCAACCTCTCCTTTGTCTCTCACACGTTATCTTCTCAAAATAATTGCTTTTCTAATATTCCATTTATTTTCCTCTCTATTTCTATAAAACACTGTCATTTCTATTAACCATTGTGTGTGTTTCAGTCTCTTCTCAAAGTCCTCGTCCAGCGGTCTCTCCATAGGTTCTAGCACGCTACAGGGCAGAATGGCTGTTGGGCAGGGGGCTTTCAATTGATTAGGCCACATAAAATTTTAAGTTTGTGTAGCTTGAAACAAATGAATTCAATACTTTGCCCTGTTATTTTGAATTTGTAATATTTTTTATAAATGAAATCAGCATGTTCTCCTTATCTTATTTATCTGTGTTATAATATCGGTGAAAGACAACAAATGGAGGCGTGGCATAACAGTGGCCATGGCCAGGCAAAAGACTATGGCACTGTCCATAGCAGTGACAATTTCTAATAGCTTTTTACACACATAAATACCATAAACAGGTATTTGCCTTAAGCTTGCAGGAATATTTAATTGTAGAATGGTCATGTAATGTCTGAGTGATTGCCTCATAAGGCTAATGATCCAGACATGCTCTTTGATTATTCTAACTGGACTCACCAGTTGGTTGCTTTAGGTTACTGCACTTGGACAAATCACCATGTTAAATGAGCCAGAGTGACTTTTCCTGGGAAAAGTCACCATGACAAAAGGCTCAGAGTCACAGTGAATTGCTTCCCACTGCAGTCAAAGTATTTCTTTAAGGGTCTAATGGCGTTGAATTATAGTCCAAACTATATATTGCTAGGCTGATATTGTTGTAGGCTCTATACCAATCAAAGTGCCTCCCTCTGGTTTCAGAGAAAAGGTGTTTATGACAGCAATAATGGTCCAATAAGGAATCAACAATGCCAGAGGTAAAAACAATTAGTTAAAGTAGAGCATTCAAAGCAAACATTTTATTTTAATGTTAATAATTGTGCGAAACTTTGTTTCTAAAGGGCTACACAGATGCCTTTATTTTCATTGATTATATGAACTAGGCATGGTTTTACTTTGTTGTTGGACTGATATCCCCAGCATGTTTTGAGAATGCTTGCAGTTGTGGGCCAGTAACGTGGGCTGTGTGTTGGTCGTGTCACGTTTGTTTGTCATGTGACAAACACTTATCTGTTGTGCTAATGACTATTCACTCAAGCTGTATCTCAGCATCACTCTTTCTCTCTTTGTCCCCCACAGGTGGTGTCAGCCTGGCTGCGCCCTGATCCGTCTCCATGAGGAGTAGAAGAAGATGCTGCAACTTGAGCTGGGAGCTCCGCTCCTCCTACTGCTCCTGAGTTTCACCTCCCCGGGGGTCTCACTTCTGTCATCGTTACGTGTTGGTGAGCACTTTCACTCACTTGAACTTCAAACAATCATACAGAGCTGGGAATCTTGAAACTGTGGGCCCCAACCCTTTATCAAACCCCTTTTAGCCATTGTAGGTTACAGATTTAGGAAAACATTGGTGTACCTGTCAGTCAGCCATAATTCCCAGAATATCTTGGACACCAGTTTTTACCCTAACTCTTACCAATTTACTTTCAAACTGGACCTTCAGGTTTATCTAGGAGAGCAGATAGGAATTCTCCCCAAATTGAGCCCTCCCTGTCAGTCCTCCAAGCTCCCCCCAAATGTGGCCAGCTCCACAGTCTTGGGAACCACTGCAGTAAAGGGAAGTCCTGTGTGCAATGGCCTCTCTTGGGGATGTAGATAATAAGTAACAGGCTTTCCTGCTCTTGGGCTTATATAAATACTTGGTCTTTAAGAGATAGCCGAATATAAAAACTGTACCAATAGGTGACCCAGTTTATTATGTTCCTGCACTTGTGCAATGATCTAAGCTTTTATCTGTGGCGCCAGCTTGTCTAGAACATTCTGACTTCCAGTAGTGTATTTGGTTTTGATTTTTTATAGTCAACTGTGCTGCTGACTGTTTAGGTAGATTAAATGAGTTGCCTTCCAAAACCCTAAAATGATTTTTACATTTTGCTGCTACAGTGATGTATGATTTGACTCTTGATTGACTAAGAGCTCAGTGTGCTACATGTGGCACCCAGGATGTGAGAAAAAGTGCTACTAGTAGCTGCTACTTGTCACGGGTACTAAAATAGACAACGCTGATCATTTACTGATAATTGTCTCTGTGTTTGTTTTAGCAGAGGCAATTCTCAATATAGTCTATGGCAGGGAATTTCCTGGCATTTAGTAACTGTGACAAGTAGCTGCTATTAAATAGCTCTATGTGTCTTCACCCTTAGGGCTGTGGCACACGGGGAGATTAGTTGCCTGCGACAAGGGAGATTTGTTGCGGGCGACTAGTCTCCCTGTCTGCCACAGCCCTTAAACCAAATTAAAAAACATTTGGACTTTCTTGGTAGCATTTTGAGCACGGAAACTGAATTTGTCCAAATTCAACTAAAATTTAAAAATCGGGGTCTATGCTTGGAATTTAGGGACAGCTGGCCGCCATGTGGGCAGTGAAACTCGTATACTCTTGGCATTGTGCCTCTTTGGATGAAGACTGTGCATTGTGGGGTGTATTGTACTAGTGCCAGTGATTAGATGCTAGGCATATTTATCACTTTTTCTCTGGTGCCCATTTGCTAGAAAGCACTTGGTTACTGGCCAGAAGTTGACATTAAAGGAACAGTAACACCAAAAAATGAAAGTGTATAAAGGTAACTAAAATATAATGTGCTGCTGCCCTGCACTGGTAAAAATTGTGTGTTTACTTCAGAAAGTCTACTATAATTTATATAAATAAGCTGCTGTGTAGCCATGGGGGCAGCCATTCAAAGGAGAAAAGGCACAGGCACATAGCAGATAACAGATAAAACACTATTGTATTCTACAGAACTTATCTGTTATCTTATCTGTAACCTGTGCCTTTTCTCCTTTTTTTTCCAGCTTGAATGGCTGCCCCCAGGGCTACACAGCAGCTTATTATATAAATTATAGTAGTGTTACTGTAGCAAACACACCAGTTTTACCAGTGCAGGGCAACAGTACATTATATTTTTATTACTTTAAAGCTTTTTCATTTTTTTGTGTTACTGTTCCTTAAATAAAATTAAATTTTATTAATTGTTTTCTTTAATTTAATATCTTAGTGGGGTTGATAAGTCTCTGATAGTCTCCGATAAGTCTCTAATGGCAAAATTAGCTAGGTAGACCTTCACAAGAATCATCAGCATAGCACTTCTAATGCTCGAGCAGGCTCATTCTGATTGACAAGCAACTAATCCCTCTGTATCAATATGTGGCTTAAAGTATGTTAGCCACACAGAACAGGCGGAATCGTACATGTACATGAGGCTGCCAAGAAGATGTTTTGATTTTCTGCAGTTCCAACCAACACCGGCTTGAGCTTTTTCTCTCCATGGGGAATTTAAGTGCTACTAGAAAGTCACCCTGACATTATCCTGGGGCTGGGGGTTACTGTACAATGTATACAATCATCCTTGTACTAATGTAGGTTCCTTCTTTTTTCTTGTATGAATTCCCATGAGTCTGTGGGGGAAGGGTATATCACAAGCCTGCTCCTTTTTCTCCCATCCCATTGATCCCTCTTTCTGATGGATTTACAATGCACCCTTTGGGACACCCAGCCTATATTTCTCTAGTACTGACAAATACATCACCCCTTTGCCCTGCTGACCTTAGACCCAGGTCTTGTGGAGCAGAGGTCTGTTTGTGTTGTCCTTATTGTGCAGTTAGCATTTCAGTTAGTACTGCATAGTTCTTTTATAAGCAGTTTTAATCTGCCATGAACTACCCTCCTTAAATGGCAGTATCATGCTTTGATAACCACTGGGGATACATAGTTAAAGTGCCTATAAAAATATGTACCGTGCATTCAACTTTCACTTCATAACCACACGGGCAATTCAACACTGTTGCATTTAAGCCATCTGGTATATGCCATTTAGGTAATAATGAAATCTATTAAAGCCAATTAAAGGCAGCGAGTCTAGCTTATCTGCATGGATGTCAATATGATGCTATGTATTGCCTTTAGTTCTCTGAGCCTGCTCAGAAGAGGCATTTGTAGTAAAACTATTTTAGTATTTAATATGATACCAGTGAATGTAAACAGACTTTGATATTTAAGCTAATTGTGCTTTGCTGCCCCTTGAAATAACTCCCAGTAACCAAGAGAGAATTATCTGCTTCAAAGAAAAAAATAGCTCCTCTATTTAATTAAGTCACTTTACGTCAATTTGATGACAAAGGGGGGCTGAGTGGTTTATTTTTCCAGACAACATCTCTGAAATGAGTGCATGGCTATGGGGCATTTGTTGAAGCAAACCATTTGTTGAAGCATCAGTTTAAAGTCAGTCTGTCCAAGCCACGCCTGTCGATTCTTTTTGGCATGTAAATGGAAGATAGATAGATGGCCAACGGAATGTCTTCTCACTTTCTCTCAGATCTACTCTATGTTGGCCAAGAATTATGGAACACTGCTATTTGGCCTTCTGTGTGGCTGAATACCTTAACAGTGGCCAATACACAGGCTGATCCTGTAGCCTAGTGATGTAATCTGTTATAATCAGGGCATAATGATGTCACTTGTGTCACATGACTCATTAAAACAGGTAGAAGAATAAATAATTCATACTATACTTCAAAATATAACAACGTGTTCTATGAACTTTAATATGTCATGGAACTCCTTAGTGACTCAGTAATATATACATATGTTGGACAGCTTTTATTCTCTTATTGAAGATGTTGCCAGTGTAATAGATCCGGTTGGTAAAGATCCTTTGAAGCTCACATCTTGCACCTTGGGAATCATTTCCAGAAATCAATATGTGCGAAGGAATATTTCCCCTTTCATCTAAGGGTAGCCCTTTTCTTGCTAAACACCTTGTAAGCTTCATTGTCAGTTACAATGCTGTAGGTTTCTGGCCATCGCCTCCAGCACTTCGATGAAGCTGAATCTTAGAGCTTTTTGGAATCCTAGCATTTGAGAAGGGGCTTAGTGCAGACAAGGTAACTCACAAATTATTGCACCCTTGGCAGAGATTTGGCTGAACCTAATCTTGGCTGATAGGCCGAGCCTGTAGGGCACGACTTACTGTGCTGAAAGTTAGAAGACCTATGAGCCTTATTTATAAGTTTATTGTCACTTGAAACAGATGGTACAATATATTTATTATATATATATATATAATATATATATATATTTTTTTTTTTACATAAGTCCTGAGAGAGCGGCTTCGTTATTTTCTATTTTTGTCTTCTGCTGTTGGAGGCTGCACCCAGGCAGTTTGAGTGCTTTAAACGTGAGTGCCAGTGGTTTCCATTTTCGTTTATATATATATATTTATATATATATTAATACCTATCAGTGTGCCATATTCTTTTCATTGGATACAGCACTGCCATCAGAAATCATGGGGGTTTATATTACAGGGTAAGAACCTAAGATTTCAGCATAGGCATGTGTCACAGGCAAAATTTGAGGGGAAGGGGTGCGAAGCAGGGAGAAAGTGGAGAGCAGTAGAGGGGAGAGAGTGGTGGGGGTCTGTGTGGACCAAGCAGTGTGTGTGAGGTGGGGTTGTGGCAGGTGAAGGGCAAGCAGGAAGGGTGCCAGGCCCAGTGATGATGCCATGGATACCATTACATACATTACACCATTACATGGACATATTACTTTGCCTGGTTGTAAGTTATCTGCCCGAATACCCATTTGGATGTTGGCCTTGCCATCTAGATAGAATGGGAACTCTTGTTTGAAATAGTCAAAATAAATCAGATCTGGCCATGCCCCCAATATGCTCGGCCACACCCTTGTCACTCCAACCATGCCCCCAGCCTGCCCTGTAAATTCTTGGCTAAGCCCCCTCCAGGGTCTGTAATTCTGGACCATCATGTCTTGTTACCCATCATAACAGGGCCTTAGACTACCCTCCCACCTTCCCCCCCTCTCCTAAGGATGGACCTTCACAGGCAGTGCTGAATTATGATATAACTTCATGTGTACACAGAACATATTTGTGTTATACATATGAGTGCCAGGGTCACCGTAAAGAATCATGGAGCCGCATAGTACTAAATTAGCCAGTAACTGGGCCCTGAAAAAAAAAAATGGCCCAATGCCATACCCCTGAACTGCCCTAGCAGGACTCCACTACACCAATCCCCCACCCATAGTCCACCCATAATCCACCCAAACCTGACCCCAACAAACCATGTCCTCTTAGTAACTGGTAAATTACATTCTTGTGCCTCTAGGGGCTCTGTTCCATCCCCTGTACCATCTTGGCAGCCCTGGGTGGTACCATTTTTCTGCCCTTAGTACGGTCTGTGAATGTATGCACCAACAATCATAGGAGGGCTATTTCTCATCCTCTGATTTATGTCTGTGGGGTAATAAATTTAAAATAAACATATGAAGTGAATGTATTTTCCCTTTAATTTTCACTTTTGTTGTTTATCGGAGCCACCGATTGCATTCAGCTAAATGGATATCTCGGCTGCTGTTGCCTTTTTTCCTCTTGCATTTATTCATCATGACACAGCTTGGAAAGCTGCCACAGCTCCTTTCTCATTATAAGGAGATGCCTTCTCAGCCAAGGTGTGCAGTCTATATCTCTGGTGTCTCACATGTGAATGGCGGCTGCTGATTTCAAGTCTTTATGGTTCTGTCATTAACCAGACCTGTAATGGTTTTTTTTGGACCATCCTGGTTGATATTATTTGTATTTTTAGAGTCAGTCATTTGCTGACCAATGTATTGTAGCCTGATTGGGGCATTTAGCACATTACTTGTGTAAACAGTGCCCCCCCCCCCAGTGCAACTGCTGGGCAAGGGTGGGAATTTTATTCATTTTGTTATTTGGGGTGACTGCTCGTTTATTGTTTTACCACTGCTAAAGCCCCATAAAAGCAATGACAGATGGGGTGTTTTGCAGCTTACTTTTTGCCTTTTGTGGCCTAGAGGGAACTGCGCTGGGCCTCTGATCCCCTGCAGTAGGCAGGAACATAATAGGAGCTTGTTGTCCTAAGTCTTCTCCATTCACCCACCCCTCCCTGATTTGATTGGTGCGTACCGATTGATTACTGCACATACAACTTATATGTTGAAATAGTTTTTTACTGTATAGACCCATAAAGTCCTTTTCACTCCTAAGCTGTCTTCCTAGGAACAGGCCATTTTGTGCCTATATAAAAATTACAGCCCTGCTTTGGTCTCCTGTTATAGCAAAGCTACAACTGTATGATGCTGCTTATTAAAGCACTTTAGTGTTCTTTAAATGAAGAATGTCCAATCGGTGTGCCACTGGGAATGCTGGGATTTATACTTGTAATTGCAATGCCACAGTCTAAAGGCAAAGTTAGGCACAAACTTCAGTCAAATAATACATTGTAATGTAGTATTTACTCTCTCTCTATCTATCTATCTATCTATCTATCTATCTATCTATCTATCTATCTATCTATCTATCTATCTATCTATATCATCTATCTATATATCTATCACCTATCTAAGTCAAGCCAAGCTTTATTGTCATCACATCTGCATACAAAAATATACACATGGGGTGAAATTGCAATTTTTATTTTTTTTTGAATCAAGAAAATTCCTATTCATATGTATAGTCCTGCCTAACGGATTCCCTGCTAGTCCCGGCTCCCCTGTGAAGCCCACCGGCACACAACTGAACCAACTGGATTGCTTTCCTGCATAAATAGCAGTCCTGCAGCGCATTGTTTCTCTGCTACTGTGATGCGCTGCAGGGCAGGATTCCATCTCCTTGTTATGAGATGCCTGTTGTGCTATGATGCTTTCTGGCTAGGGCTCCCGTCTGATGATTTCTGCTCAGGGCTTGGCTATAGGAAAGGAATGGAGGAGCTGGTTCAGTTGTGTGCAATCCAGTTCAGGGTTTTATTTCCTCTCTCCAGGCATAATGAGCTGACAGCACCTGGAGATTTCATGACAAACTCGCAATGCAGCCCTGATTTAGCTTATTTGTTTTCCTTGTCTCTCGCCTCTGATGAAGAGCAATCGGAGTAGGCTGGGCGCCCGCTATGGAAATGATCACAGGCTGCGTTCTCACAGCTGATGGGAAACACGTAGGCAGTTTGTTCATTTATATCCTCTAATAAATAACAATCTTATTTATGTGCTTGTCTTTTCAACTTGCACTTGCCATTATGATTATTGTTTATGAAGGATTCATTGGGTCGGGCGCAATGGCTTTCTAGCAAGGAAGTGTGTTTGTTGCTCGCATTACTGAATAAAATCATTATGGTTATTGATTCAGGGATTTTTCCAGTTGGATCTTTGGTGTCAGACATTCCCATCTTTGTCAGGTTGAATTGAAGGCTGAGTTTGCCTTTCATTAATTAAGACTAATTATGACTTTTTAACTTGTTGCGATGAGTAGCTCCAATTGTGCAGTTTATCATAGATGTTAGTAAATTACCCTGCAAACAGGTACTTACATTCCTCTTAGTTTATTATGGTTCTTCGGGGCTGCCATTAGGGGTTACTCCAGTCATGTGCCCTGTGGCAGTGGGCAGACCCCAGGACAAACGGATGTGATGGGTGGGGCTTGCAGGTAGTGGCCAGGGTTTGGGTGTGTAACTCTTTCTTGGCACATTCACTTAATATGGGCTGTATTTTCACAGGAGATGTGTGTTTTCAAAGAATATTGATACTGGGAACTGGGAACAGCGCAGTGCCTCCACCTAGTGGACACTGAGGAACACACCTCTAGGGGATTTCCACTAGGAAATAATCACACACGGTTTGCAGAAATATTAAACTTTATATAACTTTGGACATAAACAGTTGAACAGCTTTTGGGTGACTGATAATCCTTTCCTGAGGAAACTTGGGAGGGCTATCCACACTGGCACAGTCTCTGTACTTGCCCAGCTCACTTTAGATCCGGATAGACCCCCAACCCTTAAATCAGTTCAGTCCCTTCCCCAAGAGCTCTTTAGTCCCCCCAGGTAGCGCTACCTGCCCCAGAGTACCTTCCCTGTTGAAAGGGGTGGCTGCTCCCACGTAGCAGGTAACCAAGCAATACCTGTTCCTCCAGGGGACACACACACAGAGTACCACAGAGGACTTTATATTCCCTGGCAGCCCAGCAGACTTTTATCCTTTCCAGTCTGAACACACACTGTTTGTGCTAACTGCTCACTCTGGGTTTTCCTCTGTACTGGCAAACAACAGCAGGGGCTCCCTTTATAAGCTGCTGGGCCCGCCCCTAGATTTTTGGCTCCAAAGCTTAGGCACACCTCTCCCAGACGTGCACTGGGGCAGCCAGCCAACCGGATCCCTCCCCAGGCTGTAGCTAGGCTGGATGAGATCACAGACTGAGAAACAGGGGACAGGGTTCTCTGATCCCCTACAGGTGGATCATGTATGGTGTTTTGCCATAAAGGGGTCAGAGTGGATTATGGAGTGTAGCCATGCATGCAGGTCAGTTAGATTCTACTTGTTAGTGCCCAGGTGATCGGTGGGCTAGTAACTGGGGATCCCTGGGGGAAGTCCCTGCTAACTTAGTCAGATGGACCTCATGAATATGGAAGGCAGCCCTGTGTTTAGAGCTGAGCAGGCTCCGTTTGTCACTGTTGGTTTGGCTACCATGGTTGAGGAGGAGACCTCAGTGGCCTTAGAAAGGGAATGATTTTAGGGCAGGGATCCCCAACCTTTCTTACTTATGAGCCACAGACAAATGTAAAAAGAATTGGAGAGCAACACAAACATCATAAAAGTTCATGGAGGTGCCAAATAGGAGCTAAGATTGGCTATTAGGGAGCCTCTATGCACACTATCAGCTTACAGGGGCTTTATTTGGTAGTAAATCTTGTTTCTATTCAACCAAAACCATCAAGTCAAGAATTCAAAAATAACTACCTGCTTTGGGGGCATTGAGAGCAACATCCAAGGGGTTGGGGAGCAACATGTTGCTCACAAGCCACTGGTTGAGGGTCACTGTTGTAGGGGAATGTTTCCAAGAAGCTGCTATGAGGAACACACACTGCATAGAAACAGTGGCTGAGTATGTTAATATGCGAATCTAAAGGCAAGACATCACCATCTTGGCATTAGCTGCTAGGATAAATGAAAGAAAGTGCCTACTCCTCAATCATGATGTCCATGCCCTGGTTCGGAATGAAAGACAAAACAGTCAAGCAAAGATGCATTAGTTTGTGGCAAATCTCAGTATAGGGCACAGGAAGGTATTGTCAGAAAGAGTGTCTAGATAACATTTATGAGACTTAAGCTGGCCATACACGTGGCGATCTGACGATGTTTTGTGCGACCATCGGTCGCATGAAACATCGTCAGATCCGCCACACACCATTCAGGGCTTAATTGGCAGGTAAGGAGGTAGAAACAATAGGATTTCTACCTCCTTCTGCCGATTCAGCGCTGAAGGGAGATTTTGGTCAGGCGCCTTCTATGGCGCCCGATCAAAATTTTCAAACTGGTCCGATTCCTGCGATGTTGGTCGACTCGCCGACATACCATACACGCACCGAATATCGTACGAAACGAGGTTTCGTACAATATTATCGGTGCATGTATGGCCACCTTTATACAAATGTAGAGTTGTTGTGCCTGTTACTGTTATGATAAGATATTGAAGGTGGAACAGAACCCTATTGTGTATCATAGTCCAAGTTGGTAAACAGGTTCAGGTCAAGGCAGGCTGATTAGGTTCAATGTTATTGTTTTGGATCAAGATTACTGGTACATGAAAAGATGAACAGAAACCAGGCTTTAGCATTAATTGCAATCAGAGCCAAGCGAAAAGGAAACAGGAAGGGAGGGGTATGCCATGACAGTGACGAAAAGACTGTTGAAAGGCTGCAGAAAGGCTCTCAACTGCTTTTCTAGCCCACTGTAAAGAAAGGCAGCCAGAATGTCCCCTATTTCATAGAAACAACAGTGTCCTCAAAATGCAGTCTCTAGCAAATCCAAGAGTGTTCTATAGTAGCTATATATGTGTTTGTTTTGTGCATGTTTATTAAGAATGGGTGCTCCTATTACACCTGGAGCTACCTGAAGAATTGCAATGCTAGGCCAGCTATATGAGTCAACTCTTCTTGATACTATCAAACTGGACTTCCAGAGTACCAGAGGATCTTACAATGGGCCCAGTACCTAGTGCTCCCCAACTTACGAGAATTTCTATCAGCAACACTGATACTGTATAAATATATAAGTATCCAAAGTGCACATATCACCATTATATTTTGTAATTCACAGTCTTGAGTCAAAACCCATAGTTCTAGAGCAACTTTTCTGAACTGCTTTTCAACTGGTCTTGAAATTATTAGCCTTCCTTAATTACCCATTAACCATTACCCTGACATAGTCTGTGAGGCTTTAATTTTATTGATTTTGATAGTTTTTGTTGATTGTATAAAGATTCAGGCCCATTTTTAATTATGTTTTTTGACTTCCAAACTAGTTGCTAGAGTAAATCAGCCCCAGCGACTACTATATATAAGAGGTCATGCATAATTGTAATGTTGGCCGAAAGAGAGCACCGTTTTACTTGACGCTATGGATAAGGTTTAACTAGTTGATACAAAGTGGAAGAGCATGGCAGCTCTATCCAGTAGGAATTAACAGAAATATGCTATATGTGAATGGGTTTTGCAAGACAGCTGTAAAGTAACGGTAACAATGCTTATAAATAGTACAAAAAGTATATAGTTACCCTTAAAAGACAAGGAATGATCCCCTGCCTTCCAGTTTCAGAATGGCAGAGGATGCTGGGAGTCTCAGTTGCGTTGGAGGGGAGCAGTTCTATAATTGTGCATTTGCCTACAAAGTGCAAGACATGCCCGGCTCTGTAGCAGTAGGAGTTAATGATACGCTTCATCAGGTCACAGCAATAATACTTTAGTCACCGCAGTATTTTAGCCGCAGTAGCATAACTAAATACTGGAAGCCGGGAAGAAGTAACCTTCAGTGCTTCCAGCTCCCTCCATCTCCCCACTGGCTGAACTGACAGGTCCACATTAGGGGAAGGGTTACCAGCAATCACCTCCAATAAGCAATGCTATAAAAATGCTTTGTTTATTGCTGCATGGAAATCTATGCAGCTTTTGTGCATATTCTATGTGACCCTTATTAAACTTGGCCGCTGGCAACCCTAGCTGGGAGCTGTCATTCCACACCAGCAGATAGGCTGAAGGTTGCTTATCCCTGCTGCGGGCTTTCCTGCATGTTGCCGATAAAGTGAAAACTCATTAAAGGGCCCCTATACCTTTATTTTGTAATGAAAATGAACATGTAGGGTATAATTATTTCTTGTTACTTCCCTCTAGCATCTATGAAAGAGTTGGTATCACAGCTTGCAGATTTTCCCAAACCAGCCATTGTTTCCTAGGCCGTCTGACTGACCACAAACGCCCCATAGCTCTTCTTTTGTGTTATAATTTCCTAAGAGCTGTCAATAGGTTTACAACAATATTCATAACCCCACTTAAATGCCAGTGTCCCAATCCCAGCCCCCATTCCACCATGCCCATTAGCTAAATTAGGCAAGTTACTTGATTTTCTGTAACTTGGACATCAGGTTGCTTTCAGGAAGAAAACTAGAAATCTAGCAATAGGATTTTCTGCTCTCGGAGCCCGAGAGCCGGATATATGTCTACAAGCATGACTGTCACGTTGATTGCATGGCACTTGAAGCATCCCTCGTCGCCCTTAGGCACTGGCCATAAGTACACTCGGCACAGAGCATATGGACACGTAATATCTGCATCTATGCATTTTTATATATGATATTCTGCTGTGTATGTGTATAAGGGCTGAAGATGAAGAACTAACATTGACCCATGGTTGGCTCAAAAAAAACAAGTGCACCATTGTTGTAACCCTACCAGATCAGTCCATTATTTATCAGGTTTTTATATCTATAAGGATATATATCTGTATCCATATTCGTTATGAGTATTGGTTTGTGGTTAGCCTTTGTAAACTTTGCTATAGCAAAACAGGGGAGCACTCACCAGATGGGTTGAACTGCAACTAGGTACTCCGTGCTGCAACGTCTCAAAAACGCCCCCGATCCAGGCAAAACTCAGTGAAATATAGATAAACTGTGGACGGAGCACAGGAGCATCCTTCCATAAAATATTACTTTTATTCAAACGATTAAAACCATCAAGGAATTAGGCACCCACAGCTTTACGCGTTTCATGGCTTCTCGCCACTTCATCAGAAGCTACTGATGAAGTGGCGAGAAGCCATGAAACGCGTAAAGCTGTGGGTACCTAACTCCGTGATGGTTTTAATCGTTTGAATAAAAGTGATATTTTATGGAAGGATGTTCCTGTGCTTCGTCCACAATTTATCTATATTTAATTGAAAACTTTGCTGCTTTCTGACTTATTGAATTGTGAATATGGTACAAACCAACCCCCCATTTTAAAGTTGATTTAAACGTGAAACATCAATTGATAGTTGGTAGACTTACTCAGAGCAGTGGTGCCAGGGTGACCAGATCACTTGAAAATTCAAGGACACATCTAAAAAATCTGAATTGGTTGCAGTTTATGCCCTGCAACATGTATTTTTTTTAGACTTGTCCCTGTATTTTCAAGTTATCTGGTCAGCCTAGTCTGAGCACTTTGCATTCATTTCCTGGAGATATTAGAAGTTTTAGACAGTTTAAGACTCCTAATACCAGGCTTCCAGCTCAACATCTCGCTTTATAAGATCAGAGTGTCAGTGACTGTGTTTTTTCTATGCACTTCCTGTAAAGGGAGAGAGAGATGATGAGCTAAATGTCTGGTATTAAATGGCTAATTTCTCACTAAAAATACAAAATCAACATAAGATGCAAAAGTTTAGCATATTAGATTTGGAGTTCTGTGACCTTTGGCCTCTGCTAATGTGGTTGTGGCAGTGTCTGGTGCTTAGGCTTGCCACCTTTTCTAGAAAAAATACTTCTTATAATTTTATCTTTTTTGCCTATTACCATTTGCAGCAGGCATCATTTTTACTGGCCAGGCTGGTAAAATACCAGCCAGGTGGCAACCCTAATACTTCCTCTAAACCAGGGGCCCCAACCTTTCTTACTCGTGAGCCAAAGTCAAATGTAAAAAGACTTGAAGAGCAACACAAGCATCATAAAAGTTCATGGAGGAGCCAAATAAGGGCTAAGATTGGCTATTAGGCAGCCTCTATTCACACTATCAGCTTACAGGGGGCTTTATTTGGTAGGAAATCTTGTTTTTATTCAACCAAAAGTCAGTAATTTAAGAATAACTACCTGGTTTGGGGGCACTGAGAGCAACATCCAAGGGGTTGGGGAGCAACATTTTGCCCCCGAGCCACTGGTTGGGGATCACTGCTCTAAACTGATCACAAATTAAGAAAAAGTGAAATATTAGCTCTGCACACTGTACTCTGCGCCTGATCTGAAGTAGTTGTAAACTATGCCTTAAACTATTGCCTTCACATCCATACACAGTGGCTATAGGTCCAAGACAATTTGGTTCCTTCCATTTACAATATTTACAATAGTAAATGAAGCACAGGTTGTTTTGTTAAAAAGGACAGGGGAAGGTTAAAAGAGCAATCATGATTGGATGACAGGGGGATTTGCCCTGTATTGCTTTTGACTTTGGAAACAATGTAGGCAAGAAGCCAGTTGATTAACAGACCTGTCTTGGCTAGAAGAGAACTGACGTGCTATACTATATATAAGTGTCGAGTGTCAGAAGCAGCAGTGCAGAAAGATATGGGCATATACGGCTTCCAATATCAGTTAAGTTTACAAATAGCTTGGGCCATGGAAAATGTGTGTTGAGTGCATATTGGAAGGTTACTTAGATTGACATTTCCTTGATAGGTATATTAATAAAGCTCCCATTGTTAATGTGCTGAGTGAACCAGGATGGTTCTCCTGGCTTTAGGGGTATCAGTGGTACCAGGCTCTTTTAGTTTACTTGTATAAATAAAAAGTGATTTGCTAAGAGACCTTGGGCATAAGGGTTAATGGGGACTGAGAGGAAAGGATCATGATCCGGAGGGCAAATAATTGAAGAGCGGAAAGGATGTTGCTGTAAGGGGTAAATCAGGGCTGGATGAAGCTGTTGCTGCAAATGTCTTCCTCTATTGAAAATGCTTCTTCCCAGAGGGCCCGCAGAAATGTCAGGAGGTTCTCCTGTATCTGGCTCCTCTTATTAGACTTCATGCTGAAAAAGGAAGAGGCTGCAAGAGGAGGTTATTAGACGGGTGGGGGTGCCCTTTAGATGCTTTGTCTCGCTCTGCTCTGCACATAAAAGCTGCAATACAAAGACATACATTTAATACTCTACAATTTGTGAAATTAACATATCAAAAAAGTGGGATAAAGAAAAAGTAATAAATTCCAAATAAATGAATGAGATGAAAAGCTTCAAAGGACTCTGTTTCTAAATCATTCCCACCAACCTTGGTCAATCTCTCCCTCCGAGAGGGTGGGGGAGTGGGGATTGACTTATAGACAGAAGTGGCAAAACAGGCCTCCGTTTAGAGAGCTGGGTGCTGCCATTGCCCAACAAATAGACCCTAGTTGCTATAGATCCTGGTTTGCCAACATATCATCCTCCCATGCCCCTGCCGTAAGTGAATGGTTGCTAGAGGGCTACAGGCTGGACTTTCCCCTTAATACATATGTCTTTATTCAGTAAAACAATATGCAGCTTGTATTTTACAGTGGTTATTATTTGGCCAAAGTTATGCAGAGGGGCTGGGGCCATTGCAAATACCCCCTTTGCTCTCCCCTAAATCAGGCATTTTTAAATATGGAAAATAGGAGATATATAGATGATTGCATTTGTAAGGGTATTATACCCCGAAGCACTTACAGTCTAAAGGTGGCCATACATGGGCAGATATATGCTAGCTATTTGGGTCCTTCAGGCCAATGTATGGAACCTTCTGACAGGCATTGCCAACTGATATCTGGCAATCGGCAGGCTTAAATTTCCTGTTAGATTGTGGACCTCATTGATGCATTCCTTGCTCTTACTTCTCATGTTTCCTTCCTAGGGCCAAACGATCACATTAGCACAATATTGCCGACCCAAGGTGGGCATATCGGGGGAAAGATTCGCTCATTTGGCGACCTCGCCAAACAAGCAATTTTTATCACACGTGGCCACTTTAGTGCTTAGCAATAGTGCTTATTGTAGGTGTTTATCAATACATCAGACTCTGCAAGGAGTCTAGAAGGACCACTGCCTTGGCTTCATTTGTTGTTAGGTTTTGACTGCATTTATCCACTTGCATTTTATTGGGCAAAGTTAAAATATAGAGAGAAGATTGGAAGGTTGTGTGCGCCTCCATCTGTTGTGCAAGTGCAGTGTCCAAGATCCCCTGAACCCCGCAGCAACCATGAGGAATAGATGGTCTTTAGTGTGTGAGTAAGCACTTGGATGCTAGTTGAAAAGATGGGTGAAAGTCTTAAGGTGGCCATACACTAATTTCAGCTGCTGATATCGGTCCTTTAGACCAATTCAGCATCTTATCTGTCCGTGTATGGGCACCACCGATGGGCCTCCTTGACCGACATCTGGCCTAAAATTGGCCCCAGGGCCAAATTTTAGAATTAGCCCAGTATCACCCATCTTAGGAAGCATATTGAGAGAAGATCCGCTGTCAAGTACACAGAGGCCCAAACAGCCTCCACTAGCCCAATAAATAGTGACTGTCTATGGCATCTTACAGCAGCCCCTCTGGCATTTGCCAGAACCTACAGACTGCCAGTCTGGGACAGTCCTGGAGCAAAGCTCTATTGGAAGCTGTGGCTTGCAATAGCGGCACAGTAATCCTTTTCCAACATATTGTATATGCTTAATATTATATGGGATGCTTGCCAGATCAATGGCAGGCTCTGCAACTTTTATGGGTAAGGAAAAGTAGCGTGCTAATTGAAGCAGAGCTGTTGGTGACCCCCTAGTGGCCACCAGGGGTGCTATGGTTCTTATTGCCTGAAGAGGCTTCTTTCTGTTGCATCTCTGCTGCCAATTTCTATTTAAGAACTGCTAAAAAAAGTTCTGTGCAATTAATGCAACATATTTTTATTTTTACTACCTTATTTTAAGGAAATAATTGAAATAAGCATCTGGACCTATTTCCCTTTAACTTTGATCCTTAACGTCAAATAGAAAAGGGCAGTATGGGGCTGCACCATAGGAAGGACTTGTGAGGTGAATGAGGCCAAGAACAATTATTCAGGAGTTAGAATCATAAAGACCAAAGATAATTAGGGCGCCAATAAGAATCTTGGCATCCTGTTTCACGCAAGGTCACACTATGGAGATGTTTCAGGGATGAAAGTGACAGGATTTTGAAAGTGATTGGATGTGGGTATAAAGGAGAGGGCAGAGTGAAATGGCGCTGAGCCTGGAATGTGGCAGCGTTTTGTGATGTTAACACTAATGGATTCTTCCCATTCATTCCATTCTTTTCTTTATCCATGGATAAGGAAGGAATCAATATTCATAGATGGGGGCATCAAAGAGAATGGATGAAGCCAGGTGAGGTTGCCTTTAGAGACATGCAAATAGAGATAACTGCCCTTGACCTCAAACATAGAGGAGTTGTGCATAGTAGGGAGATGGTGCCTATAATAGCAGTGAGATAATAGCCTCTGGGAAGGGACTGTGGCTGTGGGATTATTATTAACATTTATTTATAAAGCACCAACATATTCCGCAGCGCTGTACAATAAGTGGGTTTCATACATTGGACATCCAGAGTAACATATAAAGCAATCAATAACCGATACAAGAGGTGAAGAGGGCCCTGCCCAAAAGAGCTTACAATCTACAAGGAGAAAGGGTTGAGACACAAGGTGTGGGAATGGGCATGACCAGAGTTGGGAGAGGTGGGGCACAGGGTATTGCTTTTAGCAGCACACTGAGGTTATGTTAAACTAGATTAGGGTAAGCTTCTCTAAATAAATGTGTTTTTAGAGATCTCTTGAAGGCAGAGAGATTGGGAGAAAGTCTGACAGTTTGTGGGAGCGAATTCCAGAGAAGGGGGGCAGCCCTTGCACAGTCTTGAATGCGAGTGTGTGAGGAGGGAATGAGAGAGGAGTTGAGGAGCAGGTCAGTAGAGGAGCGTAACAAGCGGGTTGGATGGTACCTACAGATAAGTTCAGAGATGTAGGGTGGGGCAGAGTTACGAACTGCTTTAAATGTGAGAATCATTAGTTTGAATTTTATCCTGGATGGTAGGGGAAGCCAGTGCAAGGATTGGCAGAGTGGCATGGCAGGGGAGGAGTGGCTGGAGAGGTGTATGAGCCTGGCAGCAGTATTCATTATGGACTGGAGAGGGGACAGACTTTGGAGGGGAAGGCCAATTAACAGGGAGTTACAGTAGTCCAGGCGAGATATTATAAGAGAGTGAATAAGAATTTTGGCAGCATCTTGGGTGATAAATGATCGTATTTTGGAAATATTTCTTAGGTGAAAGTGACATGATTTGATAAGTGATTGGATATGAGGAGTGAAGGACAGGGCAGAATCAAGGATAACCCCAAGGCACCGGGCCTGGGAAGATGGGGTGATGGTAGAATTGTTAACCGTTATAGATACCTCGGGAACACTGTGGGCGTTGGATGGGGGAAAGAGAACCAGTTCAGTCTTAGAGAGGTTTAATTTAAGGTAACGTTGGGACATCCAAGTGGAGATAGCGGACAGGCAGGAAGAGACGCGAGTTAGAAGCTCTGGGTTGAGATCAGGAGAGGAAAGATAGATCTGAGTATCATCAGCATAGAGGTGGTACTGAAAGCCAAAAGAATTGATTAATTTGCCAAGTGAGAAGGTATAGAGAGAAAATAGTAAATGGCCCAGGACAGAGCCTTGAGGAACCCCGACAGAAAGAGGCAGGGGAGAAGATGATTCCCCATTGTAAGAGACACTGAAGGATCGATCTGAGAGATAAGATGAAAACCAGGATAAGGCAGTGTCACGAAGGCCAAGAGAGTGGAGAGTCTGGAAGAGAAGAGGGTGATCCACAGTGTCAAAAGCAGCAGAGAGATCGAGAAGTATTAGTAGCGAGATAGCAGGTATAGTAGGGATAGCAGGTATAGTAGGGAGAGATGGTGCCTATAGTAGCAGTGGGATAATAGCCTCTGGGAAGGGACTGTGGCTTTGGGATAGCAGATGTAGTAGGGAGAGATGGTGCCTATAGTAGCATTGGGGGGATAATAGCCACTGGGAAGGGACTGTGGCTGTGGGATATCAGGTATAGTAGGGAGAGATGGTGCCTATAGTAGCATTGGGGGGATAATAGCCTCTGGGAAGGGACTGTGGCTGTGGGATAGCAGGTATAGTAGGGAGAGATGGTGCCTATAGTAGCATTGGGGGGATAATAGCCTCTGGGAAGGGACTGTGGCTGTGGGATAGCAGGTATAGTAGGGAGAGATGGTGCCTATAGTACCAGTGGGATAATAGCCTCTGGGAAGGGACTGTGGCTGTGGGATAGCAGGTATAGTAGGGAGAGATGGTGCCTATAGTAGCAGTGGGGATAATAGCCTCTGGGAAGGGACTGTGGCTGTGGGATAGCAGGTATAGTAGGGAGAGATGGTGCCTATAGTAGCAGTGGGGGGATAATAGCCTCTGGGAAGGGACTGTGGCTGTGGGATAGCAGGTATAGTAGGGAGAGATGGTGCCTATAGTAGCAGTGGGGGGATAATAGCCTCTGGGAAGGGATTGTTGCTGTGGGATAGCAGGTATAGTAGGGAAAGATGGTATATGGGCTTGAAAGAGTACAACTTTTCTGTTTTTTCCAGTTTGGCGAGATTCTATAATAGGTCACCTAAGATAATATAAACTATCTGTTGGTTAAGTATTCATTCTGGGGGTATAGTTTTGCTTTAAATAACTAAACATGGCCTTGATACCATCTCCTTAGCTTAAAAAAAAGGCCTTTGTGATATAAACATCTTACACGTGATACATAACTTGTGTTCAGAGGTATGACTGGTTTACAGAGTGAGCTTACTGTGAGCCAATGGGATTTTGTTTAGATGGGGCCATATTCTCAGTGGAAAGCCAGAGGGCAAGGTGTCAAAAAGAGAGTCAAAGAGAAATCATCATCTCATTCAGTTGATGTATTTTTTACTGGAGAAAAACTGCAAGTAATGTGCAATGAATTTCAGCAGCAAATTCTGTGTCCTGGCCTTTCAGCTGGAAGATGCCAATAC
The DNA here is from genome assembly GCF_000004195.4 of Xenopus tropicalis. Taxonomy (NCBI): domain Eukaryota; kingdom Metazoa; phylum Chordata; class Amphibia; order Anura; family Pipidae; genus Xenopus; species Xenopus tropicalis. Next base: position 107,058,238 of record NC_030683.2, on the reverse strand, counting down.
AAAAGATGGGGGGGGGGTTTATATAATTCCACTTTAGTCTCCCCTCCCTGTCTGTAGGATTCTTACTCTGTGAGTCTAATACACTGCTTTTCAATTGGCCCCTTGTTGTTACACTGCCTGTGGTTTAATGTGAAAGTTGCTGATTTACACTGCATCCCATTTGCTTAAATAGAACTAAACGGTCATTGTGAGAATCTGTTTATTTCATGTGGGACTGTTCATCCTGTTGCCGTTTAGCTCCTGGTAAAATTCAAAGCACTGCTGCCTGGCAGCCTTGGGGTCCTGAGTTTGATTCTTACCCAGACTCAATCTGCAAGAAGTTTGTATGTTCTATTTGTGCTTGCAGGGTATTTTCCTGTGTTAATCTGCTTTTCTCCCACACGTAAAATATACACACAGGTTAATTGGCTCCAGATACACATGTGTGTAAATTGTTTGATAGGAAGGATTAATAACCAATCTTTATAAAAGCACTGCATAATATGTCAGCCTACATATATTATATACCTGCTATCCCACAGCCACAGTCCCTTCCCAGAGGCTATTATCCCACTGCTACTATAGGCACCATCTCTCCCTACTATACCTGCTATCCCACAGCCACAGTCCCTTCCCAGAGGCTATTATCCCACTGCTACTATAGGCACCATCTCTCCCTACTATACCTGCTATCCCACAGCCCCAGTCCCTTCCCAGAGGCTATTATCCCCCCACTGCTACTATAGGCACCATCTCTCCCTACTATACCTGCTATCCCACAGCCCCAGTCCCTTCCCAGAGGCTATTATCCCCCCACTGCTACTATAGGCACCATCTCTCCCTACTATACCTGCTATCCCACAGCCACAGTCCCTTCCCAGAAGCTATTATCCCCATTGCTACTATAGGCACCATCACTCCCTACTATACCTGCTATCCCACAGCTACAGTCCCTTCCCTTAGGCTATTATTCCACTGCTACTATAGGCACCATTCTTTCCTACTATACCTGCTTTCCCAAGCTACAGTCCCTTCCCAGAGGCTATTATCCCCACTGCTTCTATAGGCACCATCTCTCCCTATTATACCTACTATCCCACAGCCCCAGTCCCTTCCCAGAGGCTATTATCCCCACTGCTTCTATAGGCACCATCTCTCCCTACTATACCTACTATCCCACAGCCACAGTCCCTTCCCAGAGGCTATTATCCCCACTGCTACTTTAGGCACCATATCATCTTACTATACCTGCTGCCCCACAGCCACAGTCTCTTCCCAGAAGCTATTATCCCCACTGCTACTATAGGCACCATCACTCCCTACTATACTTGCTATCCCACAGCCGCAGTCCCTTCCCAGAGGCTATTATCCCCCCACTGCTACTATAGGCACCATCTCTCCCTACTATACCTGCTATCCCACAGCCACAGTCCCTTCCCAGAGGCTATTATCCCCCCACTGCTACTATAGGCACCATCTCTCCCTACTATACCTGCTATCCCACAGCCACAGTCCCTTCCCAGAGGCTATTATCCCACTGCTACTATAGGCACCATCTCTCCCTACTATACCTGCTATCCCACAGCCACAGTCCCTTCCCAGGGGCTATTATCCCCACTGCTACTATCGGCATCATCTCTCCCTACTCTAACTGCTCATAGAACAGCAGCCTTTAACCCAGATAGGATTTCCAGGTATGCCAGTCTTCACCAATATATTTCAAACTTTGCAAACCAGTTCTGATGGTCATTTTCTCTGTTTGCAGTGCTCTTGCATGGAAATCTCTCTTGGTGTCATGTAGAACAATGCCATTTTGCTTATAGCTCTCTTTCGTTTTATAGCTGCAATCCTTGACGACCAGACTGTGTGTGGCCGTGGTGAGAGACTGGCACTTGCTCTTGCCCGTGAACATATCAACAGTCACACACAGGGATCGGCCAGCGGACGCGTGGAGGTTGAGATCTTTGAATTGCAGAAAGACAGCCAGTACGAGACAACTGACACAAGTAAGTGTGGAACTAACTCTATTCAGAACAATCTGAGTCAGGGTTGTGTATATGTAAAGTACAATGATTACCAATTCTTCATAAATGGAGGATAACAAGTTCAAATTGTTCTAAACACTGGATTGGCTCAATTTCTCCTTTTGTATTTACTTCAGAAAACAGAGCAATTGCTCGTGACTCAGAGAGAGAGAAATATGTAAAACAAATTGAAAATTATTATTGTAGATATGATATAGATTGGTGCTGTCCAATTCTTACATCTATTGAACTGCTTAATGTATGTATTACTAGCTCTTGGGCCATATTGCTTGATGATGATGATACAGAAGCAAGTCTGTGGAACACTAGAGAAGGTTGGACAGCACTGGGTCGGCAGTCTTCCTTTCGTACATTTTTGTTCTATATAGAAGAGGTTATTATTATTAAAAAAGTGCCTAGATATTCTGCAGTATTGTGTAATAGATGGGTTTATACATGAAACATAAAAATTACTTACAAATACTGATCATTACAGGAAGTAAATGGGGTTTAGCTCAATTTAGCTTACAATCAAAAAGACATTTAACTGTAAAACATAGGAGCCACTGACACCAGCATTAGAGAAAGCAGAATAAGAAGAGAAAAGTGACTTTTATAGTTGGCAGGCAGTAGGGTGGCTATTGCTATTCTTATTGCTGTGTCAGTAGAAAGCAATTGTTTAATGCAAGGCTATAGAAAAATATGAGTAATGTTCTGCACTTCTATGCACTCAACCACCCATCACTGCAAGGATAGTGGATATGGTTGAGCTGCATGGTTCTGTAAGCACAGGATTAACTGGGCTACATTAAACTCCCAAAAGTGCCAAGTTCCTGATTACCATTTAAGTGCTATAAACAGGGAATTCCTTACTTGTAAAACTTTTATTGTAATGAAAGTGTAGGAAAATATTCTTCTTGTGGGATTGGGTGGTCCCTTTACCTAACAAACAGATGTCTTTAAGAAAGAGTGCTCCAGCAAATGGCAAAGGTTGAAGATAGTAAGAAATGGGAATAGAAGACAAATAGCCTTTATATAGAATAGTCTCTTAAACTACAGGATTGTCCATCATTTAAATAAGTCACGTTATTGTTGTTGTTGCATATCTCCTGCTTTTACAATGAATGTTTGCAGTGATGTGACTGGTATGGTGGAATGGTACTGCTTTCTCTGAGAGGGATGCATAAAAAGTTAGTGTTTGGTTAAACTGAGCAAGTGTTGCTCCATTTTCTTGGTAGTGTGGCCACTGTGCCCCACAAACTGTGGGGTAAGGTTTTTGGGGCAATGCCTGTTGGCTGTGCAGGATATTGGAAGCCCAGCTTGAAGACCAAGGAGACCGTGTCTTGTTTGTGAAATACATGTGTTTAATGTAGGATCATGGGGAAACTCTGTCCGATCCTGCACACTTGAGCTTAAGCACTTGCTTATGATGTGCATGTATGTGCCTCAACATGGCTCACCACACAGGGAGCTCTCTTCTGGTGCGGGGGGCCAGAATGCTTGACTTGAGCCTTTTTTTACTTTTGTTCTGTTCTGTTAGTCTCCGGTTTGGGAAACTGTAGCTGATAAGTGCTCCTTCAGCAAAGGAGAGATTCATTGCTCAGTTATAGCTTCAGAAATGGTTTCCATGTATCAATGTAAATGATTGATTATATCAATGTTTTCGCTGGATCTGTGGATCAATGTATGTGAAACAGTGTATCAGTAGTTTTACTGATGTTATGGCACAAGGATTCTTCACCTATGGATGAGCACCCAAAATGAGTCTCCATCCTGTGTTGAGTGGATTTATGTGATTTCCTTAATAATGTTAATGCCTTTCTAAAACTACATTTTTGGGTTGCAATGCAGATTTTTTAACTTTATTCAGGTCCCAAAAAAAAAGAGGTTAAAAAGTGCTGCCCTGTACATTCTAAAGCAGTAATGGGCAAGGCTAACTTCTAATTACTCCCATTATGCCACTGGCAGTTCTGTACTGTTGGTATGAATTTCTACCAACAGCACAACAATTGGCAGGGCTTCCTAGGCATGAATGCTGCAATTTGTAGGTACAGCTACAGGGCCACAGTTTGAACATGCTTTTTCAATTTTATTTTTTGAATTGGGCCAAACTCCTTCCTTTATTGTTGATGATTGGCCTACATAGGTCCGTGATAGAGACAAACACACTAGTATAGTGACCCCTCCTGTCTGTGGGTCCGTCCCCTGCTCGTTCTTGCAGCTTGCTAAAATACCATTTAGTATTTCTTATTGATTTTATTTTAAATGACAAGAGGGAATTGTACTGAGAAGGTAAACAAATAAATCTGTCATGCAGAGGGAGACTAAGGAGTTTCACTATTTTTATTGCTGAACACGATTGTTGCCTCATACCACAATAGTTAATGAGAGTGCCAATGGTATGGCTGGAATTCAGATTAAGGAGGTTCTCCAAGCAAACTTGTTCCATTGTGAAAATCACTTGTGGAGTGGAGCCCTAATGGTGATTAAAGGGACACCATTGTATTTCTCAAATATTTTTCTTTTTACAACATAAAATTTGTAATCCCTGTCTTTTGCCAGTAAATTTGTAATCCCTGTCTTCCTTGACCCTCCCCACTGCCCAATTACCACTTATAAGCACAGGCCTGTCTCTGCTCTCCATTCCCTTGCTCAAACCCACTCTGGTTTTTCTGCCCCATGCACTTATTTTCCCACCATGCCAGCCCATTTTCCTACCCCATGACATTATGGCCCTGCCCACCCCAGCCTAAAGGCTGGTAAAAGAGATAGCAGCAGTTCTTGTACACAGGCCAGGTATACAACCAACCAATAACGTTTTTAATATTAAAGTTTATTATATAATTTTTAATTATGTTCAAAGTACATGTAAAGAGTATTTCATTCGGGGGCCCCAAAAAGAAAACTTGCAGGGCCCTTGCCTATCTTGCCCCATCTTAATACTGGAGAATACATACCTCCCAACTGTTCCGCTTTTTCACGGGACAGTCCCTCTTTTGGCAGCTCAACCAACAGTTCCGGATTCTTACTGAAAAGTCCCTCATTTCCCTGCACTGAGGCTAAAAAAGATACAAATTTACTTAAAAGTAGCTTTTGACAGAGAGCCAAGAAATCTTAATGAGCGTCACCCGCACTGAGATTTTGTTTCTCAATTTTAATTAAATAAGTAGCTTTTGGCAGAGAGCCCAGAAAGGTAAAAATCCCCCCTGCACTGAGATACAATTGTAACTAATAAGCTAATGGGTCTTTTGGGGGAACTGAGACTTGCAGCTTAGGACAATTTCACCTTTTTCCAGCCAAACTGTAATAACACATAAAACAGGACCCCAAAACCCCCAGAAATGTGTTCAAACTTAGTCAAATTTAGGGAAATGAGAGTGGTATTCAGGGGGTGTGTTCGCAAAAATAGGTGTGGTCAAAAATTGCAACGCTGCACGCAGCATTTATTTTGTCTCTCTTTCCGTTTTGGGTTGGGGAGTGTGCATCATGTGCAACTGTGCAATTAGTGTTGGCGAGGGTAGTCCTAGTGGGCCCTGAGGTACCCAGTACTGTACTGATTGTGATGCTCTAGATCAGCAGCAGATAAAGAGGACAGTGATCTTCAGTAAATATTTTCTTTTTTATCCCCAAATGCGTCCTTCAAATATTCCTGCCAAATTATCTCAAGGCTACTGTACCTACGAAGAGCCTTTGCCTTATTAAAGGTCCTTCCAAATTCAAGTATTTTACAGCATCTCCCCTTATTGATATGCCAGAGCAGTTACCACTCCAATGATATCCCAGGGAGTTGGAAGCTAAAATCTACCATAAAGGGGTGGGGGGGAGACTTGTTTTTTGGAAATCTGTTCATAAGATTTACATTATAAACATCTGAAGTAAGTGATGTTCCAAAATAGAATGAATACATTTATATAGAAAATGCGTGTTTTCTACTTGTCATATTGTTACATTACATTGGCTGTTTGTAAAACATTCAGGCGTTTCAGTCAGTGTACACTTTAGATTATTAGAGGTTTCTCATTAAGATCTGAGAATAGTTGCCATAGTGACACTGGTGGTACAGGCTCGGGGCCTGCTCTTTAAGGCATGTGAAATCACAGACCGACGCATGGCGCCTTCATTTCTCATGTTGGGGATGGTGCAAGAGGCATCAAATCATCCCTGTGTCCCAAAACAACAGATTCTAAAGCAATTACCTTGGATGACATTTTGTGTATGATTTGAGAAAAGCAAGAGTCATACAAATAAACAGATCAGTTCTTATATATGTATTTATTTCTGAAGATTTCATAAGATCTAGTCACTTCATACATTTAGAAGATCTGTAAAACTGAAGGTCCCCCAAGGTTTCAGCCAAAAATGTAAAAAAATAAAAATATTTTTTTCAAATTCAGGTGGTGTGCTGACTGGACATAATTTGTTTTTTTTTAATGTTTTGTTTTAAATCTTTTAGCTTTGTTCAGCATCTCTCTGTTAACAATTTCAGCACCCTGGCAGTGGTATAAAACTGGAATATGTATAGGAAAGGGGCCTGAATACAAAGATAAGTAATAAAAACAATAATAATAATAACGATAACATTGTAGCCTCACAGAGTGAATAGTTTTTTCAGCTTCTGGTGTCTGTGAAAGTTGGAAGGAGGCAGAGGAAGAAGGCAACTAATTCAAAAAGAGTTAACTACCCCTTTAAAATTAGTCATTGTAGGAATTCACAAAAATAAACACAACAAAGTATCCGCAATCCACATAAACCTATGCTCTCATTTGTCTTATGTGTTTCGGCCAATTAAAGCTAAATGTGAATTGGTTGATATATGTTGCTGTGCTACAGGAGCTGTACTTGCGTATTTCTTATCTCCTTTAAGATTGTAAGCTATTTTGGGCAGGGCCTTATTTAGCTTTTGTATCAGGTATCAGTTTTATTTTTGTATGTAATCTGTATGTTTAGTTTATATACCTATTTATTGTACAACGCTGTGGAATATGGTGGCACTTCATAAATACATAATAATAATAGTAATAATAACAGCTATTCCTGTTATTAAACTTATGCCAGACAGGGCTGATTCTCAGAATGCGAATAAAAATGCAAACCAGGTATCAGCCTCTCCGCGCAGCTTTTGGATGTGCCTGTACCTGAGCCACTGCATTAAGGCGGATGCAGGCACTTGGACTGGATTTTGGCGCTAAAACACACAAATTCGCAGGCACATGGAAAGGCTGATGGGAGCATAGGGGCTGATTATTTGCACTAGCAACTGAACTAAGTATCATGATTGTGGGAGAAAAGCAAAACAATGTCTTTGATACTATAAGTTATAAGCATGCACTTATCCTCCTTTACGGGGGGGATATCCATCAGGAAAGTCATTTATCTAATGAAAAAAATACAAGGGAAATAATACAAATATTTTACTGTGCCTTTAAAACACATACATACTTAAACCCCCCTCAGCCTCCTACCTGCATTATCCCTAATGTTTCCTCTCCGCAAGCCTTTGCCGACTGACTTAATTGCAGGTCTAATTTTATTCGAAGAGACATTCTTTCCACCCACTCACCCTCCATGTTGTCGTTACCCACACTTCCATCCTGTTGTGACTTCTTTTTTGAGTGGCATGGAAGAATAAGATGTTCTCTCTGTATTCTCTCCACTGTCTCCTTTCATTTCCACCTTGAACCTGCTTGTTATTAATGTGTGTCTCTGGCTCACCCAATAGGCACGCTTTACTTGTTTTTTTTAAAGGGCCACAGTAATAAAAAATATGTAACTTACACGTTCGTGTTGTCAGACCATTCATTCCTGTATGCACTGCTCTGAAGATAATTCCTTTGGTGTAACACCTTGAATTTTAATGCACTGCATCTGTTAAATTCTTTCTCTTACTGTGGGCATCTCTTGTGTGTTGTAAATACAACCCTTACCCCACATCTTTTCTGTATTAGATCATGCAACACTGGGGTTCTGAGTTCAAGACTGAGTAGGTCACTCCTGATGAATTTGACCCCAGTGTGTGTGTTTCGTGTAGATGTAATAGGGCAATTAGTTTGTAACCTCCACTGGGATAGGGAATTATGTGAATATTAAAGAATGTGATTTACACTGCTGTGTAACATGTTAGCACTATATATAAATAATAATTAGACATATTAATGACTTAAGAACTCTGCAAATTATATAAAATATATATACATATATATGGTTATGCTAGTTGTATTGTTTTCTATAGCATCAAGGTGCCAATAACTTAGCTTGAAGTTTATTCCTTGTAAAAGTCTCCATTGTTTCATGGCTACAACCCCCATAGAATTTCTGTAGCGTGGAAAAAAACAAGGTGATGCAAAAGACAAGGCATTAAAACCGCTGTTAAGTTCTGCCTTGGACCAATAACCTCAGCCCCATAGGGACACCTACACAACGCTTACTAGCTACCCAACACTTGAGTCTTGTTCCAAAGGGAGCTATTACAGAACTATGTCTAGCACCGACTATTCCAGGTTTGTGGGATTCGTTCTTCTTACCCAGAGGTAGATGTTCCATTTTTGTTTTTACTGACTCTCATCCTTACAGGACACCAGTGCCATACCTCTGTTCCAGTGAATGATACTAATAGGGGTGCTTCTGTGCTAGCTGCCAGCTGAGACACCTTGTAAAGACACCAGATTCCCTAAGGCAATCCATTAGTAAACAGACATTTGGCTCATAGTTTCCTGGGGCATTTTTCTTTTTAGTTGCCTGATAAAAATAGGAAATACTTGCTTGTAAAATAGGAAACCAATGAGTACCAAAGAAAGTCTATACTCTTTATTCATATTTGAGGATCCCCATCTAATGTAGTATAAAAATGCCTCCTCTCTCCCCACTAGCTGGTATTCACAACAAACCCCACTTCCCTGTTAGCACATTGCAAACCTGCTTGTAACCCACTTGAGAAACTCCACCTATACCTACTGCTTGAACCTCTGAAGCAGTCCTCAGTGCCTTTTCCTGCTTTCTATTAGTAACTATGTGGAAAATGGGCAGTATACGGTCCCTAGGAATTTGCCACACTGGGTCTAGCCCTTCCCACAAAACCCAATCTGCTTTCCCCTCCAGAAACATGTCTACAGTATGGGGAACCACTAATTGCCAGCCATAACTAGTAACCTTGCCCACTTCTTCAGGCCTTCAGGCTTGTATAGTTCTTCCCTTTTACACAAGGATTGAGAATATGTGAATTCTGCACTTGTTGTTGAGCTACAGAATCCATTGCAGGGCACCAGTGACTAGCTAAAACTGATTGCATCTCTATGGAATATTATTAAGTTGAAAAATGAAACTTTTACAGAACTAAAATTATTTTGTGTCACAAAATAAATTCTTTAAGCTCAGAATATATTTATTACCTCGGTCAAGTGAACATTCTTCAACAATTTATGTAAGAATTATATATTGAGTGACTATAATTTGTGAACTTTGACAGCATCCATAGCCCAACAATGACTGGAGTTGTAGGTCATAACAGCAGGTGTGCAACATGACTAATTATCTTAACTTCAACCACTTCCAGGGTAACTTACATTGTGACTCAACATGGACACATCTGTAACCTATTGCTTAATTCGAGTAATACTTATTTTCCTTGCCACAATTGATCTCTCTGCACCTTTAATATCTTTAAATCTGCAGGTTTAACATTGTTGTAACCGGAACATTTCCCAATTCCCATCTTCTAGCTAAGGTCTCCCTCCTCATTTCCCTTTGACCTTGAGATTCTATCAAGGGTCTCCAGCCTCATTTATGTACACCTTGAGATTTATTCTGTGTCTTGCTCTTCCTTTTCATGCACCTTGATATTCTATCCATGGTCTCTACCTCTTTTCCCTGTTCAATGAAATTCTGTCCAAGGTTTGGAGTTTCTACTCCATTCCTTCACATTGGGTTTCTAGCCATTGTTTCCCTCCTCCTTTCCTCTATGTTTAATATTCAACTCAATTCTATTCCTGCACCTTGAGGTTATATCCCTGGTCACCCCCCCCCATCTTTTCTGTATCTTGAAATTCTGCCCAGGATTCCACCCTGCCATTCCCTGCAACTTTTGATTTTATCAAAGCTTTCAAGCCCTCCTTCAGTGCAATTCCACGATATTTCATTCCCTATAGCATACAGTTGCCTCTATTGATGAGCAAATGTTTTTGCCAAGGGTGGATTTGCAGTGAAATTCGATGTTCACCATTGATGAACTTTTCATGGCAAAAAATGCCCAATTGCTGTGAGAAAATACTTAAGAAGAAAAAATATACTTAAGAAGAAATGCCCATTGAGTTTAATGCATTTGGCATGAAAACAACTTTAGAAAAAAACCCATTAACTTTAATGTATGCGTAATAAAACCACCAATAAAACCCACCCATTGACTTCAATGCAATAGTGTAAGAAAAAATAGTGTAAGAAAAAACTTGAGAAAAAAAACACAGTGGAAACAAATGCCCATTTATTCACACTTTTTCACAATTTTTCCACAGTTTTACAAATTTTTCAGCAAAGCGAAATGGGACAGATTCATTTATCACAAATACATCTCTTGTATTCTCACTGCAGGCCCAAGTCTGGGGAATACTGTATTATGTATACAGCTGCCTACCATAGATTATGTCATAAAAATCTGTTGTACTTAAACACTTCATAGACCTGGCATAAATACATGTACAATAACATGGCAATTCCCTGTGTTTTGTAACTAAATGGAAATTAAAAGCTTTATGTAGTGTAGTATGGACACAGCACCTCTGAAGCCCTGCTATATTATTAAGTAACATCCAACATATACACAAGCAAGTGTAACCATCTAACAGTCTACATAGCAAGGCGACAGTGATCAAAGAAAGAATTTATTAAAGCTGGTGTTTGTTAAAGGGTTTATGTGCTGCAAAGTTGTGGAGAACACAGGGTACAAACAAAAAAGATAACAGGTGGAATATGACAAGAGTGTGGCAGAAAGGACATTGGGGGAAAGAAACCAGTGACAGTTGAGAATTACTTGTGGTGAGAGCAAAGATTCACAGTGAGAAAGAAGTCCAACAATTACAGACTGTGGGAGTGTAACAGGGCACTGGCAGTTGTGGTGAGAAAACTGGGAAAATGTGGTGGATCACATACTGACAAAAAGAGAGGGATGAGAGTGACAGAGAATTGCAAAAAAGGACTAGTGCCAAGAGCGAGTGATGGAGTCACTGTGGAAAGTGAGTTTGATGAGGTGATGGAGCAGCAGGAGACATAAAGAGAAGGAATCAAATCTAAGGGAGTTTGTCACAATGTTGGTGCACAAAATGTTGGTGCGAGGGAGGGGAGGAACACACATAAACTGTAGAAGAGAAAACAACCTGGAACAAGGAGAAAAAGCTGTAACAAAGAGGAAAAGCACAAAGGTACTTGGATGGGGAGAGGATGACAAAAAGGCAGTGAGAGGGCAGATGAGCACTTGAGGTCGGTGACAGTAGGGATAAGTGCAAAGGGACAGTGACAGAAGAGGGTGAAGCACAAATAAAGTGATGAAGGAATTAAGTACAAGTAGACATTAAGAATGGGGAGACAAGACAGGAAGACAAGGATAGTGGATGAAAACAGTGACAAACAGAACAAGAGAACAATGACAGGGGAAGAAAAAAAAAATGACTGGGACAATGGGGAAAAACCTACTAAAACTGGGGCAGAATGGAGAGAAGGAAAACAATTGGCCAGTGAAAAAAGAAGGGAGAGTGAGGCAAGGGGTCATAATGAGGAGGAGAATACAGTGCAACACAGAGAAGAAAAACAGGATAATAAGGAAAAAAAATAATGGTGGATTACGACAAGACAAGGTGGTTAGCACTGCTGTTGTGCAGTGATGGGGTCCTATATTAAATTCCAGCTAGAGCACTATCTGCAAGTGCAAGTGCATGTTCTCACTCATGTCTACATGGGCTTCCTCCAGGCACTCTGGTTTTCTGCCATAATTACATACATACATACAGGCAGGTTAAGTGGTTCCTAATAAAACTGACCATACCATGTGTGAGTGAGATAAGGGGCTTAGACTGAAAGTGCTACTGATGCAGTGAATGATGTATAATCTCTGTAAAACCTTTCTAATATTTTTGTACTATATAAATAAATGATAACAGTACAATTTGGACAGAGGGAGGAACCAAATTGTTATGGATGAGATACCAAGAGACGATTAGTGCTATAAGGTAAGTGACTGTACCTAGAGTATTAGTACTGAGAACAGGACAACGAGACAAAGACAAAAGATGGAACAATGAAGGAATCACAGCTTAAATGGCAATGTTAATGAATAATACATCTCCTTCTGTTTCTTTTCCTTTGAGCTTCTTTCCTTCCCTCTGTATTTTGCAGTGTGTCAGATTTTACCCAAAGGGGTGGTCTCAGTTCTTGGACCCTCAACCAGCCCAGCCTCTGCATCCACGGTCAGCCACATCTGCGGGGAGAAGGAGGTGAGAAAGCCTACATGTGAGCCCAGAGGTGTAGAAATCAGGGGTAGCTAAATGCCTAAACAGCTGTTGCTGAATTACAACTCCCGGAATCCTCTACCAGTTAAGTTGCTTGAGATGTATCTGGGATTTGTAGTTTGGCATCAGCAAGGGTGGCAATGGTTGTATCTGTCTGTTTCTCAGTGTTCATTTGTAAAACCTCTCTGTTTCTCTGTGTTCGTTTGTAAAACCTGTCTGTTTCTCTGTGTTCATTTGTAAAACCGCATTGCCCTTGCTGCATTCCCTTCTGTCTGTCAACACCTTTACTGCCCACATGGAAACATTTTGGCAACTGGCTGCAACATTCATTAACTCTTTCAGAGCATTTTCTACTACAAATTTGGTTCTGCATGTGCAAAATGTATTTCTTACTCTTCTTTGTGAAGCCCCTACCCAGTGACCAGGCTTCTACTCTTGGGTCCTCCTGCACTTTAACCTGCTCTTTAGAGACTGCATGTTACTAGCCAGGAAGGGCATATTTAGAATGCCAGCAGTATTTTTGTATAGCACAGTGGATCCTAAACTGTGGGGATGTCCCCCTAGCAGGGCCTGGAGTGGAGGCTTAAAGGCCTAGAATCGATGAAGATGTCTTGGTGACATCTAAGGATTATGACTGCCGACTCTCTGAGATACCCCCAAAGCCCCCAAAGATGTTTTCAGAACTATGGCTACTACAATACATTGTATGCTATAAGGGGGGCCCAGACCAAATAGTGAAACTTTAAACAAGAAAATCTGAAGACCACTGGCTTTATGCTACACCTTTTACCCCTAAGACTGTAAGCATTATAACATTGATTTTTGCTTGCACAGAATGTTCTCATGTTTGCAGGGGTGTAATGATATAGACAGCAGACCCAGCAGTTGCTTTTGATTTCCCATGAATACCTGCATTTATAAATATGAGTGGGAGCTGCTATATTGTTTACCTGGGGTAAGGTGTTTCTTACGGCAGTAATACCAGTACTGTGTAATTATTACTACTAGGAGACCTATTCTGTGACCGTATAATTACATGGAGAATGAATGCTTCATGAGGGACAAGCAGTGAATTTGCTAGGGACAATATGTATCTTTTTTCATACAAATATTTATTGTAAAACTTCTTCTGAGTCATTTCCTTTGCCTTATTTTATAATGTCATATATCAGTCACTAAGCGAATGGATTCAGTTAAAAGCCCTAAACCCTGCAGTGATGGGATAGGGAAATGATGACCACTATGGTCTGTTATAAAGAGAGGTAGGATCTCAGCCATAAAGCACAGCACAATTGCTGCAGAACATACAGAATAAATGCCATCAGAATGGGAGGTAGAACAGTGGATAAATATAAGGCCAGATTGCTCTGTTTATTTCTTGCTGCTCCTGCTTAACCTTCCTTCTATACAAACACATCAGTGCTGCAGAGGAAATAGAGAGTATTAAGGGACTGTTTTTTGCCTCGTTAGGATTATTGTTTAATCATAGTCTTTTGGGAGAGATGTTGTTTGTATGAATAATATAATTATATGATAATGTCTTTGCATCTTCATGTCCTCCCCTTGTTTTCCCCCAGGTCTTTTCTCATCATTCCATTTCCAGTTCTGTCCCATATGACAAATTTCTCCCATTATCCCACCCCCTCATGTTGGCTTCCTCCCGTTTCCTGCAAACATCATTTAACCTTAAGGCTCTTCCTTCAGTTTGCATTGTCTCTTCTAATCACAGTCTCTTATGTTCCATTTACTCTTTGTCTAATTCTTCTATATGTATCTCTTGACCCCCAGATCCCTCATATAAAGGTGGGTCCAGAAGAAGCTCCCAAGCTCCAATATCTGCGGTTTGCTTCGGTCAGCCTGTACCCCAGCAATGAGGACATCAGCCTAGCAGTGTCACATATCCTGAAATCCTTCCACAACCCCTCTACCAGCCTTATCTGTGCCAAGGCCGAATGTACGTGGCAGTATACAGTATATTACAGTGCCAACACTACTGATATCATAGTGAAATATGGATGAGCTAAAGGGAATTGTCCTAGGGTGAGGCCAACTAGAAATTGGGCTCACTAGGAGATCCTTTGGAACTTTGGTAGGCCAGTCCCACTCTGGAACACTACTAGCAGAATTTGCAGAGGTGGTGCTGGTAGGCTCATGAGCTATTGTACATTCAATGCTTTTAGCTGGTCAGTCAGCCCTTTTTCTATATCTCTGTGGAATATAGTTACCTGGCTGGAATTAAACTAGAATTGCCCCACCTCTAATTTTACGCATGGATCACAGTTTTCTCCTAAATTTAGATACATTTAAAAACCACCAAGGTTTTGATTACTCTGCCTTTGTTTATCTTTCTTATTTTACCTACTCTGCTAATTAGCTCAAGCAAACAATGATTAAACATTGTCATCTAGCTGGAGGATCTGTGACTTTTTTGACTTTGTGCTGTTCTACCATCTGTTCTACAGATGGATAGACTATCAAGCATAAAACATGACAGGCCTGCTGTTATTCTTTTTAGAGGAAGTAAGTAGGAAACGGTCCCATTCCATTCTTGGGGAGAAAGGCACATTTCCATACTGATGACAATGTATATTTAAATATGTAAAAAAGATATAATTGTTAAGCATAAGTAAAATAAGTGCCAGTGTTCGGGAAAGACTATAAGGATAAGAAAGTGTATAAAGAAGCTTTGCATATCCTGCACTGCTACACCCTGATCTTTAGCCTTCTAATTAATTATCATATAGGTGCTCACAGAGCAGCTAGTCCATATGTGCCTCTGACCTCCCATTGTGTAAGGCTGTATGATTAAAGAGATTTAAAAGATGACATATATAATAGCAGAGAGGAGGCTGAAGCGAGTCTGGTTTAGGGATATAGAAAGTAACTGTCCAGAGTAGATAAGTATCTACATCTTTATAACATCCAAGAGCCAGTGATAACCTGCAAAATGTATGCATATAAATAGTCCTTAATGTTACATTTGGTACTTAGGGCCACTTGACTCATTGCAGCTTCTTTCATTATAATGTGCCCCTTCAGCAAAGTATGAGGATATTAGAGTTCCAGGGCTGTAGGGCAGCATGGACACAGGAGCTTGACCACCTCATTTGGCAATCGGTGCATGTATGTAATTGGGTATCCATACTGTTCATGTACAGAAAGGTGGAACATATGGTACCAGTGTGGGACTGGAATGCCAGGGGCCCACCAGAAAACCTTAGACCATGGGCCCACTTTCCAAACAATTTTTCATTCGCTTCTTACTCAGTCTCTATATTTTCCTAGTTTTTTTTTATCTTTGCATACTATAATATATTCTTCTATATATTTAGTTGCTTTGTTCCCATAGAAAATGAATTAGGCCAAATGGCTAGAAGTAGGAGGGCCCACCTGGGAATTTTCCTTGTATCCCTGTGGGCCAGTCCAAAATGTATGGTACTACTCCCCCAACACCACCAGCAGATTTGACTGCTATCTTGTCAGTGGATAGGGGGATTTTTAATTTCATTTCTTATATATATATATAGACACCCCCTAAAGCACCTAATGCTCCTAATTTTACATATAGGCATTACCATGTCTTTGGTCAAGAATCACCAGACAATGTGTAAATTGCTGCGTAAATGTGTGGCAATATATAAACAAATGTTTGTTGAAGTTAAAAACCTGGCAGGCAAAACATACAGTGTGCCATTGTCAGTAAGAAGCCATCTCTGTCACTCTTAGGGGAAAGGCAGATCTGCTGCTTCTGGATTTATCTCTCTCTTGGTTGAAAGGATGGAATGCAGTCTGCCAGTACATCCCCAGCCATGTACCTACCCCAGACTGCTCATATTTTGATATTTACAGAGTGACACCTGCTGTGTTAGAAAGGAACTGCTGAGCAGAGGTGCCCTTTGCTGTGGATTTATGGCCCCTCGCATAAAGACCTTGCAAGCTTGCCAACCAGTTATGGTTTTGTTGGAGAGTAAAGTAAAGGTGGCCAAGAACAAAATATGGTCATCCTTTATGTTATTGCGTGTGTGGAGCAACTAATGTTTTACCCAATTTACACTGATGCCTTTTTATTCCACATTTCACCATCATGTACATACTGTATCTGACACACCTTAAACTGTTCTGAAATTATAGCATGCTTTAAAATCACCTTGAATAAGAATACATTTTTAGAAGTAGAAGTGAGAGGAGCCCCAGAAAGCAGAGCAGATACTGACCTTATCACCAGTAGTATATAATATTTACATTTTTGGTCAGTTTAGATCTAATTAGTGATTGTGTATAGTCAGATTCACTTGGTGTGGAGTAATAATTCCCAGTAACGGCTGATTGTTAGGTGATAATTCCTAGTAGCGGGAAGTGCTTTTATTAGAGCTTTTATGGAATTATTTATGTCTCAAGGATGAAATCACAGTTTTTTTCACCTAGTTGCCATGCTGCAGATGTGACCTCCTGCTCTGCGGTATTTTAGGAGCTGTGAAAATACGTCTGGCTGTTAGTCTTGTGTGCACTTTGTCACATTATCTGACTCAAAAGCTAATGAATCTCATTAAAACTGTGTGTGCCACAGAGATAACTTTTTGCTAGCATTGTTCTATGGCATTTGTACATTGAGACCTCAGGGATCTTATATGAATGTGGTGCATTGTGCAAAGTGCAATTTTTAGAGGCAGAAATGATGTGTTTTATCCCTAATGTAGTGTTTTAGCATTATACAGTACCATGCCCAGACTGTTGGTAGTTTCAGGGTTCCCTAGAGTCCATGTGTGCCCTTGCAAGGCACCCACCAGTGAGCCAGAATACTAACCTTCTGCCCCTGTTCAGTGCACTTTCCTTGGCTGGGAAGCATTATACCACCATGTTTTCTGTTCCTTGAAGAGACAAAAAGTTAGTGTTTTGGCTCAGTTGGGGTGCTTAGCAATCATTTACTCTTAGTGGGTGCAGCAAAAACTCACACCAAGCACACACCTTAAACATTAACACCTTTAAACCCAGTTCGTGCATCTAATTGCTTCATTGTTGATATAACATCATATCAACTCTTGCATCTCATTTCTACATGGTCCTACTGCTGTCCTTGTCTTGCTAATATCTCCTGTACTTGTTGCCAGGTTTATTGAGGTTGGAGGAGCTTGTCCGCCAGTTTCTCATCTCAAAGGACACTCTTTCTGTGAGGATGCTGGACGAGTCCAATGACCCAACGCCACTGTTGAAGGAGATCCGTGATGATAAAGTGTCTACCATTATTATTGATGCCAATGCAACTGTGTCACACCTCATTCTCAAGAAGGTCAGCAACTGTGGTCTGAAGGTGCTTGGGCATAAAACAAGGGTCCTGTTTTAGGAAGAAGGCTGCACTTGTTTATTTTAAGGAAAGGTCAAGGTTAATATGGATATTTAGGGTGAAGACTACTAATATGGATATTTAGGGTGGAGCTACTAGTAGCAGCTACTTGTTGTGGCTACTAAAATAGACAAAGCTGATAATTTACTGATAATTGTCTCTATGTGTGTTTTAGCAGAGGCAATTCTAGTAGCCATGAAAAAGTAGCTGCTACTAGTAGCTCTGTGTGTCTTCACCCTTAAGGTAACTTCTGAAACATGTTTAAGCTAGATATGGAAAGGGTTAACACTAAGGGGAGGCTTGAACCGAAAAAGTCTGATAGTGACTGTTCTAAACAGAAAATCAGACATTAACGTGGGTTGGTCCGACACAAACAAGCATTTTATTTTAACAGCAAGAAGTATGAATCACTTTGTGTTCGGAATATAATGTATCGCTGTTTGGAGGTTAGAGGTTTAAGTTGTACTGGGGCAGGGGTGTCAAATGAAGACGCAATTTAAACTGCTATGGCTTTAATGATTCGGATTTTCTGTGTTTTAATTGGCAATCCTTGTCTGTCTCTCTGCTGCTCCTAATTCCATATATCTGTTTCATAGGCTTCCGAGCTCGGGATGACATCTGCTCATTACAAGTATATACTGACTACAATGGTAAGACCTATGGAAATAGTCTGGATGTGTTAAAATAAAATTATAACCCCCCTTTTTATTGTCATTTAAAGGGCAACAAAGACCCTGTAATGGTAAAGGTTTATATATATATATATATATATATAAACCATGTCAGTTTTATGGCACCAACTGCCGTGTTGCTTTTGAGATGCCACACCTTATATAGGCACATTTATTAGGACACTGTCTTTATATACCCCCTTTTATTATAAAAGCATCCTGATATATAAATCCAGGAGGATTTAGAAAAATACAGGAGAGATGACATCTCTGTATTAATATCAAAGCAGCAGTGTAGTAAATATTAATGAATCTTTCAGATAAAGGGAGTTTGACCCTGCTTTGTCCTATGGTACAGGGACAATTCTAGTTAAAGAAAGGGCATTTTAGATCAAGTATGTAATAAATCATTCCTGGGATAACCTCTTTACTACATTTACACATTGTTTTCATGTAAACTGAAACACATTTTATTCTGATAACAGAATCCCTTTATTTCCCAGCTCTACTGTCTTCTCTACTACATACTAGGTTATCATGTGAGCTCCTCTGCTTGCCTTTTAATAGTCATATATAGACAGAATATTCTGCTCACGTAATAAGTGTGCCATATATATTATTTATATATTGAGTCCCTACAGTAATATAAGACACATCCTACTTACACATTGTGTAATGTTTCCTTTTCTTAGGGAATCATTAAATAGGGGTTTATTGGAACATCCCAGGCATTAACTTAAGTGGTAGAAGGGGCTGTATCTTAAAATCAACATTATCACTGGTCTGTTTTCTTTATAGGACTTCCCCTTGCTGTCCCTGGAAGGTATAGTTAGTGACCAATCTAACATCCTGGGGTTTTCAATGTATAACAGCAGTCACCCTTTCTACCTGGAGTTTTTGAGAAGCCTCAACATGTCTTGGAGAGAAAACTGTGAACTTAGCACATACCTTGGGCCTGCAGTGAGTGTAAACTTAGTACTTTTGATGGGTCTGTAATGTGTGTGCATTTAGCATGTACCATGGAGCTACAGTGAGGGTGAATGCAGCATGTACCTTGGGCCTAAAGTGATCATGTGAGCAAGTATCTTGAGCCTGAGTCAGTGTAAACCGAGTATGGACATTAGACCTCTGGTGGTGTAATATTCACGTGTAACTTGGACTTTGTGGTGCATATGAATTTAAAATGTACATTAATCTTGCTGTAAGTAAATAAGTTATTAATATTTGTGGCAAATAGTGGAGTATCCAGGGGTAAACATAATTTGTTTATATAAAGTAGCTACCTAAATAACAAGTAATGAGTTGCAGGCTGTGCAGAACTGATCATATTGTCATCTTACATAACCACTATCCCACAACCAACGGTCACCTTTGTACAGGGCCCAGGGCAGTCGCATTGTCAAATACCCACTCTAAAAATAATTCTAGGGATCATAGAAAGAAAGGGATATTGAATCAAATTCCCACTTTCATACTTTTTCTATCTCAACTCTTGTCTTTGTCATAGCTCTCGGCTGCATTGATGTTTGATGCGGTGCATGTCGTGGTGAGTGCCGTACGGGAGCTGAATAGGAGCCAGGAGATTGGTGTTAAACAATTGTCCTGCAGTACATCTCAGATATGGCAGCATGGGACCAGCCTCATGAACTACCTGCGCATGGTGAGGAAATATAAACAGTAAAATTACATCTCCCCAATATTGTTTTGCATGTCTCATGGGCCATAGCAATGGGAAGCCTATCACAGATTAACATCTGTCCAACTGCTATGACAGCACCTGTGTAGATCTGTTATAACTTCAGTATATGTGTACCCTCCAAAGTGTGGCATTTCTCTGGACAGCTTTGCACTATCTGTATTAGCTTTTAGCATGCTAATAGGGATATTGACCAAACTGATTGATCTGTCTTCCCAAAGGAACCACCTATTGATGTCCTGCTTTATTAATGTCTGTCCAAACTCCTTAAACTTCCTTCTAGTTCAGCAATATGATAGAAATGAATCAGTGGAGGTAAAAGCTATATATGAGAACCTCTCATATATAAATTATTTTCTTAAAAGGGTATGTACTCGTTGTGCTCCATTGTGAGATGTTTAGAGGCTTTGATATGTCGCACATGCATGCACACACTGCATATATGTTGTTTACAAACTGGATTTTGTGGGATGCAATTTCCATAGGGAATATTGTTCTGGGGTCTCCTACTGAGCAACTGATAGGGTGGTGAACTGAGAGCGGTTTCTCAGTGGATTAATAGACTTAAAGCAGGAGGGGTCCAGTTATCCAATTAGGGCGATGGCACATGGGGCAATTAGTTGCCGTGACTTTTAAAACAAAATGCGAAAAGTGTGACTGCCTTTTTTAAAAGTCCCACAGACTAATCGCCCCATGTGTTATTACCCTTACTGGAAGGGCTTCTGCTTCAGTATGTAACTGAAGTATGTGACTGAATATTTTGACAGGTGTCTATATTAAATAAAGTCCAAGTCCTTTGGTACTGATATATAGATGAAGTAGCAAAATGTTTCTTCAATTCCATAAACCCTAGGTGGGATGATCTGTTCTGTACACATAAAAAGGAAATCAGCTATTGTTCCTACCTGACCATATATACTTCCAACTGTGTTTTCTTGCTGATGCTATTTTTATTCCCCTGAATGAAGGATATAGTCTCCAGTTAGGCCCAGCGGGGCATCAGAATTACTGACAAAGAGACCATGGGGAGGAAAAATATCTGTGGTTCCTATGTGTTTTAAGTGAACCCAGAGCCAATGATGTCGGAACTGCTCATTTTTCTTCCTGAGTTTATGATTTACCCTCCTATCCCTTCTTTAGAGATCTCACCTTCTCTTCCCCTTATGACATAGTTGTCCTTCCAATTCTATTATTTTCTACTACATTCTCCATTTTACTTTTTTTTATTGTGTCCCAACGGTTTCACACATTCTCTTCTGCCAGGTAGAGTATGATGGTCTTACAGGACGAGTGGAATTTAACAGCAAAGGACAAAGAACAAACTATACCTTGAGAATCCTGGAGAAGGCCGGTGATGGACACCGAGAGGTGAGACAAACTTGAAAAGTCTTGGGAATTTATGTGGGAAACAGTGTGAATGAGTAGAACACATGCTTAATTTGCCTGCAGGCAAAGAGTTCTCTGGGGTAGGGTGATTAGTTTGGCACAAATAACAAGGAATATATACATTAGAGAGGGGAAAATGGGAATGCATTGTGGTAAGAATTCTTGCAGATGCTTATACTGATACAGTTTGTTCTGTTATTGTCAGAGGGGTCCTGTATGGTTGGTTAGTCTGAGGCCTGTGGCTTTGTTCAGTAAGGGACTTCTGGTTCATTTAAAGAGAGGTCTGTGGCTTGTTTTTTAATAGGGAAGATGTGGTTTATTTCAGTAAAAGAGATCCGTATTTGGTTTTAGTGAGACAGTATTCTCAAAATTCTTTAACATGGATTATGGCAGCACCAAATGCAGGTTTAGGGTTGGAATTTGACTGAATCCCACCACAGTGCAATTCTCAAATGTAAACATGCAAATTATTGTTTAAACTTAGCACAGGATTTGGCTTAATCTTTGGAGAAGGATTTGGTAATGATTTGCTATGGATATAACGCATCCCTAGTCTTTTATTGTTTTTTTTTTTAATAGAAAAACCACTGTATTTGAGATTAGAGAAGGTAAGAGAGTCAAGTATTGTTGGGTTTGATTTGAGTCAAACGTTGCTTGGTGTAGTAAAATGTTAGAATCAGTAAATGGTAAGTTGTCATTTCAGGTTCAAGCTATAAGTCAGGCAGTAGTAGTGAGAGAACTCCATATTGGTTGCTTATCGGCATGTATATAGGGACAGCCAAACTGATATCTGCCTAAAAATCAACCCAATATCTATTGGGCAATGTGCAGGTCTGAAAATGCCATCAGGGATGTGGTAAATGAGGTCGTAGTCCGATGGGGCCCCATAAGCAGGTTCTGTTGGATTTAGTCAGAGTGACCAGGCTGGATTGGTAATTGGTATGTATCCTGGTAAATATAGAATATGTATATCTTGCTGTAAGCTACTATAGGCCGGTACTATTTTTTTGGGCTTGTGGGGGTTGTGGGTCTCAGAGTACTTGAAATATCAGGGCGTATTTTAAATCTTAGTCCATACATGAAAGGGAGTAGAGTGTTTTTAGGTTGAAAGGGAGACGAGTATTTTTGAGTTCAGTGACATGCAGGATCCAGTAAGTGGTTGGAGATGTAGTGATCTAGTAGTGAGACAGTGAATATTGGTCTGTCCTCATGGATAGACAAAGGAAGGAAGATAGCAGAGGTATCAGTAGAGACACCATTGTCGGAAGGGAAAGTAAAACTTGCCCATGTACAGCAGCAGCAACAAAAAAATCGCTTATAAAAAAGGTGAAATGGGTCACCAGAGTAATAAAACATAAAATTCTTTTTGAGATGATATAAAAAGGAGTTAAACAGCTCATCCTATGAGACCTGCCTTATGAGTTTTGTGCAGTAGATTGTGCAATTATGAACCAAATGTGCCATTGATTTCTTTTGGCGGCGCGGCTCATTCTTCATAATGTTTCGTTTAGTTACATTTGTTCTGTTGAGACTGGAGCCTTTCCCAATTTCTTTGTTGATTTATTATTCGGGTTTCAGCTCTTATTCCTCTAATAACGGCACAGCCATTAGCCATTCTTTGGTCAACTTGTTCTTTATAAATTGCACTTATGATAACTTGGAAGAGAACACGGGTGAATTAAAAGGTCAAGCAATGTCCATTATGGGAAATCACAGACTTTAGTGTAGAACTGGCCAGCCTGTTTCACGCTCATTGTTTAACTACATCTACTATCATGCTTAACATGTGGAAAGCCTAAAGGGTTTTTATTTTGGGTTATATATTGTGCCAAAGATATAAGAAAGCCAAGTGGAAATACAAAATGGATGGAGAGAGAGAAAGAGGGTAATATCACAACAGGTGCTAAGTTGGTTCTTGTAACCTATAAAATCTAATTAACTGCTATAGACTGAGGATACTGAGAGTTTAATCCTTACCTAAAATGTTTTTACCCTTTCCTTCTGACTTGTGCAGATTGGTGTGTGGTATTCCAACCGCACATTGGCCATGAATGCCACCAGCCTGGACCTCAGCACTTCAGAAACCCTAGAGAACAAGACACTGGTGGTTACCACTATCCTGGTGAGTTCCTGGAAGACTCCATCTTCTTGTCCACAGGATATCCTCTGGATATTTATTATATTTTGCAAGGAATATATCTTACAGAATCTGGAACTTAAACTGCCTGGCTTACTAATACATTACATACAGTATATAAATGATTTATTTTGAGTTGTACCTTACACCTATACTGAATGTGATATCACAACAATATAGTGTAGGAAATGATGGGAAAATGGCATTCCTATGATGGCAGTGCCTATATTTACATGCTTCTAGTTAGTAGAGGAGATAGGAAACTGTAGGGATGGTGTATCCCTACGTGGAGATGCTTGGAGAACTTAGGGAGCTGACTGATGTAAGTACTATTGCATGTATATTTATTCTATATATTTATATAGTTTCCACACAACTTTGCTAGGCACTTTTTACTCCTCACAGTACTAGGTCTGCCATCTATTCAGGAAATAATACTGGCCTTCCTATCTCACATATCTTATTTCTTTATAAATATCATTGCCAACAGCTATAGTTTTTATTAGTTTGGTCTGGTAAAATAGCAGCTATGTGCACAATATTCAGTTTACTTAAAAGTGGTGTGTGTTTGTAGTCCAGATGTATTTTTTGCTTATTAAGAGAAGCAAATAAAGTACAATAGAGTTTTTTTTTCAAAAACTGCATAACAATACATACATACCCCCAGCAGATTGAAAGAAAGCTATCAGAATGCAGATACCATTGGGCAAATGATAATTACCCCAGTGTTGTCCAGGAGAGAATTGACTGCAGAAACATAGCACTTTGAGTATTTGTTTAATCAAATTGAATATTGTACCTATGGTTCCACTCTTTCTTTAACAGTTTGGTGTACTTCAAAACTTCTTTTGGTGGCAGAAAGGTATCTCTCTGAGTGCCCTTCATTGATTGTATTCTTACAGCCATGTGAAAACCCAAAACTGTATCTTCATTAAATATATATTATAAAAATGAGTAAAAGTTGGGACAGCTTTCGTTACTATGCAAACTAAGGGTACACATTTGTCTGGGCCATGCTTGGGCTTTGAGATAGATGCTTTCTCCAACTACAGACAATGCTACGGAGACTCATTTGTAAACATACTACACCAATGCACTAACAAAGCAACCAGACAGAGATTATATCTGGTTAGCCTGCTACAAATTAGAGATTAAAACCAAATACTGTATCTGATTGGTTGCTATGTGTAACCACACAGCACACCTTTGTTAAAAGAACCACAGCATCTCTTCACTTCTGGCAGCAAGTCCTCCTGAAAGCAAGCAGAAATGACCTGTAGTTGCATTTTGTTTTTATGTCACTAACCTTATTGAAACCTGCAACATATCGTATTCTTACTAATACTCCTGTCTTCCTAGGAGAATCCGTACATGATGCGCAAGTCAAATTACCGTTCCTTGTCTGGCAATGACCAGTATGAAGGCTTCTGTGCTGAGATGTTGATGGAGCTTGCAGCTCTTCTGCGTTTTAATTACAAAATTAAACTTGTAGAAGATGGGCTGTATGGAGCCCCTGAACCAAACGGCTCCTGGACTGGAATGGTGGGGGAGCTCATTAACAGAGTAAGTGTCTCCAAACCATGTTTCACATGTTTTATTTTCAAGTGGTTTATTTGAGTTTCTTTGGTTTTGTGGCTAGGATACAACTATTTGCCCTACCAGCTAAGGATCATGGGTGTAATAAGCAAGCATTTAAATATATTCTTGAGCACTCTGCTTATTCTTGCACCAAACAGATGGCATCAAGTGATGAGTAAATCAGTCCCTTTATGCTTTGCTAAAAAATTTGCAAAATGCATTGAAGTCAATGCCTTAAATCTACTAAAATCATTTAATAAACATTTAATAAACACAACAGGAATATTTTCTTTTACCATAAAGTACAAGCTACTGTTTTATTATTGCACACAAAAAAATGTAGTCTATGGGAGATGGCCTTCCTTTAATTTGAAGTATTCACCATTATGGGTTTCTAGATAAGGGATTCCACACCTGTAATCATGCAGTGAAGAATGTGATATTGACAAATGTAAATTTTTGTTTTTATTTTTTCCTGTTTATGACTTACATTACATTTCCCGTTGGTGCCTAACATCTAACAGATTCATGGGGCTGTAGATGCACTTTCATTGCCATTTTGTCTAGTTGTGGGCTAATATAATACATTTGCACCTGTGCTTTCCTTTATTTTGTGAAATGATTTAGAATCCTATTTAAATGTCTGACAAAAACCTTTGGGAGAAATTTTAGGAGACAAATTAAAGCTATTTCAAGTGATACTGATGTTTCTCCAGCAAGGGATGAAACCTTGGAGCTATTGACTGCAAGCCAATCTATTTATTATTAATAAAGCATTAATAAAGCATTTTCACAGTGGTGCACAGTACAATGCTTGTTACAAAGCGGCAATCCCTGCAGCAGTAGTAACTTACTTCAAAGGTACCAACTAAGGATAGAGCTGAAATCTACATGCAAGTTGGAAACAGTAGGAAGATGTGGTTCGGTGTTTCAAGTAAGGCTTCTGAACTGCCTTAGATATATTAATCACTCAGCATAGCTGGCTAAGGCAGAATAAATAGTGGTGTTAAACAGGGAGTAGAAGTTGTTAGGAATATTGGCAATAGGAGGATTCAGGGTTGGACTGGGCCGGCGGGACACCAGAAGTAACCTGATGGACCCTGCTGACCCAATCCCAATCCCCGTCTGTCCTCCCCCATTGCTCCCCCACTGCCCGCTTCCCCCTGTTACTGCAAAAGTTAGTATGAGGTGCGCATGTAGGGGGTGAGCGGGCAGGTGGCGGGCCCCAGAGGGGGTTTGAGAATGCAAAGTGTCCCAGAGGTGGGAAGAGAGCTTAGAGGATGTTAATATAGTCTTTTAGTGTAGAAATGTACAGTGATTCAGAAAGATGAGCTGCAGTGAGTCCTGTCAACATCAAGAGATTCACACAGTGTCGTACTGACACCCTAAGGGCCCCCACCCCAGTCACTAACTCCTGCTCCCACCCACCACCTATACCCACCCTGTTCCTTAAAGTTTCAGCACGTTGCCTTCTTTTAACTTGCGATCACACACCTGCTGGTGTCCCGCTGGCCCAGTCCGACCCCAGATGCACATGTGCATGGGCCCTTACAGATGTCTATGACTTTAAAGGATTGGCAGCGTCTGGTGCAGAATTATACCCAACACCAAATTGCCAGTTTGTAGGGCAGCGTTAACCTTTGCTTGGTAGAAGATGTTGGGAGATTTTACATGTTTCCAACTTTGGTATTTATTTGCATTTTTAACCTGGTAAGTAGCGATTTCTCATCTTATCATCCCTGAACCCAAAGCCAATAGACTTTATAAAGCTCTTGATACTACTACAGTATGTAATATATACTACTGTATATCATTAAACAAAATAACTGCATTCATAGATAGGTATTTATTTATACATTAATGCTAAACAAGCAGTTGTGTAAGGAATGCAACAAAACATAATCAATATTAATACCTACTACAGTAGCACCGCTGGACATACAATATATCTTTATATTAATAAGTTACAATGGCAATTCAGCAATATGTATATAATATGAGCAATAGGCAATCAATAATAATAACTGCAATATTGATAACCCAGTAACCGCATTGGATTAATATATATATAAGTGTCCCTGGGGTCTGAATCTGAAAAGCAGGGAGCTATGTGCATTCCCTAATTTGGTATAAATTGGACAATTACACTGTTCGTGCCTAATGGTTTCTGTATACCCATATGGAGAAAAACATTGAACAACTGGTATCACAACGGGCTGTATTTTTGCTATACTTTCTGTCACCTCATAATAGAACAGTCTATGCCAGGGTTTCATCCAGGAAAAGCTATGAAGATGCTTTATTAGATTTTCTGTCAGGAACTATTTCAGCAATTTAAGAAGATTGAGAGGGGTAAGGGCAGGCAACATCAGCTCTGGGATTAGGCATGAGAGGCATCAGATTTGGGAGCAACTGAACTGATCTCATGTGCTGCTTGAAGACAATATGAAGGATTATGAGGCAATGAGTACCCACTGTTAAGTTGACCATACAGGGGCAGATTTCACCTGCACCCTGAAAACGATCTTATTGCCTAACCAATCATTTTAACAAACAATTTATCCATTTATCCTCCATGGGAGGAGACTTTTGACATTTTGACCGCAAGATCATACATTAACAGATGGCTATATGTTCCTTTATTTACTTCCACATTTAACCCAACCCTTCAAAATAAAGCCATGCTTAGTAAGGATTCATTTATCAGTGATGATCTCTTCCTCCTATCCACTGACTGATATTATTGTTTCATGACAAAACATTTTAAACATGTCCAAAAGATTGTTGTGATGATATAGTCAGAAAGATCCAACATTTTATGATTGTTTGTACCCCCTCAGTGTAACAATAAGTTGATGATTTTACCGGGTTGTCCTAAAATCGATTATTTTACACAATGAAACATGCCCGTGTGTGGGCACTTTTACTCTTGTAATATGTTTACTTTGGGTCTGCTGGGGTGTGTTTGGTTCTGGTACAATGTTTGTACCCTGAAAGGCATTATAATGCGCCTGGAGGTCCTGGGGATTATGCAGTGCACTTTGGTGCTCTGATGGATTATGCACTATGATGGATTATTATGCACTACATAAATATGTGGAAAGGAGAAGCTACTGCAATAGTTTAGTCTACTTTGTGGCTAGCGTAAAGGATTCTGAAAGCACAGTGGGGCTTCTTATATAGTGCAGTTGACACTAGTGCAATATAGGATTTGTGTTACACTGCGCCAGTGGGCTATTATTATAGTTTGTTGGGTTTTGTGGTTGTAAGGTCTTTGTGCCACAGTTGGTGACAGCAATGACTAGGGCACTACTGCATCATGGGGAATACTTTCTTTCCACTCCCATTATTTTCCTTCTTCACACAGTCCTTTGGAGCAGTGGTTTGACTTCCTTTCTGGGCAGAGAATTTGCGGTTTTCTTGTAGTTCCTAATGCAGCACTTGGTCACTGCTTGAGCCTGTTCCACTGGTTTCTTATGTACATTGGTAAACTTCCACAGCCCCTGTGTCGTACCACCTCAGGAGGAATGTAAATAAACTATAATCATGGACATTTCTTCTGGATAACCAAGTACAGCAGAGCTACTGAGGGGCTGTGCTAGACTGAGGGGGTTACAAAACATTAGGCATTTATGCACTCAGCAGCTAGTACACGGCCATGGCTCACGAGATGCACTTGTGTACTTGTTCTTCTGTAGCTGCTGATGAGACAAGATTAGCACAGTGTGACTGATTCAGAATGAATTGCATCCCAACACAATGCTTTCTGCACCTCAGCATTCCTCGGGCACTTCTCCAGGATAGAGATCAGCAGTTTCAGCTGGACATCTAAATTGTGTGCAGGGAGAATATTGGAATACAATCATTCATCCTGCCAAACCGTGTCCAAGTGCCGTAGCCCAGGAATGGCCACAATTCAGTCCAGCAGATATTGTAGAACTGAATGTCACAGTACTTGGGAACAGTTGGAGGACTAAAAAGCTTGGAAACCCCAGATATTATAGGTTAAAATAAGTGATTTCCTTCTAAAATTTCACTTTGCACACTGCACCTGTGGTCTTAATAATGCTTTTATTGGGGGTGGTGGTTTATAAGGCTCAGACTGAGATTCAGAAAAGGCCCTGGCATTTCTATACTATACCCCCAAACAATGTAGGTCTCTATAAAAATATATTTAGTAAACAAGCTCATATGTAAAACCCTGCTTCATCTAAATAAACCATTTTCATAAAAATATACTTTTTTAGTAATATGTGCCATTGGGTAATCCTAAATAGAAAATGGCCATTTTAAGGATTAAGAGCCGCCCCCTTGGATCATAGGATTCACAGTGCATGCAAACAAACCAAGGCACACATACATGCTAGGCCCCATCAGGCAATGAATGGACAGTTCTGTCTTTTGCTTCCACACTTCTTCCTTATTTCTGGTCATGTGATCTCTGAGGGAGCAAGGGAAAAGATGTAAAAAAGCAATATTTACTGATATATTCCAGTTTGGAGAGATTCTTTAATATGTCTTATACTTATCATATTAAGCAGTGCTGTCCAACTTCTGCGGTGCCGAGGGCCGGAATTTCTCTAGCAAACATGGTGAAGGGCCGCTAATGGAAGCCAGTTTTGACCACTCCCCTTTTTAAACCACACCCACTTCAAACCACACAATTTTTTCACAATGGTGGTAGTGCAGCAAAAACCCAAATGCTTGGTCCTTACTGTGGGGATATCAACTACCACTCATATGTGAAAGAATTATATTATGTCATATTAAGATATCCATATGCCTCCTCCCCAGTGGATAGCACAGCAACCCCCAGCACATAATTACACACCTTAGGGACCATTTAATGGCTATTTCCAAACAAACTCCCAAAACAAACCCCTGCCAGGTTCACCTGCCACAGGCAGGGTAGGGCAGTCAGAGTATGGCACACACAGGCAGGGTAGGTCAGGCAGAGTATGGCACACACAGGCAGCATAGTTCAGGCAGAGTATGGCACACACAGGCAGCACTCTGCCTGTCCTATGCTGCCTATGTGTGCCATACTCTGCCTGCCCTACCCTGCCTGTGTGTGCCATACTCTGCCTGCCATACCCTGCCTGTGTGTGCCATACTCTGCCTGCCCTACCCTGCCTGTGGGTGCCATACTCTGCCTGCCCTATGCTGCCTATGTGCCATAATCTGCCTACCATATGCTCCCTGTGTGTGCAATACACACAGGCAGCATAGTCCAGGCAGTACCTACAATGTCTGAGGTGTGAACAGGGGAACAAAGTGGGTGATTACAGCCTGAGCCTGAGGTGTGAACACTGCAGGGGGGAACAATGGAGGGATTAAAAGGTGTGAACAACACAGGGGATTACATTTTTAAACAATACAGGGGGATTACAGCCTGAATCTGAGGTGAGAACCATGCAGGGGGCCAGTTAATCTCAGTACTGATACCATTTAAAGCTAAGCCATCAAAGCAGCCAGACAGGTGGGGGGCCACACAGAGGGGGGTCGCGGGCCGCATGCGCCAGTTGGACAGCACCGATATTAAGTATATGATGTAAAATATCTGTTGGTTAAGTTCATTCTCAGGGTATAGTTTTCCTTTAAATAGTGACTGTCTATGGCATCTTACAGCAGCCCTTCTGGCATCTGCCAGAATCCACATATTGCCAGTCCAGCGCTGCGATAGATCCAAGGTTCCTCAGCATCAATATGTGCAATTGTGCATGATCCAGTACTGTGTACTTGGCCCAATTACATGGAAATGCAAAGCGATAGTCTGGATGCAACCAATGGCATTGCTAACACAACATTTATTAATGAACCCTCTAGATGGCCAAAAAACTGATTGAAATATTCTCCAACTGTATCGTGTTCATTTCACAGAGAAAACCGTTTTCTCTCAGACCCATGATTTCCAATATAAGCGCTAGAGACTGCTGATCTGATGATTGGCGTGCTTGAGCCCTGCAGTGTAAAAGTTAAAAAAGTTATGTTTTGAGTATAGATTTAAACATTTACCACCACCAATACCTTTTCACTAAGCCCCTATAGATGCTATTGAGTTGCAGTGATCACATATCAAAAGAGAAAAAGAAACCAAAGATTAGGCATGAAAACCTAATAGACGGTGATGAAAACCATAGCACAATCCTCCTTTCTAACAAATCCCATCCAGCTTTTAGATAAAGTGGGAAGAAAAAAAAACCCATCTGATTTTGTCTCTTATTTGGCACAGAAAGGGGAAAAATTTCCTTCCAGATGCCAAAATTGCAATCATCTTCATCATTTATTAATATAGCGCCAGTGAGCGAGGCAATGATTTACAATAATATTATGACAAACAGGGGACTTACAAACAAGATTAGATCAATGCTGTAATAAGACTGATGATAGCAGTAGCTTTGCATTTTCTCACTTGATTAAAAGGCAGCAAAGCTTCTTCTTGAAGCTATCTAGTGTATCTGTCTTTTCTGCTACCGCAAGAGAATGCCACAGCCTCAGAGCACTGGCTGTATAAAGCCCCTTCAGGACTCAAATATAAATATCATGCTTTCTTAGAGCTCAGGGAATGAATGCTAAAGCAAACCACACGTGTCAATGGCTAAATTGGCAGCTAAATGTACATATCTGGTAGTTTGGCAATGGGCCCGGTAAACTAAACCTCTAGGGAGCCGGCAGACTAAATATCTGACGGCGATATACACCAGGCAGTGTGAGCATGTTATGCTTAGGCTTTCTAACCATCCATACAGAAATCTGATCCCAAATTGTTTCTGCCTGTTCAGATGCCTCAATGTTCTAGGGCTAATCTGGCACAAATAATTAACTGTACTCTGTATGAGTAATATGTAATATAAAAATCATCTATCATCTATCTATATATCTATCTATCTATCTATCTAACTATCTATCATCTATCTATCTATCTATCATCTATCTATCTATCTATCTATCTATCTATCTATCTATCTATCTATCCATCATCTATCTATCTATCTATCATCTATCTATCTATCTATCTATCTATCTATCATCTATCATCTATCTATCTATCATCTATCTATCTATCTATCTATTATCTATCTATCTATCTATCTATCTATCTATCTATCTATCTATCCATCATCTATCTATCTATCATCTATCTATCTATCTATCTATCTATCTATCTATCTATCTATCTATCAATCTACCTATCTATCATCTATCTATCTATCTATCTATCTATCATCTACCTATCTATCTATCTATCTATCTATCTATCTATCTATCTATCTATCAATCTACCTATCTATCATCTATCTATCTATCTATCTATCTATCTATCATCTACCTATCTATCTATCATCTATCTATCTATCTATCTATCTATCTATCTATCAATCTACCTATCTATCATCTATCTATCTATCTATCTATCTATCTATTATCTATCTATCTATCTATCTATCTATCTATCTATCTATCCATCATCTATCTATCTATCATCTATCTATCATCTATCTATCTATCATCTATCTATCTATCTATCTATCTATTATCTATCTATCTATCTATCTATCTATCTATCCATCATCTATCTATCTATCATCTATCTATCTATCTATCTATCTATCTATCTATCATCTATCTATCTATCTATCTATCTATCTATCTATCATCTAGTATTTTTCCCATAGTCACTGTTCCATTAATTGCCACTCTTTGGTAGAAAGCGGAAAGCTCACTATTTTGTAGTTAAGGTTATTTATACCAAATGGCATAGAAGCGACAGTATCATTTCTCTGCAATTTCTGCAAAATAACAGGATATTATGGTGTGATGGTGCCTTTTTATCTGGGAAAAAAATCTGTAGGGTGTACTTACCCATCCACAATTCAGGAGTAGTGGTAATGACAGGGAAATGGTAGGCAGAGGAACAATTGCATTGAAAATGGATAGATGTTCCATCCGCCTGTAGCACTTCTAGGGCATGGAACTGGAGAGCGGATAACAGAGAATCATGTTCTGACAGACTCCTACGATATGGCTGCTTATCACAAGTTACATTTTGTGTTTTGGTGATTGCCAGAGGTTAATAGGATTTTTCCCTTCCAATGTTGTTCCAGTTTTGCATTAAATGTGATTTTTGGGGTCTGGTTTTAATTATTATCTTCTTGGCTAAATTGGTTCCAGGTCTGGGCATTTGCAAGGATAGTTATTACTGATGAATCAGAATGCCAGACAGTGATCACCTGCTAATGCTCCAGCATTCTGGCACACTGATTGCTAATTACTTAAATTGCTCGAATAATTAACTCAGGGTCTCGGAGTGAAGCAGGTAGTAAATGTCATCTGTTCAAGCCATTGTGTGTGGAAGAAGGGGTGCTATGCCCCACTTAGAAATTGGGAGCAAGAAAGGTAAGGGTACAGTTATGAAGATATTAGTTTATTAGTTCTATTAGTTTTATGGCAGCTCCTTTACATATTACCCTGTACAAACATGCTTATAAATAAGGCTTTCTGCACAATATAAGTTATGCTCATGTGTTTTACTCAACCTTATGAGTAATAGAAATTGAAAGTAACATTACTGGAGTCTCTCTTCAAGCAAATTCTCAGAAACAGAAATACTGCAGTAAATATATTTCAAGGCATGCAGGTTCATTCAGATATATGGAAAGGGATAGAATGAACATCTAATATATACTTTATCAAGGTAAGAGGGGACAACAAATTTATCTTATCAAACTATAAACTAGACAATGTCAAGTAACAAAATCTAAAGGTAAAGACTCGAATAAATCAAGCCCAATTTTTCTCTCTGAAAATAATCCTTTAACACATTATAAGCCGTATTTAACGTACCAAACGACAAGATGAGGCTCGGGTGTAAAAACCCCCAGCCTATCACTTGATAGCAGATCCCGGAAATAATCAAATTTTGCAGAATCTTGCAAAAAGGAAATAAATGTGTGCTCACCGTTATCCAGAGGTGGTCCGGGTGCCCAAAGCCCCGAACCCGCAGCTGAGGGAAGATTTCACTAAAAATTGAAAGGAAACATCAAACACACCGGACAATGGAGTCTGCTTAAAACATGATCTTTTATTCCTTCATCTTAAAAACAAGGTGCCTGACGCGTTTTTGCGTTATGACTAAGTGCTCAAACGCATGAAACGTGTCAGGCACCTTGTTTTTAAGATGAAGGAATAAAAGATCATGTTTTAAGCAGACTCCATTGTCCGGTGTGTTTGATGTTTCCTTTCAATTTTTAATGTCAAGTAACAGGCAACATCGAATAGAAGCTGACTGCTAAGCAATGTAAGGCCACTCCCAAATTATAGCATTAGATATAGCAATTTAGAAGATTATAAGAAACAGAAATGTACTGGACACTAGGTAAATGATAATAGAGCAGCCACTGTATGAGCATTTGCACAGTAGCAGTACAGAAAGCTTACCAGGAACAAGAGTAGATTCTGGGTAAGAAAACATACTTCCAGAAACACACAGTGACATACATTTTTATGGATTATTTCTTACCTGGTAAGATGTCAGTGAATGTAAGAAATACAGATGTCATTGAATGTTTTTTAAAGGAAAACTTGGAAGCTTTGAAATTAAATATCTCTAAATCATCTGTATGCTGTGAGTTCGCCACAGTTCCATTACCAGTTGGCAGATGGGAGGTAAATACTGGGCTGAATGTACAATGAAATGCAGCCCCAGATCAAAAGCAAGTACCTGTATCAGACACTGCAGAAATACCGCAGATTTAGCTGAGAGTCTGGGCATTTCAGTTACCATTATACGTATTCATTGTCTCTGTTACACTCAGAAGCAGTGTCCTTGCATGGCCCTGGTTTGAGTCTGAGATCCATACAGTTCACAACATGATCATTAATGTCATGACTGCCATGTACTAACTCAACCTCACATTGTGCCCGATCATTCTGGAGCTTCAGACAGAGAAATAATAAGATGAAGATGAAGATGAATATGTTTGCATGAACCTTTTTGAGGAATTTTAGATACAGACTTAACAACCAGTCTATGAAAGTTGTTCCATGGACCTTCTGGGAATCAGTCAGATTGGAAATGTTATCAGGCAATGCATCAGAAATGGTTAATAAATGTATGTACTAATGATTATGCTCACTAGCGATGCCACTTGTCAGATAGTGATTGAGGTTTATTTAATGGTCTCTGGGCATTGTTTGAGCATATGAGACAGTTATAGTATGTTGTGAATAACTAGGGCTGTCTTAGCTTTTTTTTTTCTGTTACAATATACGGTTCCCAAAATTTTCATTCAATGCAGGGCTATTGGTTTATCATAGTTTGTGTAGTGCAGCCTTTGGGTGCTTCTTAATTGCAAATAAGGGAGGCAACTGTGGCAGCTGAAAGAAATTATTTGATACTTGTATGTGGGTTTTTATTCATGGTGGCACCTATGGACGCAATGCAACCCCCTTACTAATCACTGACCCAGTTTCCATGGTAGTTGTTTGGTAGGTGGGAGATGGTAGGTTGAAAATTCATGAAGTTTCTTTAATTTACTTTGTGTAAAATATCATCTGTGGGCAGTTTCTCTGGAGACACGAATAGCCTGTTTAGATTAATTACCAAGTTACTTTTGCTTGACCACTCTCTTTGGGTATTAGTAATCAAGCAGCAAGAAATCTAATCACTCTAATATATACCCAGCAAGACTAATCACTGTGTTTTCAACCTGTTGATCCTTAGCTGCTAAACCGAAACTCTGTGCAACTTCAGACAATTAATGGAGAAGTTTTAGTATACTATAGATGGGCATGGAAATGCAATTAGTGATATATTGACTGTAAGGGTTCATTTTGTTTAATGTCTGTGGAAAATGCTGGGAGTTGTGCTTCAAAAAACAACTGCATGGGGGTTACCTGAGCAGAGCAGCTCCAGTTTTTGCTAACCATTGTGACTATCCTCTCCCCCCACAGAAGGCCGACCTTGCCGTTGCCGCTTTCACTATCACAGCTGAGCGAGAGAAGGTGATCGATTTTTCCAAACCATTTATGACCCTGGGTATTAGCATCTTGTACCGGGTGCAGATGGTAGGTGTTATTCCCTTTCTTTCAGGCTTCACCCCATAGGAAGAGTTGCAATCACAAATTGGAGAATTGGGCTGTAGGGAAAGCAGGCATAGTCCTCCTTGTTTTAAGTGTGGTAAGACAGGAGCACAGGAATTACTCTTGGGGGTAGATAAAAGAGGTTGGGATTACCCTTGCAAAGAACAAAAATACTACATATTAACTTAAAATTGCAACACATAATCTTCAAAAGCTGAAGAAAACGGTTCCCCCTTCCTACCCCACACATACATATTGTGGGGTACTGCCTGCTGTCCTACATGACTGTCACCCTAATAATCCCGCCCCTTCACCTAACCTGCTCTTATGTGGATGATCTAGTACCCACTGTGTCCATTTTTCTGTATATATAATTTCCTGCTCTACTGTATGGATTTCTCGATAGATCTCCCACATTCCCCATATGGATGCCTCCCTACACACTGTGCTCTATCGGATGTCTGTACCTCCTATCATGTACACGCCCATAAAGGCATTTCTGCTATTATCCTATAACAATACCCTATATGGTTCTGCTCACTCTGCTGTATGGATTTACCCACTAAAGGCTTTATATAGTTTCCCATGTGGAGGTCTCTCTCGTGGATGCCCCACAGACCACTCTTATACAGGCTTCCTAAAAATGTATTTTGCTTATGCTTGTGCATGGATTAATCTACTACAGGGACTGCCTACTTTCCTATATAGATGTCCCTCTACACACTGTACATATTCTTCATTATGGAAACCCACTTATCCACCATGCCTATTCTTGCATGGGTGTGCCCTACTTACTGTGGATTCTGTACCTAATATTTGTATATGTGCTCTATTCTCCTGCAAGCATGCCCTCTTCCTTTGTAATGGCCATTTTCTCCTCTGCTTCTGTATACATGCTTTCCTACACTCTGTGCCCACTCTTCTGTAGGGATGTCTGTATTCTAGTAGTGAGCGTGTTCTCCTGTATGGATGCCTCATTTACATTGTACCCACTGAACAACCTTTTACACCAATTTCTATGCCCCCTAGCATAGTGTGCCCTCTTTCCTGTATTGTTGCCTACCCCTTGACTTGCATTGTACTAAACAGATGCCCTTCTTCCAATGTACCTGATCAGCTCAGTGGAAGCTCCTTCAAACTTTGCATTTTACCAGTGTGGATGCTTTTCCCATGAGGTTCCTACTCCTGCGTAAAATGCTGTGCCCTTTTTCTTTATAAATACACACTCAGTCTGTGCCCTGTATCCTCTGAATGTACCTGCACCTACTCTACCTCACCTATAAATATATATGTTCCTTGCCTGTGTATATATATATATATTGTATATATATTCCCCTGTCTCCCGCAGGGCCGGAAGCCGGGTTACTTCTCTTTCCTGGATCCTTTCTCTCCTGCTGTTTGGCTCTTCATGTTGTTGGCTTATCTGGCAGTCAGCTGTGTGCTCTTCCTGGCAGCCAGGTAATGACATCAATAATTTCATTTGTGTACTGTGTACCCTGTCCTATGTACACTAACAAAGGGAGCCCAATGTGCTGTGTGTCATTCATTCTGCCACGTTTTGTCTTGTGCATGTCTAATATATTGATCTTAGTCTACAGACTAGTTTCTTGTACACCTTCCAGTAGATTTTAGCTGGTTATATACACTCATCAGGTGAGGGTACTGAACAAGTGCGTCTTTGCCCAAAATGGGCAGCAAAATTAGCAATATCTTATATCAAAAAATGGTGGTTGGGCACGCATGAAATCCACATTCAGCCAAATACATACAGACTGAGACTTACAAATTTCTAGCTAGAGGCACTTTAGTATTCTCTACTAAGCCCCATTGTCCTGTGCATCCTTCAGTAGACTAAACCCAGCCTAGTGGTTATTGCCATGTGGACCTTACAGTCTCCCCAACATAAACCAGTGCAACATCTAAAAAATCCTCAGTAAGCTGGCCATTGTACTGGGGACCAGTGAGTAGCTAGATACAAGTTCCAAACTGTGTCCTTGTGCACTATCCAATAGATTGTGCCTTCTATGCACCATGAAACAGAATAAGCCAGATCTACTGCCTATTGTCCAGAGCAGTGATCCACAACCAGTGGCAGAAACAGAATAAGCCAGATCTACTGCCTATTGTCCAGAGCAGTGATCCACAACCAGTGGCTCGGGGGCAACATGTTGCTCACCAACCCCTTGGATGTTGCTCTCAGTGCCCCCAAACCAGGTAGTTATTTTGGAATTCCTGACTTGGGGGCAAGTCTTGGTTGAATTAAAACAAGATTTACTACCTAATAAAGCCTCCTGTAAGTTTACAGTGTGCATTGAGCCAACAGCCAATCTTAGCTCTTATTTAGCACCTCCATAAACTTTTATAATGCTTGTGTTGCTCTCCAAGTCTTTTTACATTTGCCTGTGGCTCACGAGTAAGAAAGGTTGGGGATCCCTGGTTCTGAGCAACATCCAGGCCACCCTGCCGCCCACCCGAACTTTGCTCACATACGGAGCACTGGGGACAGAACGAGCAGAAAACTTCAGCGCAATATCTACCCCTTCATGGAAACCTTAAGCTTGGCTCTGTCCATCCTAGATGTAAGCAGTCGCCTGGGCGTCAATAATTTATTGGTTAGCTGCATTGTTAGACAATGGACAGTAAATACCAAGATAACTGACACCACTAAATCCTGCCCGCACTGTGGTTGTGGGTGATAATGAAACCCCATAATGCAGTTTATGGCATCAAAGGCTCCTGATTTGGCAATAATAGCTGAGTTTATAATCATATACTTATATATGGCAGCTGGCCTTGTTTTGGGGAGGCTACACCTTCCTAAACCTTCATTATTCTCTGCTTATAAGCCCAATTAATCCACGTGTCTGGCTCATGTACTACTAACAGCTTGACCTTTACACTGGAAACAACAGTTTTCAGGACATCAATTAATTTTGTCTGACTCCAAATAATGACTCTACAAGGCCAGAAGGAATAGCAATTTGTCAAAAATGAGGACTTTGAGTGGGCAATTAAATTACAAACTCTACTCTAAGGGCAATAGAATCAATAATGTTGCAGAAGTAACAAGATATTTGTTGGGGCGGTATAATGATAGGTGCAATGTTTGCTCCGGGTCTCACACCCCTGAGCAGCCAATAAAAGGTATTATTCAAACAGCAGAACAGTAAATGCTAAGGGGTGATTGGTTGTTATTGGTTATTAGAACCCAAACTTGGCATATAAAAGTTTCCAAAGTACAGTGAAGCCCAGCTGGGTAGATACAAGTACGGGCACAGATGGATGAATTGTCGCATGAGTCATTCCGACAGGCTGTTGCCACTTGCCGAGGGACTGCTGCCCACAGTCTGTATGAATCACATACGCAGATCTTCACCTGAACATAAAGTGCACACATTAGGGATAAGCAAATATACATATTTGACTCTTTTCTTTTAACACACTGTCTTATCTTCTATGGCTCCTGGGGCTTTTCATACCATGGAAACAGACACAGTACCAGCATGCGTATGTACGGAAGGGTTGCAGCAGTAGTGGGATGGAGGGCAGCTTATACAGGTGACTTCTGATTGGAGAGAACTCCTGTAGAACCTGAAATGCCTGGGTCTATTTTGAATCCCAGTCTGAACCTGTCCTATAGTAATTCCTGGATCCCTATAGGAGCTGGAAGAGAAAAAAAAGACATTGAAAAAAGGCTTATTAAAAAATAAATTACAAAAGTGGTTAGTGAAGCAAAAAAGATGTTGCCTTCAGTCATGCTGCACCGACTTTAATAGTTCAGATTCAGTTTGGCGAAGCACTATGGATTCAGGCAAATCCTTCAAAAAGTGCTGAGATTCGGCCAAATTCGTTGTATCTTTGTGCTTGAGTTTTTATAACTAAATAATTTATTCTATCACTAGTTGGTGCTTGCTATGCAGGGCCGGAACTAGGGGTAGGCAGAAGAGGCAACTGTCTAGGGCGCAACAATTGGGGGCCGCCAAACAGGAGCCTCTCCTGACTACCCCTAGTCCGCGCTCCTTTGTCATTGCCCCTGCCACTTGTCATTACGCGGTGGGGGCAATGACCCATCGCATTGCCCAGGGTCTAGGGCACCCGGTGGTATTGGCCCACCCATGCTGCTATGAAAACCAACAGTAGAGAGAATCCTTGGAAAATGACACTGCTGTAAAAGCTTAATAGATCACTTAAGCTTTATTAGATCACCAGGCAATTCAGTGTTCCTATCATTGCCTTGTACAAAAATTATAAAACCATGGATCTTGCATAGACTTCATATAGCCTCAATCAGGCCCGAAGGGCATGTAAGAGATGACAAGGTAATAGCCTAATTAATGCCAGCCCGCTCACGCAATAAAAATTTAGAATCAGCAGAACAATAGGCAGATTATAACAACTACCTGACACCTCTGCTGAGCACTGTTAGCAAGTGAGTAAACAAACAAAATTACTTATACTGCTGCATAATAATTTAGGGTGGCTTCAGGCATTTCTTTGTCAGCTGAAATACACCGTGGAAAAACTACTCCATGTCATTAGCCTCAATTAGCTTGTACAGT
Organism: Xenopus tropicalis; assembly: GCF_000004195.4. Classification (NCBI taxonomy): domain Eukaryota; kingdom Metazoa; phylum Chordata; class Amphibia; order Anura; family Pipidae; genus Xenopus; species Xenopus tropicalis. The sequence continues at coordinate 107,017,295 of NC_030683.2, read as the reverse complement.
AAAGGATATATAGATACAGTATATACACACAGGATTCTCTTGCAAATAATAGTACACTGACTATAATGAAAAAAATAAATACATTATACAGTGAGTGGCAGAAGTAGTGGCACCCAAAATACATTGAATACAGTAAGAGACAGAGGGCATTGGCACCACAAATACATGAAATGCAGGGATAGGGACCTTCAGCCCCAAATACATTAAATACATTGAGAGGCAATGCTTTCAGACACCCCCAACACCCTTCTAAAAAGCAGGTTTGCTAAAGGCTGGAGAAGATTTTAGCATTATAGAGATGAAATAAAAAATAGAAATCGTTTGCATTGCTAAATGTGCTCACATGCCCCACCTAGTTATATATATGAGAATAGCACCCAAGCAGGAGAAACCTGTTTTGCTACTTTGCGACTTTGACAGTAAATTGAGCAGGAGAAACAAAAGGTTTTGCTGCTATGAATGGTATAATCCACTGCAACACTATTTCTTTCTTTTAAGATTGAGCCCCTACGAATGGTACAACCCACACCCGTGTTTGCGTGAGCGACATCATATTCTTGAGAACCAATACACCTTGGGGAACAGCCTGTGGTTTCCAGTTGGCGGGTTTATGCAGCAGGGGTCAGAGGTTATGCCCAGAGCTCTCTCAACAAGATGCGTCAGTGGGGTCTGGTATGTGCCAGTGCTAACTCAGTACTATTGCAGTCTGATCTGTGTACCCAGCAACAGGTTGATGCATTTCTTTATCTCTTACAAATCATGGTTCTCCTTCTTCTACCCTAGGTGGGCATTCACTTTAATCATCATTTCCTCATACACAGCCAACCTCGCTGCCTTCCTGACTGTACAAAGAATGGAGGTTCCAATCGAATCAGCAGATGACCTTGCAGATCAGACCAACATAGAATATGGCACCATTCATGGAGGTTCCACAATGACCTTCTTCCAGGTCAGAAAGGAGGCAGTTTTTTGTTTTTTAAAAGTGACCCCTCTAGCAAAAATTATTTTAGGACCCATCACCCCCAAAAATTTTAAGTTTAAAGCAGCAATACCGGAGCAATCAATACGTTCAATTATTATATATTAAAGGACCTGTCACTTTAAAACCCTTGGTTAGGATGACAGTTTTGGCACATTTTGATATTGTTTCGCATTTATTAAGACTCCACCAAGAACTTAAGGATAATTTACAACTGGAAGTGCAGTGAGCAAAGTACAGTTTTAAGTGCAGTTGCCATATTTTTTCCCCCATAATTCCAGCACCATTGCAATAGAGAGTGGGTGTAGCACTGACGTGGTTGCATTGCACCTGATGCAGTTGCGGCTGCTGCTTTAAAATGAGCACTATTGCACTTGCACTTCCCTGTAGATTGGATGCAATTGAAAGTTTTCCAAGGCCAGTGGGCGGCATTTCTGATCTGCACAAGAGTCACGTGTTCACTGATTCTTTAGATGCAAATGCTCTGCGCCCATTAATGCAAATACGCAATGGAAGCAGCGCTTGTTTTGTAGTGTGAGGCAGAAAGGACTGTCTTTGCAGTTATATCAATGGTCATGTGATCTCTACTTTCTAAGAAAAGCATGTTTTTTTTTTATTTTGGAGAATACCGGTAGTATATCTGGCAGCGCTATTGGGGCAGATGGTAAATATGGATTAGCCAGCTCTCCAATAAATACAATAGACTTGGTGAAGCCAATTGTCATTCAGTGATATTACAGTTATTTTAAAGGAGACAAGTGGGGCTTTGGAATGGGTCAGTCATTTGGCTTTCTCTGTCTTTTGGCTAATATCAAGTGTATTATCTGTTCTTATTAGTTGATGTCAGACTCCAGCCTCACTAGTTGAATGGCTTTCAAAGAAAAAAGACCAGGAAAAAAAAAATGTCTGTGATGCCCAACCATGACAGCCCTGGCAGTTTAATGTTTAAAACTCACTGCTTATTGCTAGCTTGGACCAACTGCAGCAGTGCAAATTAGTGCCTTTGTCAACCTTCCTACATAGGGACAATGATCCCTGGAATTTTAGCAGGCACCCATTGTGAATTACAGCTCCCAGTATCCAGGTCTGCAACGGTTGCATTCACACTTGCAATTCCAAAAGGGAAACCTGTTTGCTTTCTGCAGAATTCACGGTATCAAACATACCAGCGTATGTGGAACTACATGAACTCCAAGCAGCCCAGTGTGTTTGTGAAGAGCACGGAGGAAGGAATAGCACGCGTGCTTAATTCCCGCTATGCCTTTCTTCTGGAGTCCACCATGAATGAGTATCACCGACGGCTCAACTGCAACCTCACCCAGATAGGGGGCCTGCTTGATACCAAAGGCTACGGCATTGGGATGCCTCTAGGTAAGTCGCAGGGATTCTTAGTGATAAACACATAACTTTGCCTTGGAATTTCTCAATAGAAATGGTTCAAATATATCTCCCTATGTGTGATCTCAAACTCAGGGAACCTTAGAAGGGACCTTTCCTACCAACAGATGCCATTCATACCATTAAGGGCAACCAGGCCCACACTGGCAATTTGGGGCTGCTATAAATTGTCATAGACAGTTGCTATTTGTTGGGCTTTTGGGCCTCTGTGTAATTGAAATGCCAGGGCCTATTTTGACTCTCGCTCGCGACCTGAGGGCCCCTAAATATTTGAATTTTTTTGTCATGATAAAAATACAAAGAGCTGTATACCAGGGGTGACTAATCTTCCTGAAATACCTTCCCACCGGCAGTAGGAAGGCATATGTGTCACTTTGTTTTCCAAAGTCGTGCAAAGTTTCCTGCTGTTACTATTTGCTCAAATTGCAGGTTAATCCTTGCTTAAACTGACAGTGTTATTTTAGTGGGCTAGGCACCAGCTTGCTTATCATTTCACATGCACCCCCTACTTTGTTATAATCCTATTTAGATAATTCAGAAAGTCAAAGTATCCTGTTATTCAGGGCTATCAGGGTGTGGCAAGTGGTAGCCAGAAATAATACTTTCTAGATCAGTGAAAATTGCCTAGGATTTTCATATCCCATACTGACATATATCATAAATCCAAAGTATTCCCTTGTACTAAGCCTTCTGCAAGGGAATTAAAGGCTGTAGTGGCCCTTGAAATCCAGAGCTTCCTTGTCTTCTTTTAATGTAATGTTAGAATGTTCCATTCTATTGACTGTGTAGGTGCCATTAAATATACATTCATCAGTGTAGCAGCATCATGTTTCATTTACATGTGCACCCACCCTCGCCTGATTGTGCTCAACACAGGTGTGAGTAGGTGGGCAGAAGGTAGGGGGCAGGCTAAGCCCATAAGGGAGGCTGGGAGGTGAGAGTGGGTGGCAGAGTGTGGGCATTTAGTGCGTGCATACAGTTAGCGGACTTGCTGGCTAATTCAGCAACTCTATGGAGGGTTCAGAGCTATATCATTTTCTAGGAATAGAACTGTAAGTTTCTCTAATCAGTTGCAGTCACAATATCAGGTTGTACTAAAAGGACCAGACTCTGTAGCTGCTCTGAAGTGTAGTAGGTGCTGTGGGGCACAGTAATATAGACACTATATACAGTATAGAATGAGCAAGTTGCACTCACTGCAATCTCCCATCAATCTCCCACCTCCCCAGAGGCTCGGCCAGGAGCATGGGGACTATTGAAGGTATTTTCTGCTTATGGTTACTTTTGGAAATTGAACTAGCCTTTAATCTATCCTACATAGAAAAGCCATTTTACCTAGCTTTGCAGGCCTTTATATAATGGGGACCATGGAACAGCAGCTATAAACAGTAAAAGAGGGAGGGGTAGCTAGCAATTATACTAGGGCAGATGGCAGCAAATGGGTAAGATGCTTACACAATATCAGTATGCTAAGTCCTGGCAGTGACTGTTCTTTAGCACAGAAGGCTAGTTGCCAGTGTCAGGTATAAATGTGCCCACTGTCCCTGCTTAGCAAGTGAGAACTGTGTTAGTCTGGTCCACAGGAGTGTAAAGCCACAGCCCAGCCTGGAGTGATAGATACTGAGAGAGAGCTAGGGGTCAGGGGCAATGCAAGTTATTCTGCCTCTGCAATAGTACAGCTGGGCTTGGCTTCTCATTACTCTGCAAAGGAAATGGCACATAATTAATCTCTGGTTGCCCCCCTACGCTTCAACTACCTGCCAAGTCTGTGCATTACAACAAGGCCTTTCCATAAAGCACCCAGACATTACTCACACTGTGCGCAGACACCGCTCTCACCCACTACCCACACACTCACCCCGCTGAATCATTTATCTGAGATATCCGTGACATCCATGGGGGGAATATACTACTTACTCCATTCACGCAGCATATGTTGCTCTCGTCTGGAGTCGCAGCAACGCTCATAGGCTAAGCTTGCTTATTAAAGCATTCACATCCCTACTGCATTGTAACTGGGATAGCCCTGGCTGCAGCGAGGCATTGGTCAATAGGAAGAGCTCTGGCCCCCTCTTGTGGTGTAAGCATTGAACTGTTTTGCCTTCTGTTTCAAAGGCTAGTTCACAGACCATACTGGGGTTCATTTATCAACACTTGGGCAAATTTACCCATGGGCAGTAACTCATGGCAATCAATTAAATTGTTGCAATCATTGTCCTACTTGCAGCTGACTGCAGAAATCGCTGATTGGTTGCTATGGGTTACTGCCCATGGGCAAATGTGCCCAGTGTTAATAAATGACCCCACTGTTTTCAAAATCTACACCAGTAATAATATTGTTTCAAGTAAATTTTAATAAATTGCCCTTAAAATATTATATATATATATATATATATATATACTGTATATATATATAGTATAAAAAAAGATCAGCTGGTCTTTTTTATACTATTGGAACCTTTTACTGAGCACCCGAGGTATGTTATGTAGTGGTGTGCCATCCTTTGTGTATATATATATATATATATCAGTCCTGATGGTGTCTGCACTCCAAGGCTTTTAGTATTCTGTGGGGTGCACAGCCAAAATCTGAGTATTTAGCATGAAATAATCCATGGCCGGCACACCCTTAAAATTCAAAAAAAAATTTTATTGAAAACTCATTGTTTAAAAACCTTTTTAAACAATGAGTTTTCAATAAAAATTTTTTTTGAATTTTAAGGGTGTGCCGGCCATGGATTATTTCATGCTATATATATATATATATATATAAAATAAAACCTGTTTCTATCTAATCTAATTCCTTGTATGGCATAGGTGTTTGTGCCACGTCTCAGGGTCAGCAACCCAATTCCATTAAAACGGGGCCCTACCCTGACTGCACCAAGATGGCCTCCATCTACTAAGTTCCAAGGTGCAGTGAATGGTGCACATCTCTGCCTACAGGGTACTAGGGCCCATTGGCATTATGTACCTGGTGCCCACCGAGTCATTGCACATGTTCCAAAGGCAGGACATTAAGGAGGAGGGTGACCATGCCAGAGGAACAGGAGGGTAAGAGGGGGAGTGTTTGGTTATATGCCACGGGGCTGCTGGCAGGGTTAGATTTGGCAAAATAACATGGGCTTTAAATAAAATGGTAAGGAGAAAATAATTAATATGGGTTATAACATGCTAAATATAAAACACAAAACTGTTGGCAACACTGACTCATTCCACTTTGCTTATCCTCGGCTCAATCCTAAACTGTTGAACTATATATATATATAAAACTGCACTCACGGGTCTTGCAAAGTTAAAGTCAGCTTTTTTTTTAAATGCCAAGCACTGTATTGCCTACAATATTTATCCTAATGTTCCTGACTGCATTTTAGCACAATAGGACTCAGGGATTATGACGCCTAACGAGACAACACCGAGACAAACACTCTTTTATTTTATCTTTTGTTTTATGTATTTATGTCACTTCACTGTTACACAATTCATGGCAAGGTGTTTATATTGGTTACTATGGCAACCAACACAGACCCGTTGGCGCCAGTTCTTGTTGGGGGTTATTAATGTCAGCTTTTTGTTCCTGCCCTGCAACCTTGAGAAAGGTCAGTTCAATAAATGACAATTTTTGTTTCAAGACCTTTGAGTGCAGTTTTATATGATGCTATGTAGTTTTTTGGTTCTGGCACCCAGGCAAATAGCTTATACAAACAGAGTGCAAACTATACGCTGGTGTATGTATGTATATATATATTTAATTTAGGGGTAAAATTCATAGAGAACAGATGTTTGCTATACTGCAGCACATCGTCTCAAGGTGCCTTAGTACTTCCTGCTCCATCTCCAGCTCCATGTGTGCATTCTATTCCTTCCTTCTGCCTCTAATACCTACCTCTCCTCTCACCTATGCGCTGGATTCCTTGTCTCATTCAGGGTCTCCGTACAGAGACGAGATCACTCTTGCAATTCTACAACTACAGGAGAACAACCGCCTGGAGATACTGAAGCGCAAGTGGTGGGAGGGAGGCAAATGTCCCAAGGAGGAGGACCACAGAGCCAAAGGTAGGAGACATTGGGATACTAATGGAGCAAATTACATCTACTTTTGCTATTCTTTATGCATCATCACTTTATCCCCATCCTTTTACTCCATTGTGACTGCTATTTTTATAGTTTTGTGGTTTTGTCTCCAATTACCTTGGTATCTTTCACATTGTGACAACTTTAAATTGGATTATAATTACAAAACCTGTATTAAAGATAGCGGTAGGCACTCCAAAAACACCATGTTTTCCCTGCAAGCAAATGGTTCTTCTGATCTTGAAACTGCGTCTCGTATACTTTTCCCTCCCTTTTGACATCTTTCATCTCTGACCAGAGACGTGCTTCTGAACAACCAACTTAGCCTCCCCCGAAGGCATTATTCCCATCAGGCACCTTTGATCTGAAGCCTAGCTTTCTGTATCCCTTCTCAGCATGACCAATCTGCTGCTTGAGTTTCTGATTCCTCTTAAGCGTCTCTGATCTCCAGGCTGCCATTCCAAAGCCTCTTGTAGCGTCTCCAGTCTCAGCCTTGCCTCACTGATACCCGAGCATTTGTGATTCTCTCTGAGCATATCCAATGTCTAGTGGCCACTTTATTAGTAAACCAAGCATCTTCTGTCTCCCAACTCTTTTCTGATTTTAAACCCATTGATTTCAAACCCAGTCAGTACCTTTTGATTCAGTGTCCAAACATTTGATTTCCTGTTACTAAGGCTATCTGAGGTTTCCTCTCCCAGCAGTAAGTTTAACAAACCCTATGCTAGCTCAATAACATCTACATTTTTAATGTCCCAGGATTTTTCTATATCACTAGAAAATTTGAACTTTGGAACATATCCTCCATTTTATTACTGATGCCTATAAATGATTGTCATTCCTCCCTGTGATAATGTATTTGTCTATTTTAACAGGACTGGGGATGGAGAATATTGGAGGAATCTTTGTGGTTTTGATCTGTGGTTTAATCATCGCTGTGTTTGTGGCCATTATGGAATTTGTCTGGTCAACAAGACGTTCTGTGGACAATGAGGAGGTTAGTATATGCATGGTAGCATAGAAGTGGGAAAGATAAGCCAGAGGAGAAGTGTGAACTGCCAGAATAATACAAAGCAATGAAAATGTTATTGCTTTCTCCCATTATTTGGGGGGAAGTCTGTGCAGCACCTAATTACCTGAATGCATAGAAAGCCACACTTGTCACCCACTCACCCTTAAGGGGTGTTGGCAGCTGTAGATCATTGAAGGACGTGCATAGCCTTTGACACTGTTTTATCATATGTTTGAATAATGATTTATTGCTTTTAATATATACTTGTTATGGCTACCGATTTTTCCTGGTATGCACTGCCAAAAGTTGCTGATGTGCCAGCTGTAGGTCAACCAAAGTGTGAATATTTGCTTTATATAAGACCTGTGTTAGTCAGGTTTGCCCTGGGAGGGTGCTTTGCAGACAGTTTGAATAAAATAAGCTGGATACATAATAATATCATCTCTGTCCCAGTATCCTGATCTCATGCTGATCTTGTCTAGTTTATGGTCTTCCAACTACCAGACCTCATTATAGAGGATTAGCTCTTGTTGTAGGAGGAACAGTAAGTGGGCACATGGGATATGGAACAAATGGAACCACTGTATAGCAGGAATATGAATGTACAGTGCCAGGCGTAAATGTGGGAAATAGATCATACATAGAATAGATCATGGTTATCCTGTGCACCTCGGGGTACATGGACTGTATGTTGCACTTTTAGCCACATCAGGGCAAAGCCAATAACAGATACCAGGTCCAGATACCTTTGGTTTCAGCCACCAAATCTGGTGTTAGAGGAAGAGAGAGCAAGTTGGTAGAAAGGAAGTAATGGGTCCGTAATAATAAAATATAGCTTCTAGCATTCTAACCAATATTATTGTCCTTCCTGCTTGTTTTTCAATATACTTTCATGTCTTTTCATGTGGGCCTGAAATAAGAATAGAGTAGGTGTGATATTATACCAGGTGGGCCATGTCTTATGAGCTTTACCAGGGTCTCTGTGGCATTGCAGAACAACAAACCATCAGATGTTTGGTGGGGCCTTAATCTTCTTGGGCTTTACATTTACAAGTTTCTACTTATTTATTAGTCCCAATTAATGAATAGTTGCTTTGATGGAACATTATAGCTATTGTGCTACACTCACTGTCTGTTCTTCTGCTTTCGCCAGATCTCCGTGTGTCAGGAGATGCTAAGTGAGTTACGCAGTGCTGTGTCTTGTAAGAAGACTTCCCGTTCCCGACACCGCCGCCGCCCACCACGCCATCTACATGGCCGGACTCTGCTTTCTTTGAGCCGACCTCCCCGTTCCACCAGGGAGACCCGACTCTGCAATGGGCGCCTATACCAGACCCATCAGCACCCTCCTGCCCCACCTCACCCACCCCCTGCTCCTGGTGCACAGCGACTTCACGAGGACCCTCCGTCTTCCTCCACCCGTGGGGGGTGTGCTCACTTTAGAATTTGTCAAGAATGCAGGCGGATACAGACTTTGAGAGGTCCACCACCTCTTCCCCGACCACCTCAGTCCCCCAAACCCCCTCCCCCACCTCCACCTGCTCCTGAAAATGTAACACCCCATTCACACCACCGAAGACTGGCAGACCCCTTAGATGCTGGAGCGCCTGAGTGAAACAGGGCCTCGGAGGTCTTATACAGACTAGCTGGTGTATGGACCAGAAATGAGCAGGGGAAGAACGTGATACTGACGTGAGAGAATTAAGGGCACAAGCCTGGACATTTGCCCGTTCTCCCTGTTCCTCCCAATGCTCTGTCTTGGAGTGGGAGTATTTTTGAAGCCTCCTCTGTATTCATCAGAAACACTGCGATGCCTCAGTCTTTTACAATGTACGCTGTGCGTGCGAAATAAACTGCCCCTTCCCAAACTTTGTGTGCCGGTTTGCCCCATCCCATCTCTCACTACCCTATTCTGTCTTCTGAAAGTGGGAAGAACATGGGTATGGTATCCCAGCTCAGGGTCTATACCTTCTTCCCCAGCAAACCAACCCACAATGCACCATCACTAGGAAGATGGGGGTTTCTTTTATATATAATTTACTGTATAACATACATATATATAGAATAAATCCCTCTTTTTTAATTAAAATCTGCAATCCTGGTGCATAGAAGACAATGTGCAGGTGGGCCACCGGGGATGGGCATCTGAATGATAAAGACCTCTATATGCTTTCCATTATAAGCCCAGTACCATCCTATTTACAACTTTTATACAAATGAAAGAAAAAGAAGTGGTGTGTATGCTTGTGTCTTTGTTATTTCATTGGTTACTTGCCTTGGAGAACTGAACCAAGAAGCTACCAATTAGAGAACAGCATTTAGAAATGGGCTTAATCGATGGTTATTGGATTGTTGCATTCACTAGAACAGTGATGGGTAACCAGTTCCTCTGTCACAGAACTAAAGCATACAGCTGGTTCCATAGTTAGGACAAGGACCAACTTTGGGAAAACCATGTAAAGGGGAATTAACCTTGAGTCTAAAGGTCCCTTTTTTATTGGTCTCTTGGACCGATTCGGCAGCTTATTGGCCCATGTAGGGGCAGAAACGACGGCCATATCCTGAAATCGGCCAGATATCGATCGGCAGGTTAAAAGATTCAGTCGGATCGGAGACCGCATTGGCTCGTTGATGTGGTCCCCGAACCGACTGCCCCATTGCCGCCCTGGGGCCAAACGATCGAATTAGCCTACATGTTCCCTGATATCGCCCACCCTTTGGTGGATGTTCAGGGCCTGCTTTTACAACAATTTGACAGTACCAAATGGTATAGAGTTTATATAGGCATATGGTAAAAATAAGAAAGGGCTGAAGGAAATGACATTAAAACGCTAAGTTTGGCTGACTGCAAATGGCTGCCCTCCATTTCAGTGCATAGAGACTTGGGGCCAGGGGTCATTTTATGCCCTGAGCCACCTTCAGGCAACTCCTGTGAGCGCTCAGTAGGGAGAAGTTGGACTCACATTAGGGTCTTGTGCTTAGGGTTGTGGTGCCTGTCCTGATGCTGCTTTCTTTTTCTTTTGGCAATGAGTGCAGAGCATATCTTGTTGGGGAGCACAAATGGAGCAAGAAAAGGACTCCTATGGACTGCTTAGTCAGACCGCACCCAATTATATTACACTACACGCTTGAGCTCCTGGCTTCTTGTTAGAGGATAGTAGCAAAATAGGAGGCCTAATGGATGGGGTATGAAGGGTTGTACAGCTGGAGATAAGGGCAGCTAAGACAAGGCTGAAACTGCAACCTGAGTAAGCAACACCTGCATTAAAGTCTGGTGAAATAAAGCAAAACAAAAACTGATTCTGCATTTGGCTACAAATATTCCAGTTAGCCATTCTGCAAGAAACAAGAACATTAATGTGTATTGGTGCCTCTATTTAAGGGCTCTGGCACACGGGGGAGATTAGTCGCCCGCGACAAAACCCCCTGTTCGCGGGCGACTAATCTCCCCGAGTTGCCATGACCCGCCATCCCGCCGGCGAACATGTAAGTCTCGCGAGTCTTTTTCGGGAGATTTCGGGAAATCGCGCTGCCGCGTGTGCCATCCCGCCGGCGACTTACATGTTCGCCGGTGGGATGGCGGGTCATGGCAACTCGGGGAGATTAGTCGCCCGCGAACAGGGAGTTTTGCCGCGGGCGACTAATCTCCCCCGTGTGCCAGAGCCCTAAAGCATCACAAATCTATATATTATACAGAGGGAGGGAGTAGAGTAGGGTCACAGCCCTTTATTCGTAGTGTTGATAAGATCACCTTTAAGTGGGAGCAACATAGTGTCAGTCTTGCATCAAAGCCTGCGCAAATCCAATTACTTATCACCGTGACTGAATTAGTTCTGCAAAGCCCACGGCTATGGTGAATTTCCTATTCGACCATGAACAAGACTCTTGCACAAGAGCAGTATTATGTCCTTTGTGCAGGAATGGATATACCCCCTATTATAAATAAATACACCAAGGACTTCCGTTACAATATAAAGGCCATGGCTGGTTATTTTCTAGTCTGTAGGGAAATTTCACAGATTGGTTCCTTTATATTCTCTTGAGAAATCTCATTGGTTGGTAATTTTATATACTGTAAAGAAATATGTTGCCTGTTGCTTTAATATTTATTAGACAAATTTGAGTGGCTTGTAATTCTGCAGAGAAATACATTGGTTTCCATTTCATACTGCACAGAGAAGCTTAAATTGGTTGGATTTTTTATATTCTGTAGAAAAATGCCATTGGTTGGTTAGTTTATATGCTAGAAAAATCTCATTGGTTGTCTCTTTTATACTGAGTAGGGGAAGCCTCATTGGTTGGTTCTGTTACATTATGTGGATAACTACTTCTACTGTGTTTTAGTAGTCTGTTCAATAATGAAATTGATTGGTTTACCAGCCCCACGATATAAGGTTTTTTGTGTATAACTATAAGTGGCCTGCAGGTGTGAGATTCTGCGATTCTTAGCACTTACTATTGCTTAGTTTGGCTCTATCTTTATATTATTATATCCAACTTTGTTATATGCTACAGCATAACCCAGCATTGCCCAACATTACCCAGCATTGCCCAACATTACCCAGCATTGCCCAACATTACCCAGCGTTGCCCAACATTACCCAGCGTTGCCCAACATTACCCAGCATTGCCCAACATTATCCAGCATTGCCTAACATTACCCAGCATTGCCCAACATTACCCAGCATTGCCCAACATTACCCAGCATTGCCCAACATTACCCCTCATTGGCCAACATTACCCAGTGTTGCCCACTTTATTAATAACTGCAGGCCCAAGACTGCGTCAGGAAATCTTTAACTCAAGAATACCACCTGGATTTAAGAATCAAATAAGCTTTTAATAGACCAGTGGAGAAAACCAACGTACAATGCAATGTTGTGCATTAATCTTCTAAAGTCCATATCCCATCATGCCTATTCATAACCCCTTGTAGGGATTTCCAACTACTCCCACTGCACCCCCCCATACGTTGACCAATCAGTGTCCAGTGTTCTGGAGATTAGCGTGATTCCTTGTGATAATGGGGGTCGCGGGACAACGTGTGACATCCGGGGTGCTCAGATAGCGCGGGGTGATGACGAGTGACTCAGCATGTCCTGAAAGTATTTGCAAAACAAGTGCAAAAAATACATTTCTAGATACTTCTATCTGTGAACAACTTAAGCAAACGTCATAATAACAGCTTGACCAAAGTTAGCTAAAGTATGGGAGCTCAGGTTGAGCACTTTGCAACATGTAAGCACTATTAGCAACACATGCCACAGGAGAACACATTGTCTGAGGAGACTCCATTCCTGACCTCCCATAATTATATATATATATATATATATATATATATATATAATTATATTAAAATCTATACAATACAACCAGAAATCAATTAGAAGTTCTTCACAAGCTCCTCCCTAGTGGCTCAGTCAGATGGTTTAGTGGCTCCCAAGTATCTTCACGTGGAGAACACAGAATATATTATTAGATTCTATTATGAAACCGGTTATCCTTTCCACCATATACACACCCTCTGGAAGCAGTGGAACTTCATCTTCTGATGCGTTGTGTTGTTCAGACATGGCTAGAGTTACAACTATTGTACAATCCTTCTTGTTGCTGAAGCAAGACTTATGTATTGCATCCAAAAATAGGATGTTCAGGAGGTTCCTAAGGGTCGTCACTTGGAGGATATCTTGTCCCCCTGACTCAATAGAAGATGTTGCTGTCTTTAATTATACAGTCAATCATTTTCACTATCTCCCTTTGTGTGTTTCTATAAAGGGATGTTTTAACTTTGGCCCTGTAACAACATAATACTAGCTTAGCCATAATAACAATTACACACACAATAGGAGCCATGAAAATGTTTGACAACCAAGTTCCTACACTTCCTAACCATGAAAATGGTTTTGCCCCCTTACTTTGGCTAGATTGGATCATTGGAATCTTGGATCCAAGTGCTACGTTTATTTCCTATTATGGCTCAAACTCCATCCTGTGCAGCCAATAAGTAACCTAAGGCCATTTTATTGAAGTGCCACTTCTCTAACATGTGCAAATTCTTTGTTCATAACATGGACTGAGCTAGTGGTGTCATTAATGATTCAACTTACATCTTAGAATATTCATTTAACTTATCTGCCTGACGACCAATTACCATGAATATAAGTATTATTAATGATTGCGCCCACTATGGAAACTATGTCTTCATTGCCTTTACATATCTGATATTAAATTGGTGGCTTCTCTCAAAACATTGTATAATATTATACCAAGCAAGTAAAGGATATACGCCATGTTTGCTGTTGAGCAGGGGTAATCACCAGCTTGCAGTGTCTGGCATGTGTCCAAGATGTCTTTCCTTCTAGTTTCCCAGCAGTTGGTGTGACAAACAGAGCATGATATGGTCCTTCATATTGTGGAGCTACTGTATGTCTTTTGAATACCTTGATGACTACCCAGTCTCCAATTTGAGATTATGCTTCCACCTCAGGTACGTGGATCTAGAAGAGAGAGAAATGCACTTTTGTGCAACACAGTGAGTGTTTTTTTTTAACACAATTACATAAGAGCATAAATTCTTCTGCATTTTGCCTGGTTTGTGTAGGAAGTACTACCCTGTTTTTGGACCTGTTGTGAAACACTATGTAGAACAGGGATCCCCAACCTTTTATACCCGTGAGCAACATTTAAATGGAAAAAGTTTTGGGGAGCAACACAAGCATGAAAAAGGTTTCTAGGAGTAGCAATAAGAGCTATAATTGGCTACTTTATAGCCCCTATGTGGACTGGCAGCCTACAGAAGGCTCTGTTTGGTATTATACTTGGTTTTTATGCAACCAAAAGCTTGCCTTCTTACCATAAATTCAAAAATAATCACCTGCTTTGAGGCCACTGGGAGCAACATCCAAGGGGTTGGCAAGCAACATGTTGCTCATGAGCCACTGGTTGGGGAACTCTGATGTAGAATAACAATTGTATCCTTAGCTCTTGGCAAATTTATTTCATTATCTGCCCTGTGAAATGTGCACCTCTGTTACATTATTGTCTCAGGAACACCATATCCAATGACAACTTCTTGTAGCATTTTTAAGGCTGTTGTCTTAGCACTGGCAGTGGCCACTGGCCATACCTCCTTCTATCCCAAGAACATACCATACCCACACAAACCAATGCATACCTATATGTCCCACTATGGGGAATCATTATATAATCTACCTAAAGCTGCTGGAAGGGGTAACTAGGTCTCAGCAAATGTGTCTCCCCACATTGTGTATTGTACACGTTTGACAATTGTTTTGAACAAATGCTTGGTATTTGTCCATTTAATTGTGCAAATACCATTGTTTAGAAATTAGCTGTGACACTGGACTTTATCCAACGTGGCCAGTTCCATACACCAGTTGCAATATCCTAAATTCAGCATTAGGAGGCTCTCATGGCTTCATATTTTAGCCCATAGCCCCCTCCCTTTTGCTCTCAATACTAATGGCTCCTAGCTCCTGTATCTTATCTATCCATCCAGAAGGCGCAGCTTTTGCAACAGTCAAAGCCTATTAAGGGGGGTCATAGGAATTATTTTTGCCTGTGCTGTTAGAAAAATTCTGGTGGGAGGGGTCAACAGTGGTGCTGTGTGCCTTCTCTCCTTCTCTTTCCCTTTCTGAATCCTGTCTGTGTTTATGGATGGCTTTTGCAACTCGGTGTTACCAGCAACCTTTATTTTCAGCACAGCTTTTTTTAGAAGGCAATTTAACTGCTTGGAAAACAGCACTAACCTCTTTCCAATTTTTAATAGGAGCCCTTGGGCGGTTTTGAACCCTCTATTTTTCCCACCTTGGTTCAAAATCAAAAATAATACTGTAACAATATCTACTGTCTGTAAAAATAACAGCCTTCCCTTATTCCAATTCTTATGCCTTTGCCAAGGCTACCAGTTCTGCCCCTTGTGCCAAAAAGTGAGGGGCAATTGGCCACAAATTAAAACCCCTGTTTGATTTACAGTGGCATATGAGGTTCTAGGACTATTTCTGACTTCAAGGATTTAAAAGATTTTTGCATCCCCATCATCACTAAAAAAAAAACCTCTTTTTTTGCAACTTTCTTGTTCTACTCTAGTACACAGATCACGCAAAGCACTGATAGCCATACTTTTATAATCTGGCCTAATCTCATACAATTTCTTCCAGATAGCCTTTTGCAAACCTGATACCCATGCTGTCTGGCAGCATTAGAAATAACATTTGCTCTATTTTCTAGATCCACTTCTAGCTCCCTAGAGAAATCCTGATACCTCCAGTAATCTCACACATCTTCTCCTGGAGCTGGTTTAATCTCAAAAAGTGATCCCTTCTCCTGGGAGAGCTCCTGCATCATAATCTTCAGAAGTAAATGGATATGCGAGTCCTCTATTAGGACCTAAACTACCTCGGCCTAACGCTCTGCAGGCCTCCTGGGATATATGCTCCAATCATTTAAACTGAGCGCAGGTCTTAATATTGCAACTACATCTGCCCAAGTGAGATTTTGTGAGTCCTTTGTGAATCTCTTAGTCAGTTGGATAATTTCAAAATGAGTGAAAGGTACCCAAGTACAAGAAGTTACAGCTCTTTCTCCTATACTCACTCCTGCTTTTGTACTACTTTGTGGTTCTGTTGTTTGTACTGGTGTGCAGGCTTTCTCTTGCTTCGGGAATCTTAAAAACACCCAAAGTTGTAGAAGAATGCCTGGATTTTGTACTCAGAATCCTAGTTGTATGTGAGTAACCTCTGCCAGTTATCCCTCCTTTTCCTTCCCCTCCTCTTTGTACGTGCTTCCCTGCTACCGTAGTGAATTCCCAATGTCTTTTTGGATCTCTACACATTTCCACATCCCACTGGAATTGGAGTTTTTTCATAAGTTTATCTATGTTTTCTGTGTTAATGGTTGTTCCAACACAGCATTTACAGAGGGTTTTAATTGCAAGTTCTGTTCCCTTTATGCTAGGGTATTCTTGTAATTTGGTGAAGCATGCCGAACACTTATTTATCTCCGCAGTATGTAGGCCACATTCATCCCTTCCTTGTCTAGTCTGTCAGAATAATTTTCCCTAAAATGTGGCCATATGTTTAAACTAAAGCTTCCTTATATTGGCCAAGTAAATCACTCTTGGTCATGTAATTCCATTCTGGCAATCGCTCAGTTATCCACAACCCATATTTTTCTGCCATTTCTTCGGCAGGCGTTTGCTTGTGTCTGGGAGAAGCAGACTCTGGTCAAGCCTCTTTGCTGAGCCTAAGTTCCCCATTATACTCAAAGAGCTTCTCCGTGTGTAGATAAGCCCTCCCCATACACACTCTATTCCAATTAACCTCTCTACAACAAGTTGACACCACCCGGTCTATCGGTCATTTAATACTCGCCTTCCCGGAAGATAAATAAGCCTAGGCCTAGGGCTCTGAGGACGTGTGGTTCTCCTCAGAACCTGGGGACTTCTTGATTTTACTGACAATGGCTGTGTACTTAAGGCTATCAAATATGCCAAATAATATCTGCTATTATGAACAATAAACCAATGGTGATGACAAACTCGGGCAATCCAGCAAGTTCATAATTGAGCATTATTTTAAATTAGTCATTACCACAGGGACAGAGTATTCTGACCAATCATTCTCCATGCGCTAAAGATAATAACCCGACCCGTGCCGCCTGGAACTCACAGTCTGACACAGGACGTGCAAGGTTTCTTTTCGTTTCAGCCCCATGAAGGTGGCTTATTGCATCCACGCTGATATGGGCATAATGGGTGAAGCTGCAACCAGCTACCACGCTAATATCTTATTTCCACTGGCCAACCACACTTCCTCTCAGGAAATAAGTACATTTAGTGGCAGCACACTATAAAGATGATGGAAATTGTGATTAGAAATACACAGAACACTGGCAAAGGTTCTAGATAGAGAGGAATAGACATTAAGATAGCAGCCAGATGGTGTTACCTGTTCAGAAAAGTCAGTCCTGGGAGATCATTACAAGCAAAATACCTAGGAACAAAAAGGTTCTTCCCTGGTCAGTAAATGTTGCAAGTGTGGGTCTCTGTCTCTCTGCTGGGTACTTCCATGATCTGATCTTTCCTGTTCAAAGGACCAAAACAGTCAGGCCCAAGACTGGGTCAGGAAATCTTTAACTCAACAATACTACCTGGATTTAAGAATCAGACCATTGAAGAAAACCAATGTTTTCCAAGTATTGGTTTAAATATATATATAGATCTTCTGTATGTCGGCTTAATAGTGTTTTACCATAAGTCTATTGCCCAACTCTTGGTTACCTTACCTAGATCCACACATGTCATTTCAAAAGAAATTACGTATAACAATAACTGTATGCATATATATATATATACCTTGCCTACATTCAACAACCAGTACTGAATGAATAAATGGAACTAAATCTTAATGCCACACATACATTCCACACACAGCACCGACTTCATAAATGGCGCCAAGCTCCACATTAATCATATATTCAGCTACACCTCTATACTATGCATATGCCCAAGAGAGTGATTATTTATGTTTTTTATTAAGTTCTTAGGGCCCTCTCTTATAATGATAATTATTATATTTATGTCCAATGTTACTCAGCAACACCCAACAGTACCCAGCATTGCTCAACATTATCCAACATTTTCCCAACATTATCCAGCATTTGCCCAACATTATCCAACATTTGCCCAACATTATCCAACATTTGCCCAACATTATCCAGCATTTGCCCAACATTATCCAACATTTGCCAAACATTATCCAGCATTTGCCCAACATTATCCAACATTTGCCCAACATTATCCAGCATTTGCCCAACATTACCCAGCATTTGCCCAACATTATCCAACATTTGCCTAACATTATCCAGCATTTGCCCAACATTATCCAACATTTGCCCAACATTATCCAGCATTTGCTCAACATTATCCAACATTTGCCCAACATTACCCAGCATTTGTCCAACATTATCCAACATTTGCCCATCATTATCCAACATTTGCCCAACATTATCCAACATTTGCCCATCATTATCCAACATTTGCCCAACATTATCCAACATTTGCCCAACATTATCCAGCATTTGCTCAACATTATCCAACATTTGCCCAACATTACCCAGCATTTGCCCAACATTATCCAACATTTGCCCATCATTATCCAACATTTGCCCAACATTATCCAACATTTGCCCATCATTATCCAACATTTGCCCAACATTATCCAACATTTGCCCAACATTATCCAGCATTTGCTCAACATTATCCAACATTTGCCCAACATTATCCAGCATTTGCCCAACATTACCCAGCATTTGCTCAACATTATCCAACATTTGCCCAACATTATCCAACATTTGCCCATCATTATCCAACATTTACCCAACATTATCCAGCATTTGCTCAACATTATCCAACATTTGCCCATCATTATCCAACATTTACCCAACATTATCCAGCATTTACCCAACATTATCCAGCATTTGCTCAACATTATCCAGCATTTGCCCATCATTATCCAACAATTACCCAACATTATCCAACATTTGCCCATCATTATCCAACATTTACCCAACATTATCCAACATTTGCCCATCATTATCCAACATTTACCCAACATTATCCAGCATTTGCTCAACATTATCCAACATTTGCCCATCATTATCCAACATTTACCCAACATTATCCAACATTTGCCCATCATTATCCAACATTTACCCAACATTATCCAGCATTTTCTCAACATTATCCAACATTTGCCCATCATTATCCAACATTTACCCAACATTATCCAACATTTGCCCATCATTATCCAACATTTACCCAACATTATCCAGCATTTGCTCAACATTATCCAACATTTGCCCATCATTATCCAACATTTACCCAACATTATCCAGCATTTGCTCAACATTATCCAACATTTACCCAACATTATCCAACATTTGCCCATCATTATCCAACATTTACCCAACATTATCCAGCATTTGCTCAACATTATCCAACATTTGCCCATCATTATCCAACATTTACCCAACATTATCCAGCATTTGCTCAACATTATCCAACATTTGCCCAACATTATCCAGCATTTGCTCAACATTATCCAACATTTACCCAACATTATCCAACATTTGCCCATCATTATCCAACATTTACCCAACATTATCCAGCATTTGCTCAACATTATCCAACATTTGCCCATCATTATCCAACATTTACCCAACATTATCCAGCATTTGCCCAACATTATCCAGCATTTGCTCAACATTATCCAACATTTACCCAACATTATCCAACATTTGCCCATCATTATCCAGCATTTGCTCAACATTATCCAACATTTACCCAACATTATCCAACATTTGCCCAACATTATCCAGCATTTGCTCAACATTATCCAACATTTGCCCAACATTATCCAACATTTGCCCAACATTATCCAGCATTTGCTCAACATTATCCAGCATTTACCCAACATTATCCAACATTTGCCCAACATTATCCAGCATTTACCCATCATTATCCAACATTTACCCAACATTATCCAGCATTTGCTCAACATTATCCAACATTTGCCCATCATTATCCAACATTTACCCAACATTATCCAGCATTTGCTCAACATTATCCAACATTTGCCCAACATTATCCAGCATTTGCTCAACATTATCCAACATTTACCCAACATTATCCAACATTTGCCCATCATTATCCAACATTTACCCAACATTATCCAGCATTTGCTCAACATTATCCAACATTTGCCCATCATTATCCAACATTTACCCAACATTATCCAGTATTTGCCCAACATTATCCAGCATTTGCTCAACATTATCCAACATTTACCCAACATTATCCAACATTTGCCCATCATTATCCAGCATTTGCTCAACATTATCCAACATTTACCCAACATTATCCAACATTTGCCCATCATTATCCAGCATTTGCTCAACATTATCCAACATTTACCCAACATTATCCAGCATTTGCTCAACATTATCCAACATTTGCCCATCATTATCCAACATTTACCCAACATTATCCAGCATTTGCTCAACATTATCCAACATTTGCCCATCATTATCCAACATTTGCCCAACATTATCCAACATTTGCCCAACATTATCCAGCATTTGCTCAACATTATCCAACATTTGCCCAACATTATCCAACATTTACCCAACATTATCCAGCATTTGCTAAACAGTATCCAACATTTGCCCAACATTATCCAGCATTTGCCCAACATTACCCAGCATTTGCTAAACAGTATCCAACATTTGCCCAACATTATCCAGCATTTGCCCAACATTACCCAGCATTTGCTCAACAGTATCCAACATTTGCCCAACATTACCCAGCATTTGCCCAACATTATCCAACATTTGCCCAACATTATCCAACATTACCTAGGATTGCCCCACACTTCTTGGCATTATCCAGTAATACCCATCATTACCCATTAGTGCCCAACATTACCTAATATTGCCCTACTGCTGCAGCTTTAGCCTCGTATATCTTCTCATCTTATTGGCTGCTCATGAGCATAGTTAATGCCTAAGATTTGGATGACATTTGGATGGATTTGTCTCAAAAAACGGTGACTTTTTAATATTGTTGTACATAAGTTAGTGTAAACCCCCTCCCCCCACCCCAAAAAAAGATGACATATTCCCCCCACCCTTTTTTTTGCAGAGGGGCCCGGCCCAGAGTAGTTACATCACTGATTTTTTTCAAAAAACCCAAACCAAAAAAGCATTAGTAAATGCCCCCCTACGAGTGCATTTTCCTTTAAAATATAAGGATGTTAGGAGATACTTGTTATTACATGGATTGTATAACAGCAATTGGGTTCCGGATTCATACATGTAAATGGTCACAGAACTCCTCTGAGTGACCTCTCATATCCTTATAATTTACAGTAGGGGGTACATTATCCTTTATTACACGAGTGATACTCAGAGTTCCCTTTACAACTCAGCCTGCAGCCTTGTGCCTTTATATGGTCACAGAACCCCCAAGTGACTAATATCCTTCCAGTGGGGAGTACATTATTCCCTATATCTGCCTCACTCTATAAGGATATAGTTAAAGCTGCTATACAATATCTATACAACCTCTATAAACGTCAGACTTGCGGTTTCCATGGATAAGAAACAATCTGAGGCTGATTTGATTTCTTTCAGCGCAGAAATGGCAGCAAATGCTTCAGGTCTTTAAGCGAGAACATTGAATTACAGTGCAGGGAGAACTGATTATTGGATCTGGGTGGGAGCAGAGGGCCCCCCATCATTAGAGTGTATAGAAGTGGCGCTGTCGCAGTCAGGAAGGGACTAATGGAACACGCAGTACAATCAATAGAGAACTTTAGGGTAATTATCAGTTCTGGTTATGCACGGATGGAGCCAAAGTCATTATTTTGTTCAGAATGGGGTTTTTTTGTCACGGGAGGAGAGGTGAGTGGGGCTGTTCCTACAGAACCTTGTTGGGATATTATATGGATTTGTTCCCTGCTACTCTGTGAAGCTAAATGGGTTCTGTCACAGGGGCCAATTACTGATCTCATGGAAATTTGCTTCCAGTTCAGAGTAAAATCTTTTCTTTCAGGGCAATTTCAGTTAACGGATAAAAATGGTCATTTGGCCTAGGGGCAGGCTTACAGGGACAGGGAGGCACAGCATCAATCCCCTGATGAGCTCCCACAAGGCACTGCCTGGATGCACAGTCACTAGGGGTTAGATCTGTTAGGCACCCAGTGACCCTTATTGCTTACCAGTCACGTAGCTATAGAGGAAGCAGAACCCACAGTCACTGGGGTAGGGGGGGGGGGGCTGGGGGCCCCTGTCTGCTGGGTCTGTTTCCCCTATAGTATAGAAATCCAGTCTCCTTAAACTGTCTCCTACCTCAAAGCGGGCGCGGACACGATTGGGCAGGAAGACGGGCATTGGGTTGCACCAGGTTGGCTGTGAATGCCAGACCCCTTCAAAAAATTTTTGGCCCCAGTACCCCCACACTCCTCTATAGTGATGAGTGAATTTTTTCGCCAGGCATGGATTTGCAGCGAACTGGCACATTTCACCATTGGCGAATTGTTTTGCGAAACTTCCATGAAAATTCGCCGCGGAATTTGTTTTGTCGGGCGTAAAAAAAAAAGCCTGTGGTTGTGGCAAAATGGGTACAGTCGCGTCAAAATTGGCCGTGGTTGCGTCAAAAGAGGGCGGGCGACAAAAAAATAGCCGCGGATGACAAAAAAAGACATGGGTGACAAAAAAATCACGCAACAATTTGCAAATTTTCTCGCTGTTTCGCAAATTTTATGGCGAAGTGAAACGGGACAGATTCGCTCATCACAACTCCGTACCTTTAAAATGCGCAATGACCGGGGGAAGCTTTCTCTAGGGTGCCAGGACCGCTCCTGCTATGAGGCAAATTGAGAACATTGTCTCAGGCAGCAGTGAGTGGCCAATTACCAGGGGCGGCTTTTTACTAAAGAGCGGAATTTTTTGAAATGGAAAATAGGCTCTGCTAGTGCAATTGTGCTCTTTGCACTAGCGATGTGCCCCCCCCAGACCCACTCTGACATTGAAGAGGTAAGCTCGAAGTGTTTTGGGAGGAGGGGGGGCAGAACTGGGGCTGCTGACGCCACTGCAGGTTAGGCTGCCACCTTCCATTAAATATCCATTTGTACCTCTTCAGACTTGCAGTGCAGATCTCTTAGGAAATGTTCTGTGGCAAGTGTGAGTCTAAGTAAGGCACCTGGTAAGGATACCTGGTGATGGTGTATGCCCACCAGTGCGCTGGGTGAATAACAGAGGTAAAAGCAATTGGTGTCACTGGGTTGGGCCTAGGGAGACAGGCTTTTCTTGACCTTTATGTTATTAAGTCCCTCAGTGATAGTAACAACAGAAAGTTTCTGTGAATCGTAAGTTATTTTATAGAAAATTGTATGTGGTAGATGGACAGTTGGGGGGTTATTATTGCACCCATGCCTTCCCCCCCCAATCGGTTATTTTTAATCATGGAAGCTTCCTGCACTTACAGGAGTCTGTAGTCCCAGTTATTATTTATTCTATGAATATGTTCTGAGGTTGGCACTGACCTGTGCGGCATATGTTAGTATGTGGCCCCAGCCCCAAGCGAGAGATTAGTGGGGTTTAGCTAGCCCCATCGGAATTTAAGGGGATTACCTCCCCAGTGTAGGAAAAGGGCAGAATGTATCACTGCCATTTGATCTTGCTCAGCCCTAGGTTAGTAGCCTTGATGCTGTGTGATTCTACAGAAATCTAGTTTTTCCCTTTCATACTGGGGGTGGTCATTTCCCCCTGGAGGGGATTATTGGGAGTACACAGTATGGGCAAGTTTCTCCCATGGGTGGGGGTTCCTGTCTATAACCCTCTAATGGCGCCAACATCTAGAAAGCAACCCAAATTAATTTTTATTCTTTCTATTTTTTTTTTTGTAACTTTTCTTTGCCTTCACTGTCAAGGTCGTCCGCCACTGATGTTATAAACCACTGTTAGCATTGCAATTTAACGCTCTCTGAAACCTTTTTGAAATCTTCCAGTTCACCCTAATGGCACAGGCTTAGTGTCTCTGTAGCTGAGGTTGACAAAAGACATATAACCATCATGTTCAGCCTTTTAACCCATGAATAGAAATGTTTTGATGTTGAGCTAAATTGATAACCTGAATTAGAGTACATGCATTTCTTTCTCTGTCAATGGCCTGTGCCATGATATAGGGGGACAGTTACATCTGCAATCCCAGTTTAGGGTGCAATTGTTGTGCTAACTGGCCCTAAAGCACCCTCTAAACAGCTCAATTTGTGCACTTCTGCATAGTAGCACCTCAAAGGTTGCTTAGGGTTGCCACCTATTAGCTGGAGATCACCCAGTCAGGAGTCGAGTTGAGGGGGACAATGATGCATTTCTGCACTGGAATGCTAAATAGGCCCTGGCCTTCCCAGTACACAAAGGCCCCCACCAGCCCAATAAATAGTGACTGTCTTTGGCATCTTACAGCAGCCCCTCTGGCATTTGCCAGAACCCACAGATTGCCAGTCTGGGCCTGCAATGATGTTTGGGGGTGGAGTTACAATGTAATATGCGGAGACTAGCTGAATTTTTGGTCAATCAGGCAGCTGTTTGTCTAGTTTTAAACATTGGCACCCCAGGCAGGCAGTTTAAACTGGAAAGTCCCTATAAGAACTTGACAACCCGTATGGTACAGTAGTACCAAGGTTCCCACTGTGGCCTGTGTTAAAATCCGCAGCCAACTTGCTTTTACAAAATCGGGCAGATGCCATTTTGATGCTAAGTGCCACAAGTAATCCAATTGTGAGCTTTTTGATGCAGCGCCCAAAATTACTGTATGTCCGGTGTATTTTCCCTTGCAAAACTCATTTCCTATAAAGTAGTAATAGATAAAGTAGGGCAAGGTGAATGGAAAGTGTGGCCAGTGTATATAGCAGGGCAAGCTGAGTGAAGAGTGAGGGATAGTAAATATAGTAGGGCGAGATGAAGGAAGAATGAGAGATATTAGATATAGTAGATGGAATGGAAAGATGAATTGGTAAAAAATCATGGGAGTTGTGTCGGAAATTGCAGTTTGCATTATGCACTTTTGGTTGTAAATGACCCCTTTAACGCCGCATGCGTTTATCCCTGAGTTGGGTGGTGTTCTGTCATTTCTCCAGCAGATGGCAGTGGCTGAAAGTCACCAAAGTGGGAGAAAGGATGAGGTGAGTAGCTCTGAATAGTGCAGGGAGAATAAGGGCTCATTGAGCTTGTGTTGGTGCAACCCATAAAGAGAACCAAGGAATTTCTGGGAGGTCAAAGTAGGAGTTAATTTCACATTTCCGTGTCCATTGGGCCCTGTACTTCGCACTGATCACAGAAAAGACTGACCATGTGCATTGATACAAGGCCCAGGCTGTAAGGAGTGAGTATGGAAGCAATGCTCCTTTGCTGGCAATTTTTTACATATAATACCTGAAACGAATTGAAAGCACAAGAAGCTACCATACTGCTTACAATGGCTGAGGCATTCTCCCTATATACTGATCCATAAGCTTCCCCCGGCAGGAGTTTCAGTTACATGCCAATATCCCTTTAAAATAAAAGACAAGAATTATGGTATTTATTATCTTCCCTCTGGGGTACTGTTCATTTGTGAGAGCCTGTTGATTTAATTCCACTCTTCCTCCCCATCACAGATGCTCAGCTTCTTTGTGATTGGAGTACTGGCTACTGGCCACTGGCTACTGGTGACTGTACCCAGCCTGCAGAAAGACTTACCCTCTCTGCTCATCAAGCTCCACTTTAATTAAAATAAGACTGTGAGAGAAATGGCAGCCCTGGCTGTTCCCTGATCGGGTTCCCTGAACGCAATACATTGCATTGTGGAATGTGGCTCATCCCCATAGCCCCAGCTGTAATATTGGGCCGGTGGGGGGCTGTTTTGGGTCTTTGTGTGCATAAAATGCCAGCAGACATGGTACCACCGAAAGAGTAAATATACTCTTTAATATTGAGGCAGTAACAGTATATCAGTCACCCAACGCATGGGTGTAGGGAGGTGGTGAGAGTAGTAGTGCTAAACAACAGCTGATCCTGGAAGCAACTTTAGTTCTTTCTTCTACTACACCGGTCCCAGATAACCCTGTTAGGGACAGCCCTGCACTACTGACCTTCCTGTCACTGTGATGTTCATTCCCTACCAGTAGTGTAAATAGATGTTATTGGGCCTAACAGAAAATTAAATTTAGGGCCACAAAACATTGGTAAGTTGACCTATTCTACCAAGATATATTGAAATTGCTCATTAATTAGGGCCCCCTGCAAGCGCAGGGTCTGCTTTCTCTGTATTTATGCCCCTGTTCCCCACTAGATGCCTCTTATTTTAGAATGGAATTTCCAACCTGTGGCCATTTAGCTGTTTGCACTGTTTCTAAAATACTACCCTCAGAAATGTTTAGCAGGATGACAACTTTGGGGACAGGGGTAGGATTTATTTGTTGGACTACAGCTCCCAGCATCCCTCTTGCAGCCATTCAGCTACATTTGTTGTTCAATAGAAACTACAAGTGATAATACTGTTTTCCTTGGGCTCCTATAGATTATCAACAGTCGAAAAAGAGTGTCCAAATGCTCTTTCATGTGACACAGCTCATCCCTTGATGGGTATGCTTAGGGTTCCAGAACACTTTGTGATTGCTAGCTTTGGGCCTGATTAAGGACTGGGAAGTGTAATGTACTGGGCCCCTGAATTTAAGAAAGGACATAGCTGTAAGGAATGACAGAGAAAAGCCTGGGTGATTTGTCAAGGTTCTCGGGTGTCACTTAAAGAAAAAAAGCCAGTGCTGCAGTGCTTAGCGCAGGGACAATATGTTCCCACAGTGGCTAGTACTGATATACAAGAGCGCTCTCCCTCGTGGGCAAAGCCATTGTACATAATGTTCGCTGTTTAATGTTGGGAAACAGCTGCTGTTTAAAGCAACAGCAAATCTTTGCCTAAACCCCAACCTGTGTTCATTAATGATCGCGAGCAGACTGAACTACTTGTTTGTGTTTCTCTGTGGGGCATGCCCAGGTTCCTCTGTGGGGCATGCCCAGGTTCCTCTGTGGGGCATGCCCAGGTTCCTCTGTGGGGCATGCCCAGGTTTCTCTGCGGGGCATGCCCAGGTTTCTCTGCGGGGCATGCCCAGGTTCCTCTGCGGGGCATGCCCAGGTTCCTCTGCGGGGCATGCCCAGGTTCCTCTGCGGGGCATGCCCAGGTTTCTCTGCGGGGCATGCCCAGGTTTCTCTGCGGGGCATGCCCAGGTTCCTCTGCGGGGCATGCCCAGGTTTCTCTGCGGGGCATGCCCAGGTTCCTCTGCGGGGCATGCCCAGGTTCCTCTGCGGGGCATGCCCAGGTTCCTCTGCGGGGCATGCCCAGGTTCCTCTGCGGGGCATGCCCAGGTTCCTCTGCGGGGCATGCCCAGGTTCCTCTGCGGGGCATGCCCAGGTTCCTCTGCGGGGCATACCCAGGTTCCTCTGCGGGGCATACCCAGGTTCCTCTGTGGGATATATCAAGCTTGTGGGCTGAATCTCACCAACACATAGGGAAACATATCACTGCTGGGACTCTCAGCACAATAAGGCTCGTGTATGAGAGAGAGAAATGGAAGTGAGTAAATAAGCAGGACCTTGAGATGTTGCATCTGAGATGGTAACTAGGCTTAGATTCTTTAAAGGACAAGTTACAAGGAAGACCATGAAACCCTGCTGTATGACAAACTGATATGTGTGTGTGTATGTAAAGGCAATAACAGACTAAGTAGAATGCATCTTATATGTTGTAACCATTAAACAAAGCAGCAAGAACAGCAGAGATCCCTGGATTAAACCCCAGCAATCAGGAGACTCACAAGGAAGAACACATGCCCGGATCATGGATTCTGAGCTGCATTTAGTGGAAGGGGAAGATAGGGGTGAGCACCCTGGGACCTTCTGTAAGGTTCCTAGATCATTTTGAAATCAGGAACGCTTCTAATAAATACGAGTTGCTGAACTAATTGCAAACTGATAGCATTTAAAGGAAATGCTTTAGCACAGCCCTAATACCTGGATTTTGTAAAAGTGCCCCTAGTTTGTCACATGATTTGGTAACCATTGCTCAGAATGATAAGGAACCTAGCAATGATAAGAGAGGGGGAAATAAATGAAAAGTGTATAGTAGGGCAAGATGATTGATGAGTCTAGAATAATACATACAGCAGGGCAAGGTGAATGAAGAGTAGGGAATAGTATATGTAGTATGTATATGTAGTCTAGGGCACTACATACAGTAGGGCAAGATGAATACAGAGTGGGAACCAGTAGATATAGTTTGCCAAGATGAATGAAGAGTGTGGGATAGTATATATATATATATATATAGTGGGGCAAAATGAATAAAGAGTGGAGGATAGTAGATATAGTAGGGCAAGATGAAAGATGAGTCTGGGATAATACATACAGTGGCAAGATGAATAAGGAGTGGGGGAACGTATATATAGCTGGGCAAGACAAATGGCGAGTCTGGGATAATACAGTACATACAATAGAGCAAAATGAATGAGTGGGGGACAGTACATATAAAGGCAATTTACGTACCAGGTGCAGCGCAGAAATTACAATTTTTCAGACACAGATTGCCTTGTTTGTTCCCACAATGCAGTGTTTTTCCCCAGAAGGCAGGCATCACTGCAGCCATGGGCGGAGTTGCTTTAGAATCAGCTAACTTGTGCATGAACAGAGGCGGCAGGACAGACACAGCACAACTACATGGAGGTCCTTGCATCAATGCGCTCTGTGTCTGTGTTTGAGCACTCACACATACAGTGGAGGAAATAATTATTTGACCACCTCACTGATTTTGTAAGTTTGTCCAATGACAAAGAAATGAAAAGTCTCAGAACAGTATCATTTCAATGGTAGGTTTATTTTAACAGTGGCAGATAGCACATCAAAAGGAAAATCGAAAAAATAACTTTAAATAAAAGATAGCAACTGATTTGCATTTCATTGAGTGAAATAAGTTTTTGAACCCCTACCAACCATTAAGAGTTCTGGCTCCCACAGAGTGGTTAGACACTTCTACTCAATTAGTCAACCTCATTAAGGACACCTGTCTTAACTAGTCACCTGTATAAAAGGCACCTGTCCACAGAATCAATCAATCAAGCAGACTCCAAACTCTCCAATATGGGAAAGACCAAAGAGCTGTCCAAGGATGTCAGAGACAAAATTGTAGACCTGCACAAGGCTGGAATGGGCTACAAAACCATTAGCAAGAAGCTGGGAGAGAAGGTGACAACTGTTGGTGCGATTGTTCGAAAATGGAAGGAGCACAAAATGACCATCAATCGACCTCGCTCTGGGGCTCCACGCAAGATCTCACCTCGTGGGGTGTCAATGATTCTGAGAAAGGTGAAAAAGCATCCTAGAACTACACGGGAGGAGTTAGTTAATGACCTCAAATTAGCAGGGACCACAGTCACCAAGAAAACCATTGGAAACACATTACACCGCAATGGATTAAAATCCTGCAGGGCTCGCAAGGTCCCCCTGCTCAAGAAAGCACATGTGCAGGCCCGTCTGAAGTTTGCCAATGAACACCTGAATGATTCTGTGAGTGACTGGGAGAAGGTGCTGTGGTCTGATGAGACCAAAATAGAGCTCTTTGGCATTAACTCAACTCGCTGTGTTTGGAGGAAGAAAAATGCTGCCTATGACCCCCAAAACACCGTCCCCACCGTCAAGCATGGGGGTGGAAACATTTTGCTTTGGGGGTGTTTTTCTGCTAAGGGCACAGGACAACTTATTCGGACGGAGCCATGTATCGTGAAATCCTGAACGACAACCTCCTTCCCTCTGCCAGGAAACTGAAAATGGGTCGAGGATGGGTGTTCCAGCACGACAATGACCCAAAACATACAGCAAAGGCAACAAAGGAGTGGCTCAAGAAGAGGCACATTAAGGTCATGGAGTGGCCTAGTCAGTCTCCGGACCTTAATCCAATAGAAAACCTATGGAGGGAGCTCAAGCTCAGAGTTGCACAGAGACAGCCTCGAAACCTTAGGGATTTAGAGATGATCTGCAAAGAGAAGTGGGACCAACATTCCTCCTAAAATGTGCGCAAACTTGCTCATCAATTACAAGAAACGTTTGACCTCTGTGCTTGCAAACAAGGGTTTTTCCACTAAGTATTAAGTCTTTTTTTGTTAGAGGGTTCAAAAACTTATTTCACTCAATGAAATGCAAATCAGTTGCTATCTTTTATTTAAAGTTATTTTTTCGATTTTCCTTTTGATGTGCTATCTGCCACTGTTAAAATAAACCTACCATTGAAATGATACTGTTCTGAGACTTTTCATTTCTTTGTCATTGGACAAACTTACAAAATCAGTGAGGGGTCAAATAATTATTTCCTCCACTGTATGATTGTGGTCATAAATGAGGCTTATGGTATTTCAAGATGAATGAATGAAGAGGGGGGCAGTAGTTATAGTGGGGCAAGATAAGTAAAAAGCATGGGATAGTAGGTGTAATTTGGCAAGATAAAGATAGTCGACAGATATTAAGGCTAATTAATTAAGGGACAGGTTTAAGCACTGGTATGTTAATAAGTACAAAATGGCTCCCATTAGTATAACATGTGCCTTGCAGAAGTGCAAGAACTCATGGCTCTGCATTGGCTGTGCCTTTCTTAGCACATTTAGGGCAAGGCTCAGGGTGGGGCACAACAGGTCCCTGTATGTAATGCCTACCTTGTGGTAACTCATGGGCTCCCAATGTGGCTAGTGCCTGAGGAATGAATGGAGCTTTAATGTACATATGCACAAATTGCACCATATTGCATGCCATTCACTCTTGGGTGCAAATCTTTGTGCCTGATTCTGGAGGTGCAGCATTTTCCACCTGAACAAGCAGAAACAAAGTGCATTGTGGGAAAAATTGCACTTTGCACTTTTTTTTGGATCTTTTTTCCCTTTAGTCCATATCTGTGTAGTTTCACCTGCTACCCTTCAGCTAATGCTCATGGGCAACTCCCAGCTCAGCTGTTGGAGGGGAGCTCTAGTACAACAACAGCTGGGTATGAAATAATTACAGAGAAAGTGATAAACAATATTCCTTAGTATGTCATTGGCTCCAAAAATGTTATAGTTATGTAGGTGAGCGGGGCAACATTTCTGGTTTTACATTTTTCCTAGACTAAACCTTACATTAAATAAAGATCATGAGATTCGTTTATGGACAAAGGGGGATGCTGGGAGCTGTAGTTAATTATGTGTGGTTCTTGTATAGTGCAGTGTATGATTGGCAGGTCATTCGCTGCATTACGTCTGTATGGTGTAGGACACACACAGATGATTGAGGGTGACAGATAGCTGCTGTGTGCTGTTAATTAGGCCCGGGTAGACTATAGCTTGTACATCACTGTGCCAAGAGTGACATTCTTCCATCTTCCCCTTTCCCCTATTTCAGAATGGATATGGCAGACCCTGTACGCTATGAAAACATCTAACCAATCTCTGTACCCTGAAAGCCTAATTAATACAATGGTAGAAAGGGTATTTCAGGGCCCACAGGAAAACAAATGTCAGGGACCATTCCTTACTTGATGGTTGATATGGGATTTATCATATATTAATTACATGTAAATATCATTACACACATACCTGAAAACAGCAGCTCCAAAGCTTGGCAGCCTGTGTGACTCACTTCTGACTCATACAATTGACTTGCCATTGACTGTATCCTGTTAATGCGACGTACAGGGTTAAGTCAATTGTTCTGCTGGAGGGAGATTGATATCGATAAGAGCTGACTCACAAAGCCTGCCTGGCTATGGGAACTGTTCAGGTACCTACGTGTATCATGGATGTACCGATATGAAACCAACACAGCTGAAGGGGGTTTGAGATAAAAATCTAATGGGCCCCATAATTAGAAGACTGTAAAAATCATTTAGGAACCTGGAATATGGATAAATGATCATAAGAATAGCGTCCCTGAAGTTATTGTGGAGCAACATTCTGCACGGGAGTAAAATGTATTTACATTTATAACCTTTGGCATGGGCATCTATGTAATCTGGGATCACTTAAGCTTCCCGGCAGTAATCTAATGTACTAAACCTAACACCAAATCGGCCCCTGCCCCTTACCCCAACACTGCTCATCCTATAGGTTATTTGCTTCCCAAGACACCCTGGCACAGATCTTAAGCACTGATGGGAGTTGTATCTTGCAACAGCTGGAAAGCTTTGAGGTTAACGCTGTTGCATGGATATGTATGTCAATATATGTATGGATATGGTAACAGCTAACGTTGTTGATGGAAAGGGTTTGTTAGAGTATGTCATGTTGCCTTCAGAAGGATCCGACTGTGTCAGATAGGATTTCTGGAGAGATGAATCTTCAGGGAGTGCTTGAAGGTTTGTAAAGAACACAAAAGCCTGATCGAATGTGGCAGGGAATTCTAATGAGAGGCAGAAGCACCGGAGAGTGGGGAGATGCTATAAGGAAGGAAGAGAGACGAAGGTCAAAAGCAGAGACATGTATGTGTGAAGGAAGACATGTAGAGAGCACGCACTGAGAAAGGCACGAGCTGCTTGACTTGAGGAAGATGTAACAAGGGAGTTACATAAAATTGGGTTCCCTGGCAATTCAGAAATAGGCAACACTTTGCTAGTACCTAGGGATGCACAGAATCCAGGATTTGGTTTCGGCCTAGAATCTGCCTTTTTCAGCACAATTCGGACTTAGCTGAATCCATGTGCTTGGCCAAACCCAATCTGAATCCTTAAAATCACATGACTTTTTGTCACATAAACACAGAAACTAAAAATGTTTCAATGCGCACAAAGCATGCGTCTCTCTTTAACCTTTCCATTGTCTTATTCGCAAATACAAATTAGGATTCGGATTCAGCTCATTATGTGACCAAATCTTTCACAAAAGGCTTTGGGGATCCCAAAATAGCGGATTCAGTGGATTCCTACTAGAAGCTAAATTGTACTATATTACCCAGCATCCCAAATCCATGCACCATGGCAAAGGCACAGTCCAACAATTGTGTGACTACATCACTAAAACATCCCCTCCAGGTCATGATACTGAAGTGGGCAGCCTTGGGAGACATGCTGAATAATAGAACAAATCATTAGGGTTGAGGAGACTGCCTCATACAGATACAAATAAACAAAAGGGATTCTGGGAATGAATTCCAAAGGACTCCAAGAAAATTCCATTTACATGGGTTTACCCTATAGGCTAAAGCTCACCCACTGATCAGATTCCCAACTACTTACCGGTTTCACCCTTCTTGGGGTTCAGCAGCGTAGTGCAGGGTTTTCTGATCAGCTTAGGTAGAGTCACATGTGTGGTTTCACAAACAAATCATTAGGGTTGAGGAGACTGCCTCATGGAGATACAAATAAACAAAAGGATTTCTGGTAATGAATTCCAACGGACATTTACATGGGTTTATCCTATAGGCTAAAGCTCACCCACTGGGTTTGTAAAACAGAAGCCAGGATAATAGCTGATCAGATTCCTGGGAAACTTCCTGGGAATCTGGAGACATGTTTCAGCACCTTGGATAGCGCAACTTTCCTAATACAGTACTGTAGATGTCTCTGCTAGATCTATTCTGTCCAACTAAAGGCCCGTGGGACAGAAGTGACCTTCCAAAGTATTGATATGACCCCAAGACTGTTCAACAGCTTCACTGACCTTCCTTGATGACATCTTGGTTGTATTATAATCACTGTAGTGGCTAATTGGCCCACTCTATGGAAGTAGTTGGGCAGCACTGATCTAGAATGCATGGGTGTAGTGCTAAATGTTAACAGTAGGGAAATGCTTGTTACAGATAGCCCATATAATATTTAACGCTGTAGTTCTGATAAGGATTTATTATTTAAGAAGATTTGTAGGATTTTAAAGGCTTTTTTGAAATAAATTAAAGGTCTTTTGAAACATATGTGATCTGTACATTTCCAAGGACAACTTGTGACCCTGGGGGGCTTCTCTAAAACCAGGGATCAAAGGACAAATCCTTCTTTTCTGTTTCGTAAAAGCCAATCCTGCTAACAGTTCTTTCTGTTTTGATAGGGATGCTGTGCCTCTGGCAAGGCAGATAGATATAAAATTGAAACCCCATTTATAAGAGTACAAAGATGAATTACTGTGTGTTATTGTAACCTATTTAACCTAATTCATGCCGTGCATTCAATGCTTGGTTTTTCCAGAAAGCCAAGAGAACACCAGCATGGGCGTCCGCAGAAAATTTTTCAAGGGGGGGCAAGTAAGCTAGCATCATCCTGCAACAGACAAATATATATATATATATTTTTTTTTTTTTGCAGGATGATACTAGGGGAGGCTAAAGATGGCCCATACACAGACTGACCTACAGCTAATGTGACACTTAGTGGATTCGCTGCTGGCGTAAAAAGTTAACCTCCCAACTACCTCTTGCCGTTCCCACTGACTCCCAGGGATACTGTACAAAAGTGCGGGTGGGGGGGATTTTTTTTTTTTACCCTAAAATGTTTAGGATGTAAAAGTATTCATACGCGCACTTCTGTTAGGGGATCTGCAAACATTTGTGTTTGGGATCAGTTAGCTTAAAGGGGTAGTTCGCATTCGAATTCACTTTTATTTTTAATGGTTTTTCAGTTATTTAGCTTTTTGTTCAGCAGCTCTCCATTTGGTATTTCAGCAGCTATCTGGTTGCTAGGGTCTTATTTACCCTAGCAACCAGGTAGTGGTTTAAACAAGAGATGGGAATATGAATAGTTAAGGGGCCTACTTGGAAAAATAAGTAATACAAAATTATAATAATAATAATAGAATTGTAGCCTCACAGAGCAATATTTTTTGGCCCCCATTTGAAATCTGTATAGAGGCAAATTATTCAAAAAAATTAATTAGGAAGACCAATTGCAAAGTTGCTAGGAATAGGCCATTTTATAACATACTAAAGGTTAACTTAAAAGTGAACCACCCCTTTAGATGTGTTTATGTTAGTTTTATAGCAAGAAAGGCAGTGGGTACTGACTCCCCATTATATACAGTGAGACGCAGTCCGTATTTACAAACCCAGCACATTATATACAGTGAGAAGCAGTGGGTACTGATGGCAGATATTCAGGCCCTGGCACTATAACACTGGCACTGATACACAACATTGGCCCCACTGTAACTTACTATAAATGAACAAAACAATGACAAAAAAAAAAAAAAAAAATAGTAAGTGCAAAGAACAACAACAAATATACAAACACACAATGAGCTTTTTCAGAGGGAAAGAGTTAACTTACCCTCCATGTGTTAGGGTAGGGGATAGATTATAAATTATTATAGATGTCAGGTCAGGCAAAAAACAATTTAATGTCAGATAGTGATTCTTTAGAACTGTATAGTACCTGTGTATAGTACCTGGGTATAGTACCTGCGTATAGTGCCTGTGTATAGTGCCTGTGTATAGTGCCTGTGTATAGTACCTGGGTATAGTACCTGTGTATAGTGCCTGTGTATAGTACCTGGGTATAGTACCTGGGTATAGTGCCTGGGTATAGTGCCTGTGTATAGTACCTGGGTATAGTACCTGTGTATAGTGCCTGTGTATAGTACCTGGGTATAGTACCTGTGTATAGTGCCTGTGTATAGTGCCTGTGTATAGTGCCTGTGTATAGTACCTGGGTATAGTACCTGGGTATAGTGCCTGTGTATAGTGCCTGTGTATAGTGCCTGGGTATAGTGCCTGGGTATAGTACCTGTGTATAGTGCCTGGGTATAGTACCTGTGTATAGTGCCTGTGTATAGTACCTGTGTATAGTGCCTGTGTATAGTGCCTGTGTATAGTACCTGTGTATAGTACCTGTGTATAGTACCTGTGTATAGTACCTGTGTATAGTGCCTGTGTATAGTGCCTGTGTATAGTGATTGTGTATAGTACCTGTGTATAGTACCTGTGTATAGTGCCTGTGTATAGTACCTGTGTATAGTACCTGTGTATAGTACCTGTGTATAGTACCTGTGTATAGTGCCTGTGTATAGTACCTGTGTATAGTACCTGTGTATAGTACCTGTGTATAGTGCCTGTGTATAGTACCTGTGTATAGTGCCTGGGTATAGTACCTGGGTATAGTGCCTGTGTATAGTGCCTGGGTATAGTGCCTGTGTATAGTGCCTGTGTATAGTACCTGTGTATAGTGCCTGTGTATAGTACCTGTGTATAGTACCTGTGTATAGTACCTGTGTATAGTGCCTTACACCAGAATGTTCTAGGACAGCAGAATTAAGCTTGTGACCTGGGTTTCCAACTCATCCCTGCAGTTACCAGTGTTTGTGAGAGCTATCTAATGCAAGGCTGCATTGGTTTCACTACAGAACTGCATCCTAAGATTTTAAATGACAGCAATTAAAGTGAAGAGTTGTCAACCCTACTTGCGGTCACCCAGCTTTTGCTGCACATCATGATAATGGTGACGTTTGGACCCTGCAGTTTGTTGGCCTAGACATGGCAACATTGCCATATTATAGAGTAGTGATACTGTATTATTAGCCTTTATGCTGCCCTAGCTGCTTCTGTTGTGACTTACCCCCAGTGGCAGGGTTGGGTTCCAAGGCCTTGCTTTTTCCGTCTCTTCTACTCATTGATCAGCATTTCCTTTTATTGGGTCCAAACACTATTATTACTTGTTAAGCTCCTAACTCCTCACAATCCCCCTAATTCACTAAAGCCTTTACTTATTCGGATGCACTTATAGCTGTACCACTGAGCTATTCAGAGACAGAGGATTTGAGACTCATGGACAACATGAGGCACTATAGTAAAGATATCTGTGAAAAATAACATAATATACTTGGATCCTTTTCTTTGTATCTCAGAGGCCAAATTAGGCCAAGTATATCAAATGCTGCCAATGTACTGGCAATGTGCCCAGAAGTTGGGCCCAGGACCTGTTAGGACACCAGGGAACATTACAGACTCCTGAAGAGTTGCTAAATGATGGCTTTCAATGGAGTGGAAAGTGCTAGAAAGGAATGGAAGGCTGAATGACTTGGCATGTATCACACCCTACATGGAGAATATTACATGGTGCTTGAGCAGCTTTATGGCCGGCCCTGCAAATACCTTGCAGAACTGTGTCTTTGGTGCAGCTTGAATTTTATGGACATACAATTACTGTTTTGCATTTGCACAATATGCCATTTAATATATTGATATCAGTGAGTGCAGAGAATCTATTGCAGCTTTAATTTTCTACCTAAGGCAGTGGAACCATCCCCAGTACCTGATATCCTAGTGATGGCACTTTCTTTGACATTGCTGTATGTTTTCAGAGCTTAAAAAAGTCAGCAAATATAATTCCAATGGATCTCTTATAGGAAATAACAGGACGCAACTCAATTTGCAGTGTTCTGTGAAGAGTTAGGATGGTAAAGAAGTGCAAGAGCACCAAGTGAAGCAAGATGGCACCCTATAGTGCTCATTCAGGGAGCACTTCTTCCCCAGGTCTGACTGAGCTCTGTACCTACAGTAATTAGACTCAGTCCAGTCCTGCCCTAACATCTTGCCACAAGGTAGGAGGCAAGTGCAAGGCCCTGTTGCAGCCTGTGTCTGCAGCAGCTGGGAGGGTAGGGGATGGGAGGGGGTCACCTACGTCAGTCTCAGACTGGGTGTATGAAGTCCATTGGGGCTGTTATCTCCTTGCCCACATCACATTCCTTTTATTTGTGGTCTCAGTTGGCGGTGGGGGAGGAGCACTTGGCTTGGAGAGAGTGGGAAATGGGTCAGTGGGGCCCACTCCTGACCTATGTGCCTTCACTTGCCCACATGAATATGGCACTGTGCTGTCAGGCAGTGCTGTATTCATAAGAGGAGCCACAGGTCTCTGTCCTCCAAAATGGGACAGAGGCCTACAGTAATTTTGAAAGCAGGAAAACAGTGTGCAAAATGGTAAAATGCACCCATTTTTTGCACTTTGCACACTTCCTTCCAGCTCAAAAATGACCCCTAGGGTCTGTGAATACTTGATATCAATATCATACAGCCATAGTGGACTAATCTGGGACTGACTGTCCAGCAGGATGATCTCTCAGATGTTAAGTTACTGCCATTATGTGTGGCTAATGTATACCCTTGCTTGGCCAAGTTAGTGAAGACTGTGTAACCCTTGGCTAGTATTTGCCAATACTGGATAGTAGGTATGAGCATGGGCACATGTAACTCCGACACACAGGCGGGGCCTTCGCAACGTGGAAGGTTTGCACTTGTGAGATGTTGCTGAACTGCAACTCTCTACTGCCACAGATTGTATATAAAGTAATTATGGACGCCAGAGGTTCTTTTGCATTTAACTAGAACTTGATTTATTGATGGTACACAGCATATGCAGGGTTAGTACTCACTGAGGTAGAATAGCACAAATGTCAGATGCAGTTGCAAAGTAGCAGAACAGTATGACACCAAGGTGGAGATAGATGTGGGGAATAGCCAGGAGTCCCAAGGGTGTCTGCTTTTACTGGACCGGATCCCTACAGCCAATGGTGGTTCAGGGGTTAATAACAGCCTGAATCCTATGTCTGACACTGTGGTCCCTACAGTAAGGCAGCAGAGCCTTGGGTGTACTAAACCCTCTAATTTCTCCTTTGTTGGAGCAAACAGCTGCTCTTGCTAAATAGCCCTGAACTAAGTCACACTCCTAAAGCATGCTATTACAGAGTGTAACCTGCAAATGACTACACCTCATTCACGGGGTCCCTGATCCCCGACTTAGAATCACTAGATGGATTTGGCTTCCTCTAGGGCACAGACTTCTGGGCCTAGTTGGGGTCCCAGGCTCAATGTGCAACCTTCTCTGGATGATAGGAATGCCAAAGAGGAAGTGCCCACTCCCTGCAAATCACTATATTACAGTGTGCAGGAAGTGGTCATCCTAACTACGGCCAATAAGTGCATAGTTACAGATAACTAAAGTGGCAACATTACATTCTGCTCAGTAACAGCAAATAATGAAGTGTAGGGCTAAGACCATAGGGAGCTTAATTCCTATGGGTCCCTACAACTATTTGCGCAATTTAGCCACCAAATGGTGGGCTATTATGCAGTGTTATTGTCTACAATAAACCTTTGTTTTTATCTACTACTGCCTGCTTGTGGATCTGGGAGTGCCTGCATATGTATTGAAGTATCCAATCTGCCTCTAGGTCTGTTGTTAAAAGGACTTTTTACGTTTCAGCTCCCCTTGTAGGTTTAACCTTGGGTCAGGGCCCCCCTTAGTTGATAACAAAGTTAAAACTAATAATGATATAGGTAAAATAATGGTGTGTCAGTTATTCAGCCATAGTTCCAAGAAAATTCAGGGCAGCAAAAAAGTGTTCACCCCAAATCCCACTCTAATTGACCCCAGCTGGGTTTTCATCTTTTCATCTGTCTAGGAGAGTAAATAGGCATTCCCCCTACATCTCACCCTAATTTGTTCCTCAGGCTGATCTCCACTATTAATACTAAAGCTGCCACCTTGGGGGGGCTTGCCCCACAGTTTGGAAACCAGTGCTCCAGGACCAACCATTAGATTGCATGGAGACTCATAAAAACCTGTCAACTACACTTTGACAAGTATTGGCATCAAATGGCTTTTCCATGGCACGGCATTCATTTTAGAGGAAAAAGGTGTGATACAGGTATGGGACCCATTAACCAGAATGTTCCGAATTACTGAAAGATCATCTCCCATAGACTCCATTTTAATCAAATAATTCACATTTTTTAAAATGATTTCCTTTCTCTCTATAATAATAAAACAGTACCTTGTACTTGATCCCAACTAAGATATAATTACCCCTTATTGGGGGCAGAACAGCCCTATTGGGTTTATTTAATGGTTAATGATTTCCTTTTTCTCTGTAATAATAAAACAGTACCTGTACTTGATCCCAACTAAGATATAATAACCCCTTATTGGGGCAGAACAGCCCTATTGGGTTTATTTAATGGTTAAATGATTCCCTTTTCTCTGTAATAATAAAACAGTACCTGTACTTGATCCCAACTAAGATATAATTACCCCTTATTGGGGGCAGAACAGCCCTATTGGGTTTATTTAATGGTTAATGATTTCCTTTTTCTCTGTAATAATAAAACAGTACCTGTACTTGATCCCAACTAAGATATAATAACCCCTTATTGGGGCAGAACAGCCCTATTGGGTTTATTTAATGGTTAAATGATTCCCTTTTCTCTGTAATAATAAAACAGTACCTGTACTTGATCCCAACTAAGATATCATTACCCCTTATTGGGGGCAGAACAGCCCTATTGGGTTTATTTAATGGTTAAATGATTTCCTTTTTCTCTGTAATAATAAAACAGTACCTGTACTTGATCCCAACTAAGATATAATTACCCCTTATTGGGGGCAGAACAGCCCTATTGGGTTTATTTAATGGTTAAATGATTTCCTTTTTCTCTGTAATAATAAAACTGTACCTGTACTTGATCCCAACTAAGATATAATTACCCCTTATTGGGGGCAGAACAGCCCTATTGGGTTTATTTAATGGTTAAATGATTTCCTTTTTCTCTGTAATAATAAAACAGTACCTGTACTTGATCCCAACTAAGATATCATTAATCCTTATTGGAGCCCAAACAATCCTATTGGGTTTATTTAATATTTAAATGATTTTTAACTAGACTTAAGGTATGGAGATTCGAATTATGGAAAGACCCCTATTCTGGAAAATCCCAGGTTCCAGGCAATCTGGATCCCACTTATTGTATAGCGCTGTGGAATATGTTGGCGCTTTATAAATAAATGTTAA
Source organism: Xenopus tropicalis (assembly GCF_000004195.4). Classification (NCBI taxonomy): domain Eukaryota; kingdom Metazoa; phylum Chordata; class Amphibia; order Anura; family Pipidae; genus Xenopus; species Xenopus tropicalis. The sequence continues at coordinate 106,976,443 of NC_030683.2, read as the reverse complement.
TAATAATAATAATAATAATAATAACGGGTCCCATACCTGTAATTATCTCTACAGGGAATGATATTGTGGACCATATGGATTCAGCTAAGCCAAATGTCTAAAGCTTTTTGCTATTTTATACTGCCCCTGGCTTCATTTGTCAGTTACAATCAATGGGACCACTCACCAAAACCCATAGCCCTATACAGTCTTATTTAATAAAAGATGTGAGATAACAGCTAAGGTATAAAGAAACAATAATTAATTAACAGAACAATAAAAATATGGTGGCTGAGGAACTACAAATCACAGACTCCTCCAAAGGCTGTCAGTGCTGGGAATTAAATAAGCATAAATATTGTTATTTAAATGTGGAATAATGTGGGTAGCATTGGTCCATGTAATGTGCAATGTTTCCTGGTTATTCCACTCTGGAAACTCCAGAAATCCTGGGCAATGAAAGGGTTATTAGTGTGTGTTCATGGATAGGGGGATGCCATTGCATGGGGGGGGGGGGGTTGAATCGTGACATTGAAGTCAAATATCTCCCATTTCCATAGCAACTGCTGACATAATTTCTATTTTTATACCTCTAACACAGCGGAAAATCTCAGCGTTACAAGGGGCGTTGTGTACAGACGGAAGGGGAATCCTCAATCCTGAATGTGTGCTGTTAAGGGAAAATGGGTAGGAAGATTCACAGCAGATACATAGTTATCAGGGGAAGCTAAATGCTGCGATAAGGGAAACATGGGGGGTATTTAGGAAGCGGAGACAAAGGGGGGTTGGGTATAGAAATAAAGAACCCCGCCTGCCTGCAATGCAATCTCCCATGTCATTCCTTGTAGATCCAGGGTTTGTCCTACAGGTCACAAACTGTATTAATTATAAATTCATTGCCTTTTTTCTTTTTAATTCCAGTCTGCCCAAGCCTGATAATGAGAGACCTGCCCCAAGGTTACTATAGCAACCTTGCATCTGTAACCATGGAGACCACTGGACTGCTCATAGAGCAGGTCCTTTTAGTTACTAAGGCAACATCTTCTGCCCCAATGGCAGCTGTCCATTGACTGTTGTTAATTGTCACAGAAACCGAGTGACAGAGGAGGGGGAGTTGATGGAGGGAGGGTGACACGGCTGGTAATGATGCCACTGCCCTCTTTTCTAGATTGTCATGGAGCCTTCAATTTACCAAGTCTATAGACCCAGCAATTTGTTCTGTATTGTGACTTTTCCTGTAGAAATACTGGTGTAAAAGCTTTTTGAGATGCTCATTCAGGTTTCTATAGATGTAAGGGGTCATTTACAACAACTAAGTGCATTGTGGGTAAAAAACATGAAGACATGAACCTAAAATTGCACTTTGCCCACAGCACATGAGCCCTTTAGGTTTTCCTAGATGTGTATGTCTTTCCCCCCAGTAATGTTACCAAGGCCCTGTGGGCTCCTTGCCCAGCACCCTCCTTATTGATGTTTTGCCTCACATTAAACAGCATTATTGGTTCCCATAAGGAGTGGCCCTAGTGGAGTTGCACTCTCAGCCCTGATAGTATTCCAGCCCTGTTTTCCCTTGTCAGCTTATTTGAGCAGTGCCTTATCTACAGCAGTTAATCATAATTATTTGCAAATTTGCAAATAGGCGACAAACCATAGCAACCAATCAGTGATTTCCTTGTTACAGATAGCTGCAGGTAGAACAATGAATGTAATGAATATAACAATTGTATTGGTTGCCATGGGCAAATTTTCCCATTGTTGATAAATGACCCCTGTATACTGTGACTATTACAGGGAGCCAAGACTGGCACAGAAGTCAGCATTGCTGCAATTCAGCAGTAGGATCCTGGGTATAATCTGAACCAGGGCACTTTCTGTATAGAGTTTGCATGTTCCCCCTCTGTCTGTGTAGGTTTTTTCCAGGGACTTGGGTCCATCTCAGGGTCCAAAAACTTACAAGAAGGTAATTTGGATCGTGATATAACTGACCCTACAGTGAATATATTAGAAAATAATATTGTAGGCTCCACTGGAAGCAAGATTAATGTGAATAAGGGATGCTTTCTGTAAAATGCCATATACTGTACAATGTGAGTGCTGAGTGCCAGACGGTGATAATAGTAATTATAACATATACTCATTTATAATTGAAGAGGTGGATGTTAAATATATTTTTGCAGGTTTAAATCTGACTGGATAGGAGAATTCCTAGTTAAATCTCCTGGCAGAGGTAGCAGGAAATTGATTTTACTCATATTGCTGCAGTTCCAGCCATGTGGGACCTTGGGATGGTATATTTATATCTCCAGGCCTACAAATGCTGACTTCAATCTTTCCATTAAAGGCTCAGGTATTAGAGGTGTTGGACCTTGTCTTATTACATATATTCTTTCAACCAGGGGTTATTTAGTGCTGGATGGAAAATACTGTTCCCTGAGAAAGGCAGGGGTGGGCATAGGAGTTGGTCATACACATAAAGGTTTGCCTTTATACATTATTTACTAGGGATGCCCTTTGTTGCTATTTATCCATATGATTACGCTATATGGTGAATGTGGGGTCAGGGTGTATGGGGGCACTTTCAGAAAGAAGTGTATTGACTTCTACATATTCTTTAAAGTGGGATTTTCCATCCAGATCAGTCAGTATCTGAACAGACCCAGACTGACATCTTACTGACTAATGGGAATTGGATTGTTTGACACAGTTTGACATTAGTGTAAAGAATGGGAAGGTACACTATATGCGGCAACACTGCAAAATAAGTGGAGTGACAGGCCCGGACTGGCAATCTGTGGGTTCTGGCAAATGCCAGAGGGGCTGCCATAAGATGCCATAGACAGTCACTATATATTGGGCTGGTGGGGGCTGTTTGTGCCTTTGTGTACTTGGAATACCAGGGCCTATTTTGAGTCCCAGTCCAGACCTGTGGAGTTACATCAGTTATATTAGTGCTGGGCAACTTGTAGCAGGCTTATTATTTATCAAACCACATATTCAAGGGCTAGGTTAAATTCAAATGATGCTGTCATGCAGTACAGTCTATGAAGCCTATGAGCAGACTGGGGCCATAACAAACCTATGGGAGGCCACATTTTGCCCATGCAACTCCAGCTGGACCAAATATGAAGCTATCACGTATTGGAATCATCTAGTGTTTACACTTTTCAGTTCCATTAGTATCTATTAAAAATGCCCTGACACTTTACCACCTGTTCAACAGCATATACATCAACAATAAGCACTACTTATAAATAATGCATATTTTCCTTTAAAAAACACAACTTTAATCTAAATCAAGTTTCTATTTTATGGTTGAATGTTTTCAAATGGTGAAGCAGTTCATACAGCCAAGTTATTTGCTTCTGCTGATGTCCTTTAGAGCTGAGCCCAATCTGCTTCTGCTGAGCATAGGAGAATTGTTGGGCACTATTCCTATGAAGAGAGAGATTAATATAGAGGAATCTGAATGACAATGGACACTAATCTGCATTCGCTTCTTGGAAATGCATGTCCTATTTACGTAATGTCACTAATCATAAGAAATACTCGCTAGGCTCCAACAAGGGTTTTTCAAGTAAATTTAGAAACATCCAGAAACATGGGCCATAGGGAACAAAATGTTTTTTAAATAAAGGCTGAATCTATTCCGTGAATGCCTTGTTCGTAGTGAAGGCAGTGAAACAAGGAACAAATGGAATATAATATAGAGTTAGTTATAGAGTTAGTTATAGAAGAAGGGTAGAACTAAAAGGTAGAACTAAACTATAGAATGTGCCTTCAGTCTGTTTTATAGGTTGTGGTGAAGTCAATGAACTGCAAGAACTGTGAGAGGTACAACTCCAGTATCAACCACAAGGCGAAGGATGAGTGTTTGCCCCAAAATATCCCAAGTTCATTGCCACTCATCCACTAAGATTTCTTCTCTCTGATCTTTGGGCTGTGCCCTACACTTAGAGAGACAGATCAGGCTACAAACATCTCCCCAGTATATGAATTGGATTGGTAGGGAATGGAGCATTAGGCCCATAAATCAATTATACAGTAATCACTCAATTTTAGAAAAACAAACAAACAAATATGATGCCATATTGATGCTGTGTGAATATGAGCTGCAAGAAAAAGAATTAAACAGAACTTGAACTTCTTCATACTTCTACATCCCATGACCAATGAGGATAATGTTGTCTACCCACAAAGCCTGGGCATAGTCAGAGGGTTTGTATCTATAGTTTGTGTTTTCCTTAAATAATGGCTCCTATGGGGCACAAGTACACAGAAATGTGTATATGCAGTTTTGACAGATGCTAATTGAAATTTAATGCCAATAGCAGCAAGAAACCCACAAACATGAGCATCACCCCAAAAAAACTGAGTAGGGCATAGCTGTCAAAGTGGTGGGCCACTTAAGCAGTAAACATGATGTTCAAATGTATAATCTGGGTCAACACCAATGGGAATGGGTAAGCCATAAACACAAAATGGGTTCCCCATATTTGATTGACAGTTTTTCCTGCACTTTCTGGTCTAAACAAGTGCTCTCCCTTAGTTCTGTAATCAAAGCCCACGCTGGTGGTCTCAAAATTAGTCTGAAATGAGCATCTTGTACTGTAAATGGTGATTGTTCCAGGTAATCGATAATTAAAAACATCTTTTGGACCAGGGTGTGACCAAGTAAAAACACAGAGAGCAGACCTGCAAATCTACAAAATAAAAGACTTCGAAATTGCATCTGAAGAACAAAATTGTCTTTACTTCCACCATTCCGGTTAAAGGTAATTAAGTGAACGTATTTTTAGTGTGTAATTACCATCCTACCGGATGCATTCATCTTATTCTCAGTTCTCTGTTAACTCCATGTTCCCCTAAGTCTGCCATCTCCTGCATCCATTACATTCTCTTTGTAAAACTAATCAAGCTCCCTTTCTTTCTCTGACCAAGTGAGAATTTAACACAATATTGGTAACAAGAGAAATACAGTTCTAGTTCATTTGATTCAAATATTCTGCCCCTGTAATGGTTTTACATTTCATACAATACATTCCTTACCAAATAATGCATATTGCATAATAAACACATGATTCAGATGCATAGTTACATAGTTGTAGTTAAGCTGGGTTGCAAAAAGAACAAAGTCCACAAGGTTTAACCCTTCCAAGTGAACCCAGCACACACCCATACTGACCTATCTATACACTCACATACAGACCCATACTGACCTATCTATCCACTCACATACAGACCCATACTGACCTATCTATCCACTCACATACAGACCCATACTGACCTATCTATACACTCATATACAGACCCATACTGACCTATCTATCCACTCACATACAGACCCATACTGACCTATCTATCCACTCGCATACAGACCCATACTGACCTATCTATCCACTCACATACAGACCCACACTGACCTATCCACTCACATACAGACCCACACTGACCTATCTATCCACTCACATACAGACCCACACTGACCTATCTATACACTCACATACAGACCCATACTGACCTATCCACTCACATACAGACCCACACTGACCTATCTATCCACTCACATACAGACCCATACTGACCTATCTATCCACTCACATACAGACCCACACTGACCTATCTATACACTCACATACAGACCCATACTGACCTATCCACTCACATACAGACCCACACTGACCTATCTATCCACTCACATACAGACCCATACTGACCTATCTATCCACTTACATACAGACCCATACTGACCTATCTATCCACTCACATACAGACCCATACTGACCTATCTATACACTCACATACAGACCCATACTGACCTATCCACTCACATACAGACCCATACTGACCTATCCACTCACATACAGACCCATACTGACCTATCCACTCACATACAGACCCATACTGACCTATCTATACAATCACATACAGACCCATACTGACCTATCTATACACTCACATACAGACCCATACTGACCTATCTATACACTCACATACAGACCCATACTGACCTATCTATACAATCACATACATACTCATACTGACCTATCTATCCACTCACATACAGACCCATACTGACCTATCTATCCACTCACATACAGACCCATACTGACCTATCTATCCACTCACATACATACTCATACTGACCTATCTATACACTCACATACAGACCCATACTGACCTATCTATCCACTCACATACAGACCCATACTGACCTATCTATCCACTCACATACAGACCCATACTGACCTATCTATCCACTCACATACATACTCATACTGACCTATCTATCCACTCACATACAGACCCACACTGACCTATCTATCCACTCGCATACAGACCCATACTGACCTATCTATCCACTCACATACATACTCATACTGACCTATCTATCCACTCACATACAGACCCATACTGACCTATCTATCCACTCACATACAGACCCATACTGACCTATCTATCCACTCACATACAGACCCACACTGACCTATCTATCCACTCGCATACAGACCCATACTGACCTATCTATCCACTCACATACATACTCATACTGACCTATCTATCCACTCACATACAGACCCATACTGACCTATCTATACACTCACATACAGACCCATACTGACCTATCTATACACTCACATACAGACCCATACTGACCTATCTATCCACTCACATACAGACCCACACTGACCTATCTATACACTCACATACAGACCCATACTGACCTATCTATCCACTCACATACAGACCCACACTGACCTATCTATCCACTCACATACAGACCCACACTGACCTATCTATCCACTCACATACAGACCCATACTGACCTATCTATCCACTCACATACAGACCCACACTGACCTATCTATACACTCACATACAGACCCATACTGACCTATCTATACACTCACATACAGACCCACACTGACCTATCTATCCACTCACATACAGACCCACACTGACCTATCTATACACTCACATACAGACCCATACTGACCTATCTATCCACTCACATACAGACCCACACTGACCTATCTATCCACTCACATACAGACCCACACTGACCTATCTATACACTCACATACAGACCCATACTGACCTATCTATACACTCACATACAGACCCATACTGACCTATCTATCCACTCACATACAGACCCACACTGACCTATCTATCCACTCACATACAGACCCACACTGACCTATCTATACACTCACATACAGACCCATACTGACCTATCTATACACTCACATACAGACCCATACTGACCTATCTATACACTCACATACAGACCCATACTGACCTATCTATACACTCACATACAGACCCATACTGACCTATCTATACACTCACATACAGACCCATACTGACCTATCTATACACTCACATACAGACCCATACTGACCTATCTATACACTCACATACAGACCCATACTGATCTATCTATACACTCACATACAGACCCATACTGACCTATCTATACACTCACATCCATAAACCATACATACACCAACATCAATACTAACTGTATATATTAGTATCACAATAGCCTTGGATACTATGCTTGTTCAAGAACTCATCCAGGCCCCTCTTAGAGGCAGTAACAGAATCTGCCATTACAACATCACTAGGAAAACCCCCCAACATCACCGTGAAACCCCCCCAACACTGCTTAAAATGAAAGTTCTGTTTCTCCAATATAAAGGGGTGCGCTGATCATTATAATAGGAAAAAAGAACACCCCCATCTGCCTATAATCCCCCCTAATGTACATGTACAGAGTAATCATGTCCCCTAACAAGCGACTTTTTTCCAAAGAAAACAACCCCAACCCTGACAGTCTCACCTCATAGTTTAACCCTTCCATCCCCTTTACCAGTTTAGTTGCAGTCTCTGCACTCTCTCCAGCTCATTAATATCCTTCTTAAGGACTGGAGCCCAAAACTGCACTGCATACTCAAGGTGAGGCCTTACCAGGGACCTATAAAGGGGCAAAATTATGTTCTCATCCCTTGAGTCAATGCCCTTTTTATACAAGACAGCACTTTATTTGCTGTAGTAGCCACAGAATGACACTGCCTGGAATTAGACAAATTGTTATCTTCAAAAATCCCCAGATCCTTCTCCATTAAGGATACCCCCAACACACTGCCATTTAAGCTGGCCATACACGCACCGATAATATTGTATGAAACCTCGTTTTGTACGATATTCGGTGCGTGTATGGCAAGTCGGCGAGTCGACCGATATCGCAGGAACCTGCTGATAGATGATAGATGATAGATACATAGATAGATAGATATAGCTGACAGATAGATGATAGATAGATAGATAGATGATAGATAGATGATAGATAGATAGATTATAGATAGATAGATAGATAGATGATAGATAGATAGATAGATAGATAGATAGATAGATAGATGATAGATAGATAGATAGATGATAGATAGATAGATAGATAGATAGATGATAGATAGATAGATAGATAGATAGATAGATAGATGATAGATAGATAGATATATAGATAGATAGATAGATGATAGATAGATAGATAGATAGATGATAGATAGATATATAGATATAGCTGACAGATAGTTGATAGATAGATAGATAATAGCAAATGCAATTAATCATTGTCAGCAAAAATTAATCCTTAAGAAGCAGCTGGGAAAGCTGTGAGTATAATGCATCGCTTGGGTCTAAGGAGAAATCAGGCAGGTAGTACTCAGTGGTACTCAGTATTCCGGCTCTCAGCATCCAAGTGACTTCCAAAAACTTTCAGGAATTTCATTCCAACAACACCTGGATTTGAGTATTGTTGGTCTTGGGTCATTAGCATGAAATAAGATTTGGCATTTGTGTGTATAATATAGTATGTTTCATAAACAAGTGTAGCAAGTAATATTAACCATGGAATTGTAAGGAAAATATATTCCTATGTCCCAAGTTAGAATTTGGTTTGTTAACATTTTGTCCTGTCTGTTGTTTTCCTATTACTTATACATGGATTATTCATCTAATCATGAATATTCTCAATATTAACATTAAAAGTGTTATTACAGGTATCGGACCCCTTATGCGGAAACCCATTATCCAGAAAGTTCAGAATTATGGAAAGGCCGTCTCCCATAGACTCTTTTATCTCTCATTTTAATCAAATAATTCGCATTTTTAAAAATGATTTCCTTTTTCTCTGTAATAATAAAACAGTACCTGTACTTGATCCCAACTAAGATATAATTAATCCTTATTGGGGCAAAACAAACCTATTGGGTTTAATTACTGTTTAAATAATGTTTTTAGCAGACTTAAGGTAGAAGATCTGAATTACGGAAAGACCCCTTATCCCGAAAACCCCAGGTCCCGAGCATTCTGGATAAAGGATCCCATACCTGTATAACAAATACAAGCTCTATTGTTGGGGCAATCCAAGATAGTGTACAACCTAAGGCAAAAATCCTAGTCACCCCACGTTGCCCCTCTGCCAGCACGCTGCTATTCCCTCAGTGTAAGCACGGGGGCAGCCATTCTTCCTGCTCAAGAGACAGCTTTGTGCACCCCAGCAGCAGTAACAACTTATATTCCTTGGCTTTTACACATGCACCGAATTGTTGTAGGAAGGGAGCAGGTGAGACCATAGAGAAGTCCTATGACTAAATAGACTTTAAAATGAATACTATAAAATAATTGCAAGTGGCCGCCATACACCGTAATGTGAAATTGTTGGGAAATGGCCTGATCTATGCAGCATCACTCAATGTCCAGAGAAAGCCAGTTGTGCATGCTGGGAATTACAGTTTGAATACTGTTTGCAAGAAGTCAGTCCTAATTAACGCAGGCAAGTCATTTGCAGTGACATCCCAAGGGCTTGTTTGTTGGATGCATGTCCTGTTACTGATGGGTTAATTGGATTTTAGCCTAAACCAGACCAGAGAGTCTATGCACATTTCTTAGCATTTTGACTACTTGCACACTAGGAGGATACTGAAATCATGTACAGAAGACAGTAAAATTAATTAATACTAATATTTAATTAACATAAATTTTATTTAATTAATATTGCTTTTTCCTATCATAACAAGTAACAGGAAATCATATCACATTGGACACTATTGGGCACGTTCACTTACCCAAGCCCAGTGAGGGGGTTGAATTGGTTGAATTGCGTTGCATCTGACTCAATAGTGCTGGGTCCAGTTTCGCAGTCTGCATGGCGCCAGTTCAGGTGTTTGGCATGCGAATGACGTCTGTGCCAGTCTCTTTAGCCTCAAGCTAAACACCTGAAGCTACTGCTTTATCAGGAGGTGTGCCAATAGACACAGAAGCGCTTAATTCAGAACGAAAGGCAGGACTGATTGCTGCTGAGCACTATATGGAAGTGGGCCAGGGTCGGACTGGGCCAGCAGGATCTTGGAAAAACCTGGCCCTTGTGGTCCCTGCCAACCCAGACCAGATCCATTCCAGCAACTTAGGCCCTCACCCCCTAAGAATGCAACACTGTGTGCAATGTGCCGTGTATGTGTGCCAAGGGTGGAGGAGGTACACCTGTGCGTTGAGGCATGACTGGGGTGGGGGCCCCCGAGGTGGCAGCCCCAATCCGACACTGAAGTGTGCAGAGAGCATTTGGAAACACATACCTTTAATGAAAGTGGTTTTTAGATGCAACTCTCTGTGGGGAAAAGCTTAAGACACCCACTGTGGATGTAAATGAGTCCTTATATTAGGCATCACATTACACTCTGGGCCTCAGGGCACAGTCTTTGTCATTTTACAATCTAGTGGTCTTGGAATATCCTCAGCGTAACCTACCGTCTGCCCTTCAACCACTGCTAGATGATAAGCTCTCCCATTATACCGTGTAAGACATATTTCACACTGACACAAAGCCAATACCAATCTGTATAAATATCATTGCCGCTTCTTTTAAAGAAAAGCAAAGGGAAAAAAAGAGGAATCGGATTGACCTCTGTCATCCATAGCCCCTTTGGCCCAACTGGAGAAGTGATTCCCCTCAAGGGAGGAAAGTCCAAAGCACAGCCGTACAATCTATTTTTCATCCATTTTGCATGTCTCCAATGCCAGAAGGGTGTGGGTGGGTTAGTGGCAGAATGAACAAATGGAAGCCTGGTTATATATATAAAATAATTATTTCCTCACTGCCTCTTCCTGGCTCCCAATATCACAGCCAAGCACATACCAAGATTTAAAGACAATATAAACCTGTTTATAATGGTTGCTCACGTGAGCATGGAACTAGGCACAGCTGTAGCTGCTCTACTGGCTACGCAGGTCAATAGATGCATTTATATTTTATGAGCAGTGCTATTCCCTTTCCCAGCCCCCCACAATAACAATTTTACTACCTAGGCTTCTGTCAGTAACAATTAATATTAACATTTTAGTACCCTGTGTTTTGAACAGGGTTTCAGCTCTCAATGGACACATTCCAATGCCTCCACGCAGGGACAGAGAATGAGGTTCTGTCTGGAAGCTACACATGTGAAGTACTTGGTGATGGGATTGGGAAGCAACCCCTTGGGGAATTAACCCCAATGAACACATTTCATGCCTCCACATAGGAGGGAAAAGAGTAGAATTTTAGTCTAAAACTGACCCTCCTTTGAGACATAAGCAAAACATCAAATGCTGATGGGATTGGGAAAATAACTGGGTGTTAATTACCCCCCTGGACCCTGTACTTAGTGAGGGGATTTGCCCTAATAAACCCAGTCCATGCCTTCATATAGGGGTTTAGAATTTAGCCTTACACCTCAACCACACCATGACATTCCTGGACTTTTCCTACATTTTTTTTTAAATATATTAAGATTTATTGGTACTAACACCAACTTTTACAAACACCTTTGCCCATCAAGACCCCTGCAGGATGATCAGTAGCCATTTCCAACTTCCAAACTGTACCCCCCCCCCTAAACATTTTCATCCCTGTGTGTGTATAGCCAAAAGATACTCTGGTTCTCCAGTTGGAGAGAATCAAGAGCTTGACGTTCTGATCTGTGTATAGCTTTGTAGTCTACCCAACAACAGCTGAGCCGCACACACCCTGTGCCTGAGTTATGTGACTAGTAATACTTTATTCATGGCCCAGTAGCCAATCAGAGGGAGTCAGAAAAGCAAAGAAATGGATATTTCTCCTGCACAGCAGTGAATGCAGCATCACACAGCCAAGGTCACATGAAAAGAGGGAAGCCATCGCCTGAGGATCTGCTTGTGAAAGAATATACTGTAAGAGCTACGGCAGATCAACAGAATGCGCCCTACAAGTCGGGACAAAATATAATGGTACTGATCCTACAAAATCTTGTGCTGTTCTGTGGCAATATTTTGGCAGTCAGATAAAATCTGACCTACAAAACCTGACCAAAATCTTTCACAGAGAAGTGGAACTCCTAGGGGGCAAGGAGCAATGTGGGCAAAAAACATGCAGATTTGCACCAGTTTTATTCTCTTTGCACAGTCATATCAATTTAATAAATTAGACCTAAGGTCTTCAAGCACTCTAAACTGTAGCAAGAATAAAACACCAGTATTTACTATCTGTAATAATAAGTTGTAACCAATCAGCAGTTAGCAGATAGAAGATGCACTAATGCGAAGGGAATAATAGAAGCACATTTCAGACTGGCTGTTGTGAGCCCAGCTGGATTCTTGCCCCCAGGGTCGGACTGGGCTGCCTGGATACCGGTAAAAAACCCAGTGGGCCCTGGCACTGGTAGGCCCTGATCCCTGTTACCACCGGTGTCCACCCCTTTTTTCACTTACATGCGTTCAGGGGAGGATGCCGGGCGGGTGCCCCTGCGGGGGGAAAGGGGGTTGGGGGGTTCCCCTGGGCGGGGAGCAGGGGACGCGGCCCGCAGGCGCAACTTTTGGGTACGGGGCCCCTGGGGCGCAGCCACAGTGGGTCCTGCACCTCCCAGTCTGACCCTGTTTTCCCCCAGTGGATCCACAGGAAAGAGAAGTGGTTTTACTTACAATGCACAAGCAAGTTACCCAAAACAACCTGGAGACAAAAGCTAACTGCTGATTGCTCTTATTGAAAATCATATATATATAAACTTTTTCAGCACCCGAGAAATATAAAATGGCATAAATGCATGCAAAAAAGTGAATTAACAACCTACAGGTGTCGAGGGAAAATACCTGCACTTAGTTGAAGACAGGACACATTTGGTCACATTGTTTGTACAAGCATGCATGAGCTGACGCGCCTCCGTCATAGCAGTGCCCTTTGTAATGTGTGTGTTGTGTGGGACTCCGGAGCACTGATGAGAATATGTGCACATTATATATCTGTCTCTCTCTCTGATCTGCCACTGACTCATTGTGACCTCAGCCAAGTTAATCTCAGGTGAGAGGAGTCTCAGGTGAGGGGGAGTATGTAATCGGGATTACTTTAAACACCTTACAGACATACTGTACCCTCCTGCTCTCACAGGCAGCAAGGTCAGGGGGGGAACAAGAAAAAAAGGAAAGTAAAGGAAAGTCCGGGGCTGGTGGGAACAGGAAAAGTATAAAGAAACAAAACGGATCTGAAGAATCTGGAGGCAGAAAATAAGAATGTCCAGTGGTGAGAGACATGAGAGACATGAAGTGACAGGAGGGATGTTTTATAAAACTGGTGTGTGTGTGTGTTTAATGTACATATAAATTGCTTTAGGCCTCATTTATAAAGCCAGGGGTAAGTTGCCGATAGGGTTGCCACCTGACCAGTACTTCACTAGCCTGACTGGTAAAACACTAGCCTAGGCCTGGGCCACAATTACAAATTTATCCACAATATAATTGCCAGTAAATCTATAATATGCTCTCTTTATTTTCTCTCTGTCTACCCCAGTTGTAGTTCCATTTAACCCCTTCTCTGTCCTGATCAGAATCCACACAAACAATCTGCCCCTTTACATCATCAGCTTTGTAATACTGGCCCTGGTCCTACCTGGTGATTTACCCACTAGGCCGGTCAAATATTGGCTGGGTGGCATTTGTGAATGAGCCCTAAGGGGCAATATTCTGGGGAAATAGTAAATGAGTCCTCTTGTGTTTCAGCCTATTCTTTCCCTTTGTCATTGCATAATGACAAATATCTTCAAGAAGAAGACATGATTACAGAAATCAGAGACAAAACAATGAATTAAATGTTTAATTATTTCATAAAAGATTGTAAAAAAATAAAATCCCTGGACTTCATAAACTTGCAGAAATATGCCACTTTTGCAGCTGCTGTAAAAAACTACAACTCCCAGAATCGTTCATAGGCTTCAGCCTTCAGTTGGCAATGGGAGCTGTAATTCCACAATGGCTAGAGAGGCACAGTTAGTACTGCCCTGAGCTCTAACACTCCACAAATGATTGCACATTACATTTTATTAGCCCCTGCCTCTTGCCTTTGGAGTAAAGTTTACTAATTCAACTGTGAGAGGTTAAAGAAGAGACAGGGTAGGAATTATTTGGGTGAGGTCGGGGCAAAGGAAACACTGAAGAGGGAGACCAGAGAGGCAGCAGTTCAAGGGCAAGACAAATGTTCTTGGTAAGGATTGAGGAAGGGAAGACAATAGGGAATGCGTGCCAGAGAACTGAAATATTCTTCTATCCATCACGGTGTTAGATATTCCCACTAGGACGAATGAGTTTAACATCACGCGGATGAATAATGATCTCCTGTCTGACTCAGATACAATCTCACATGATTGGTGCACACAAGGCCTAGGCTCTGGCTGTGCGCATGAACATGTGTGTGCGTTTGCGTGCATCTAGTAATAACTTTAACTTTAATGCTTTGTGGCAGACATAATATTAATAATGGATTTTATTTCCATTTTTAGAAAACAACTGGAAACTTTACTTCACTAGAAGTCATGGCAACCAGCAGCTCTCAACTTAGATTACCCACCCCACAACTCCCTGCATCTACTTGCAGCCAAATGAACATAAATGTAGTGAGGTTATTTCTACCAAAGTGTCCCTATCAAAAATCAAAACAAGGAAAATAACTTGTCATTCTGTGCCATAAAGGGCTGTAGGGGTAATTTAACACATGTTAAAAGAACAGTAACACTAAAAAATGAAAGCTTTAAAGTAATAAATATATAATGCACTGTTGCCTTGCACTGGTAAAACTGGTGAAAAGGCACAGGTTACATAGCAGATAACAGATAAGTTCTGTAGAATACAATAGTGTTTTATCTGTTATCTGCTATGTGCCTGTATGTATGTATGTATAACTTTATTTATAAAGCGCCACAAGGGTACGCAGCGCTGTACAGTCTTACAGAATACAAAATTACACACAGGGAGGACAAGTGATATAATAAATAAATACAATAAATACATATATGTATATATATATATATAAGTGCCATGTGGTATGAGACACAGTAGGAAGGAGGTCCCTGCCCCGTAGAGCTTACAATCTGAGTGGTTGGGTAACATACAGGCACAAACTGGAAGGTAAGAGTGCACTAGGTATGGGCATTTGCCCTTAAGCGCAGGACTGGGCAAAATAGTGTTTTAGTGCTCCAGAAGGTAACAGCTGAGTTTTTTCTTAAAGAGAGTTAGTGAGTTTTCCCTACGGAGGGATTCAGGGATAGAGTTCCAGAGGTAAGGAGCAGCGAGATAGAAAGGTTTAAGATGAGAGAGCGCAGTGGGTGTGGATGGTGTAAAGAGATGGAGGCTCTGAGAGGAGCGGAGGAGACGACCGGGAACATGTAGGGAGACCAGTGAAGAAATGTAGTGAGGAGCAGAGGAGTGAAGGGCTTTGAATGTCAGCAGAAGGATTTTGTAAGCTATCCTTTGCTTGACAGGCAGCCATGCTAGAGAGCTTAATTGAGGCTGAACAGGATCCCTCTTAGGAGAGAGCAGGAGGATCCTGGCAGCAGAGTTTAAGATTGATTGCAGGGGAGAGAGGTGGGAGTCTGGGAGGCCGGTTAGTAGGAGATTGCAGTAATCTAAGTGGGAAAGGATAAGGGCATGGATTAGTGTTTTAGCTGTTGCTTGTGAAAGAAAGGGGCGTATCTTGGCAATATTGCGGAGGAAAAAGCGGCAGGTTTTGGCAGTGTTATTAATATGGTTAGAGAAGGAGAGTGACTGGTCAAAGATAACCCCAAGGCAGCGTGCAGAATTAACAGGGTTGATGGTCATGCCATCAATAGTAATGGTGAAAGGAGGAGGAGGGCCAGGTTTGGACGGGAAGACCATGAGCTCTGTTTTAGCTAGGTTAAGTTTGAGCTGGCGTCGGTTCATCCAGGAGGAGATAGCCAGGAGGCAGTTAGCAATCCGGGTTTGAACATCAGTGGTTAGTGCAGGGGTGTCTAAATATATCTGGGTGTCATCTGCATATAGGTGGTATTTAAGACCAAAAGAAGAAATAAGGTCTCCTAGAGAGAGAGTGTACAGGGAGAACAGCAGGGGACCAAGCACAGAGCCCTGAGGCACCCCCACACTAAGCGGAACCGGGGTAGAGGATTTGTTAGTAAGAGCGACAGAGAAGGAGCGGTTAGAGAGATAGGAAGAGAACCAGGATGCTGCTTGATCCCGGATACCCAGAGAATGGAGAATTTGCATAAGAATAGAATGGTCGACAGTATCAAAAGCAGAGGAAAGGTCTAGGAGAATGAGAACCGAGTAGCGTCCTTTGGCCTTGGCAGTCTGGAGATCATTTGCCTTTTCTCCTTTGAATGGCTGCCTCCATAGCAGCTTATTTATATAAATTATAGTAGACTTTCTGAAGTAAACACACAACTTTTACCAGTGCAGGGCAGCAGCATATTCACGGTGAGGGCAGTGAGGTTGTGGAATGCCCTTCCTAGAGATGGGGTAATGGCAGATTCTGTTAATGCCTTTAAGAGGGGCCTGGATGAGTTCTTGAACAATCAGAATATCCAAGGCTATTGTGATACTAATATCTACAGTTAGTACTAGTGGTTGTATTTATAGTTTATGTATGTGAGTGTATAGATTGGTAGGTGTGGGTTAGGTGTGCTGGGTTTACTTGGATGGGTTGAACTTGATGGACACTGGTCTTTTTTCAACCCTATGTAACTATGTAACTATATTATATTTTAGTTACTTTTATACACTTTCATTTTTTGGTGTTACTGTTCCTTTAAGAGCATTAAAAGGCCGCACTCCTTGGTGCCTATTTGCTTAGCACTTGCACCCAGGGCATATCAGTGAGCTGCATCTTCTGCACCTAACACACAAGTTATTGACAGGTGGGGAACGGGGGATTCCTGTGCACTAAATTTACAAAAGACGTATTGACCCAGGTGCAAAATGTGGACCAAACCCCCTTCCCAACACCTCTACTTTCACCCCCAGCATCCTCAATGCAGTTTAAAGCTCGCCACCAACTCACCAGAGGCTGTCATGAGGAAGCTGCAACCCCAGCAACCCCTGCGGCAGTTCTGCCACTGTGCCCACACGCTCCCATTTTGGGCAACCTGTGCCACAGACACTGACACCAGGGATAGATGCAAAGTATGGAAAACATGGAGGCTTTTGTCTATTTTTTGCACTTTCCTGACATTTGTAAATGAGCTCTTGCCAACCTACTGGGTTCACTTGTTAAAGTTTAGGGCCATGTAGTGGGCACGGTGGTCACAGGGGGGGACATCTATTCAGTAACTAAAGACCTTTAAAGTAAAAAAAAAATATATATATATATATATACAGTATTTATATAATAACCACTACAAACACTGCTGCTGGGGAATAATCCTGCTTTCCCTTATTTAAATTCAAGTGATTTGCCTAGAACAGGGTCCCCAACCTTCCTTACTCGGGAGCCACAGTCAAATGTAAAAAGACTTTGAGAGCAACACAAGCACCATAAAAGTTCATGGAGGAGCCAAATAAGGGCTAAGATTGGCTATTAGGGAGCCTCTATACACACTATCAGCTTACAGGGGCTTTATTTGGTAGGAAATGTAGTTTTTATTCAACCAAAACTTGCCCCCAAGTCAGGAATAAAAAAATAACTATCAGGTTTGGGGACACTGGGAGCAACATCCAAGGGGTTGGGGAGCAACATGTTGCTCACGAGCCACTGGTTGGGGATCACTGGCCTAGAACATCAGGAAAATTTGAATATGTTCAGTTACAACATGAAGAAAAAGCCCAGTGGCTTGCTTATTGGCTATAGTGTTGAATAGGCCTTCATTCTGGAGCGCAAGGTCCTGTACTCAGAGGTGCTCATACTTTCGCCAGTTTTTTGCACTTTGTAACCTTCCTTGACTTTTGTAAATTAGTCCTTGTTGGCCTACTGGGTTCACTTGCAAAAACATGAAAACTGTATCCGTATCCCTTCTATCTACCTATCTGTACCCCTCTCAGTCTTCTAAGGGACGGATAAAAACAACATTTGCACAACAGGAACCATATAAAGACCACTTCCCTATAGTACAAATTGGTGACCCACACTTTCAATGCAGTGCTGTGTAATCTGAACAAATATGGTGACCGCCAACTCCTATTGTGAGTTCCAGCATTGGGCCCTCAGGTAAGGGGGAATGGGGGGCCATTTCCAGTGTATGGGTGACAGTTTGGGAGGTGGGGCCTGTGACACTTCTTTAAAGTGATACTGACACTAAAAAGCTACTCTTCAAAATATGAATGTTCATTAAAAGTTCCCTATAGGCCATGTTGATCATTTAAACCTGACTGTTTGCCAACCTGACTGTCCCTTCTTACATAGTAACATAGTAAGTTGGGTTGAAAAAAGACATATGTCCATCACGTTCAACCATAGTGCCTATATCTAACCTGCCTAACTACTAGTTGATCCAGAGGAAGGCAAAAAACCCCATCTGAAGCCTCTCTAATTTGCCGCAGAGGGGAAAAAATTCCTTCCTGACTCCAAGATGGTAATCGGACCAGTCCCTGGATCAACTTGTACTAAGAGCTATCTCCCATAACCCTGTATTCCCTAACTTGTACTGAGAGCTATCTCCCATACCCCTGTATTCCCTCACTTGTACTGAGAGCTATCTCCCCTACCCCTGTATTCCCTCACTTGTACTGAGAGCTATCTCCCATACCCCTGTATTCCCTCACTTGTACTGAGAGCTATCTCCCATACCCCTGTATTCCCTCACTTGTACTGAGAGCTATCTCCCCTACCCCTGTATTCCCTCACTTGTACTAAGAGCTATCTCCCATACCCCTGTATTCCCTCACTTGTACTGAGAGCTATCCCCCATACCCCTGTATTCCCTCACTTGTACTGAGAGCTATCTCCCATAACCCTGTATTCCCTCACTTGTACTGAGAGCTATCTCCCATACCCCTGTATTCCCTCACTTGTACTGAGAGCTATCTCCCCTACCCCTGTATTCCCTCACTTGTACTGAGAGCTATCTCCCCTACCCCTGTATTCCCTCACTTGTACTGAGAGCTATCCCCCCTACCCCTGTATTCCCTCACTTGTACTGAGAGCTATCTCCCCTACCCCTGTATTCCCTCACTTGTACTGAGAGCTATCTCCCATACCCCTGTATTCCCTCACTTGTACTGAGAGCTATCTCCCCTACCCCTGTATTCCCTCACTTGTACTGAGAGCTATCTCCCCTACCCCTGTATTCCCTCACTTGTACTGAGAGCTATCTCCCATACCCCTGTATTCCCTCACTTGTACTGAGAGCTATCTCCCCTACCCCTGTATTCCCTCACTTGTACTGAGAGCTATCTCCCATAAACCTGTATTCCCTCACTTGTACTGAGAGCTATCTCCCATACCCCTGTATTCCCTCACTTGTACTGAGAGCTATCTCCCATAACCCTGTATTCCCTCACTTGTACTGAGAGCTATCTCCCCTACCCCTGTATTCCCTCACTTGTACTGAGAGCTATCTCCCCTACCCCTGTATTCCCTCACTTGTACTGAGAGCTATCTCCCCTACCCCTGTATTCCCTCACTTGTACTGAGAGCTATCTCCCCTACCCCTGTATTCCCTCACTTGTACTGAGAGCTATCTCCCCTACCCCTGTATTCCCTCACTTGTACTGAGAGCTATCTCCCATAACCCTGTATTCCCTCACTTGTACTGAGAGCTATCCCCCATACCCCTGTATTCCCTCACTTGTACTGAGAGCTATCTCCCCTACCCCTGTATTCCCTCACTTGTACTGAGAGCTATCTCCCATACCCCTGTATTCCCTCACTTGTACTGAGAGCTATCTCCCCTACCCCTGTATTCCCTCACTTGTACTGAGAGCTATCTCCCCTACCCCTGTATTCCCTCACTTGTACTGAGAGCTATCTCCCATACCCCTGTATTCCCTCACTTGTACTGAGAGCTATCTCCCATAACCCTGTATTCCCTCACTTGCTAAAAAGCCATCCAACCTCTTCTTAAAGCTATATAATGTATCAGCCAGTACGACTGATTCGGGGAGGGAATTCCACAACTTCACAGCTCTCACTGTAAAAAATCCTTTCCGAATGTTTAAATGGAACCTCCCTTCTTCTAAATGGAGTGGTGCCCTCGTGTCCGTTGGAAGGACCTACTGGTAAATAAAGCATTAGAAAGGTTATTATATGATCCCTTTATATATTTATACATATCATGTCACCTCTTAAGCGCCTCTTCTCCAGTGTAAACAGACCCAACTTGGCCAGTCTTTCTTCATAACTGAAACTTTCCATACCCTTTACCAGCTTAGTTGCCCTTCTCTGGACCCTCTCTAACTCAGTAATGTCCCGTTTGAGCACTGGAGACCAAAACTGAACAGCATATTCTAGATGGGGCCTTACCAGCGCTCTGTAAAGGGGAAGAATAACCCCCTCCTCCCGTGAGTCTATACCCCTTTTAATACAGCTCAAAACCCTGTTTGCCCTTGCAGCTGCTGCCTGGCATTGCTTGCTACAGCCAAGTTTATTATCTACAAGGACTCCAAGGTCCTTCTCCATTATGGGTTTGCCTAGTGCAGTCCCATTAAGGGTATACGGGGCTTGCATATTTTTACATCCCAGGTGCATGACCTTACATTTATCCACATTAAATCTCATCTGCCACTTAGCTGCCCATATTGCCAGTTGGTCAGGATCCTGCTGCAGGGATGCCACATCCTGGATAGAATTGACTGGTCTGCAGAGTTTTGTGTCATCTGCAAACACTGATACATTACTCACAATACCCTCCCCTAAGTCATTTATGAACAAATTAAACAAAAGTGGACCCAGTACAGAACCCTGAGGGACCCCACTGAGAACCTTATTCCAAGTAGAGAATGTACCATTAACAACCACCCTCTGTACCCGATCCTGTAGCCAGTTTTCTATCCATGTGCAAACGGCTTCACTAAGACCAATAGACCTTAGCTTAGAAAGCAGTCGTTTGTGGGGAACGGTATCAAATGCTTTGGCAAAATCCAAATAGATTATATCTACTGCATCCCCACTGTCCAGCTTCTTACTTACCTCATCATAAAAAGCAATTAAATTGGTCTGACATGACCTGTCCTTCATAAAGCCATGCTGATTACTGCTCATAATGCCATTCTCCACTACATAATTTTGAATGTGATCCCTTAACAAGCCTTCAAATAACTTGCCCACCACGGATGTCAAACTTACAGGCCTATAATTGCCAGGCTGAGATCTTACTCCCTTTTTAAATATGGGAATGACATTTGCCTTCTTCCAATCCCTAGGTACCATACCTGATGAAAGCGAGTCTGAGAATATCAGAAACAAGGGCCACTGCAATTCTGCCCCTAGCTCTCTCAGTACCCGAGGGTGTATTCCATCTGGCCCAGGTGCCTTGTTTACATTTATCGTGTGTAACCCTTTAAGCACCATATCCTGTGCCAACCACTGTGTAGTTGGAGCTGAGGCAACAGTGAAGCTATTGGGTGGGACTTGGCCCACTGGCTCCTCTACTGTATACACAGAAGAAAAGAACTGGTTAAGCACATCTGCCTTTTCTGTATCCGCTGTAACCATATTGTTATTATAACTCAATGGGGCCACACCCTCAACCTGCATCTTTTTACTATTAATATACTTAAAAAACTTTTTGGGGTTAGTCTTGGCCTCGGCCGCGATGCGCTCCTCATTTTCTATCTTTGCCTTCCGGATTGCTGTTTTACAACACTTGTTATAGTGTTTATATTCATTAAACGCAGCTACTGTCCCCTCTGACTTATATTTCTTAAAAGCTTTCCTTTTTTCCCCTATTAACTTCTTAACCTGTCAGTTATAGCTTTTAAGGCTAATGCACAAATATGGCAGCCCCCTCATAGAGGAACATGGGTTATCAACTAGGTAGTGTAAAATTGCTGAGCAAATACTTTTAAGGCAAAATTATAAATAGCATGCAAAGACAATGTTATATTAGATGTAAAAAAGGTATAATCGCTGATGTCAATGTCTCTTTAAGGCATTTTGGGGGGCCTGTGTTAATATCAATACAAATAATTTAATAACGTATTATTTATGGCTATAACACTTACTGTCACTTTACACACCAACATGAACTCTACCCCCATGCTAGTTACCCTGACCTTATGTCTCAGCTGCCCTCCTTTTTAGAATGTAAGCTCTTGCGAGCAAGGCCCTCCCCACCTAGTGTCGCCAATCCTTATCCAACTGTAAACCATTTTTTGTGAATTGTTTATATGTACATGTTAACTGTTTTGTCTTTTATACCCCTTTATTCTGTAAAGTGCTGCGTGAATAGATAGCGCTATATAAATAATAATAACAGCTTTTTTCCTATGCGTACATATTACACTTAAACTATTCTGTTTCTGTAAGATAACGTGGGCTAAACAACAGCCCTAATATACACACATCTTGTTAATGCTGCTCACTAATTTGGTGTGCTCCTCTTGCTTTTGCTTCAGCCATTTTGCTGCTCAGAATGCATCAAGGTCACAGGCAATAAGTCTAATAACAAATGACAGTGGAATGACGATATTTGGAACAGTAATCACGCAGCCATACACATCCACCTTAGCTGTCTGCCTGCGAATCAGTTCATCATACAGAATGGCTGCAGCTTTATAAGGGTTCACCTGCCTCTCCCTGGGGGAGACTGTGAGGGAGCCAGCCATACAGCACTAGCACAGGCAGGGAGTGAATTAGTTACCAGCGGCGGCATTTAATCAGCTTATTGCTGGCATAAAAGGGATTCCCTAATCTCCCCTCCCCAGCATTCTCCTGCCCCAATCAGTAAATCATCTGTCCATGTCTCCTGCTTGTCAAGCTACTCTTCCCTAGGAGGGGCGGCTATAATAAAGCCAGATCATGTGAAAAATCCAGTTGGAAGCGCTACTATTGCATTTCATTTAAAAAACAATTAGTTTGCAGCAACATCTAATCTGATCTGGTAACTTTACTGTAATATCAAGAAACATGTAAGAGGGGATTTGTATAGGCCAGAGAGAAAACAGAGAGAACCCACTGAGCTAATAATCTCTCTCTAAATCATCTCACAGTACACATTGGAGCTGCACTGACTCCATGCCCAGTTTTAATTTCCCTTGTATTATAAGAACTGAGCCTGCCCAGTGTTTCTGGAAAAACTGGCTATTGGGTATACAAAAGCAGCAAGCTCCCCCAAACCTTACCCACTTAGGGAGAAATCAAAGCAGCAGGGATAATAGCCTCTGGGAAGGGACTGTGGCTGTGGGATAGCAGGTATAGTAGGGAGAGATGGTGCCTATAGTAGCAGTGGGGGGATAATAGCCTCTGGGAAGGGACTGGGGCTGTGGGATAGCAGGTATAGTAGGGAGAGATGGTGCCTATAGTAGCAGTGGGATAATAGCTTCTGGGAAGGGACTGTGGCTGTGGGATAGCAGGTATAGTAGGGAGAGATGGTGCCTATAGTAGCAGTGGGGGGATAATAGCCTCTGGGAAGGGACTGGGGCTGTGGGATAGCAGGTATAGTAGGGAGAGATGGTGCCTATAGTAGCAGTGGGGGGATAATAGCCTCTGGGAAGGGACTGGGGCTGTGGGATAGCAGGTATAGTAGGGAGAGATGGTGCCTATAGTAGCAGTGGGGGATAATAGCCTCTGGGAAGGGACTGTGGCTGTGGGATAGTAGGTATAGTAGGGAGAGATGGTGCCTATAGTAGCAGTGGGGATAATAGCCTCTGGGAAGGGACTGTGGCTGTGGGATAGCAGGTATAGTAGGGAGAGATGGTGCCTATAGTAGCAGTGGGGGGATAATAGCCTCTGGGAAGGGACTGTGGCTGTGGGATAGCAGGTATAGTAGGGAGAGATGGTACCTATAGTAGCAGTGGGGGGATAATAGCCTCTGGGAAGGGACTGGGGCTGTGGGATAGCAGGTATAGTAGGGAGAGATGGTACCTATAGTAGCAGTGGGGGGATAATAGCCTCTGGGAAGGGATTGGGGCCGAGGGATAGCAGGTATAGTAGGGAGAGATGGTGCCTATAGTAGCAGTGGGGGGATAATAGCCTCTGGGAAGGGACTGGGGCTGTGGGATAGCAGGTATAGTAGGGAGAGATGGTGCCTATAGTAGCAGTGGGGGGATAATAGCCTCTGGGAAGGGACTGGGGCTGTGGGATAGCAGGTATAGTAGGGAGAGATGGTGCCTATAGTAGCAGTGGGATAATAGCCTCTGGGAAGGGACTGGGGCTGTGGGATAGCAGGTATAGTAGGGAGAGATGGTACCTATAGTAGCAGTGGGGGGATAATAGCCTCTGGGAAGGGACTGGGGCTGTGGGATAGCAGGTATAGTAGGGAGAGATGGTGCCTATAGTAGCAGTGGGGGGATAATAGCCTCTGGGAAGGGACTGGGGCTGTGGGATAGCAGGTATAGTAGGGAGAGATGGTACCTATAGTAGCAGTGGGGGGATAATAGCCTCTGGGAAGGGACTGGGGCTGTGGGATAGCAGGTATAGTAGGGAGAGATGGTACCTATAGTAGCAGTGGGGGGATAATAGCCTCTGGGAAGGGATTGGGGCCGAGGGATAGCAGGTATAGTAGGGAGAGATGGTGCCTATAGTAGCAGTGGGATAATGGCCTCTGGGAAGGGACTGTGGCTGTGGGATAGCAGGTATAGTAGGGAGAGATGGTGCCTATAGTAGCAGTGGGATAATAGCCTCTGGGAAGGGACTGGGGCTGTGGGATAGCAGGTATAGTAGGGAGAGATGGTACCTATAGTAGCAGTGGGGGGATAATAGCCTCGGGAAGGGACTGTGGCTGTGGGATAGCAGGTATAGTAGGGAGAGATGGTACCTATAGTAGCAGTGGGGGGATAATAGCCTCTGGGAAGGGACTGGGGCTGTGGGATAGCAGGTATAGTAGGGAGAGATGGTGCCTATAGTAGCAGTGGGATAATAGCCTCTGGGAAGGGACTGTGGCTGTGGGATAGCAGGTATAGTAGAGAGAGATGGTGCCTATAGTAGCAGTGGGGAGATAATAGCCTCTGGGAAGGGACTGTGGCTGTGGGATAGCAGGTATAGTAGAGAGAGATGGTGCCTATAGTAGCAGTGGGGGGATAATAGCCTCTGGGAAGGGACTGTGGCTGTGGGATAGCGGGTATAGTAGGGAGAGATGGTGCCTATAGTAGCAGTGGGGGGATAATAGCCTCTGGGAAGGGACTGTGGCTGTGGGATAGCGGGTATAGTAGGGAGAGATGGTGCCTATAGTAGCAGTGGGGATAATAGCTTCTGGGAAGGGACTGGGGCTGTGGGATAGCAGGTATAGTAGGGAGAGATGGTGCCTATAGTAGCAGTGGGGATAATAGCTTCTGGGAAGGGACTGGGGCTGTGGGATAGCAGGTATAGTAGGGAGAGATGGTGCCTATAGTAGCAGTGGGATAATAGTCTCTGGGAAGGGACTGTGGCTGTGGGATAGCAGGTATAGTAGGGAGAGATGGTGCCTATAGTAGCAGTGGGGGGATAATAGCCTCTGGGAAGGGACTGGGGCTGTGGGATAGCAGGTATAGTAGGGAGAGATGGTGCCTATAGTAGCAGTGGGGGGATAATAGCCTCTGGGAAGGGACTGTGGCTGTGGGATAGCAGGTATAGTAGGGAGAGATGGTGCCAAATCCTAGTTTGAATATCCAAATGAGGACACGGAGGGGGCTAAAGGGAACCGCAGACAGTGAAAAAAATTTAACTTTAGTTTAGATGACAATATGTCACTTTTTTAAGGATTCGCTCATGGTTTGGCCAGACACATGCATTCGGCTGGATCTGAATCCTGCTGAAAAAGGAAGAATACAGTTTCCTAGATTGCAATAGTTCAGTAACGAACAGTAAGCTGCAGTCTGGACATACTTGATAAAATCTCCTTATTTAACAGTAACACAGAGATACACAAGGTGAGCTAAGCTCCAATCCAATTAGTGATGGACAGGACAAGTCAGTGATAAAATACATTAAATGCTTACTATCATGCAGTGTTACAAAGCCAAACTATGTCTAGTCAAGCAAAAAACATGATACTTAAAGTGCAAAGATCACTAAAGAGGCATAGAGAAGGCTAGGATGATTCTGTCTCATACAGTCTTAGATACATGGGTAATATCTATAAATGCAGCAATATGGTCATACTCATGAAACAAAGACATGTGAAATAGGATGGGATTGTGGCAAACTACAGGAATTTATTATAAGAGGGGCAAGAATAAGTTACAATATGGGATGTAAAGACGAGCCATCCTTCACTTATTATAATGTGGTAATTTTAGCACGTACTTGGTATTGTCACTGTCAGTAAAAATATGCAGCTCTGAGCTAGTGTGAACTCCGTCATAGTGAGAAACTGCACATTAATAGACTTCATTAGCATGTTTTACTGACTGTGCCATGGAGCGAGGGCAGATAACAGGCCCTGTAGTACTGGGGTTATTGAAGAAAATGTACTAAGAATGCTATGTCTTGTGCTCATTATAGCACTGAGAGCATTAAAGAGAAGGCTGTACTTCAAAGAAAGCTCTGTGTAGTACTGAGAGCATAAAGAAGAATGCTAGTAACCGCCTAAAGCTCCTTGTAGTACTTAGTATATTATTAAAAATGCTGTATATTATGTAAAGCTAGAACTGAACTGGTGATGGGCAGCTCTATGTCCTAGAGAGTTATGGGTAGTACCGAGGGTATTAAGCTACAAAATGTCATAGAAAGCTATGTTTCTGATAGTGAGAGTATTGAGAAAAATGGTCTGTGTCCTGGAAATCTACGGATAGTACTGCGGGCATCGAGCTGCAGAATGCTGTGTATTGTACTATATGTATAAAGCTGCAGAATAGTCAATGTCATAGGAAGCTCTATATGTAGTACTCAGGGAATTAGGGAGACGGTTGGGTACTGATCTGGGTAGACCTAAGAAAGAGCACTAAGAAAAGTCCTGTTAAAAGATAAATAATATAGTGTATTGCAGTGTATAATGTGCCTTACTGAGAGCACTGAATATAACTAAGGCTGGATTTTATAGCCTGTACTGTCTGTTAGACTGAAGATGCCGCTTAAATGCTCCAGAGATTCTTGCAGGCACCTTTATTTTCCAGCCCATTAAGCTAATGCATAGTTGCATAAATTGAGCACTGATATTAATTTCTGCTTTGCAAGGAGTGTAATTGGCGACTGCCATTCAACGATCAAGTGCAGCAATCTTTTTTTTTTTACCCAATAGTCACATTCAATTGTAAAAATTACTGGGGATCCACACAAGCATGAAAAACATTTCTGGGGCTGCCAAAAGGGTTGTGATATAACTATTTGGTATTTCCTACAAGCAATATCAAATGGGGGTGGTGAGCAACATGTTGATCAAAAATGTTTCTTTCAGCCATACTGCTCTTCCTATTGGAAACCCTCCTTATGCCTAATATTGACTTTGCACGAATAGATGCACTAGCATAGAGGCAGAGATCAGGCAATGCCCAAGGTGGAACCCCATGCTCTGACTCTGGACAAGAGCTGTTCTGACTGTGACAACTCAAAGTGACTTTTATGATCCCCAGTTGGCTCAAGGTCTCAGTAGACATCTTTGTATCAACATAGCCCCCATTTTTTTTTTATAAACTAACAGTTCTTTGCAGAACAAGGCACAACTACTTTTACAAGGTATGTCTCTTCAAAATAGCATATCAAGAGCAAAGGATTGGTTCACTTCTATGAATCTTTAAAGCCCCTCCTAAAATGTACCCATCTTTGTTCTAAATATACTGTTCACAGCATACTCATGCTACAGACATACTGTACATGCCATTACTCAGTTCTTGGTTCCTCTCCTTTACAGATACAGTATGTAGAGATGTAGCGAACTGTTCGCCGGTGAACTAATTCGCACGAAAATCGGGTGTTCGTAAGTTCGCAAGTTCGCAAACTTTTAGCGATGTTCGCAATTTTGGGTTCGCCTTAGCTGTTGCCAAATTTTGATCTCTCACCCCAGAGCCAGCAGATACATGGCAGCCAATCAAGCGGCTCTCCCTCCTGGACCATCCCCGGACCACTCCCTTCCATATATAAACCGAAGCCCAGCAGCCATTTTACATTCTGTCTGTGTGTGCTTGATGAGTTAGCATAGGGAGAGAGCTTTGCAGGGGTTTGAGGGACAGTTTAGGTAGCTTTGCTGACTACTGACTACTGCTCTGTATGTAGCTGCTGTGGGCAGCTGTCCTGCTGATCTCATCCTCTGTAACCCAATAGTCCTTTTTATTTGCTTTTATTTTCTGATTACAACAACATATTTTTAAGAGAAATGTTTGCCCTTGATCCCCCTCCTGCATGCCACTGTCCAGGTCGTGGCACCCTTTAAACAACTTTAAAATCAGTTTTCTGGCCATAAATGGCTTTTCTATGTTTCAAAGTTCGCCTTCTCATTGAAGTCTATGGGGTTTGCAAAGTTCGCACTTTTTGGCAGAAGTTCACAAACGGGTTTGTGAACTTTTTTTGTGAGGTTCGCTACATCTCTATGTACTCCTGAAGCTGCATACAATACCAGATTCTGAGTAAACCTGCATCAGTTATTGTCACTTGGGTTAGAATATTCCAAGACCTAGGCTTCACTGGAATGTGTGTACCATCCAACTACCTGTGGTGCAAACAAGAGCCACTTTCTGAATGTTACATGTGCTGGGAATTAGAAATGATTGCTACTGTAATGCAGACATTAAGAAAGAGCACTCCTCCCTTTGAAGGTGATTTTCCCCTTTACAATTGTTCACCCTGTTTCTCCCTCACTGTGTATTGTTATATAGAATATTCTTATTAGGCAATGGCAGTCATTAACAGATGCTCACAAACTAAGTAAAACAGAAGAACTCAAATGAACTGCACTTTGATGAACCATTTTATTAAACCTTCACACATTATTTTTTTTAGACACAATTTACACATGCAAACTACTGTGTGCTAAGGCGATGCTTCCTACCTTCATTATATGTATTGTGGCAGCTTAAAGACATTCCTGATTTATCCCTAGCACAATTGGATACATAAATCTCCATATGCACCTGGGAGCCTTCTCTTCCTCTTGTACGTGTCACAATATTTCAGAACAACAGTCGTAGGGCCATAAATTCAACACTTCTATTTTATATAAATATATATATCCACCAGGAAAGAAAGGTCCGCACTCTCAAAGTGAACAGACACAAAACAACCCATGTTTTGGAGGGAAATGTGCTAGTAGTGATGTCACCAAAGTGACACAAAACACACTGCAAAAACACTACAAAAAAGTGCTAAAAGTGTCAACCTGTTTAGTCATCAGAAAAATAGAATGGGGGACATGTACAAAGGGGCACATGAGTATTAGCTGAAAAATAGCCATTAAACTGTGTCAGTAATGGACTCATCTTCTAACACTACATTATGCAACAAAATAAGCCTTTTATTAAAGAAGCTGAAAAGTGCAGGGTGATAAAAGATACAGCCAGAGGAGATCAAGAAACAGAAGAACTCCAAGCCCTACCTATGTTAGCCACGGTTTTCATAGCGTCAGGAGCCAATATAAAGAAAAGCAGCAGCGCTACTAGCTAGTATAGCACTAACATCATGTCAGGCACAAAAAAGTTTAAAAAAGTCTGCATAACGGTTATAATCAAGCGGAACAGGACAGAGGGTGCTGGATACTCGGGTCAAAGAGATATAGAAGTACCATTGTTAGTATTTATATTATAGTTTCAGGGGATAGTGACATGGCCCCATCCAAAGTAGCGCACAATCAATTCACTAACCAGACCTTGGTTTACAGAGGAATGTGGGTATAGTCATAAAAAAAAATCATAACTTTACTGCAGTACATGTCCAACAGTCTTAATGTTGCACAAACAGGACAGAGGGCACTGGACACTGAGCTCAGTCAATGTCCCTTTGGCACTTATATGGCACCTCATAGGGATAAAGATGCACTGTTGGTGCTACTTTTATTTCAGTACTTTTGATTTAATATCCAAACATTTTTCTTCATTTACTTTCTCAAAATAATTGTATGTTATTCTCTACCTCTACTCACATCCTGCATATCAGCATCTCTTCTCTTTATAACATAAGATGCCATACTCACACTTAAAACCTTATCCACATGTACTCACATATCCATTAATGACTCTTATTTCTGCCACTTACCTCATCACCTACTACCATGTTCTTACCTCCCTGCAGTGTCGGACTGGGAAGCCAGGGGCCCACCAGAAAACCTTAGACCGTGGGCCCACTCTTCAAACTATTTTTCATCCACTTCTCACTCAAACTCTATATTTTCCTAGTTTTTTACCTTTACTTACCATAATCTATTCTTCTTTACATTTAGTCAATGTGTTCCCATAAAGAAATAGAAATATAGAAATGACCATGAACTAGGCTAGATGGTTAGAAGCAGGAGGGCCCACTGACACCAGGGCCCACCGGGAGTTTTCCTGGTATCCCTGTGGGCCAGTCTGACACTGCCTCCCTGCACAGTCTCTCAAACTTCCTCATGCCCTGCCATGCTGCCCTCATATACCCACATTTAGTAACTTACGCTAGAACTTTCACACCTCTGTTAAAAAAAAATCCCCATACACCATCATAGCTCCCTGCTAACCCCTAGTTACCAGCTGTAAAGTTTCCCATTCTATTAGTGAATCCCTATGGCTCATTTACCAACACTGGCCACATTTTCGCCAGTCGTTAACCCACAGTATTGAGAGTTTTTAGAAAAATGCAGAACAATAAAAAAATGATTGGATGGGTGATTGGCTATTTTCGGGGGTTGGGGGAGAGTGCAAGTGGGGGGCGGGGTGCAAGAGGCAAAGGGGTGTATCACAGGTAAATTCGACCCTGTACAATTCTCCACTCACTTCCTCACATCCCCTTTAATACCACCTATATTGCTCTTCTCCACTCACTTCCTCATATACCTACACTGAATGTTTGCACTCCCTTCCTTATACCTTACTGCATGCCACTTCCCCACTCACTTCCTTTCTAAGTCCTCTCCTCATACCTCCCTCCACTTCCCCACTCACTTTCTTTCTAAGTCCTCTCCTCATACCTCCCTTCACTTCCCCACTCACTTCCTTTCTAAGTCCTCTCCTCATACCTCCCTTCACTTCCCCACTCACTTCCTTTCTAAGTCCTCTCCTCATACCTCCCTCCACTTCCCCACTCACTTCCTTTCTAAGTCCTCTCCTCATACCTCCCTCCACTTCCCCACTCACTTCCTTTCTAAATCCTCTCCTCATACCTCCCTTCACTTCCCCACTCACTTCCTTTCTAAATCCTCTCCTCATACCTCCCTCCTCTTCCCCACTCACTTCCTTTCTAAGTCCTCTCCTCATACCTCCCTCCACTTTTCCACTCACTTGTGTAAAGCCACCTTATAGGTGAACACATCACTTACCTACAGCTCCCTCATATCCCCCTTCTCACACCCTGGCAGCTCCACTATTTACTCCCCTTCCTAGACTTGCCAACTCCCCTCTCCCACCTCTCTCACTTTACTTCCTCACACATTACCCATTATCATATTTTCAAAGTCTTCTCCTCATAACTTCAATGCCACTTCCCCACATATTTTCTTGAAGTCCCCTCCTCAATCTCCCACTACATTTTCCCACTTACTTCGTCATACTTTCTTTTTATACATTCACACTATGCTCACACTCATACTCATTGCAATTTCTACCTCACCAATCTAATCTCCCACCCATAACCTGCTGCATATCAAACTGTCCCAGATTGTTACATACGTTCTCCTCTCAGCCTTCTCTAGGAACTCCCACACCTACCCAGACTCTCACTGCCCCCCTACTCTTCCTCATAGACTCCCCTCATCCCCTTCCTAACTCACTTCCCCTCCACTCACTTGTCCTCACACTCTCCCACTTGCTCACACTTTCTCTTGCACACTTACACTCACCTTCAACAAGGTAACAGCTGCAATAAAAGGGGAGGGTGCATGGCAGTATGAAATAGGGTGGATAAATGGCAGCCGCCGATTGGCTAAAAGGCTCCTGAGGGTGTGGCCAAAGTGACTGCAGCATATGAGGGACCAACTGTGTGAGAGGGGGAGAGAGAGGGAGCAGCTGCCTCCCCAAGCACAGAGCTGAGTCCGCTTCATCCTCAGCCGCCTCTCTCCTCCTCCTCCTCCTCTCTTCTCTAGTCCCCTCTTTCTTTCTGTCTCTCTTTCCCTTCTTTTTGGGGCTCAGGTGACCCCCCCATTCCCCTGCGAAGGATTCCGGCTACATCTGCTCCTTGCCTGAGAAAAAGCAATGGGGGTGAGTATACGGACTGGGGCATTAGGCGCTAAGGGTCACCCTCTCCTTCCCTCTTTGTGAATGCTGAGTGCGGACAGCGCCGTGGTGCTGAATCTGTGGTGCCTGAGTGCGGCGGGAACAGAGCCCGTCCTGCCTGGGCTTACACCTGCCTGGGATCCCTGCCCCTGAGCTGATTAACGGATCCCCTTCAGTGGCCGCTCAATAATCTGCCATCCCCAGGCTGCGCCATGCTCTGCACATTCCCCGCATTGCCGCCACCTTGCAATGACCGTCAGAGGCAGGATACAAGCCGGGCGAAACGTGCGCTCGATGGAGGCAGTGGGTACAGCGCTGTGCAGTGGCAGCCTGCGAACACGGGGGGGACAGGGGGGGACAGGGGGGAAGAGGGGATGCGGAGAGGGAAGGAACGGGATGAGGTCATTTGTAACAAAAAGGGACAGAGGAAAGGGGAGAGAGCCTCAGAGACAGATTAGATATTGGGAGCTGGGCAGAGATTGCAGGGGTAAGTAAGGGTTAACCCAGGGAAATAACTGTGTACACGTCCAGACAAATCTCTGCCCCAGATAGTAGAAAAAATGGTATTGGTTTCGCCCTGGGCGTGAAGAGGTTAAAAAAGGAAACCATCAGAGAAGCCGTATGTGTCATAGAATTCCATGGGGATCAGAATAAATCCATCACCCAGGCAAACTGCACATGGGGAAGGGCACATGAAGGTCATTGGGGAGACTGGTGCAGTGTAAATCTGCAGAGCATTGCTCTTCCAGCACTAACCTCAGCTGTAGGGTATTATCATGTGTCCCATCTCCCCCTTGCACAGATACAAGCAATGCCATGCTCAGATTTATATGATAATGTGATATCTGACTCCCAGTGCCTTGCAGTAGAACAAGTCCCAGTCTCCACTTGGGGAGCCATTAGCATGGACCTGGAAACTGACCAGGGAGGTGGCATAAAAAGATTTAAGCCTATGATTGGGAGGCTGCAAAGATTAACATTTTCTAAAATGGATGTACTTTTCTGATTTATTTAGAGACAGGGTTAAAACTAATGATTTTTGCTAAGTAATTGTGTTGGAATATGCTACTATCAGGAGCTAAGTACATATATGTTTCTTTTGACTTACACATCATCTGACAATGTGTCTCTTTGCTGTTCCTAGATCTTAATGCCTTGGGTTCCTTGGGCTGTTAAACCTTCATGTGCTTAGTGAATGCAAGGGAGCTTTATGATTAGTATGATTGTATAGGGAGGAATAATCTGCCTGCATGGAAACATTCTCTACATGATTTTAGTTGTATTGTCAGACTGTTATGTATGCTATTGCCAATATCCATTAGCTGTATCCCTGCTTCTATGGGTGAGAGGTACTCAAGGCCCAGGGGTACAGAATGTCATTGTTCAAGGTCACAGTGGATACACACTCATAGCCATACATGGGCCTCCTCTTCACACAAGCGCGCCGGACACGCACACTCAGCACTACATCCCCTGCTATCCACACATACACATGATATCTTGGGCATCATTTAAAAACCCCCCACATATTTCATATAGACACAAATGCTACACATATCTAGTTATACAGCATGTCATATGTGCCCTATATGTCACAGCGAAGATGTGGGTGCTTTATGTAATGCTCTGCTGTATTTTACGCATGCTCTCAGAGCCCCCCTCATGCATCCTGAGGGGGGGGGGGTGGGTTGGAACATATGGCATGGAAATGAGAGAGGATAATCCCTGCCTGCTAACACTGAGTTGGGGAGGGTAGATACAATTCTGTGTTTGGAACAAGGCAAAAGATCAAAGATATTTCACATGTAACCTTGATGCAATGAAAAGATTCAAAGAGATAAAGGGAAATTAAAAATGTGAAGCGACAGGGAAAGGACAGATCACAGGGTGGGTTTGGTGGGGGGAGAATAAAAAGATGGCTGAGACAGAAAGGCTGAATGTACTAGTGAGGAATAGAGAATACAGAGGAGGGGCAAAGGGAGATGGGAAGAGAACTGGTGCTGTTGGAGAGAGATATAGAGAGAGGAAGGGAAAAGCAGGGCCTCAGTTAGAGATCAGGGGGTCCTATCATTGCACGAAGACTCAGCAAGGCAAAAAAAGAATAATGTCCAACCTAATGTCCAGATATTGTTGAACTGAATCTCCCCCTGCTCCCTGATAATACTGACACAATATGTCCAGCTGTCAGGGGGGATGGGCTGTTCAGTGCAAAGGTCACAAATTAGATGACCTTGATGTACAGCAAAAAAATGAGGGCAAATACCAAAAGGCAGAAGATATAGGGCTGAAATGGGAATTAAAATCAGCATTTGCAAAATGGAAGCTTGGAAGGAAGAGTGACTGTGAAAGGAGGGGTTATGGGGAGAAGAGAGATCCATAGAGGGAATAAAGAATCTCAATAAATGGTATGCAGGATCCCAGAGGCATAGCAGACAGGGATGTATATTCCATTTATAATGCTAATATACAAGATGGCTGAATGCTCCACTAGAATTACACATTCATTCGTAGGATGTGGCACTGATGTCTAATGACTGCAGGATCCAGGGGTCACACAGGCAGGAAGGGCTTTAAGGATCACAGAGGTGGGAGCAGCCCCACTAATCTCATCAGGCGTTTGTATTTTTCCTATGGACTCAGCTCTTATGGCCTCTAGGCTGTGCAGGATATACAGACAGAAGCAATGGTTATATAGCATTGTATATTGGCGTCTTTCATATAAGTACTGTATTCTATATTAACAGCTCCATTGGACTGCACAGTTGCATTTATATTTATGGGAGCAGCCATTCCAGTTATTCTGAAATCTTTTTCATAGGCCTTGAATCAAAGAGTGCCCTCTAGGGGGTAATTTGACATGGTATATGGCTGAATGCTTGCTTAATATTAATGAACAATAGCTTTTTTTAGCAACTGTTATACATGGGCATAAACCTTATTTTACTCATCTAGAACAGTAGATACAATATTTGCATTAGCTGGTCAGCCAGCTGCTGAAGTGAATGTGAATGACAAGAACCACTGCAATTTGGACACCCCTGCCATAAAGTGCTCCTGACAACAATACTTACAGCACCCCCAAGTGCACTCCCTAGAATATAGAATACACTTGTTGGATGCAGTGGATTTTTGAGCCTATAGTCAGGATTGGAACCCAGTGTATCATTTAGCTGTGTGAAGACTAGGGATGCTGGGAGTTAGTGTTCTGCAACCACTGGTGCACTGGTATCTATCAATGCTCTAGTGGTTGACAGTGGATCCTGAGGAAGGACCTTAAAGACATTCACTACTGGTTTGAATTTCAGGTAGTGGCAGAAACAGTTACTGTAATTGCTCCTTTAAATAATGTATAGGGGGTCAGTAGCCTGTATATTTGTAATTGCAAGAGTGTGGCCATTCACGAAATAGTTGTGGTTTAGTGGGACTGTGCCCCACCCAGGAACATATGCCCATATTCGGCAAAAACCCAGATTCTCAAAGCCACGCCATTTTATATTTTGCACAAGGGCCTAACCTCCAGGTTGCAGTTTGCCTGCTTCATGATCTATACATTTTAAAATATATTTGAAGTATATATTATACTTTAAATAGAGATGTCTTCATTCACACACGCTGTTTTTATTACAGTCACAGTGTTGAATTGTTAACACATTGGCTACATTGAGAATATTCTAATTGGCTACATATTCATTTTAGCACAGTCAAGTCTAGTGTAGGGGTTCATACAATAAAACACCTTAAATGGTCTTAAATGGTCTTGAATATAGAGTCTTATACTACGGACATGTCTCAAATGCATAGTTTATAGGAGGCTATTGAGCCATTAGTTGGATGTTGAGCCATAGACAGGATATGGGCTTCTGTGCTCATAACTTTATTAATCTGATATAGAATTAGAGGAGGTAGTATCTCCCTCAGAACATGTTTTAGCAAGTTATTGCCCTTGTAATGTTTCCCCTAAAATATTTATTGATTGGCCTTTGCCTAGCCCACTAAGTTTTTTTCCCAGCTGCCCCAGTTTTTCACAACTTGCTATCAAGTAACAGCAATGTGCATGTGAATACAATGTGCAGTATGCTGCTCACACTGTGCAGTGAGGGGGCTTCTGGGATGTTCCTTGGGTCCATCTATCTGAACATTTGCCCTGCACCTTATTCATTTGGGGGTAACCAGTTTGCAGACAGCTGATACAAGTCCAGGGTTATAGGACATACATCCAGGCTACAGGATCCAGGTGCTACACATGGTGGTTATCACAAGCCTTATTAAACTTGGCACCCACAGGCACAAAGAGATACAATCATTATAATGCCAGAAATGATTTAGAGTGGTGCTGCCTCTGGCTCCATAATAATTGAGCACCTATGAGACCAGAGGATCAAAGTCTTGACATGGATGGATTAGCATAGCTTTAATGTATTGTTTAGCACATTGACTCTGTAATAGGGAACAATGAAGAATCATTTTCTGTTCCATTAAATTGCATGCACATAATGCACCCCTCCTCCTGCACATTATACAAGCACCCCTTTTAGCTGAAAAGATGTGAATAACAAGCCATGTACATAATTGCTTATCATTTTTCTGCTATCAGTAGTCAGACACTCCAAGAGAAGATTGTGGGGGTGTGATATATGAGATAAAAACAAGTTGTTTGTGATAAACAGCCTCTCATTTGGATGCAGGTGTATCACCCAGACAATATAAGCATCAAAGGCATAATGCCATTGCTTCCCAGGTACAAAAAATAACCAATGCATGAAGGTTATTTAATTTAATAGCAAGAATTTAATGACCCCTGTTATGCTTGCCCTATATAACAGGGATCATTAAATTCTAGGGGGGCAAAAACAAAGCACCATGTTCTTTACCCATAATACACCTCATCCCTCAGTGCTATATCTGCTGGCCACTCCTCCTGCAATGTTGTGTCTCACCCCCAGACTGTTAAGCCAAACCATCTTTTTTTTTAATAAAGTTATAACACAAGAAATCTGGGAATATAATAAGAAGCCAGAGAGACAATGGCGCACAGTGCTGTTTTAGGCTCTTTAAGAGCAACGTCTTTTAGTTGTTGCTTAAAAGCACCCAAACCAGTTCCCCATAGACTTAGACTGCAATCACCTGACAAGGGATTGATTACCTAAAGCAATATGAATGGATGTTGTGGTATAAATATCAGGGGTAGCTCTATCATTGTTATGGTAGGTACAGTGCAGTCAAATCCAGGGCTATATTTTCCGTATAGGCACCTGTGGCCCCGTGCCTAAGCTGGCTATTTCAGCAGGGTCAGCACCTGGGTACGTATATAAAGAACCAATCACAGCCAGGATCTTGCAACATATATTTGCTGTATATACATCTGTAGCCCTTCAGTTGTCCCTGATAAGAAACTTACAGCTTCTTGCCAACAGCCAATTTTGGGAGTTGCACAGGGACACGGGTTTTCCCTTAGTTTGTGACCCCCAGACTTCTTGCATTGATCAACATTTATGATTATTTTCATAGAGACTTTCCTTTTCACACCTGGACAGGCTTATACGTATATACAAAGGCAGGTAATTCCCACCTGCAGATCCTTCCCCTAGATTAAGGCAGGAAGTGGTTGCCTGGTTTCCTAGGGATTCTCCAGGGCACTGATGGCAGAAATGTTCCTTCATAGTCATGGTGCATTTTAAGTCCCAGACATGTGTCTGCTTAGCAGTGATTAGCACAGAATGCATGTGCAGAGCTTAAACACACAGCAGATGAGTACCGAGAGAATTTAAAATGAATTCCCAGAAGGGCCACTGTTGTATTCTAGTTGTGCCAGATGAGGCAAAGCCCTGAAGCTGTCTAAGGAACTCATAAGACTTCTAATGTGGGATCTAGTATTCTAACAACACTGATATAAACTGATCCCTTGTCTATTGTAATGATCTAATAATTTCCCAACTCCTCAGAGCAGAGGGGTGCAAGCAGGTACAACGGCAGTGATGTGTGTGTACTTCAGTGATCCCCAACCAATGAGTTACATGTTGCTCACCAACCTGTTTGATGTTGTTCCCAGTGGCCTCAAAGCAAGTGCTTATTTTTTAATTCATGACTTAGAGGCACATTTTGGTTGCATTAAAACCAAGTGTCATGCCAAACAGAGTTTCTTTAGGCTTCTCCCAGGCCACTTAGGAGCTACTAACAATCATAGCTCTTATTTGGCACTCCTGGAAATTTTTCATGCTTGTGTTGCACCCCAACACTTTTTCTATTTGAATGTGGCTCACCATATTGTAATTTGCTAGTGACAAGTCCAAAAGACATTCTGTGATATGTTAATGTCTTGATTTTGATGTTGGACCGATGCTTATATTGTCAACCCTGAAAAAATAAATTGAAGAGAAATGAAAAAATGGTTGGGGACCCTTGGTGTAGTTGTATGTAGAGGGAAGGTAAAGGCCATGTCTCCCCGCAATTGTCTAAGAAGTGGGATACTGTGTAAGTTAAGGCGTGATTGTGATATGAAACTGGAATCTAATTGTTGTACAGTGTGTATTTTCAAGAAGG
The DNA here is from genome assembly GCF_000004195.4 of Xenopus tropicalis. Taxonomy (NCBI): domain Eukaryota; kingdom Metazoa; phylum Chordata; class Amphibia; order Anura; family Pipidae; genus Xenopus; species Xenopus tropicalis. The sequence continues at coordinate 106,937,215 of NC_030683.2, read as the reverse complement.
GGCAAGATGGTGAGGATGAAAGGGGTTGTATAGGTGGGATAGTATGTATATTATGGTGGTATAGTAGACACAGAGATAACAACTCAATGGAACTGAATCTGGGTGATTTATGGATTATGGGCTGAAGGGCTGGTGTTGGCAGTGGTGTGGCCTAGGACAAATATTTTTTGAATGGCCCTATTAGCTCTATCTCTAATCTCCATTGTGGAACTAAAACTTGTCCTGTCCGCACCACAACATGTTGTTAGGGTGTTGGCATTTGTTGGTATACAGTGGAGAGCCAGGTATTGGGAAGATCCATATTTTAATAATCGGGACTAGAAATAGCAGTAGGCTAGAAGGGCTTCATGTTGAAATTGCTAATTGTTCTCCTGCTTGGGAATCCTTAACTGAAATAGATGGATACTCAGCAGTGATTGTTGAGTCAAGCTTAGCAAAGATTACTGGGACTATTCTGCCCTGTATCTGCAGCCTAATTATATCAGCGCTGACACATGGAACGTCCCCACCCCCTGCCATAGGGGCTATAAATTCCAGCTCCATCTTACATAAGCTTAGAGAGGAAATTGTGTTGGCTTTGGCCCAGAGATGCACTATTTGATACTCCCCAGACTGACCTCCCAACCGAATCGATAATCCCAAGATTGTGCCGTGGATACTTTGTTTACCCTTATTGAAATGTTACGCTTGTGAACTCCACACAGGGTAGGATTAATTCAGCCTTGGGGTTTTTATGCCCTTTCCACCTTGAAAGCACATTCTAGGATGAAACCATTCACACAAGTCATGGTAGCAAACAAATAACCTGCTCATTTTTAGAAACATAAAACAATGACGGAGGCTGACATGGTAGAGCATTCCATTCCATTTGGAGAGCAGGGACCCATTGCCAACACGGGCAAGGTGTTGAGTAAGTAGCTATGGGTCCTTATTATGGAGGACAGGTGTAACCAGACAAGATGGGTATTGGCCATTCATTTACAGTAGTTTCTAAAGCCTGGCAATAATTATATGTTCTCCTTGTCTGACTGGGGGCTCTGATGCCCCTCAGAACAGAGTAGCCTTAGAATAAGGAGAAAAGCATTGTTTTGTTGCTTGGTGGAATATATTACTAAGTAGTTTTATTTGTTTTCCATATAAATTTTAATGAATTTCCTAAAGAGAGTACACTAATGCACTAGTTGGGTTTTTGTGAAGTGGTACCATGGCATAGAGCCATGAATAAAGAGAATGGTTGGTGCATATTTTTGTGAACATGTATAGCTCATTATCCCAATTCTTTATGGCACCACTTGGGGAACCAGCTGAAACCACTGACCAGGCGCCTTGGCTGGTTATGAAAGAGTGAACACATTGCAAAGTATAGCAAAGGAAGGATTTGTTTGGATAATTAAGGAATTGAGTGTGAACTAGGAAAGGTGCTAGCATGAAAAAGAAACAAGAAACAAGTGGCAGCAAGAAAAGAATTGTTAGAGGAGAAAAGAAAAATTTTGCCGGGCAGCAGCACATTTTCCATTTCCTAGGCAGCTTGCTATGCTTCCTTTGTTACCCAAGAATCGTCTGTTTGCAGAGCCTCTGGGAAACAAGAGATGTGTTGCCTTGTGTTGAACACATTCTACTGCACCATAGAAATGCAACCCTGCCTACCATGACTAATACTTACGTAAACACTGCATCTTCCCCTGCATTTCCTATGTACTGGCGCTTTTGCTATAAGCACCTTTGCTCAGGACTGAGCACAAATTGGCAGTGTAGAGCAGTGTCAGTGTACCACAGATGTTAGGTATTGTACTAATGGAACAATTCATAAGCTAATTTAGCAGTTGAGGATGGGGTTGAGTCAACCCACTAGTAAGTATTTACTGAAATAATTAGGTGTTGTCTCTGGAGTCTTTGCTGTCCCTGGAGTCCTGGTGTTTGTTTTAATGGTTATGATCCTCCAGGCAAATCTGGAGAGATCCTAGGTTTTGGAGGAGACTAAGCAATATTTCCCCTAGTGAACATCTGATTGACAGGCTGCATGTAACTGTGGTTTCTGTGCTAAACTCTCCATTGCTCACACATTACCCTTCTTAAAAGGCTGTATTTGTCACATTAGTTACCAAAAAGTCCAATTCAAGTTTTGATATACAGTTATAAAGTAAAGAATAACACAAACTAGTAACTCTCGGATATTTCACATTTATTTTTCTTTACCTGTCCTATATAATTTCAGTTGTGGTCAGGGGATGTTGTTCTACAGAGGTTTTCAGATTTTATTCAATTCCCCAAACATTTGGTCATCTCCACATAGCTAAGCTTATAATAAGACTGCAGTTAGATATGGACACCTGCTTGTAACAATCACTCTAGTGTAGTTTCTCGATTACACAAGGCACATTATTAGCATTCATCTCCAAATGGCATTCTAATTCCTGTTCCTTCTAAATGACATTCTAATTCCTTGTTCAGTACTGAACATGGTAGCTGAGCCTGATAATTGACTTCAAGTTCATCAAGTTCTGCCTTATAAAGGCCTTATTAAACATACAGATTTCTCAGATTGACTGTCTAGCATTATATTCCTTCCTTGATTCAGTTATACCAGGTTGTTAAGTTGGAATCCTGAGATGTTTTTGTAAAATTAATGGTTTATAGCTTAAGCAATATCAGTATGTAGAGACATTGCTGACCAGGTCCAGACTGTGATTCAAAATAGACCCTGGTATTTCAAGTACACAGAGGCCCAAAATGCCCCCTTCCAGCCCAATAAATAGTGACTGTCTATGGCATCTTACAGCAGCCCCTCTAGCATTTGCCAGAATCCACAGATTGCTAGGCAGCTGTAAGATGCTATAGTTACTATTTCTAGGCCTGTGCTACTCTTTAGCACTGTTTAGACTTTGCTAGTTATGTTGCAATGAAAGGAATGCATAAGTTGCATAAGTCCATGCAAGCTGTAGTTTAACAACAAGAAAGCTTGATGGTACAGAAAGGTGAGAAATGTTATGCAAGAGAAGAAGGTGACCTAGTGCCAACCAGGTGAACTTCTATAAACCATCCCTGTCATGGCTAAAGGCCAGCGATAAATAAATGATGCCACTCTGTTCTTTGTACAGCATACTGACAATTGCACACTTCTATCAGATAGTAAGAGATTGCTGTGGTTTCTGTGTTGGTACAGGGGTAATTCCCTTTTCCCTAACTGCTCTGGTGGTCGCTTATTGCAGGCAGCAGGGTGCAGTTGCTGCAGTGCTGGCACAGCTCCAGAGGACTACCTGCCTCCATCTTTCTCTCTCTCTCTTAGCAGCCATGGCTTCTCCCGCACTGCTGCAAAGACAAGGTCACTACTGGATTAGCATGAGCAAGGTTATGTGTGAATATACAGGACAGAAAGAGAGCCAGAAAATGAATGGGGTGTAAAAAAGGCAAAGTCAGCAAGATATGGAACAGGGAGTGAGAACAAAAGAGAACATGGGTGTGGGAGACATAGAAGGTGAATGTCTGCCTTAGTGCCATGCAGTATGCCAGTTTCTGCTTGGTTAGACTGAGCCTTTGGTTAAGCAAATGTTTGTGGATCAGATTTTGTTGATTGTGTTTCATATCTCTCTGCTCCTTTACTGTGCCAACAGAAACACTCAGGTCCCATTAACATAGAAAGGTCAGTGGGATTCTATGCCTCTAAATTTAAAACTGCAATAAAGACGTCTAGCAGTAATTATCCAGTGGGAAATATATTTTTTACTTTTCATGGCATATGTTGCTAAAGTAGGATGCCTTGTGGAGAGATCAACTGCAAGTGAAGCTATAAGTGAGGGCCACACGAGGCAGCTTCCCTGCCAAGATTAAACATGGAGGGAAGTATGTGTTACCATTTGCCCCCCTGACAAGAACTGTCAACTGTGACACTTATAAGTAAGTTGTTGAATACCTAAATGTTTGGTCTCATTACCTGAAAAATCCACATACCCATAGTAAGCTTTGAAAAACAGTTGGCCAATCGAGTCTATTGGCCAGACCAAAGGGCAATCATAATAAGCCCATGTTTTGCCTATTTAGTACTTAACTTATAAACCTACATACTTTCTTAAGTGGGGTTGTAAAACACAAATTACAATCTAGAATTGGAAGTTCCAGTCTGTTCTTGTTGCCCTCCGGCTGTTGTTGAATTACAATTCCCAGGACTCCCCTTCGGGGGGTGATTGAAATGTACACCAACAACAGCTTTTGGTCCTTAGGTTGGACATTTCTAATATTGAGGTAATGGGATGTGTTAGGCACTAGGGCAATAGAAGAAGGTAATGCCCTGGTTACAACAATGCCCTCTCTATATAATGCAGCCACTATCAGAAATCCACTTGGTGCTTTGGAGCCCTTGATAAGCAGGATATTTGGGTCACAGTGAATTGTATAGAATATTGGTTTAACTTAAGAATGATAGGACCCCAGACAATTGTACCCCCTGTACTTCCATAATTAAGCATTAAAATAAGCCTCTCCATCTATTGAGATAGATGGAGAGAGAAGCTGCAGTAGGATCAGAGGGAAGAGAAGGTCTAGATGGAGACAGTAAGAGAAGAGAGAGAGGAGCTGAGCTTGTGTCTTTGCTGCCCTTTCATCCGTGTCTGAATTTTTCTCTCAGCGCCATTTTAGGGGAATGATTTTCTTGGCGGTGGTGTAGATTGTGTGATAGCCGGCATTACATGAAGGATGAAATTGGGCTTATTATTAACCAGTTCAGCCTGAGCAAGCACAAGAGGCTCATTATAAGCAGGAGATAGAAGCTAGAGCTCGGCAGATCCGACCCATTTTATACTGACAGCATGGAATCATGTGGGCAATACGCCTAGACTGGTTCTAGCAAATCATTCAGGCACAGCACTTTCATTAGTTATGGTGGGCTTTGCCTTCTCAGTCATTTATATAAGGTAGCATTGTCCAACCTACGGGCAGTCAGATATTATTGAGCTTCAGTTCCCAGCATGCTCTTTGGTTGTGCAGCCAGATTGAAAGGAAGCAGGTTAGCATAATTGTGTTTTCTAGCCTTGGTGCTCTGGTTGTGAGCAAATTGTTCCTGTGGCTGGATGAGATTGCTGGAGCTAGGATGACTGGTTGGACAAGATGCATCTCGCTTTATAACATTTGCTAATCCCCAATACTTTCTAAAGCTAAATCAGCACAGGAAAAGCTCTTGCTATATATAGCTACTCCTACTCCATCACACGTGCATGCAGCGCTAAGGACAGCCATATCCTCCAATCCAGCTCAGGGAATAAGCCTTCAAGCAGGGATTCCATTCCATATTTCCTCCAAACAGGAGACACAAGCACACATTCGTCATCCAGGCCTGGGGGTGAAAATACTAAAAGGCCTATTGCCCATAAGGATAGAATATACAATACAGTTCATAGGGAGTCATACAGAAATAAGCTGCATGGCACAACATAGTCCTTTTGCTTTGGGCTCAAATAAGTAATTGTGAACTTTGAGATCTCATTGGCCACCTGGTGATGTTGTTTCAAATTCAATATAGTGTAAAAACTGCTAATATCTTGAAAACTAGAAAAAAAATTGTGTAAATTGGATGTATAGTGAACTCTGGGCAATTTTACATCAATTAACCTCAAGTGCTAACTTTCATTGTAAGGATTGCTCTTCACTTAAACTACAGCTCCCACTGTCCTCACAATAATGTACATTTTAAAAAAGTCATGAGCTCAAGCCTGGAGCACGTGCAAATCCAAAAGAATGTCAGAATCAAATCTGACAGCTGGTTCCATTAGTTCTATTGCCTCTGATCCCAACCCCCCTCCAAATGTATAATGCTTTATGAAATATTCACACTGCTGTACTGGTGTTTTTGTACCTCTGGACCATGGGAGCTAGGCAACACACGCAGGAATGCAACTCCCAGCAGCCTTTCAATGAGCAGGCAGGTATTGTTGCTTGATGCTGAAATTCTCTACCAGCTGCTGTAGCACCAATAATCCATTCCTGATTTAAATTTTCTTGATGTTTCCTTTGTGTTTTTGTGTTGGACTTGGGAAAGAAAGACATTGATAGATATGTTGTATGCTGCTAATAACCTTTAACATATAGATATGTCAAGGGTTATTAGCAGCAGATTTTGGGTCTCCTGATTGTATGGATTCTGGCTGCTCTAGCTCCCCCTGGTGGGATAAAGTGCATTCTCATATTGTAGTACCAGATGCACTGTCTGTATTTTCCATTATTTAATATTATGGGCTTATTGTTTGCCTTCTCTAGATTTCTTTTAAAGTGATCCCTTTGATCACTACCAACAGATATTTGGATTGCTACATTTCTGGTTTCTGCTTTATTGTTCCCCGATTCAATATTGGATTTGGTTTATTTTCTTTTAAACCTTAGTGTGCACCATTATAACCAGGTTTTTCTCCTCCTACAGTACGGACGGTCGGACAGTTACCGCGTAGCCACCACGCAGGACAATAAAGATGACGAATCCCCTAAGAAGGGGAAGGGGGTACAAAAGAAAGAAATTGATGATCTCAAGAAAGAGGTGGCCATGGTGAGTTATAGGGCAAACAACAAGAGATTGAGGGTAACATTACTGCTTGTGTTTGGCTGAGAATAATATCTGTCATTGGGGGTGTCCATGTAGGGGGGTCATGGTTAGACTGCTGTGTCATTTGAGCAAGTTAGCATACTCTCTACTCTTTATTAACATAACCCCATTTGTGCGTAGGGTTGTTCTGCCCACATGCTGTATATGACAGCGAGTAATATGATAGGTTATTAGCTGAACAGGGGGTAAATCATGGTATGTGTGTTTGAGGGGTATGGATTTGTTTGGAGATTATATTTAAATGAAATCATTGCACTTATTTGCAACTTTTCCTTGTCTTTATCTCCCAGACAGAGCACAAAATAACAGTTGAGGAAGTATGCAGAAAACTAAATACAGACTGCGTGCAGGTGAGAACAGTCACACTCATACTTACTCCTACTCCTTCCATCTTCCTCTGCTTCCCTCATACAGTCACACTCATACTTACTCCTACTCCTTCCATCTTCCTCTGCTTCCCTCATACAGTCACACTCATACTTACTCCTACTCCTTCCATCTTCCTCTGCTTCCCTCATACAGTCACACTCATACTTACTCCTACTCCTTCCATCTTCCTCTGCTTCCCTCATACAGTCACACTCATACTTACTCCTACTCCTTCCATCTTCCTCTGCTTCCCTCATACAGTCACACTCATACTTACTCCTACTCCTTCCATCCTTTACTCCACACACACCACCATATCATACATCTTCCTGCTTCTTCCGTCTTCTACTCTGCACACAGCCATACTCACACCTTTTCAATCTTTCTCTTCTCCAGTGTACACACACAGTCACACTCACAACTCCTGCTCCTACTTCTCTAGTATTCATACTCCTCTATACTACACCCAGTCACCTCCTCCTACTCCTTCTCTTTTGTTCTATACACGCACTTACACCTCTTCCTACGCCTCCTCTTCTCTAATATTTAAACTCCTCTACACTACACACACTCACTCACACCATCTCCTGCTTCTCTATTCCACTCTACACATACTCCCAACTCCTCTTACTACTTCTCTCCTCTACACACTCATATTGCCTCCTCCATCTCTCACACTATTTTAACTATTCACAGGGGCTTACACTAAGCAAGGCAGCAGAGATCCTGGCACGTGATGGACCTAATGCCCTCACCCCTCCTCCCACCACCCCTGAGTGGATAAAGTTTTGCCGCCAGTTATTCGGAGGGTTCTCCATTCTACTGTGGATTGGGGCCATTCTCTGCTTTTTTGCATACGGCATCCTGGCGAGTATGGAGGAAGAACCCTCGGGCGACAATGTGAGCAGCATTTCCAATTTTTCTAGATGTGCTGCTTAGTACTCTCTCTGCCAGTGTGTACTGGGATTAGATAGCATATGTGCCTTGATCAGCACAGGAGCAGGCAAAGTAGAGAGGTTTAGAAAAATGGAAATTATTTGGAAATCCATGCAGTGTGAGTCCCCAATCAATATATCATGATATATCCTTAATATAAAGAATTAACTGATTACAGATAACTGTGTACTTTATGGTTGAGGCTTTCCATTTGTACTGAGTTACAACTGCCAGGATGCTCAGTCAACTTTGAAAAGCTGAGAGAAGCTGTAGTTTGGCAACCTTGCTACACATAGCAACTTTATGTCTGTAGTGCGACAATTTAGGATGTAGTTGATTCTGTGGAGTGACAGGTCTAAAAAGTAAATCAAATTATATGTGAGTTTATATATATATGCATTTGATTGCAAAGCTGGACTATTCAAGAGCTGCAAACAGGGAATACCTTTTACATATAGAAACCCCATGTTACTTTACACACTTATAGTTTGGAAGGTTACAACATAATAAACTATTTAGCTGTAGTATATTCTAAGCAATGAGTTGACTTGCTGTAGTATGAACGTATATATCTAGTGTATTACTGTATAGGTCAAGACTTGTTTGACAAATAATACGAGTATAAAACTATAATAAATATATACATATGTAAATATATAGTGCATCAGCTTGCGGTGCATTTAGTTACTCTACATTCTTCTTTCCAGCTGTACCTGGGTATTGTTTTGGCAGCTGTCGTGATCATCACTGGCTGCTTCTCCTATTACCAAGAAGCCAAGAGCTCCAAAATCATGGAGTCCTTTAAAAACATGGTGCCCCAGGTGAGTAGAACATAATAAAGCCAAGGGAAGGAGGCAGATGGAAGGAAGCAAGTTGGGGGAGAGGGTAAGTGAGTAGGAAGGAGCACATAGGACAGTAGTAAATGACCAGAATAAGCAGAACAAGGCAATTAGCACCAGAGTGGGTATTACGCAAACCTTTGTGGTATGACAGTAAGCAACTGGTATCAGAATGACCAATAGACTTAGTGCCAATAATTGTGTGTCTTGTTGCACAAATAAGATCATGGAATAGCCATTCCAGGGAGCATTCTCTTATGATGTTTCAGTTGGGTTTTCCTTTTGCAGTCTTAAGTTTTAGAATCTAAATGTGCATTTGCAAGCACTTGTGGTAGACATTGCAATCAGAGGAGGACAGGAGATTCCTAAAGAATGATTTCACAAAAACTAGATGGAAAGCTGCAGGCAAGCACTTTGCTCTCTCTTAGATACATTTCTCGAGCCACAGGCTGCTTTGGGGAGGCAGTGTGAGCTCAGTTATTTTAATACATGATTAATAAACTCTGTATAGAGAAGAGCTTTGGGGTTTTTTCTTTCACTTGGCTCCTCTGACTCTTTTTAATAACTGCAAAATTTTCCTTTGCTCCTCAGCAAGCGCTGGTTATCCGTGAAGGGGAGAAAATGCAGCTAAATGCTGAAGAAGTGGTTGTTGGGGATCTTGTGGAAGTCAAAGGTGGGGACAGAGTACCAGCCGATCTTAGGATCATCTCATCTCACGGCTGCAAAGTGAGTCCCTAGCATTCCCATGGGCGGAGTTGAACCCAGACAATTGATGGCACCAGTGCATGCCTTTTTACTGCTTTCATATGACCCCTAGTGTTGGTGCAAAACATATACAGGACAAAGTCGTAGCTGTAATTCTGGGGCCAAGATGGAAACGTTTCCTCTGGGCAAATGCCATCTCTGTCATATCCATAATTAGATGTTTTGCCTGCCTTATTTCTGCTCTGTCCCACTGAAGTGATTCTCTCTAGCGGAGTGAAAATAGAGTAAGCATACCCAACTAGGAGTCTAGCAGTGTTATGGTCCAGGGGTTATAATGGCCATGCCACTTTACTACGCAATCCATAATTTATATAAACACCTGGTTAGGGAGTAGGGCCACCTTGTTGTGAACTTTATTCAAAAGAAAAGTGAGATCTGAATAAGACAACTGAAATGTTTTCCCCAAAAAGGTGACAATCCCAGTAATCAGCAAGCCAAGTAGAAAAAAGAGATTAGACCAGGAAGACATTTTTCCGTGAAAAGCTGGCAACTTTTTTAATGAACAAGCCAAGCAGAGAAAAAAATCAGAATATTAATGTATTACATGTATGTTAGGTGCCCCTGTTTAAAGATCAGAATATTAATGTATTACATGTATGTTAGGTGCCCCTGTTTAAAGATCAGAATATTAATGTATTACATGTATGTTAGCTTTTGGAGTCCAACAGAAAAGAGGTCAGTTTAACTGGAATAATTAAATTGGCCCATTTACTAGCTAGAAGTAAATTAAGAACAAGGGGATTTCCCTTCTAGAATGTCCTTCCTTTGCATTCCGTCAGAATCCACCATGACTGACCCCTACCTTTAAGCCAAACAGGTTCTCTTTTGTACTACAATGTTATAGTACTGGCCACATTGTGGCTAGTTCAGCAAGTACAGGCAGGGGTGCTGCTAGGCTAAAAAAGTTTACACCACCTAAAATGAAAATGTTTATAATAGAACTCCATTTGAAAGCTGGTAGCATTTACACTGATTTCTTAGCCAATGAGCAATGCTCCCAAGGTCTCTAAGGTGATAGAGATCCTGCTTTTTGATCCATAATTGCAAGCTTTTTGAGAAGCTTGCAACAACCTTAATTACAGATAAAGGTCTGTTATTTTACATAATCCGTACTGGGCCGGAAACTGGGGTTCCTAATAGAACCTGTGCCAATGCTACTGTATAGACTGATACTCTAAAAAATGATTTTCTTTTGTCACTTGCAGGTAGATAACTCTTCACTCACTGGTGAATCTGAGCCTCAGACGCGGTCACCTGACTGCACACATGAAAACCCACTTGAAACACGAAATATTGCCTTCTTCTCCACCAACTGCGTTGAAGGTAATTATCTTAAAAATTTTACAATTGACCTTCCAAATTCTGCATATTAGTATAAATAGTTCCTGAACACTGCAACACCTGAGAGCATTCAGCAACTTTCAGTTTCTTCTCAGCACCTGTTGAATAGTGGTAATATTTGTGATATGTGTCATTTGATGATATTTGTGATGTGTTAACTTGGGCTGGATGGACTATTTCCAGGTACTGCCCGTGGAATAGTTGTCGCTACAGGAGACAGAACAGTAATGGGCCGTATTGCTACCCTGGCTTCTGGTTTAGAGGTGGGGAAGACCCCCATTGCCAAAGAGATTGAACACTTCATCCACTTGATCACTGGTGTGGCTGTATTCCTAGGAGTAACCTTCTTCGTCCTTTCTCTTATCTTGGGTTACACTTGGCTGGAGGCCGTCATCTTCCTCATTGGCATCATTGTTGCTAATGTGCCAGAGGGATTGCTGGCTACTGTGACTGTAAGTATTAGCCTTTTTATTAACTTTAGTTATGACACTAAAAAATGAGAAATAACTATTGTATTCACATTGCTCCTCAGGTGTGTCTAACACTCACTGCCAAACGTATGGCCCGAAAGAACTGTCTAGTGAAGAACCTGGAGGCTGTAGAGACCCTGGGATCCACCTCAACCATCTGCTCTGATAAGACTGGCACCCTGACACAGAACCGTATGACTGTGGCACACATGTGGTTTGATAACCAGATCCATGAGGCTGACACAACAGAGGACCAGTCAGGTAAGGAAAGCATTTGTACAGGCTATCAGGATGTCTTTGGCACAGAAATTTCTGCTTTCATTGCTTTCCTTCTCCACTCCAAGTTTCCCCTTTTCCTTTGAGCACACAGCTATCCATATTATTTTTCCATCTGTTTTCCCTAATTATGTTTATTTTTCCCCCTTTTAGGAGCATCATTTGATAAGAGTTCCCCTACCTGGCTGGGCTTGGCTCGAATCGCTGCTCTCTGCAATCGTGCCGTCTTCAAAGCTGGAAATGACAACATCCCTGTACTAAAGGTGAGAATTAACCATGTTACCGTATTCTATGGTGCTATATATATAGGAATTAGTTCAATACAATACAATTGTTTTGCTGTCACCGTGGATTACTGCTTCCTTAGCAAAACATCACATACCAGGTGCTCTCTTATTATAGGGAAAAAAGCTAGTTTGTAAACAATGTGGAAATGTGCATTTTTTTTAGAACCTTCAGGATAATTTATTTCTGGATAAGAGGTCCAATGCGGACATTCTTATAATCAAATTTTTTTTCGAGATAAAGGTTTGCTCATGGTAGTAGCATTCTTCTTTTTCTGGGCTTATTTATAAAATTAGGGCAACTGTTATGGCTTTTGCACATTGTCCCAATTAAGATTACTCCTTGTGACCTGAGGTGTAACTCTTGGCACTCCTAGAGCAAAGCTCTTACTGCCATATTTAATAAAAGTACTAAGTTTGCCCAGGAACAGTAAACCATAGCAACAGGTGACCAGTAAATGCTACCTCCTGGGCAAACTCAGTGCTTTTTATTACATATTCCCCAGAGTGTTTTACTGTCTTGGTATGGCTCACTGCCTTTATCCAATGGAATGGATCATTCAGGGTGCACCTTAGGGCTGACAGTGGGTTAAGTTAGGCTAGGTTAAGCCTTTTAGTGCATAGGTTGTGCAGGGCTGCAATTTTTTAACCCCTAACTTCTGCAGTTGCACCTAGCCATTTGTAAATGAGGCCCTCTGGCTGTAGGTCAGCAAGCCACTAGCGCCATCAAATGTCTGCTAACAAAGTGCAAAAGTTTGGTCTTCGCTACGTGAATATAAATAAAATATGAAATATATCAGATTTAGTCAGAAACAGAGGTCTTTTTTATTGCATCAACATGCATTTTAGACTTTATATTCATTTAAGCTGTCCTGCTGTCTCTCCCATGTTGCTGAATGTCTGTGTGTCCTCAGAGGGACGTGGCAGGTGATGCGTCAGAGTCTGCTCTCCTAAAGTGCATTGAGTTGTCCTGTGGGTCTGTGAAGGCGATGAGAGAGAAGAGCAAGAAGGTGGCCGAGATTCCTTTCAACTCCACCAACAAGTATCAGGTTAGGCAACATTTAGAAATGCACTGCATTGTCCCTTATTGCTTTTTCCATGTATAGCCTCTCAAGAGTTGAGAAGGATTTCAGCAATATCCCTGCAGTATGCACCTGCCCCATGTCATCAGATCTGGCTTTCATTACAAATTCTTTATTCTTAGGCTGTGCTTTACCAAGCAATATATTAACTATGAAACTGATCCTGTTGGCTTATGTGAGAAGCCTGTGATGAGCCCTCTGTCTGTCTGCAGCATGGACTGGTTACTATACAAATATTCCCTATTTATAAGTGGCTTTAGTCTTCATTCAGTTTCCCATAAATAGTACAGGATAAGGCTACAACTTAATGTGGGAATGGAACCTTACTTCTCTGCATTTATAGGCATGTTGCTTGCCTAAACTAAGATAAACCTGAAAATTCCCAAGAGGCAGCAATAACACCAAAGATGCATAAGTGCATGGAGTCCCCCATTCCAAAGCCAGACAGGCTGCATGAATTGACCATGTCCAGGCCAACACTGGGATTCAGACTAGGCCCTGCATTTCAAGTACACACAGGCCCAAACAGCCCCCCAACAGCCCAATAAATAGTGATTGTCTATGGCATCTTACAGCAGCCCCTCAGATTGCCAGTCTGGGCCTAGCTATAATTGATAACAACCTGTTTAATTGAGCAAATGACTGGAACCTGCAAATGCTAAGTCACTTTTAGTCAGTTCTTTAGCTTCAGAGCAGACACCTAATGGATTGAGGTGCCTCTAGACTCCTATATAATGTTGTGCATGCTGTGGTATAAAAATAATATACAGTCACCACATGGTTAATTCTATTAAAGCAGTTGCTGTCAGAATTAAGATCCCCCCACTTTGTGCAAGTTCTCTCATCTCTTAACTCTGTCCCAGGTAATATAAAAATGATAACATTTAGTATGGTCCATGAATCTGTTAATTTTTATCGCTCATCTTGTTATCCAGCTCTCCATCCATGAGACTGAGGACCCAAATGATAACCGGTACTTGCTTGTGATGAAGGGAGCCCCAGAAAGGATTCTGGATGTCTGCTCTACCATTCTTATCCAGGGCAAAGAGCAGCCACTGGATGATGAGCTTAAGGAGGCTTTCCAAAATGCTTACCTGGAGCTTGGTGGACTGGGAGAGAGAGTACTTGGTAAGTGAGGAGAGAAGGCATTGTCAATAGCAAGACCTATTGCTTATGTATTCAGCATTTTTCTCTGTTCTTGTGCTTGCTGAGAATAATGAGATAGAATACCCCAACCACTATAATTACACTGCATGGCAAACACAAGGGTATGTAGCATTTGTATGTGAAGAAAAAGGCTTTGGGGGCTTCTTAAGATGGTATTTATTTTTGGATAAAGTGTTCAAATGGGCTCATTTACAGAGAGTACAGATTTGCCTTACTGCTGATTGGTCCATTAACAACCAGCCAGCATTTAGCTTGGTCTAGAGAGGCTGTAATAATGAACACATTCTTATTGGCTCCTTAAGGTTGGTACAGTGGGGCAAATCATGTGTATTCCGTGTATAGTGCTGTATATATGTATGTACCTAGTTTAGGTGCATCACCCTATACTGGCTTGGAAGTATATTTTTATAGTTATATGTTATGTGGCCCAAGTGCCCAGAGAGCTGGTTGTCTGGTGTGTATTAGGCGTATTCTTATATCTCTTTGCTATACCATACAGGGTTCTGCCACTATTACTTCCCAGAGGAGCTCCATCCCAAGGGCTTTGCTTTTGATACAGAGGACCTGAACTTCAGCACCGAGAACCTGTGCTTTGTGGGACTTATGTCCATGATTGACCCTCCCAGGGCAGCAGTGCCTGATGCTGTTGGGAAATGCAGAAGCGCAGGTATCAAGGTAAGATGGGAGGAATTAGTAGTGGAGGAGGAGGCAAGCCGTGTTTTCAGAGACTCAAAAGATTCTCTTGCATACCGAGAGTGAGATTTGTCTCCAGGCCCAGTTTTATAAAGTTTTCAGTTGTATTTAATGGAGGGACGCTCTCTGCAGTAAAAATCCTACTGTTTCAGATATCAAGATTTCTATAAAAAGACAGAGGTAGGAAGGAGGGTGATTTTAGGGGTGTGTAAAGACACGATTCTTAGTTACCAGTTGAGCTGTTTGTAGGTGTCTCCAAAGACTGCCTGATTCTTAGATACCAGTAAGGAAGAGATGCTCTTTATAGGTGTCTTCCATTACTGCATGAGTCTTAGTTACCAGCAGGGAAGCTAAGCTGTTTGTACATATCTTCTAATACTTTATGGTACTTGGTTACCAGCAGGCAACGGAGGCTGTTTGTGTGTATCTCCCAATACTTCATGGTTCTTAGTTATCAGCAGGAAATGGAGGCTGTTTGCACATACCTTTCAATACTTCATGGTTTTCAGTTACCAGCAGGGAAGGGGGCTGTTTGTACATATCTCTCAGTACAGGTATGGGATCCCTTATCTGGAAACCCGTTATCCAGAAAGCTCCGAATTACGGAAAGCCCGTCTCCCATAGACTCCATTTTAATCAAATAATTCAGAATTTTAAAACGTATTTCCTTTTTCTCTGTAGTAATAAAACAGCACCTTGTAATTGATCCCAACTAAGATATAAATAATCCTTATTTGATACAAAGCAATCCTATTGGGTTTAATGAATGTTTTATTAATTTTATAGTAGACTTAAGGTATGGAGATCCAAATTAAGGAAAGACCCCTTATCCGGAATACTCTTGGTCCCGAGCATTCTGGATAATGGGTCCTATACCTGTACTTTATAGTTCTTATTTACCAGCAAGGAATGGAGGCTGTTTGCACATATCTCCAAATATGTCATGGTTCTTAGTAACCAGCAGGGAAGGGCGACTGTTTCTATGTATCTCCCAATATTTCATGGTTTTCAGTTACCAGCAGGGAAGGGGGCTGTTTGTACATATCTCTCAGTACTTTATAATTCTTATTTACCAGCAAGGAATGGAGGCTGTTTGCACGTATCTCCCAATATGTCATGGTTCTTAGTTACCAGCAGGGAAGGGCGACTGTTTCTATGTATCTCCCAATATTTCATGGTTTTCAGTTACCAGCAGGGAAGGGCGACTGTTTCTATGTATCTCCCAATATTTAATGGTTTTCAGTTACCAGCAGGGAAGGGCGACTGTTTCTATGTATCTCCCAATATTTAATGGTTTTCAGTTACCAGCAGGGAAGGGCGACTGTTTCTATGTATCTCCCAATATTTAATGGTTTTCAGTTACCAGCAGGGAAGGGGGCTGTTTCTACATATCTCTCAGTACTTCATGGTCAATAGTTACCAGTAGGGAAGGAAGGCTATTTGTAGGCGTCTCCCAAGGTTGCATTATTCTTAGTTACGAGCAGGGAAAGAATGGTCTTTACTGAATCAAGGATTTGGTTGGGCATTTCCTTGTATCTGCAGAATTTTTTATTTGGCTGAATCCTGAGTGTCTAGCTGAACTTACTCTGAACCAAAACAGCAGTTTTTTTTTCTCATGATGCCAGTTTTTACTCACATTTGAATATGCCAATTAGGGTTCAGATTTGGCTCAGTATACAGTCTATTCTTTGGTATGGAATTAAGTTTTCTGCTGAATCCAGTAATTGTAGATTTGGTGCATCCCTAACTATCTCACCTAATTTCTTTTGTCTTTTCAGGTTATCATGGTAACAGGCGATCATCCAATTACAGCCAAAGCTATTGCCAAAGGAGTGGGAATTATCTCAGAGGGAAATGAGACAGTGGAGGATATAGCAGCCAGACTCAATATCCCTGTCAGCCAAGTCAACCCCAGGTGAGCCAAGTTTTACTGAGCACCAAGAGACCGAGGTATGGAAGGAAAATGGGTAGGAGGATTCTTAGGAGTAAATGAACATTCGCGATGGAGGGAAAAAGAATAGGGCTTTGTACGAATCTGAATGTAGCACCACTGGCTGAGCATTAATGTTCTAGGCAGAAGAATGACAAAGTGTAGGTCTAGTTATCCATAGCAATGAAACGGATGCTTGTTTTTAAAGAGCTGACTATTAAATGTTACCTGCTGATTTGTTGCAAGGGGTTTCTACACCAATTGACCATAACAACCCAGCTTTTAGTCATATCCTACAGCACATTCTCTCTCCTTCTTCTCCTCAGAGATGCTAAAGCATGTGTCATTCATGGTACCGATCTGAAGGACATGTCCACTGAACAGATAGATGAAATCCTTCAGAACCACACTGAGATTGTCTTTGCCCGAACATCTCCTCAGCAGAAACTCATCATTGTGGAAGGATGCCAGCGTCAGGTAAAAACCTGGGAATATATTCCCCTCTATGTTTATTTCAAGAATATTATCCAAATGTGGGGGAAGCCAAGGTAAACCTCATCTACAGAATCTAATACAATAGTGACTTAAGGGATCAACTTACATCAAAAATGGTAGAACATTTGCTTTGCTTTACTAGGTAATAATTTTGGGACCAATTATATCACAGATATTAGTGTACCTTAGTACAACTCATCAAGAATACTTGTGCTTACATCTGCACAAAGTCTGTATAATGTCCCTTTAACCTAGCTGGTCAGAGCAAATACATCTCAACAGAGGTTTGTAAAATATATAAATACCTATATATATATATATATATAATTTGGAGCATCTAGACAAAAGGAATTTTTTATACCACCAATTTTTCCAGCTTTGCTTATTTAAAAAGTTCAACTTCAACAGAAATGTATCATTTTCGCATTATCTTGACCGTAAAGATTCCTTATGATGTAAGGAATATTCATAATAATGAATTAATAATAATTATTCATAAAAATAATAATACAAATTAAATAAATAAGAAAAAACACCAAGTCAAAGATTTGAAAAGCAACTTCTTCTACCCTTGAAGTCTAACCGGACCCTTCCTCTGTGCAGGGTGCTATTGTGGCTGTGACGGGAGATGGTGTGAATGACTCACCTGCCCTAAAGAAGGCTGACATTGGGGTAGCTATGGGCATTGCGGGTTCAGATGTCTCAAAGCAGGCAGCTGACATGATCCTGCTGGATGATAACTTTGCCTCCATTGTCACTGGTGTGGAAGAAGGTAAGGGACATGTTGCCATTCTGGGACAGACCACCTAAGAAAGTAATGGTGCATTGCTGCAGTAATGAACATTAATACTACTGTACTCCATCTGCAGGCCGTCTGTAGTGCATTGCTTAAGTCAGCGTTTTTCAACCACTGTTCCGCGGCACACTAGTGTGCCGCGAGATGTTGCCTGGTGTGCCGTAGGCAGGGCACCAATGTACTAGGGGGGCACTGCTCTTGGCACCAATGTACTAGGGGGGCACTGCTGCTGGGCACCAATGTACTAGGGGGGCACTGCTCTTGGCACCAATGTACTAGGGGGGCACTGCTGCTGGGCACCAATGTACTAGGGGGGCTGGCTCTTGGCACCAATGTACTAGGGGGGCACTGCTCTTGGCACCAATGTACTAGGGGGGCACTGCTGCTGGGCACCAGTGTACTATGGGGGCACTGCTCTTGGCACCAATGTACTAGGGGGGCACTGCTGCTGGGCACCAATGTACTAGGGGGGCACTGCTCTTGGCACCAATGTACTAGGGGGGCACTGCTGCTGGGCACCAATGTACTAGGGGGGCACTGCTGCTGGGCACAGAGTTAAATTTTTTAACATTTTCTAATGGTGGTGTGCCTCGTGATTTTTTTCATGAAACAAGTGTGCCTTTGCCCAAAAAAGGTTGAAAAACACTGGCTTAAGTAATTCCATAGATTAATATTAATACTACTGTACTTCTTCTGCAGGTCGCCTTATCTTTGACAACTTGAAGAAATCCATAGCATACACCCTGACTAGTAACATTCCTGAAATCACCCCCTTCCTACTCTTCATTATGGCCAATATTCCGCTGCCACTGGGCACCATTACCATCCTGTGCATTGACTTGGGAACTGACATGGTAAGTATTTAGGAAATCTACTTTAATAGCACTACTGTGATTGCTCATGAAATAGGCTTTCTATGGAGTGTAGTGGTTTTGGTGTGGACACCATGCTAAATAATGGACATACATTCCCTACAGGTTCCTGCTATCTCCTTGGCTTATGAAGCTGCAGAGAGTGACATCATGAAGCGCCAACCAAGAAACCCTCGAACAGACAAACTGGTGAATGAAAGACTGATCAGCATGGCATATGGGCAGATTGGTGAGTGAGGACATGAATGTGCTTGAGTTGCATTTTGTAAAGCATTGTTGTTTTTCCCATGTTTATCTCACTTCCCTCACCTCCTAATCTTTGTCTTGCCCTCTAGGTATGATCCAAGCTTTGGGTGGCTTCTTCTCCTACTTTGTAATCCTGGCAGAGAATGGCTTCCTCCCATCTCACTTGATTGGGATCCGGTTAACATGGGATGACCGATCAGTAAATGATCTGGAGGATAGCTACGGACAGCAGTGGGTTAGTTCTGGAGCCTCTACTTTTTAATAGTTTTTATCGAATATAGAAGGGAATATAACATGTAAAATATTGTAGGTCAAATCTGTAGACTGAAAGCTCCATAGATTCTGATTTATGCCATTTTCCATTATATTAACTATGGGAGATTATATACCACATGATGCCTAAATAGTTATTTCTCTCAGTTTAGTGCTTGTGGTAGTTCTTGATCCATGGGTTTGGACTATAGGAGAGACAGGAAAACGGGTGTAGTGGGAAAATCTAACAAAAGGATTTGGATCTGACGGATATATCTAAATATTGACCCTTGTTCCCCACCCCAGACATACGAACAGAGGAAAATTGTGGAATTCACATGTCACACAGCTTTCTTCGTCAGTATTGTGGTTGTGCAATGGGCAGACGTCATCATCTGTAAAACAAGGAGGAACTCTGTATTCCAGCAGGGAATGAAGTAAGAGATGATTTCTATATCATAGTTACATGGTTACCACTGTCTTTCAGCTCTTATTACTAATGTCTAAGCACCATGGATGTTTACACCCACAGCATCTACTACTGTCTCATAGATATCAGACAAAAGAGTTGCAGTCAGGGTGTGTAGCGCATCATGTGATTGCCATCTTCTATTCTATTCTAGAATGCCCCAAAATTCATCATTCATCTTGACTAGCCTTGTAGAGGGCTTTTGTTGGGGGTACTATACTGAATTTTGAACATTCTTAATACAAGAAGGCTTAACTCACCCCAATATATAGCAAACAATAAGGCATTTGTCCCAAATACCAAGAAAGTTTATTCTTTGACCAACTCAAGCTCCTCTTCTTCCATAACTTATGCCAAGTTCTTTCTCAGGAACAAGATCCTCATCTTTGGGCTGTTTGAAGAAACAGCATTGGCTGCATTCCTGTCCTACTGCCCTGGAATGGACATTGCACTAAGAATGTACCCGCTAAAGTAAGTGAGATTTGGGTGAGGGTAGTTGTACCACAGAATGTGAACAGGAGAGAATAAACTGTTGGCAGAAATTGGGTGTTTGAGGGCCTTTCCTCGCTACTGACCAGCTTCTGTTGCAAATAATCATTCAAACTTGTTTGTTAGTCTGCATGCAAGAAAATCTGCCTATTAAAGGAAACACAGGGAGCTAAAAAAAATGTCATGTGTTAAGAAACATGGCAGAAAGGAGGTTCCAGCCCTATAGAGCAGTGTTTTTCAACCTTTTTTGGGCAAAGGCACACTTGTTTCATGAAAAAAATCACGAGGCACACCACCATTAGAAAATGTTAAAAAATTTAACTCTGTGCCCAGCAGCAGTGCCCCCCTAGTACATTGGTGCCCAGCAGCAGTGCCCCCCTAGTACATTGGTGCCAAGAGCAGTGCCCCCCTAGTACATTGGTGCCCAGCAGCAGTGCCCCCCTAGTACATTGGTGCCAAGAGCAGTGCCCCCATAGTACACTGGTGCCCAGCAGCAGTGCCCCCCTAGTACATTGGTGCCAAGAGCAGTGCCCCCCTAGTACATTGGTGCCAAGAGCCAGCCCCCCTAGTACATTGGTGCCCAGCAGCAGTGCCCCCCTAGTACATTGGTGCCAAGAGCAGTGCCCCCCTAGTACATTGGTGCCCAGCAGCAGTGCCCCCCTAGTACATTGGTGCCAAGAGCAGTGCCCCCCTAGTACATTGGTGCCCTGCCTACGGCACACCAGGCAACATCTCGCGGCACACTAGTGTGCCGCGGAACAGTGGTTGAAAAACGCTGCTATAGAGCTTACAATCTAAGTTGTACCAGTTGAAGCACAGATTTAATTTTCTCATATGGTAAGAATGGCCTTATTGATAGAAAGTCTTGCCCTTGAGGATATTAAGGAGAAATATATTTTAGATCTGTGGTAAAGAAAGGACCTGGAGAGCTGGATTTGCCCAGTGATTACCATTACAGTGGTCAAAAGGGTCATATTTTTGTGACCTGAGGAAACACAGTGCAATAGAGTATGGTTAGTATGTGGGCAGTGAAAAACCTGGGGGTTATTATTGCACGGAGATAATAATTTATATATATATATACTTCCAAATAAATGCCGGCACTCACGTAAATTATTTTTATTATTATTATTATAAAAATAATTTGTTTATATAAGTCCTGTGAGTGCTGACCCTCTCTCGAGCGCTTGTGATTAAGTATAGTAATTTATCATTTCTGTTTCCTCCATAGGCCCAGCTGGTGGTTCTGTGCCTTCCCATACAGCTTCCTCATCTTTGTATATGATGAGATCCGAAAACTCATCCTTAGGAGACACCCAGGAGGTAAGCCGCAAGTCTTCTAAATTCTTTATGAAGTGCTCCTTCCTTATAGCGCCCCTTGTTATCATTTCATTCCCATTCACCAATGCAAAATATATCAATACAAGTATTAGTGGTTTATTAGGAGGGTTATTTGTCAGGTGCCCAGTCAAAGAGGGGCACAGACTGCTGCAAAAGGGTGGGCTTCCAATGAAGAGGTAGGATTTCAATACAGTAGAGTGGGGGGATGGATTGGTGAAGTTTGACTTGGTCATATGGCATCAAGGGCCACACTACACATTACAGAAACTCTCCCCATATCTGTATAGTTAATTTTATGTCTCAGTGGGGTTTGTTTTGCCTTAACTGTTTCAGTCTTATCATGTGACATTTTCTTCCTGTTAATATGACAATGGGTGGAGCAATGGATTTAAGGCACTTTCATACATGTTGGGATAACTGGAGGCAACAGTAGCATGAAGCTTTCTCTGTGTTCTGCTATAGAATCTAACCTGTTCCCTATCCCTTTACTCCACAGGCTGGGTAGAAAAAGAGTCTTATTATTAAATTCACAGAGAAGCACCTTCCAAATCTGGACCCTACGACCTCCGAATCCTTCCCGCCCCACTCCACGAAAGAAGAAAAATACAAAAAAGCAAAACAGACAACCCCCCTCCCAATCCCTTCCAGAAAAATGCAACCACAGAATCCAATGGAATGCAACGTCCGCTGTGAAATCCACCCCCCCAGCCTTCTGTTCAAGGTTCAGCTTTGGTTCTTTTCAACTCATTTCTCTTCCCCCCCTTTTTCTGTAAAATTATAAATATATATATATATTATATATATAAATATAAATAGAACCAGTTTTTTTTTTTTTTTGGACTTCTTTTTCAGTTTTTGTTTTTTTTTTTGCTTTAAATGTTAAATTATAAAGGAGGGGGAGAGAGAAGAAAGCAACAGAGAGAGCAAGCGAGAGAGTGCTGAGCAAGGGGGTAAGGGGGAGAAGAGAAAGAGTAGGGATATCTATCCTGCATCCTTCTTTCCGTTGCTATACTACTTCCCTACTACAGCCCTTGGGCTTTCACTGAATGCCAGGATTTGTAGTTCAGCAACGGTGTGAAAAATGCAGTTTAGGATATCCCTTATGTAAATTGCAAAATGGACAGAGTGGGTGTAATCATTGCCCATAAACACACTAACGCCTTGTTGTTACATGGTGGCACCCTCTTTGGATAAAAAGCTGAAATGCAGGCAAGTCAGAGGGCAGAAGGGGATCAAACTATTAATGGGGGGGGGGGAGAATATATATATATAGAGAAAGAAAAGACTTTCTTCCTGTTAACCTGCTCGCTGCCAAAGGAGTGTGAACACACTGCTCTGCATATTCCATGTGCAAAGGGTTAATCTGGGGATGTGCTTGGGTAATACCAGTCAACTGATTCTTGTAAAACACTATGTCTGGTGTACAGTATAGGCATTAAAAAGGGGGAACTCGTCGGACCCTGCTAACTCCTGACTTTCAGTGAGAACCCCTTACCACCCCCTGCTCCCCCACAGAGCATCTCTCATATCGGAGTCTTCATCTGTGTAATAACAACCACCCAACTTGCTATTCCTCCATATCTGCTGTGGTTAGAATCTATGGGAATGAGTGGTTTGTGCCCCTGAATTCTGCCTATTGGGAGGGAGTGAGAGATCCGTGTCTCTAACATCTGTATCATTAGCAGGGGAGTGGCATGTCCCCCCATTCTCTGTGTATTAGAAGGTTGTCTTAGCTTCATGTACCTCACATCTGTGTAATAGGAGGAGATGACTGGTTGGCGTCATTGATGTCTGTGTGTGCGGGGTTGGGGGGGGGGGTTAGGGGTTTATAGGTTCACTTCCCTAATTTATCTGTCCAAATGTCTGAGCAAGAGGAGGTGCAAGAATAACATGTCCAGGTGTCTGACTGAGTTAGGAAGGGCTGTGAGTAGGGTCGCCGCCTCATCCCACCATGCTGCATGGCTGGTTAGTTATCAACACAGATGCGTGCTGCAGACTGCACTTGTTTATAAGCAGCCATGCATAAGGTAATTTAAACAGCCAAACAGCTAGTAAAAGACTGGAATGGAAATGAGGTGGGCACTCTAGCTGTGAGGTAGATGCATTTGTGCCTGTGTGTGAAAAGAGTGCAATGTGTCTTAATGCCTGAGTATCGGGGATGGTCAATGGGAACTGCTTCAATGAAATGACAGCACCCAGGATGTCAGCTTCAGTTAGAATAAGGATGCTAAGAACTATAGCTCTGCAACAAGTGTAGTGCCACGGGCTGCCAATCTGAGATAGAGAGAAAGCAGTATGTATTAGTGTAACTGGGAGAGACTAGGAAGTAGCTATTCTGATGTCTGTGTGAGAACAGGGCGATGGCTGTCATAGTGGCTAAACACAAGGAAGGGGTGACATCTGCGTGAGCAAAGGAACTTTCCTCGGCTATCACTTACAGGCGGAGGTGGAATGATTGGGTTTTTTTGTGTCTCTGTTCTGTGTCTCCGTCCCCCTCTTACATTAGTTTTTGTCAGATTGTCAGATTTTTTTATCTTGTGTTTTCCTGCCATTTTCTGTGATTTACAAAAACAAATAAGAATAAAAAATACCCCAAAAAACTGCACATTGACTGATTTTTTTTGTTGTTGTTGGATGATGGGAAACACTGAGAGAACAGACCAAAATAGACAAAAGCTGGTGCAGAGGTACTGGAATCTTAATGTCTAAATGTAATATATATATTACCCTGCACTCATCAGGTCCAGTCTATGGTTTTCCAGCTGTTGTTTTTATAACCACACTGAGGTAAAAAATTACGCTTTTCAAAAATACCTGTTAGGGTAAGGCAAGGTCTCACCAGGAGGATTGTCGGCCTGTGTATAAGCTCAGGCTGACAATCCAACCATAAGCTTGAAAATTCTTCTCATTGTACCTGCACCTGGAAGCATTAAATCTGCCTGGGTCCAGGCACACTCAGCCGACATCTGCCAGCAAATGCTGCAGGCTATTGCATGTATTGAACATTATGATTTAATTGGTATCACTGAGACCTGGTGGGATGAAACATGCGAATGGGCCGTGAATTTAAATGGTTAAACACTTTTTAAGAGGGACAGAGAGATTAAAAAGGGTGGAGGGGTTTTTCTTTATGTAAAGTCAGATTTAAAGCCATGTAGTAAAAACATTACCAATGAAAACGTCGAATCTCTTTGGGTAGAAATTTCAGTAGGGCTGAAGGTTACAAAGAAAATGGTCATTGGTGTATACTATAAACCACCCCGTATAGGTGAGGGGGATGAGGCCCAGCTACTGTTGCAAATGAAAGAGGCTTCACAACTGGGTCAAGTTGTTATTATGGGGGTCTTAAAGGAGAGTGTACCCTGAAGTGTGTGTAACATATCCTGGAAGTCCTGCCTGCACTCAATAAAGCAAGTTCATCTGGTTCACCATCACAGCCAGTGTCTTGTCTCTTCCTAAAGAGTGGATCCTCAACTGCTCGGTAAGCAGCTACCCCAAGGGAGTTGTAGGGTACCAGGAGTTGCAGGGAGTCCCTGTCCAAGGAGGACATTACAGAGTTCCCAGGGAGGGGAGTTATAGTTCTACCTATACCTACTCTGGGTGGAGGCAAGCCAGTAATATTGTACCTGCTCCCCCATAGTAAGCGGGGACTCAGGGCTCCTGTAGCGCCAACAGCATTAGAGGTAGCAGCACTGTCTGAAGTGGGCTACACATCCAATGGACCTTATATGCAATATATAATTACAGAAATAGGATAACTGGCTGGCAGGTAAAATACACCTCAGAGAGTTCTGACACATCTGCAAAATCCAACTCTGGGGTACTAAACAGCTGTCAGAATTGAGCATAACACCCGAGAGGTATGTAACAGTACAGATAAAAAATCTTGCTTTATAACATAATCAAAGACAATAAAAACACTTCATATCATTTGGCCAGATCACACCCCAAGATGTTTTTGAAGATGGATTAACCATTAGATATATAACTTTAATAATAGCATAGAATTGTACAAACTTTGGCTTCTTAGGCCTGAACAGTAGTGACTAATAGTGAGCGGGTAAACTGATATGTTTCTATCACCTTGCAAACATGGCAACTACCATATCTACAAGATGAAAACCAGTAGCTTGGGAGCAACATGCTGCTTACCACCCTCTTGGATGTTGCTCACAGTGGCCTCTGAAAAAGATGCTTATTATTGAATTTCCAGCTTAGAGGCAAGCTTAAGTTGCATAAAAACAGGTGTACTGCCAAAAAGAGCCATATGTACAGTAGGCTGCCAGTCCACATAGGAGTTACAAAATAACCAATCACAGTCCTTATTTAGTACCCCCAGGTATATTTTTCATGCTTGTGGTGCTCCCCAACTCTATTTACATTTAATTGTGGCTCACAGGTATAAAAGGTTGGGGACCCCTGCCTTATTGCCACAGCAGTGATAGGGATCCAATGGCCTAAAGAAATTAGGTGAACTAAGGCCTATATGTTACATACTTTCCAGGGACATTGATGACTATAACCCATACAAAAACCAAACCTTTTTCCATATTCTTAGAACAATGAGAAACCCTGCCATCTTAATGTGAGATGTACTGACTTCTAATATATTTAACAAGTACAAAAAGAACCTTCACCCGCACTCCCTCCGCTCTCCAATGAAAAATTACCCGCTCGGTGTACAGTGCTTAGAGGGATCGGCACCCTCCCACAGACTCCAAACAAACAGATAGCAACGGCACTCAAGAGCTACATACGGGACTTGCCCTTAAAAATCCTTTATTGCGGAAATGCAACGTTTCAAGGCAAAGACAGACCCTTTGTTAAAGGGGCTGTCTTGGATTCGAAACATTGCATTTGAAAGCCTCTGTTGAGTAAAATCAGGTAACAAGTGTTTTAATTAATCCACAGAACTAAAACCACTAAACCGGTGATCAATTCTTCCAGCTCCCAGGTGCTTGGAAATGTGAATCTCACTCCTTACATCTGTAACTATGCATGCAGAGAGAATCCTATGGAGAAAGGATGATAATGGCCTCCCTTCTGGAGTAGATTTTTCTCCAGACAACAAGACTGCAATCTTCCACAGGATTAATCAATGGGATGCTGGGCAGTACCAGTGTGAAGCTGAGAATCCTATCAGTAGAAGTTACAGTGATGTCTTCACACTGACTGTCAGTTGTGAATAACCTACTGTTTCCTATAAAGAAATAAAATCATACCAGAATAAAAGGGCATCTCTGCAATAGCAATATAAGGGGATTTTTGCAATATATTAACTGGGAAACACTTGTTGCAGGTTTAAACACAGAAGGAAAATAAAATGTCTTTAAAATGCTGCTTCTTAAATACACTTTAGTATGTTCATCTTGAAAGCAAAAAAATATGTTGCACTGCAAAACGTTTATGGTTGGATAAAAGCGTTGGTGTTTAGGTTGGTAAGAAAAAATGTACATTTAAACCATTCAAATTTGGACGGCTGAAACTTTTATTAGGTACAAAGAGGCCAATAAAGCAGGTAAAAAGGCTAAATAATGAAAAGGGCATTGCAGAGAAAAGTAAAATGAATTAAAAATCATATTTTTAAAATATGTAAATAGTAAAACAAAATTTATAAAGAAGGAGAGGATCCCTTTATACTGAAGGGGGTGATTTAGTTGATGAGAACAGAGAAAAGCAGAGATTCTAAACTGTTTCTTATTATTCTGTCTAAGCAAATGATTAACCAGCTAATCAAGATTTTAATAGACCCAATTCTAAAAATATAATCTATAGTTACTGATGTAAAGGTAAACAAAAGAGGTAGGAAAGCTTTTGGAAGGGGCAATAAAAGATTAAACTTGACTTCATTACAAGTCACCATACTTTTGTATGTAATTGCTTTATATACTGTAAAAAGATGAGGAAGGAACCTAGACTTTAGGGTGTCAGTGGACCTACTTAGATTTTGCAAAAGCTTGTGATATTGTGCCACACAAATTAAGGAAAATTGGCCTGGAGTATAATATCTTTTTTTACTTGGATATAAACAAGCTTATGCACATAAGGATTTGGGGATTTTTGTGGATAACAAACAGTGTCGCTCAGAAAGTACTATTGCAAATAAAGTGCTGTCTTCCAAACAAAGAGCTCAACTGAGGGATGAAAACATAATTTTTACTCTTTATATGTCCCAGCAAGGCCTCACCTAGCGTATACAATTTAGTTTTGGTCCCCATTTCTTATAGAGAAAATATACCCCTGAACATTGCTGGTCTCTATAAAAATATATTGCATAAAACAGCCTCTATACTGCTTCATCTAAATAAATTATTTTCATAACAATATACTTTTCTATTAGCATGTGCCACTGTGTAATCCAAATAGAAAATTGCAATTTTAAGTACTTAGTATATATCCTGGTAATGGTTGAAACGTGTCAATATATATGATTAATATATTATATCTATACCAATAAGGTGTCAGGGTCACTTCAAAGCCACCCTGGTAAATGTAGTTTCATGTCTCACCCCACACCATTATTTAATGGGATGAACTCAAATCCCACATTCAGCACAGTGGTTCAGTTCAGTTTCAGTGGTTCCCAAGCTGTGGGACTGGCCCTTCAGGGGAGATTTGGGGTGATTTCTTGTTTTCCACTTTATAGATATTCTTGGAACTATGGATGAATGGCAGCAATATTTTATATATCTGTAACCTGGTTATGGACTAAATGAGGCTCTTAAAAAGCTGGAGCTTAAACTAGAAAAGTCCAACAACCACTGCTTTACATAAAGAACTTAAGTGATGCAAAGAATGTCAGCTACTCTTATTGTAACAAATATTAACAGGACATAGCTGGGTATTTTTGAATTATTTAATTCAAGCCTGGAGGTGAAGCTGCAATTTTGTACAACAGGCAACATTTGGGACAGATTTACTAACCTATTAGTTTAAAAATATTTTTAAACTAGAAACAAAATAATGAATGCAAATTGCAAAAGTGTTTAGAACAGCACTCTGAGTAATTTACATTCATTTGGTCAAAGGGTTTACAATTCAATTAAGACAATAATCCAAAATATCAAATAATCCTATATTGACATTTTCATTGGCTTGGAGTGTTAGGGGCACATTCATCAAAGTACGACTTGCCCGAATACGAAAAACTTTTTTGTATGTCAAAAAGCACAACAATCGTATTGCCGCACTGAGTACGAAAGTTTTGGATTCATTCAAGCTTCGGTATCGTCACTTTCCTTGGGCCAGGTTGGAGCTGCAGAGTGCCATTGAGCCCTATGGGAGACTTTCCTTGGGCCGGGTTGGAGCTGCAGAGTGCCATTGAGCCCTATGGGAGACTTTCCTTGGGCCGGGTTGGAGCTGCAGAGTGCCATTGAGTCCTATGGGAGACTTTCCTTGGGCCGGGTTGGAGCTGCAGAGTGCCATTGAGCCCTATGGGAGACTTTCCTTGGGCCGGGTTGGAGCTGCAGAGTGCCATTGAGCCCTATGGGAGACTTTCCTTGGGCCGGGTTGGAGCTGCAGAGTGCCATTGAGCCCTATGGGAGACTTTCCTTGGGCCGGGTTGGAGCTGCAGAGTGCCATTGAGCCCTATGGGAGACTTTCCTTGGGCCGGGTTGGAGCTGCAGAGTGCCATTGAGCCCTATGGGAGACTTTCCTTGGGCCGGGTTGGAGCTGCAGAGTGCCATTGAGCCCTATGGGAGACTTTCCTTGGGCCGGGTTGGAGCTGCAGAGTGCCATTGAGCCCTATGGGAGACTTTCCTTGGGCCAGGTTGGAGCTGCAGAGTGCCATTGAGCCCTATGGGAGACTTTCCTTGGGCCAGGTTGGAGCTGCAGAGTGCCATTGAGCCCTATGGGAGACTTTCCTTGGGCCGGGTTGGAGCTGCAGAGTGCCATTGAGCCCTATGGGTGACTTTCCTTGGGCCGGGTTGGAGCTGCAGAGTGCCATTGAGCCCTATGGGTGACTTTCCTTGGGCCGGGTTGGAGCTGCAGAGTGCCATTGAGCCCTATGGGAGACTTTCCTTGGGCCGGGTTGGAGCTGCAGAGTGCCATTGAGCCCTATGGGAGACTTTCCTTGGGCCAGGTTGGAGCTGCAGAGTGCCATTGAGCCCTATGGGAGACTTTCCTTGGGCCGGGTTGGAGCTGCAGAGTGCCATTGAGCCCTATGGGAGACTTTCCTTGGGCCGGGTTGGAGCTGCAGAGTGCCATTGAGCCCTATGGGAGACTTTCCTTGGGCCAGGTTGGAGCTGCAGAGTGCCATTGAGCCCTATGGGAGACTTTCCTTGGGTCGGGTTGGAGCTGCAGAGTGCCATTGAGCCCTATGGGAGACTTTCCTTGGGCCGGGTTGGAGCTGCAGAGTGCCATTGAGCCCTATGGGAGACTTTCCTTGGGCCGGGTTGGAGCTGCAGAGTGCCATTGATTCCTATGGGAGACTTCCAAAATCATGCACAGAAGGATCAAAGCCAAGGATCAAAGAAGGTTTTCCCGCTGTTTAGAATCGTTCGGATACTAAAATTTTGTGACTTTCGGATTGCCAATACGATATTATCATGATAATACGATTTTTTTCGTAAGCATTTTCGTGATATTTGCGATCATCAGAAATTATCGTATCTAATCTGAATTTTATCCATTTTGGGATTCAAACTCGTACTTTGATGAATCAGCCTCTTAAGGTATGGAGATCCAAATGACAGAAAGACCCCTTATCCCAAAAGCCCCAAGTCCATTCTGTATAACAGTAGTGATGAGCGAATTTGTCCCATTTCACTCTGCTGAAAAATTTGCGGATCTTTCAAAAGATTCGCAAAATGGCAAAAATGTAGCGCATCAAAAAAAATTGTTGTGTGTGTCATTTTTTTGACGCAGGTGACAACTTTTTGTTGCACAGCAAATTTTTTCACTGCAAGTTTTTTTGCCCATTTGGCAAAACAATCCGCCATAAGTAACTAGACAATTAGCAATTTACAGCCATTTATAACATTACCCCCATAGTCTACTATTTTCTAGAATTCATCTTTACTACAGTTTCAAATGTTTTGCTGTGTTGTGTGTGCCATTACTGTATATAATATTAAAGGGATAAAATGCATTCTGTTTATTATTAGTCGTTTTATTTTTAATATAGAGTGGGGCATTTTTCATAATGGCATATACATGTATGTATAAGGAAAATTATAAAAAAAAAAATAAAATAAAAATAACATCAAAATAGCACTGCACTCATTAGCAAAACATGTGAGATGTAACTGTTTAGCCACCAGTTCTGACCTTCCTCAGAGAAACAAATAGAGTAAGTACAATGTGGACCCATAAACCCACCCAGCAACATGGACCCACAAACCGGCATGGCAGAGTCCATGCAGGTTGCAGAGTAACAGGAATAAAAGTGCAAGCAAACTTGCATGAAACAAACAACTGTCAGAAAATATACAATGTATTTGGTGACACTGGTGTACAGTGATTTTGTAGGGCTTATTTACAACAGCAGCCGCTAAAATGGGTGAAGAATATTAGTTATAACTAGTGATGAGCATTTTTTTTCAGCAAGCATGGATTCGCAGCGAATTTCCACATTTCGTCATTGGTGAATTGTTTCAGGAAACTTCTGTGAAAATTTGGCGTGAAAAATTTTTTTTTTTGCACGTCAAATTGGGCGCGGTCACATCAAAAAGGATGTGGCATCGCCAAGCGAGCGGATCTGAAGGTGTATGGGCACCTTAAGAGTGGCAGCAATTTAGATTTTCCCATTAAGGTCAATTAATATAAATATAAATTGGTTGTTGTTGGCTCCTCCCACTTTGGGTCATCCATTTGGGGAGTGCAGCTCCAAAGCTGTAAGAGTGGCAGCAGTTTGAAAATCTTCCCTGTCAAAGTCAATGGGAAATATTGGGGTGTTTGGTGCAGCGCCACAAAAAGATGGGGGGGTGGGATCGCTTACAAAAGCACAAGCAACCTGCTCCACTATAGGGCGAAGAAGTGTGGAGAGTTTGGGTGTTGTACCCCTAAATCTGTAGGAGGAGTAGCGTTTAGAAAATGGGCCAGCGTTTTCCCTTGGGGCCAATCACCCCATGTTCCCTAGGCCTTACTGCGGCGTTACATGTGCTGACAAGCAGGCCAAGCAGGCTAGAACAGTGCTATTCAACTTATTAGTTATATTCCCCAATGCATCTGTGGATCTTAACTTGAAAGCTGTGTTTCTTATTAAAGGGATGTAAACCCAAACAAAAATTTTATTTTTGATGAAAGCAAATTCATTTCTAAGCAACATTTCAAAATACTGGTATAAGATCTATTATGAGCAAACTGATTATTGAGAAAGTTCAATAGATTATTTACAAATTCATTTTGAATGAATGATGCCAGCAGGCAGTGTATAGCAAGGGATAGGGTATTGCTCTCTGTAACAGTGACACAAACAGCTTGATGGGAAGATGTGCATATGCAATGCACTGAGTAAGAGGCTCACAGAGGGTTCCCTGCATTATGAACGTTTCTGTAACATGTCTGGCATATTGTGGTACAGACATGAGGGTCACTTCCTGTTTCCCAAGATGCAACACCTTCTACTTAGAGATTAGTTTAAGGCCCAACAGCCAAGCAGCCTGGTCACTGTCAGAGTAATAAATGATTCCTGCTGATGCCCCCCATCTGCCCCCGACTAGAAGAAACCTTCCCCAATACATAATTTGTATATACCATTTCCCATACTAAGGATAAAGCCTTCTTATTGTTGAGGCTCCCATCTCTACCCACTATTCAGGCTAAGGAAGGAACACCCTATAAGTTAAGCCCCCCCTGGTTACACTGCCCTAGCAACAGCAGTGACTAAAACCATGGCTGATGAATAAGGGGATCTTTCCAACACATATGGCAGCACAGTGACTGCACTGACTCAATAGGCCACACATACACAGCAATGCTCTGTGTACATAATAGGCTATGTATGTACTGCCCATCAAAGGGGAAATAAATGCCATATAAACCTTACTCATCAACAGGGTAAACTTCCCCTTTAAGTGCAGCACTTGTCAAGTGATGAGAGCTGACTTCACACCCAGGGATTTGGCAGTTGGTTCAGTCCGTTGGTTGGCATAGTGGTGAGAGGTAAGGATCAATCTCCTCTGATAGATTTGGTTTATTTTTGTTAAAAATGAGGGGAAATGGTTGGGTGACCCCCCCTAGACTAGGGGATGTTGCTTGTCTCACTGATTTTAGTGAATTTGGAGAATTTTCCCCTAAAGTTGGCTTTGGAGATGCCTTTAATCTTAGCACTGGTTGGGAGACACAGACCCAAGATTGGACGTTATGCAGGGCTGCCAGCAAATAAACACTTTTTTTTACTAGGGCCCCCTAGTCATCTGACTCATCAACAGGGTAAACTTCCCCAAGTGTAGCACTTGGCATTATTATTATTATTAACATGTATTGTCATGTGATGAGAGCTGACTTCACAATCAGGGATTTGGCAGTTGGTTTAGTCCGTTGGTTGGCATAGTGGTGAGAGGTAAGGATCATTCTCCTCTGATAGATTTTCTTTGCTAAACAACCTTTATTTTTGTTAAAAAAAGAGGGGAAATGGTTGGGTGACCCCCCCAGACTAGTGGATGTTGCTTGTCTCACTGATTTTAGTGAATTTGGAGACTTTTCCCCTAAAGTTGGCTTTGGAGATGCCTTTAATCTTAGCACTGCTTGGGAGACACAGACCCAAGATTGGACGTTATGCAGGGCTGCCAGCAAATAAACACTTTTTTCACTCATGCCCCCATAAAAATAAAACATTTATGTGCCACATGATAAAATATTTTATTTTTGTTCCAGTATTGTCAGATTAATTAGAGTTTTGCCCCTTTGCCCCTGGGTATCTGCCCTGCTCTTATGTTTAACTGAATAAATACCAATACTTTTTAATTGTACAGAATAACATTTATTAGCAAGTTGCCTTCACTTTACCTTAACATTCCCTGGCTGTGAGGGCAACAGGGGAAAATGGTAGGGGCATTATTGAATAAAATAATATTTAATTACCGCTCCTTAGTTACCCATTAATATATGGTACTTTGGCCATGTTGGCCCTTGAGCACTTACTGCCACATTGTTTGTGCTGCCAACCCCCTAATTAATCTCACTTTGGGTTTGGGCTGGTTATTTACCTCTCTGCCCTGCTTTAAATGATGTTTATGGCAGGGGGCATTTATGAACACTGGGTAAAGCTTCACTGGGGCAGTAATTTTTTTGGTTCTGTCTGAGCCAAACCATGTGCAATATCTTGCCCAGTGTTGATAAACCAACTTTTCTGACTCCAACAGAAACTTTCGCTTATTTTAGTCACAGGGCTTGATTTTCTATTTGTGTGGGAAAAATCTAAATCATTTACTGTATTTATATAGAGCCAACACTTTCTATTAATAACAGGGATCTTACAATAATAACAAACAAGGGTTTACAGAGTAAATCATTTGCTCCAAGTTCATGGTGATGCCCCTATAGAGGACTAACTGCTGATTGGTTGCTACTGGCAACTGCACTTTTGCATTTAAGCACCTAAATTGGTAAATGAGCCCTTGTGCCTATTTAATCTCCTAGATCCCCTGAATTATCTCTTAGAGCAGCATTGTTGTTGGTTTCTATTTTTATGTCAATTATTAAATTATTTTTATTTTGCCTACATTTTGAGGTAAAAATAACATACCATCTGCTTGCTAGGGTCAGTAGCCCTGGCAACTGGAAACCAAGGCAATGGATGGGTAATATTGTGGCTTAGTATTCTTTAATGCTTAAATTCCTGTTCAAACCATCTTGTATTTGTACTCCATTCTGACACAGAATAGCCTTGTTGCTATGGTCAGGGAGCTTAGCAACCAGATATCAAATGTTGGTATTAATTACAAAGTAAAAATATTCTATTGAAATGATGGATTTGGTGTTTCCTGCTATAAGCAGTGTAATGTGTAACTGGCTATTAAACTGCAGATGGAAATCTAACATTACCCATAGCAACCAAACAGAAATGTACTATCATTATTTTGTTGGGTTGAAAAACCAAAGTGGGAAGGGCTAACGACAGCCAATCAAATTTCGCCCATTGACTTTAATGGGGAAATTGAAACTGCTGCCAATCTTACAGCTGTGAGGCTACACTTCCCTTGAATCACACAGTCATGGGCTCAGCCTGAATGAAAATATGATGATTGCTGGATGCCCAAAAGTGGGCGGAGCTGTTAACAGGCAATCAGATGTTACCTATTGACTTGGCGGAAATCCAACCTGCTGCCATTTCTCACAGGAAATGGAGAAATCCAACCTGCTGCCATTCTCACAGTAGTAACACCGGGGTCCCCAAACTTTTCAAAGTTGGTCACTAGGGGTTTTAGTTTAGAAAAAGTGTGCAGAGCCAC
This sequence comes from Xenopus tropicalis, assembly GCF_000004195.4. Taxonomy (NCBI): domain Eukaryota; kingdom Metazoa; phylum Chordata; class Amphibia; order Anura; family Pipidae; genus Xenopus; species Xenopus tropicalis. Next base: position 106,902,123 of record NC_030683.2, on the reverse strand, counting down.
CAACAGCCAATAAAATTTCACCAATTGAATTTTATTGGTTTGATGCCAGGGTTCCCAAACCTTACACAGTCAGTCACTGGGTGACTACGTACTCAAGGTTAGAAAAAGTGGGCGGGGCAGCCAAAAGCCAATCACAATTCTTGCATTGTTTTTAGTGGAGAAATTTTGACTGCTGCCATTCTCACATGTTTAATGTCAGGGTCCCTAAACTTTGCACAGTTTATCAGTGGGTGGCTACATTTCAAGTTTAGAAAAGTGGGCGGAGCCAACAACAGCCAATCAGATTTTACCTATAGACTTCATAAATTTAAATTTAAACTGCTGCCATTATTTAAATACTAATACTTAGGTCCCCAAACTTTGCAGAGCTAGTCACCAGGTAACTGCGGTTCAGAGTTAAAAAAAAGTGGGTGGAGCCACCAACAGCCAATCAGATTTTAACTATTGATTTTCAATGGGGAAATTCAACCTGCTGCCATTGTCACAGTATTAACAGCAGGGTCACTAGGGGAATGAATGTTTAGGTTTTAAAAAGTGGGTGGAGCCACCAACAGCCAATCAGATTTTACCTATTGACTTTTAATGGGGAAATTCAACCTGCTGCCATTCTCACAGTATTAACACCGGGGTCCCCAAACTTTTGACAGTTGGTCACTAGGGGACTGCAGTTTAGTTTTGAAAAGTGGGCGGAGCCACCAAGAGCCAATCAGATTTCACCTATTGAATTTTATTGGTTTGATGCCAGGGTTCGCAAACTTTGCACAGTCAGTCACTTGGTGACAACATATTCAAGGTTTTGTTTTTTTTTAAGGTGGGCGGAGCCACCAGCAGCCAATCAGACTTTACCTATTGACTTTCAATGTGAAATTCAACCAGCTGCCATTCTCACAGTATTAACACCAGGGTTCGCAAACTTTTCACAGTTGGTCACTAGGGGACTGCAGTTTACTTTTGAAAAGTGGGTGGAGCCACCAACAGCCAATCAGATTTCACCTATTGACTGTCAATGTGGAAATTCAACCTGCTGCCATTCTCACGGTATTAACACCAGGGTTCCCAAACTTTTTACAGTTGGTCACTAGGGGACTGCAGTTTAGTTTTGAAAAGTGGGCGGAGCCACCAAGAGCCAATCAGATTTCACCAATTGAATTTTATTGGTTTGATGCCAGGGTTCCCAAACCTTACACAGTCAGTCACTGGGTGACTTCGTACGCAAGGTGAGAAAAAGTGGGTGGGGCAGCCAAAAGCCAATCACATTTCTTTCATTGTTTTCGGTTGGGAAATTTTAACTGCTGCCATTCTCACATGTTTAATGTCAGGGTCCCTAAACTTTTCACAGTTTGTCACTGGGTGACTATGTTCCAAGTTCAGAAAAGTGGGCAGGGCCAACAATAGCCAATCAGATTTCATCTAGAGACTTCATCCGTTTAAATTTAAACTGCGGCCATTATTTAAATATTAATACTTAGGTCCCCAAACTTTGCAGAGCTAGTCACCAGGTAACTGCGGTTCAGAGTTAGAAAAGTGGGTGCAGCCACCAACAGCCAATCAGATTTTAACTATTGATTTTCAATGGGGAAATTCAACCTGCTGCCATTCTCACAGTAGTAACACTAGGGTCAATAGGGGGCTGCAATTTAAGGTTTTAAAAAGTGGGTGGAGCCACGAACAGCCAATCAGATTTTACATATTACATCTTTTTTTGTTTAAATTTAAAATGCTGCCTTTCTCACACTATTTATGTCAGGGTTCCCAAACTTTGCACAGTCAGTCACTGGCAAACTACGTATTCAGGGTTAGAAAAAGTGGGCAAAGGCACCTCTTACCTATTGACTTTTATTGGTTTAAATTTAAACTGCTGCCATTCTTCAACTATTAATCCTATGGTTCCTAAACTTTGCAGAGTTAGTCACTGGGTAACTGCAGTTCCAGGTTAGAAAAAGTGGGTGGAGCCACCAACCGTCAATCAGATGTCATTTGTTGACTTTCAGTGGGGAAATTTAAATTGCTGCCATTCAGACACTATTAAAACCAGGGTCCCCAAACATTGCACATTAAATCCATTCAGATATCTCCAAGGTGCATATCCATCCCATAATATACATCTAAAGTGCATAACAGTGCACAAAACAACCCGATAAATAAATGGCTATTAAAACTCTTTTTTTATCAAATAAAATTAATGAATATATAGAGATATAAATAACTTATAAAAACATATATATATATTCTTATAGTAACACAGACCAGTGTATGTTATGCAGTTTTTGTTCAGTTCAATATAATGAACATTTCTTAAGCATCCTATTTCCAGGATGATACAAGAAATGATTTCAATTCAAATTTTGTGTTCATACCTTTTGGCATTACAGTATCTAATATAAATATCCACTTAGACTCCAATCTTAAAAGCTTAGTTACAAGATTCCCTTTGCTTTTTTCATCTATTTTATCTATGCCAAACATTTTAAATTTCATCTGCTTTCCTTCATGTGCATACTCAGTGCTTATATAGGGGATTATCACTATCTTTGTATGTGTTTAGGTATTCCCAGGGTGCTATAATACTATCTAAATAATATAATCGAAATAGTTATTGTAACCATTTTTTTTTTGCACTATTATGTACTATATGCACTTTAAATAAGAATTATGTACTATATGCACTTTGATTGTTCTTAAATGGCTCTAAGGTACAATATACATTTTTTATTGTATATTTTTGCGGTTTTTCACTTTTCTATATGATTTTATGATTTGTGCTGAGTGCAGGGTTGTCTTGAAGGCCCCTGGATATGTATAATTTAAGCTACTGATATATTAGAAGCTTACTATAGGGCTGGATAATAACCCTGTACATTGTATGAATGATATGATATGCTGGGGGTATATAAAGGAAATGACATGGGTATGCCACACCTCCTCTGATGAAGCACCCAATGGTGCGAAACGCGTTAGAGGAGTGGGTACCATGAGACACTGGGATGCACCTATCCATTGTTTGGTATAGTATGGTTACTGTTTATTTTTGAATTGTTTGTTTAATTTTGAGCCAATAAATGTTTTGTTTATTTCACTGAAATATGTTGTTATTTGTTCAAATATTGATTCAGGACCTATCATTGGGATATAACTTATAGATTCTCTTTCTTAATCTAAATTACTATTATAATCCCCAAACTTTGCACAGTGGTTTTTACGATATAACTGTGGTTCAAGGTTACAAAAAGTGGGCGGAGCCAACTACAGATCAGATTTCATTCAGTGACTTCACGTTTTTCAAACCAACATGAAGTTTGTTCTCAAACTTCCCTTTCTAGTTATAATTTGCTGTAGAGCAGCCAGAACTATTTGAAATTTCTATGAGTCCTGCACTTTTGTTCCCAAGTCACCCAAAGGGCTTAACAGGGTCTTTCTCACTAACATGGAGTGAATTCACCAGTGTACTATGTCCTTATTCTAACTGTACAAATGCTCATTTCTGGCTACTGTGAGCAAACTTACACATATTGTATTAACAGGCCCAGTACCTGCTGGAAGTGATGCATAGATCAAGTATAGGGTAAAACAGCCAGATCTCTGCCTTCCTCTGTATTATATTGAAAAAGTTTTGTGACAAATGCTGACTTTTCATCCTTTTTTTCTTTTATCCCATACAGTGTTGTGCGACCTTCTGAGCTATTTTTTCTGCGGTGCTTGAGAGCATTCTTTCTTCTACAGGATTTTTCTGGCTATTCCACCGTTCAGTTTTTTCTATTCTTTTCTGAACTAGTGTCTGGAATAGCCAGTTTCGACTGAGGGAGAGACCCCCTCGGGGTACCCCGGCCTTGTGCCGGGCCCCTCGACTTCAGCCAGAAGCGGGGTCATCTTAGGCTTCTGGTTCTGACCATCATCTGGACATCAGACGTCATCTGTACAGCAGTTATCATCTGGTAATCTTGCAAATCCAGTTGTTACAGAAACCTGTTGCCCATGAGAAATCTGCACTAGGGCAAGTGACAAGTCTCCTGAAAATGCCTTTTACATGTGGTGATCCAAAAGTTAGAGAGTGATAAGGCATTTTAAGGAGAATTGTCTTCTTAGGGGGTTGACAAATCTCTTCATGTGCTATTGCCCTTAGAGCATGTCTGCCCTAAATAAACTGGGGGTGCCACTTTGTTAGATCTCTTTCCTGGGCCTGCGCTCCTTTCTTCAATAAGTACCCTGACCAGGGGAATGTACTGCAGGCAGCCATGTCACAGTAGTGAAAACTTCCCTATTGCTGTTAACATAATGCTCATTTGTACACCTCTTTTGCCTTTAGGTTGCTGTAGCGCAAGGAAGATGCCGGCGCTTCAGGTAATGTATCTGTTTTTTTTCTAGTTCCAAAAAAGGAGAAACACACTCTCCTTTTTACATGTTTAATGGAAAATATAGCCTCCTCTTAAGCATCCCGCTGTCTGTTTGCACAACTCCTACTTCTGTGCCTGTTCCACAAATAGTTGGGAGCTGCCAAACAGTTTACCTTTGTGCAGCAATCTATTAAAGAACAAAGAAAGGCTAATTCACTCAGTGAATCTGCTCAATGTTTTCCACTGTGGCCAGTTCTCCCCTTTCCCAGTGAACCTGGCTTTTCTCCTTAAAAGTCTGAAAAAACAACAGGCACCTAAAGCAAGCAGTATGGCAGTTCTCACTAATATTAAGAGAGGTGACAGGTGGAGTGGGGGGCTAATGACAAACAAAATGCCATAGCCCTTAAGCCTGACTATTCTCCTTAAAGCCAGATACATTTCAAATTGTGTCACTAAAGCTCTTTTCCATTTACAGATGCTACTCCATGCCCTGGAGGATTTCAGGGAAGAATATACTAACTATGAACAAATTCTTTCCTATTACGGTAAATTCCTATATTAATCATAAATTCCTTAAGTAATTGTGCTTTTCAGTTGGCCAACAGCTTTTCCCTGGGATTAGAAAGTGTCACTCCCAGCATTCCCATGTACATCAGCAGCTTTATTTTGCTTAAACTTGATTCAGCCAAGCTACTATCTTGGTACCTGTACAAACTGGGTATGCATTAACGACTGTGCTGAATCCCTTGAGATGGGTGCATATGCAGTCCAAAAAGCCCTTGCCAGGGGCAAATAGATATAGCACTGCCTTTTTTCAGCATTTTGTTTCTGCTTTCTTGGTATCTGACTGCCTTTGTACCCAGCTTGGATCAGTTGAAGTGATACCTGGGAGCAGGGGAAAAATGGGGTTGTAGCACTCTGTAGGGAAATACCCTGGGCTTTGCTAGTTAGTCCCCCAGCTGGGAGAAAATTATTTTGGTCTCTAGTGTATGGCTATAAAACTATCACCAGTGCTCTAGACTTTATTGGGGTTATGTAATATTTAATATTTACTAGTCACCTGCTTAAAAGCAAACATTTCATTGTTGGCTAATGGGTTACTGCACTTGGGCAAACTTAGTGGCTTTTATTACATATGGGGGTATGTCGTCTGAAAGGTCCAATACATGCTATTAAATGGGAAGTAGTCTACAAACATGACACTTTAGTCCAAAATATAAAAGATCGGAAAAGTGACACCACTGGCCAAGGTTGCAGCATTACTTGATTATATGTGAATTTATTTCCCTTCTTTTGCTCAGTGCTTAATAAAAATGTATTTTTCTTTGCAGAACTTTTTTACAGGCGGCATTTCGGAAAGATGGAAGACCTGTAAGTAAATCAAAAATGCTCTTTTAACATGTTGAATATTGTTTGCCATTGCAACAGGGTAAGTCCAAGGCCAATAAGGGTAGAAAATGGCATACCTTGCCCTTTGTGATTGGTCCACAGGCTATGCTCTGTGCCTTGTGCCAGATTTAGAATCTGCTGCAAAGTACCGTAAGTAAAGGCCTCTCCTGCACCTTGTGGCACCTGAAGTTCTCTACTTTGTGTATCTTTGTGAAAGCTGGGGGTGTTCCAGGGGGCAGGCATATACCCCCAACCACTTGCCCTCTCTAAATGTAGCTCTGTCACATGCAGCCAGTGTCACTTTCAGAGACAGGTGCAGTCCTTTGCACAAAATGGTGCCATGTGCACAGTGCAAAAACCAGGTGCAAATCCTCTTGCCCCATGCATGGTAAATGAGCCCCCTTATGTTTCTACCTTTAGTATAGATAAACTCTAAGCAGTGTTTCCACCCAAGTGCCCTATTTATAAATGTTCAATAAAATCCAATCACTCAATTTTGGCTGACTTATTTTTCCTTGTATTATTTCTCATTGGGATTTGTTTTTGCAGAGAACATTTTCTTGTATCTTACGCCACCAGACATAAAAACAATTATGAGAACATCGCCAACTACTTGACGATGATCAAGTATCAGGTAAGAAAGAAATCCAAAAATAGATGTTTAGATAAATAGTGAATACATGACATTAGATTGCAAACCCTTGTCCTTGCATATTTCATAGCTGGATCTGGACTCCACATGGTGAAATGGCACAAGGCTCAGGCAATCAGTATCGGACTGGGGTGTCTGGGGCCCACCAGGAATGCCACCCCAGGGGCCCCCATCTCAGTTGTAAAGTCTGCCAGGCTTGCTCGTGCCCCCCCAGTACAGCGCTACACCACGTTATTTCATTTGACGTGGTTGGGGGTGGAGCATTGGGACTGGGTCAGGCAGGGGCTGGTTCTGCAGGGCCAGCTTGGTTTTTTCCCAGTGTCCCATGGTCCAATCCAACCCTGCAGACAATATAACTGGATGAGTAGATCCAGAGCTGCTGTGAATATAACTAAAACCTGCTTCTCTGAAAACTATATTTTAGTTTTATTGATATTGGCCTATAGTGAAACAGCAGCTGAATGGTAATTGCACAGTGGCACTGCCTCATATTTCTGCTTCTCAGCTGCCTCTGAGATGATATTGCTGCTGCTTTATCATTGTACATGCAGTGCCCCATTCTCTGCCCCCTACAGGATAACACACATGCGCATCCTTTTTGCATCCTTTTCATCACATACAGAGCACTGGGGACAGGACACGCTGAAGTTTTTTGCACATCCCATCCCCAGTGCTCCGTATGTGAGAAAATTTTACTTGCGGCTGGGCAGCATGCCACCCTAGGCATGGGCCTTTCTGGCCTTGCCACAAATCCGGTCCTGTGTATACGAGCCCCTAGGAGTCAGTCAGGGAGTCATAAAGGGAGGATATAGAAAAACTACTTGCAGAACTTACTGTGGGATCCAGCCTTTCCCTTATAGGTCTGATCACAAGAGGAATAGCACCGATTCATAGATTCCATTCTCACACTGCTACTTTTTTAATTTTACAGAAACAACTGAAAGTGCTGGAGAGGGCGTATTGCCGCCTCTATAAAATTCTATCTCGGTCTCCTGTAAGTATTATTATTGTTATCACAGAGAAATGTATTATTTACTGGGTGCCTTTATAATAATTGGGGAGTGGGCTTGTAAGGTCACCCACCAAGTGCCATTTTCACCAGCAACAAAACTTGTACATTGTACAAAATGGTACAATACAGTATGGGGTTATTAACTGACACTGCATAGACCTGTGTTACAAGGGACCCCATGGGTGCAGTAGTGGCAATGGTACAAAGTATTGCTTCATATTGTGTCTCTTCTCCCACAGAATGCCCATGAAAGAAGAAGCATTAGGAGACAGTACTTCAAGTATAAAAGACTCCATAGAGTAAGTTGATCACTGCTCACTGTCCCTGATGCTTTTTTGAATATTTATTGTTAAATTTCTATAGGATAAACTAAGGGGCTGATTTACTAAAATTCATCTTTTACTGGCCTTGAATGTCATATAAACTCGGCATAGTTTAGATTCAAATTAAACTTGATCATTGTATCTATAAAATGTCTATATATAATGCTTGAATTGTTCATACAAGAATCAAAAAAATTTTTTGAGCATTGGCACTCATTCTTGGAAAACAATAATGTGTTTAATTTTCACTTGAAACAAGGGGAAACAGAAAACAATGAGGGGAAAATGTGTAAAGGACAGGCTGTCACTGACTATTCTATTCCTCTACTATTCTCAACTATTTAAGGGAATAGATAGGGATTATGCAGTAACCCATAGAAATCACTAGATAAATAGCTCTGATCAGTCTGTTAAAAACAGGACAATTGTAAATGAGGTGCTTTGGGGCATTTTGGCTTCCAATTTTTTCCCTATCATTACAGAAGACAGACCTATACTCAGGGCTACTTGCAAAACCACATGCTTGTTTAGTATTTGGTTGGGTGCATAGATCATGCAGATATTATGTGCAAGTACTACTTTCACAATTAAAGATTATAGTATAGAACATTGCATTATCCACTATAATGTTCTATATATTTATTTATATGGAATACCTATTCTCAGGAGTGCTGCTGCCATGAGGTGAATTGAGACATTCACCTCAGATGGCAGCACCCAGCAAGTTAACAGGGGTGGCAAAAATCCACTCGTGGTAACTTAAAGAGCTGAAATTCCAATTATCAAAGTAGAATTTAGGCTCTTCTAGTGTAGAAAGTGCTATTGCTGCATTGCCAATGTAGCCCCCCCTTGCCCCCTCTGACGTGAAAAACTAAATGCAGGGGGAGCAAGGGGGTGGCATCAGCTTGCCCACCTCAAGGTGGCTAGGACCCCTATATACTAATCTAAACTAGGACTAAGTTATAGTTATCATGCTGTGTAAAAAAGTGAAGTGAAAAATTACTGGTGATGTTGCTCATAGCAGCCAGAATTTATGATTTGGTTTTCTAACCATCTATAAAAACAGAATCATAACTATTTTTTTTCTCTTCCCTTTGTTCCTATCCTTGTTTCTTCCCCTGCACTCACAGACTGTAAGAAGAAATCTGCGGGGCCTCAGAAAGAAAATAATGGAGAAGGAAAAGGAGTTGGAAGAAGTTGCTGGGTATGTTTTCAGCAAATGACACTTTTCATTCCAGTTACTGACACACATGAGAAATATATTTTAAAAAAAATGATGTCTTAAATGGACAGTATGAGCCTAAACACTCCTTAACACAATAAACAGGACTAGGTAACAGGTCCCCTCAAGAGATCTAGAAGGTTAATGGTTTGGGAAGTACAGGAACATAACCATCACATATATCTCACTTATTGCCCTGATCACAAAATATGCCTCCTTGTGCCTGCATTAAAAACTATGGCACGCAGAGCGGATCGGATGTTGGCCTGAAATACGCAGTAGCGGACATTTTCCACCTGGGGATTGGGGTATATTATTCCTCCAGTTATAATAACTGTAATTTAAATGCTTGGGAAATGAATGACAACACTAGCTGATTTTAATATTTTTTTTTCTGTTCAGGACCAGTACACTTCAAGAACAGCCTCTTGCCCCAGAGAAGAACAAAGGGCAGGAGCCTCCTGCTTCAAGGGAGGAGGAGGAAGTACCGCCTTCTGAAGAAAATCTGACCCTTGGAAGACAGGTTAAGAAGGCGGTGACAAACAGGTTCCAGAGAATATGGGTAATATATTTATATTATTATATTTATGTTCCAGTTGCTTAGACTGTCTTTCCAAGCAATTGGAGCAATAGAAAGGCAGCCATAGCGAGTATAAATCTCATACACTCTATGCCCCTTCAGCCTGCAGGCTGATAAGCCAGAGGCCATAATTGCTAGGTGGGTCTATGGCCCCTTTAGGTTGCACTAGGGGCTTAGATATCCCCTTTGAAAATGGGTTTTTCCACTGGCAACTAGACTGGCGCTGGTCATCAATATAAGAATTAAAGGTGCTATTTTAGTTAGCTGATATGTGGTAGGCATAGACTAAGGGGCTGATTTACTAACCCACGAATCCGACCCGAATTGGAAAAGTTCCGACTTGAAAACGAATATTTTGCGACTTTTTCGTATGTTTTGCGATTTTTTCGGATTCTGTACGAATTTTTCGGATCCAATACGATTTTTGCGTAAAAACGCGAGTTTTTCGTATCCATTACGAAAGTTGCGTAAAAAGTTGCGCATTTTGCGTAGCGTTAAAACTTACGCGAAAAATGCGCAACTTTTCGCGTAAGTTTTAACGCTACGCAAAATGCGCAACTTTTTACGCAACTTTCGTAATGGATAGGAAAACTCGCGTTTTTACGCAAAAATCGTATTGGATCCGAAAAATTCGTAAGGAATCCGAAAAAATCGCAAAACATACGAAAAAATCGCAAAGTACCGATCATTACGAAAAAAACGCAATCGGACTCCATTCGACCCGTTCGTGGGTAAGTAAATCAGCCCCTAAGCCTCTTATATTCTAAAAAACAAGCATTTATCTGTAATATTATTACATTATTGTTTTTAGTTCAATAATCCCTTTTCTTCTTTTTTCAGATTTCCACCAGAAGATTCATGAGGCAGGCTTGCTGTCTCCATCCTCCCCCAGCTCCCTGATTCCCTTCTTGTCTTCCACACAAGCACAAGGGCCCACCCACCGAGCCCTACACAAGCATCCACACACCCACCCCTAAAAAATCGCCTGGCCACCCTACCACCCGCCCGCCCTACCACCCGCCCGCCCCAACAAAACCGCCACCCGCCCGCCCGCCCCAACAAAACCGCCCACCCGCCCGCCCGCCCCAACAAAACCGCCCACCCGCCCGCCCGCCCCAACAAAACCGCCCGCCCGCCCGCCCGCCCCAACAAAACCGCCCACCCCAACAAAACCGCCCACCCGCCCGCCCCAACAAAACCGCCCACCAGAACAAAACCGCCCGCCCGCACAAAACCGCCCGCCCCAACAAAACCGCCCGCCCGCCCGCCCCAACAAAACCGCCCGCCCCAACAAAACCGCCCGCCCGCCCGCCCCAACAAAACCGCCCGCCCGCCCGCCCCAACAAAACCGCCCACCCGCCCGCCCCAACAAAACCGCCCACCCGCCCGCCCCAACAAAACCGCCCACCAGAACAAAACCGCCCGCCCGCCCCAACAAAACCGCCCACCCGCCCGCCCGCCCCAACAAAACCGCCCGCCCGCCCCAACACTGTGACCTTCCTTTCCTACTTTATTTGTATTACAACTGAACTTCCAGTCATAGCATGTTACTTATTGAACATGAAAAAAAGAATAAAGTTTGAATTGCAACTCAACTAATGCAATTTAGCTCCTGGCAGATCCAGACTTGCAAGTGAAAAGCACATCAGGAAAATGATGTTCTGTGCCAGCTCATAAACAGATGCTACTTACCCAAACGAAGATTCCTATGTGTTCATTCAAGTGAACTTTTAGAAGTTGGCAACTAAAAAGAAAATGGTCAAAGATAGTCTGTACTTATGAGTCGTAACCTGAACCCAAAGGTTATTTGAATTCTTTTGGTTGTTATTTAGTCACCATAATTACAAATGCCATTATTGCTTTGGAACCATTCAAACCATCTTAAACACAAAAAATTAATTGGTCTAGAGACATCTCCCTCAGAAGGAATTCTCTAATTATTGCTAATAGCAGAAACTCACTTTGTTCCTCCTCTTTCATCCAACCAAGTATATGACACTTCAATGTATTTACCCTATGACTCCATATGAATATGACTTATGTATCTGCCCATGGACTCCACAGATGTGCTTCGAGTTTCTCATAATCTACTCTGGAACCATATGGGATAATTGCCAAGTAAAGAAAGAAGGTTGGACCACACTGATATTAGGGATTCACAATCTGTTACAGAAAAAGTGGCATTTAACCTAAGTCACATGTTTACCCTCCGTTCTATAAATATGGCTGAGATTTGTGTCGTGATTATCTGTTACTTTATAATTTGCACTGGACAAAAAACACCACCAAAAAGGTATAGTAATTATATACAAGTTTTTTTACTTTAATAACAAGATCACATAAACAGTATAGTTTACAAATTCAGATTATGAGTATTTAGCACTGAATCCTTCCATTTCCTCAGTGTCCAAAGTTGCGTCTTTTCAAGTTGTGCATATATAAAATCCTATGGGATTTTATTTGCCTTATTTCACCTTGTGGAGAGGATTTACTGACCTTCAGAAATATTTGTGCAAAACCTGCTGCAGAAGTGCAAGCTGGGAAGGGGTAAACCAAAAGCAAGAAAGAAATGGAGCAGAGAGATTAAATCAGTTAGGGTTCAATAGTCCCAGGGAAATGCACTTCCAGGGGGTTCCAAGGGTGATACCAGGGTAAAACTGTTACACGGGTTCCATCTGAAGTTCCTCAAAATCTCCTTCAATCGCATGAAAAGATGCATGGGAACCAATCACAACCAGTGTGGCGCCTGGAATAAAAGAGGAAAATCACCCAAAAAAATGAAAGGAGTTCAGTTTCCCTTTATTTCTCTGAAATAGTTTAGATAGACACCTTGCATAACTTGCTAGGTTAGAACCTCAACCGACTGGATAGCCAACAGTCAAAAAAATACTTTGGCCACCATACTAACCAATAAAACCGTATCTGTAAATGGAAAGGGGGTAATCATCCTGCAGCTACCCCTAATTCAACCCACAGGCTGGGAACTAAAGCTATTGTTGTGGAACAATTATCCTGTCTAAATGGAGCCTTAACAAATTCCATTAAATAAAACTATGACACCCATAAATGTGATACTATATAAAATATATAGAAATATATATTTATATTTGCTGAATGTCATCTAGAGTGTAGGAATAACCAGTATAAAGATATACTGACCACTAGATGGCGCTGCTTCCTCTGTGCAAACAAGAATGCTCCATGCTAGTGATTTGCTGGTCGAGAAAATCTCAACCCACACCAGACCCTAACCTGCCCTCTCCCTCCATTTATGGACTTGCGGCAACCCCGCCCTGCAATGATGTCACAAAAGAGGCGGGGCTTTCCAGGGCATGCGCCTTTAAATAGAGAAGCCAAAAGAGAGCTGCTGGCAGGGTAAGATTGCAGGTGGGGAGGGTGTGCGGAGAGCTCAGCCTGAACCCGCTCGCAACCCGCATGTGATGTGCTGAGGTCGACATGAACCTGCCCGACCTGCAGGTTAACACATGGGTATCCGTTTGGCCTGCACATCGCTATTCCATGCACAAAACTAATTATATAAATTATCTGCTTATGGGGTAAAAATAAAAAGGATAGAAATCTTCAAAACAAAGCTTAAAAAAAGTTATCATCGTGTAATCTCTTAGTTATGCATTTCAATACATGTATTAGACCTGGGGATTCCAGATAAGGGGTCTTTCCGTAATTTTGATCTCCATACCTTAAGGTGCACTGATATTATCATACAATAATTGGTGTGTGTATGGTGGGAGTTGAGGCAACTGATATCAATTATGCTGAATCGTCAGGGCAAAGAACTGTTTTTGCCTGCATATCTGACGATTCAATTCTTAATGTTAGTCTGTTTTAAGCAGACCTTTAAGCCTGCTGAAAAATCATTTAAACTTGAAATAAACCCAATAGGATTATTTTGCCTTCAATATGGATTCATGCAGCTTAGTTACCAGCAAGTACAAGGCACTGTTTTATTATTACAGTGAAAAGGAAAATAATTTTTAAAAATTAGAATTATTTGCTTATTATAGACTCTATGGGAGATGGGCTTTATGTAATTTAGAGCTTTCTTGAAAACAGGTTTCTGGATAACAGACTCCATAGCTGTACTTGTAAGGAACAGAGACACTTACCAATAACCCAGAAGACAGCCGCACCGGCTCCTGCAAGCCAGAAAAAGGGGAACGATACGGCCCCTGCCAAGCCATACTGATTGGCTGTGCTGAGCTCGCGTCCTGGAGAGAGAACGGACAGAGTTAAACCCATCAAGTCCCATGTTCACTTGTGTCCCCAATCCCTAGTAAATGGTCACAGAAGCAGATTTTTTAAGTGTGGAGTGCTGTTTAGGACTATTTTAATACAAACCATAAAGCAGTTCCTTGCGGCCATTTGTATATCAGTTTTATACCTGGGACTCCTGCTATAAGGATTGCTCCTATAATATCCATTTACATGGAATACCCTTATAGTACCCTAGTAGATAAGCCCCATATAATGGGGCTTATCTGTTATCTGCTAAGTAACCTGTGCCTTTTCTCCTTTGAATGGCTGCCCCCATAGCTACACAGCAGCTTACTTATATAAATTATAGTAGGCTTTCTGAGGCAAACACACCAGTTGTAGCAATGCAGGGCAACAGTACATTATATTGTCATTACTTTTATACACTTTCATTTTTTGGTGTTACTGTTCCTTTAAGTATGTGTTTTAAATGCTTTCAATGAGGATGACTATTTACTAGTGAGTAAAAAGTACTTAAATGGATAATTTACATATCTGAAATATTTAGTCAGTGATACAGGTAAAGTCGTTAGTGATAACAGGTAACATGACTTACCAAACAGAACCATCTTGGACTGCAGGGTCCTCAGGTAAACAATGTAACAACCTCCAAAGAACACAGCTAATGCAATCAGTAACATGGGGGAGGTGATTCTGCAAAGGGGGAAAAGAAGAGCAATAAAAAAAAAAATAATAAATTATATATATATATATATATATATATATATATATATATATATATATATATATATATATATATATATATATATATATATATATATATATATATATATCTATATAGCATATATGAGCCCTTTTATCAATTCTCACTTAAAACTTAAGCTCTTTAGCTACATTTTTCTTTTAGACTTTCCCTTATGTGACACTGTCTTTTCTTAAACTGGCCAAACACGCACCGATAATATCGTACGAAACCTCGTTTCGTACGATATTCGGTGCGTGTATGGTATGTCGGCGAGTCGCCCGATATCGCAGGAAGCTGCTGAAATCTGTCGACTCGCCGATCAGCCAGGTTAGAAAATTTTGATCGGGCGCCATAGAAGGCGCCTGAGCAAAATCTGCCGTCAGGGCTGAATCGGCAGAAGGTTATCTGCTGTTTCAGCCCTGAACGGTGTGTGGCCACCATTAGGGTGAAGACATACGGAGCTACTAGTAGTAGCTACTTGTCATGGCTACTAAAACAGACAATGCTGATCATTTACTGATAATTGTCTCTGTCTGTTTTAGCAGAGTCAATACTCTGTCTATGGCAGAGGGATTTTCTGGCATTTAGTAGCCTTGACAAATAGTTGCTACTAAGTAGCTCTGTGTGTCTTCGCCCTTACAGCCTATCCCCTTGCCCGAGTCAGAGTACTGCCCAGTGTACAGACAGAAAAGAGAGCTGGTGAAGCCTCTGAATGGCAACCAAAGTATATAATTAATGAAATAATTACAAAGCAACTAGAACCAGCATACAGAAAGCCAAAGCCAAACTTACATGCAGTAAAGGATAAGTCCCAGGAAAATAAATATATAGTTGCTTTGAAAATGCTCGATGTTCCTTGTCACACGCTTACACAGCTCTCCGAAATTTGGGGGGCGAGAGAAACGCCGTTGATCCACAAAATTTTTCCATGGGCGGATCTGTGCACGACGCCTGTTAATCCAGTCTTTTGCAGCACTCTGAGTGATCATTTTGGGAAACATTCTGCATAGGACACAAACAGGCATGGCTTTGTGAGAAGGGCACAGGGAGGGTCATATACTGGGATTTAAACTAGGGTGTGGGTATGAGAATGTGTGGGGCAAATGGGGTGCAGAGAAATGTAAGTGTAACAAAGAGTGACAATTATATAAAATACAAGACAACAGTTTTTCACGGAATAAATCAAATTGATGATTTTCTGCTTGATGACATGGGAAAACCTATGCAAGGTATATATTCTCTGTATAGGACATCAGCAAACCTAAAATGTCTCCCCTGTGGCCATATTACATGACCATATCCATATGTCAGTCCAAACCCCTTAATTATATTTGTGACAAACCTGGATACCCCAACCACTTTGCTTTGTAAAGGCATTATCAGACTGATGTGGGGACTCCGCAAGGAGATGAGGAGGATTAATAGATTATGGGGGGTGAATAATGGAGACAGCATCATAGAAGTTTTGGTAATCCCTGAACCCAATGAAATATCATTATTAATGGAATATTGCAATCATAGAAATGCCATGTTCATAGGAGACCAAGTCAGATTACTAGATAGAGGAGAAAATAAAAGATATAATGAAAAATTTTAACCATTTCAGAGAAGGATTGTTGTCTGTTCTGACTGTACAGAAATCACAACCAAGGCCTGTAAGGTCAATAAACTACTAGATATAACGGACAGCAAATTATAACTCCTACTTGTTAAGGATTCCACTTGGTCCCTCTTCTGCTACTTCACTAAAACCGTCCCCGTTCTTCCCCGCCATGTTGTTCCGTCTGTGCAATGGACTGCGTTAATCTCTACTGGGATCAGAAAGAAGGGAAAGACAAGAGATAGAAACATGGAACCAGACAGTACCAAAGGCAGCAAAATTCCAACCAAAATTGAATTTGAAGACCTAAGTAAACCCATAATACCAAGTCCTGAAACTGAAACTCTTAGCTGCAAAAAGAGGAGGTGTGCAAGACTCAAAGAAGAGTTAAAGATCAGAGCAAGTGACAGGGTCTGAGGGAGGCAGTCAGTGATCCTTGCCATGCACAGACAACAAAAAGGCAGACAAAAGCTGAAGGGCTGCTCACAGGAGCCACTATATCCCTATTATACTGGGAAGTCTGGCCAAGGGTTTGGGGTTGGGAGACACAGGGAGAAATTGCAGACAGCACAATATATAATCTAATGCAGTGATCCCTAACCAGTGGCTCATAAGCAACATGTTGTGCCCCAATCCCTTGGTTGTTGCTTCCAGTGGCCTTAAGGCAGGTGCTTATTTTTCATTTTTTAAACATTTTTTGGGGGCATAAAGACCATGTGCACTGCCAAACAGAAACTTCTGTAGGCTGCCGGTCCACAGGCTACCAAATAACCAATCACAGACCATATTGGTCTCCCCCAACTTTTTTTTTTTACATTTAAGTGTTGCTTACAAGTAAAAATGGTTGGGGACTACTGCTTTAATAAATAAAGAGGTAAGAAAGGTGAACTGGAATCTAGGCTAACCTGTGGAACTGTACAGCTTAATGCCAGTCTGCATTACAGATATATATAATAGTCTTGACCAACCAGTTTAGCCTGAGCCAAGCCTAGCTGTTTGGTGACACACACAGAAAGCATGAGTGCTGTAGATTCCCTGTTCCATGGCTGTATGAGACAGATAAGGAGAGATGATCAAATGGTCTCCATCTGACTTGGATCAAACTGGCACCCAACAGCATTCTATGGGGTCTGTGGGTTTAATAGACTGCATGCCAAACTTAGTGTCGCACATTCCTATCTGCATTTGCAGGTGAAAAAAGTCACCAAACACAACAAATCCAAGCTCCTCAACAAGACACATATACAAGCAAGTCATTACTTAGGGTACATACCCTTAAATAGAGGAGCATTTGGTAGATGATCTTGTAGGGAAATGGGGGCAGCAACAACAACAGCTTAAAGTGATACTAACACAAATGAGACGATTTGTGTCGGTATCACAGAAAAAAAAATACCTCAAATACTCGTCCCAACCCATTGATACTATCTGCATCTGTGTCATGCCCACCAGTCAGGCAGGGATTTAGGTGCATAAGTTGGAGCTAACAATACCCCGAGCATGGCCTGTCCCTTTGCCTGACTTGACTGATGAATGTAAAGCCACCACAACTACACAGCAACAGAACCAAAATGCTGGAATGTTAAAAAGAAAACATGCCCCTGGAAGCACCCAGAGCTAGTATTCTGCCATATGTAGATGTAGACTACAGTGCCCCAAATGTAGATGAGCAGAGCACTCACATAAAACCAGTATCCTTACCTTACACTTTTTGGGTTACTGCTTCATTGCTGATGTACACAACTATGATTTCCTGTGATTGTCCTTTTCATTACTGAACAGTCACTGCCTAAACTGAACTGTCCAGATTAGAATCACCCTAAGTGCAGTGACCTTGCGTGACATCAGCACCAATCAAGATGTTTGTTGCATGGTGACATAGCTCAGTAAAGTCAGTGCTTATGATGTCATCAGTTTCCAGCTGACCAGGATCTCCTTATTTACTTGTCTTATCATACGGACGTGACAGGCTGAGCGACTGAACTATAAGGGCTCTGGCACACGGGGAGATTAGTCGCCCGCGGCAAAACTCCCTGCTCGCGGGCGACTAATCTCCCCGTGTACCAGAGCCCTAAGGGTGAAGACACACGGGGCTACTAGTAACAGCTACTTGCCGTGGCCACTGAAAAAGACAATGCTGATCATTTACTGATTATTGTCTCTACGTTTGTTTCAGCAGAGGCAACTCTCATTATTGTCTACCGCAGGGGATTTTCTCGCGCTTAGTAGACTTCAAAAGTAGCTGCTACTAGTAAAAGCAACATTTTCTTGTCTGCTTATACCTTTATTTATATAGTGCCAAACAGCCCACAGCACTATACTGAGATCTCACATCTTTCTCATCAGTCCCTGCTCCAGCGGAGCTTACAATCTAAGGTCCCTATCACATTTACACACAACAGGGTCAGACTTACCGGGTGCCAGTTAACTTGCCTGTATGATTTAGTGGCAGATCATAAGCGGCAGTGGAGCAGGGACTAATGTGAGTACTATATTAGCTGTATATAAGCAGTGCAGAAAAGGGGTAGCACTAGTTGGGGAAACAAGCAGTGCACTGATTGCTCAGTGGGAAAGCTCTAGGTGCCTTCCCTTCTGCTGATGTGGCCGGTACAGGGGCAGCAGCACAAGGGCCACACTTCCCCCAGCTGTACTGTACATGGGTAGCATCTGAGATTCCCCAGCTCATACTGACCATTACAACTTTTAAGCGTCCACCATTGATGGTTACCCAATCCCTTCGCTGAACTACATCTTGGTGTTGGTTATGGCAGCGTGGAGAGATAAAGCAAACAAAGTTCTCATATAATATCATTATTCTATACTAGTCTTATTAGCAACCACATATCCGCGTCTAGGATTCACCAGAGTTATACTTACCTGGCAGCGCAGCTCTCTCAGCTCCTTAGTCTCCCCTGCCGGAAGTGATATGGCACAGGCCGGAAGACCCAGCTGGAAAACACTGACTTGTTCGGGTTTCTCCGGCGACCAATGACGTTAGCTGTACACGTTTTTGGTGACGTCAAGCCGCCTCTGCTGCTGGGAGATGTAGTTTTTCTTGGTGGTTGTTGCTGAGGCGCCAGTCAGGCCGCTATGGGCTGAGTTAGTAGCAAGAATAAAGGCAACTGATTGTAAGGGCTCTTGGGTTATATACACGGTAGTGATTTTGCTGTGGGGGCCCAATAACTTGTCAATAGAAGTTCATAAAAATAATGAATGTGCTAATAAGTTTGTCTTTTAACTAGGGGGTCGGTAGAGTTCATGTGTAGGTTTCTTTGCAAGTAACATAAGTAAGTTATGTAAATAGCAGCAGTGGTGGGAGTTGTAGTTCAACAGCAGCTACTCATTGCTGGGATATTAGTAGCTGCTACTTGTATAACATTCCTATGTTATATGGCCACATAGAAAGCAATGAAATCCTTGGGCAGTCATATAATAGATACAATGAATAATGAATGTGCTAATAAGTCAGGTCCTTGGGGGCAGTGGGATTAAGACCATAGGTGGTGAGTAGCGTTTGCCCCCTGCCTGCGCCTGTCCAGCTTCTACGCATTTTCCTTGATACACAAGTTACGTTGTTTTCAAAAGTTATGTAAATTGCATATGTTTTGGTGTAATCTTATACTTAAATTACACAAGTTGCAAAACTATCGTGACTGGCTGGGCCCAGATACAGAGGAAGATTCCACAGGGCCCCACATAAAACTACCCCCTCCCCATGGCAGCCCATGACGTGTGTGGGGATTGGGGTGGATCCGATACCAAATCTGATTAGCACAGGTCAAGGGTGGGGTTTACAATGTCCTGTTTTAACAAAGTTTAAATGTTAGGAGATAGGCTAGCCTTAGGGGCACATTTACTTACCCACGAACGGGCCGAATGCGTCCGATTGTGTTTTTTTCGTAATGATCGGTATTTGGCGATTTTTCGGAAAATTATCGCGACTTTTTCATTGCCATTCCGAATGTTGCGCAAAATCTGGCTATTTTTTCGTAGCGTTAAAACTTGCGCGAAAAGTCGCACCTTTTTCGTAGCCATTCCAAAAGTTGCGCAAAATGTTGCGATTTTTTCGTAGCGTTCGGATTCATTCAAGCTTCAGTATGGTGACTTTTCTTGGGCCGGGTTGGAGCTGCAGAGTGCCATTGAGCCCTATGGGAGACTTTCCTTGGGCCGGGTTGGAGCTGCAGGGTGCCATTGAGCCCTATGGGAGACTTTCCTTGGGCCGGGTTGGAGCTGCAGGGTGCCATTGAGCCCTATGGGAGACTTTCCTTGGGCCGGGTTGGAGCTGCAGAGTGCCTTTGAGCCCTATGGGAGACTTTCCTTGGGCCGGGTTGGAGCTGCAGAGTGCCATTGAGCCCTATGGGAGACTTTCCTTGGGCCAGGTTGGAACTGCAGGGTGCCATTGAGCCCTATGGGAGACTTTCCTTGGGCCGGGTTGGAGCTGCAGAGTGCCATTGAGTCCTATGGGAGACTTTCCTTGGGCCGGGTTGGAGCTGCAGAGTGCCATTGAGTCCTATGGGAGACTTTCCTTGGGCCGGGTTGGAGCTGCAGAGTGCCATTGAGCCCTATGGGAGACTTTCCTTGGGCCAGGTTGGAGCAGCAGAGTGCCATTGAGCCCTATGGGAGACTTTCCTTGGGCCAGGTTGGAGCTGCAGAGTGCCATTGAGCCCTATGGGAGACTTTCCTTGGGCCAGGTTGGAGCTGCAGAGTGCCATTGAGTCCTATGGGAGGCTTCCAAAATCATGCTAAGTCTGAAAGTTTCGCCCGCCGCTTACGAGCGCTCAATACGAAAAAGTCGCGACAAGATACGAGCTAATCGTAATGGCTACGAAAAACTTGCGAAAATCGTATTGGTAACGAAAAAGTCGCGACAATTTCCGAAAAGTCGTAAAGGCGCAGAAAAAATCGCAAAAAATATGAAAAAGTCGCAAAATGTTCGTTTTCCAATCGGAATTTTTTTCAATTCGGATTCGAATTCGTGTCTTAGTAAATCAGCCCCTTAGTGTGCATTCTCTAAATATCTATAATATAATAAAAGTACAAAAACAATAACAAATGAAAAACAACTGCAAGTTTGTTTAAGAAAATCTTTGTCTATTTCATATTAAAAGTTAATTTGAATGGGAAAATCCCATACATGGCCCCCACGCCAATGATTGGATCAGTATAGGAAGCTGGAAGCCAGAATATATCTACATGTGTATAGCCTTTTGGCTACCTTAATGGACTCTAGCTATTACACTGATTATCACACAATGATTGGTCCTTGCTATCCCTGGCCACCCTCAGTAGGAGCTGCCAGTTAGTCTAGATGCACCTCAATAATACTACTATGCTCATCTGCAGTAACGGGTCAAGCAAAGCGTTGTATGTACATTCTGACCACATTTGGACTAGAGGTGTGCGATCAGACCTATCAGCCCAGAACAATGTCTTGTTTAAGTTTAAGTTGACCTTAAAATAATTTTGTTGTGGGGCCCAATATCTTCGAGCTATGCCACTGCCCTGAGTTTTGGGCTATTACTTTGGGCTATAATTATATTGTTTCCTAACCTGCTCATCATTAAACTGGAGTGATACCAGAACACTTTGATGAGTGCATGCATTTTTCTATTTGGACACTAGATGTCACTAGTGATGTGTCACATCAAGCCCCAAAAACTTGGGATTGTGAGTTTTAATAAGAACACTGCAATATGCGGCTCAAAGGAAACTATCATTCCAAATATGATTGGGGGACACTGGGAACTGGCAAGTTTAACAGACTACATCCATGTGTCAGGACACACTCAGAATGTGTTTGACTTGATCGCCATTCTGTTCTTCAGGGTGTTAGAGCGGTGTCACTGTGCTCTAACACCATCAAAATCATTATTCCTCAATGCAAAAAAAGGTAATCATTACAATGATTAACAATTCAGATATATTTACTTTAATAGTCTAATGGTGCTATGTAATAAAAGGCAATAAGTTTGCCCAGGATCAGTAACCCATAGCAACCAATCAACAGGATGAATTTTATTTAGCCTTTTATTGTATACGGGGGTAAATGTTTGTTGGACTTGCTGAGTATTTGGCATTTACGGATACAAAAGCAAAGTTACAGTTAATTCTAGCAGATAGCCACAAGAGGGACCCAGTGATATACAAGTTGGAATTGGTCTATGGGGTGCTTTAGGCTTGGTGCACCACTAACTAGTATAAGTTCCAGTAGTTTGATAGTGTTATACTTATGTGCTTTAGTGTTGCTGAACTACAGTACCCATAATCCTTAGAGAGTCTTATGTTTGACATGTCTATTTGCATAGTTTATTGGTACTCACTAAAGCATGGCAAGGTAATAATACAATTTAGTGTTACCCTGGCAGTTTTGTATTAAATAATTAAGCATTTTCCACCAAGCAGATTACTAGGGTGCTGGGGCTCTCTGAAAGCTTTGTACGTAGGTGGCCATTACTAGCCAGGCAATGGCAATTTCAGTATAATTGAATTATAGTTGAGGCATTTGGGAGGCTGAAAGAAAATCAGTATTTCCATATGAAACCCACGCATATGAGTCCTCTGTTGCTGATGTTTTGTCATTTAGCTTCTCTGCCCGCACACAAAGGGAATCAATACATCTTCATAATTTGTGCATTTTTGTGACTACCGAGAAATTGCATTTACCGCACATTGATTCATGTTGTTTTGCGCCGTTTTGTTGATTATATGCATGGCCATACATTATCCCCCTATAGCTCATTTCCATCATGCAGTATGTCCTTGCCACACCGCCATGTCTTATACAGCAGTGGTGGGAGTTGTAGTTCAAACGCAGCTACTCATTGCTGGGATATTAGTAGCTGCTACTTGTATAGCATTCCTATGTTATATGGCCACATGGAAAGTAATGAAATCCTTGGGCAGGCAGTTAGGATGAAGACACATGGAGCTACAAAGTAGCAGCTACTTTTTCATGGCTACTAAACGCATGAAAATACCCTGCCATAAGCAATACTGAGAATTGCCTCTGCTAAAACACACATAGAGACAATTATCAGCAAATGATCAGCATTGTCTATATTTGAAGCCATGACAAGTAGCTGCTACTACACATGGGAAGATAAGTCGCCCGCGATAAATGTACACTGCCACGGGCGACTTGTGTCACCTGTAGGGAAAACTGCATTGCTAGGCAACCTGTGGTGCCAGTCACCTCCACCAGAGCTGACAATGAATGGGTTAAACCTTCACAAGCTGAAATCTATCTGTCTGTCTGTCAAACATATCATATCTGTGTTCTGTTGTCTGTCTTGTTGGCTCTCTCTATTTTTAAACAAATTAATTATTATGTTCTATCTATCTATCTATCTATCTATCTATCTATCTATCTATCTACAGCGTACAAATCACTGTGCATGTTAATACAAACATATAATATGTAATATATATATATATGTATATATATAGTATACGTAGTAGAGTATTGCATAGTAAAATTAAGTTTTCTGATCAATCTCAACAATTAAAAATGTTTTAAGTGTACATCTGTTCTTTTCTATACAGGTATGGGATCCATCATCTGGAATCACATGGACCTGGGGATTTCCAGATAAGGGGTCATTCTGTAATATGGGGAATCCCATATACAATGCCAGTAGCCACCAACATGGATTTTTGCAGCTCTGTTCACATCAGACAAAAGGTAATGTCTTAATATTACAGGGGAAAGGTAATCGACTAGAAAAATCTAATATATTAATATAAAAAATATATATTATGTAGTAAATGATTACCTATTTTGTGTGTATGCTTTTCGTAAAGGGCCCTTACGTGGAGAAAGGGAAAGTAACGTATGTAGTGACCTTGCTGCAGTCAGACACGGGAATATTAAATTCTGATGATCTGCCTGCGTTCTGTGCCTGAATGCAACACTACAAAGCTATACATGTCTTGTACAGTTCTATATAACAAGGGGAATATTGTGAAACATTTTCTTTCAAACTATGAAATATAAAAACAAGCACTATTTAAAAAAAAAAAACAAAAAAAAAAAAACAATGCTCAACCCAACTTAAAAAATTCAATTATACCTCATTCTTTAGGTGGGTGCTTTCATTAGAAATGACAGAAACCCTGCTGGGGGCATTATCATTTCCTCGCTTGTGTTTTCCTGTGCATCCACATGTGTACCTACATTTATTTTTATACCAGTATCCTAAATTCCCATTGATCAGGAGGTACAAACTTTTTACATCTACTTTCAGGGAGTAAATGGATACATCTTAAATATAATATTTTATGTTCTATATTTTAATGTAAAAATTGTCATTTCTGTTTTTTTTATTTAACATTTAAGTTCATATATATAAATATACACAGTATATCCACAAACAAACTTGAACTTGTCTGCATATATATATATATATATATATATATACAGGTATAGGACCCGTTATCCAGAATGTCCGGGACCAGGGGTATTCCGGATAAGGGGTCTTTCCGTAATTTGGATCTTCATATCTTAAGCAGGGGCGCTTCTGCCATTAGGCGAATTGAGAAACTCGCCTCAGGCGGCAGAAGCGCCCCAGTTACCAGGGGCAGCAAAAAGCCGCTCCTGGTAACTTTAAGAGCCGAATTTCCGTTTTACAAATACAAGGTACTGTTTTATTTTTACAGAGAAAAGGTAAATCAATTTTAAAAATCTGAATTATTTGATTAAAATGGAGTCTATGGGAGACAGGCTTTCAGTAATTCGGAGCTTTCTGGATAACGGGTTTCCGGATAACGGGTTTCCGGATAATGGATCCCATACCTGTACATAGAATTGCCGGCACTCACGTATAAAAGATAAATGTGATTGGGTGCAGTTCATCACAGAGGATTGTTAAGCAGGAATCCGCATGTCACAGGTATTATAGTGGAAAACAAAACAAACAAACAAAATAATAATAATAAAAATACTTAATATTAACATATTATATATGTTCACACATCTGAGTTCTATTTACGCAATGCTGTTTTAATGTTTTGAGCAAATGACCCCCACTGACTCCCTTTATAATGGGAGCGACAATAATCAATAGTAAAACGGGTTGTGCATTTTGTTAAATGCGGGCCCTTGCCGGTGTGGCTGGCAGGGAAGGGTTAAAAGGCCGCTTAGGGTCAGATAGAGCAGTTACCACTGTCTCTAGCATTGGCTGGGGGGAGGGCGAAGATATCCCAGGGGGCTGAGGAATACAAAGTGACAGATTTAATCCTTAAACCAGCAAAAGGGTGAGGGGGGGGGGAGCTCACAAATGATGAGAAAAATGGTAAAAGAAATGAGTTTGGAAAGATGTGATTCTGCGAGTACCAGGGAGCAAAGTCTCTGTGTCTGTGGGAGTTGCTGCGAGTCTGCCTACTGTGGGGCTGCAATCTGTTAGCATTAGCACTTCTACCTTTCCCTTGTGTCTCCATTTTTTTGTCTGGGTTTGGGGCCCCAAGACCCCTGTTTAATGGTGGAGGCTACGGCAAACCAGATTTTGCGGCCAGCTTTTATAAATTAAAACTCTCCAAATATTAGCCTTTGCCAAGGAGTATACCTTGCACACCCTTGGCCCCCCTGCAAAAAATATCACAGCCCCCCGTGCACCAATAGCTTCCTGGGTATGGTTCTATTTCTCATGGCAGACTTTGCTATTTCTCAGACAAACTCACAAACCAGGGAAATGATCCTCTAAATTCACCTGTTTTTCCATAATAGTCAACCGGGCAGTACAGTAGCTGTCCTGAGTTCTATAAAAGTCAGGCACTACAGTCATTTGAATGTTCTCCCCTTATTTGTGTGGGTTTCCTCCAGGCTCTCTGGTTTAATCCCATGCTCCAAAACAAACAGGTTAATTAGCTTCCAGGGAAGTTGACCCTAGTTTGTGTGAATATGATTATAGGCTCTTCTAGGTCAGGCGCTGATGTGAGTTATATATAATCACTGTCAGAACAATATAAAATAAAAGACAATAAAGCATTGATAATGACAGGAGGCATGGTTGGTTCACAACTTGTGTGATTACCCTAAATCTATTGGTGTGGGCTTAGGGGTGGGGGAAGAATAATTTTGTACATTTTGGGCCCTTATCAGGTCTGGGTGATTGCAGTATCTACTTCCCACTTTCAATACACCATTATCTCTGGATGCTGCTGACAGTACTACAACAACTATTCCTTGTCATCACTTATTTATATAGTGCCAGTATATTACATGTTCCATATAAAATAAAGTAGATTGTAGAGCACACTATACCTGCTATCCGACAGCCACAGTCCCTTCCCAGAGGCTATTATCCCCCCACTGCTACTATAGGCACCATCTCTCCCTACTATACCTGCTATCCCACAGCCCCAGTCCCTTCCCAGAGGCTATTATCCCACTGCTACTATAGGCACCATCTCTCCCTACTATACCTACTATCCCACAGCCACAGTCCCTTCCCAGAGGCTATTATCCCCCCACTGCTACTATAGGCACCATCTCTCCCTACTATACCTGCTATCCCACAGCCACAGTCCCTTCCCAGAGGCTATTATCCCACTGCTACTATAGCCACCATCTCTCCCTACTATACCTGCTATCCCACAGCCACAGTCCCTTCCCAGAGGCTATTATCCCCCCACTGCTACTATAGGCACCATCTCTCCCTACTATACCTGCCATCCCACAGCCACAGTCCCTTCCCAGATGCTATTATCCCACTACTACTATAGGCGCCATCTCCATACTATACCTGCTATCCCTCAGCCACTGTCCCTTCCCAGAAGCTATTATCCCCCCACTGCTACTATAGGCACCATCTCTCCCTACTATACCTGCTATCCCACAGCTACAGTCCCTTCCCAGAGGCTATTATCCCACTGCTACTATAGGCACCATCTCTCACTACTATAACTGCTATCCCACAGCCACAGTTTCTTCCCAGAGGCTATTATCCCCACTGCTACTATAGGCGCCATCTCTCCCTACTTTACCTGCTATGTCACAGCCACAGTTCCTTCCCAGAGGCTATTATTCCCACTGCTACTATAGGCGCCATCTCTCCCTACTTTACCTGCTATCCCACAGACACAGTCCCTTCCCAGAGGCTATTATCCCACTGCTACTATAGGCACCATCTCTCCCTACTATACCTGCTATCCCACAGCCACAGTCCCTTCCCAAAGCCTATTATCCCCCCACTGCTACTATAGGCACCATCTCTCCCTACTATACCTGCTATCTCACAGCCACAGTCCCTTCCCAGAGGCTATTATCCCCCCACTGGTACTATAGCCACCATCTCTCCCTACTATAGCTGCTATCCCTCAGCCACAGTCCCTTCCCAGAGGCTATTATCCCACTGCTACTATAGGCACCATCTCTCCCTACTATACCTGCTATCCCACAGCCCCAGTCCCTTCCCAGAGGCTATTATCCCACTGCTACTATAGGCACCATCTCTCCCTACTATACCTGCCATCCCACAGCCCCAGTCCCTTCCCAGAGGCTATTATCCCACTGCTACTATAGGCACCATCTCTCCCTACTATACCTGCTATCCCACAGCCACAGTCCCTTCCCAGAGGCTATTATCCCCACTGCTACTATAGGCACCATCTCTCCCTACTATACCGGCTATCTCACAGCCACAGTCCCTTACCAGAGTCTATTATACCCACTAGTTTAACAAACATTGCTGCTGTAGTGTATTATTGGGAATTCCTCCACTTTTATTACCTATAACTTCTGCCCTGCAGGGCCCCATTGGACTAAATGCTAACTCTGTCTCTCTCCCCTACCTACTGACAGTATATACATCTAATTTCCTCTTCTCTTCCCTTCTCCTCTTTCTCTTTCATTCTGTCCCTTATTCTCTCCCTCCCTTCTCCTTGTCCCCTTCTCTCTTCCAACCCCCCCCCTCCGGGGGGCAGCCATGCATGGAAAGTCCCTTATTTAATTTAGACGCAATGAAAATCGATCCTGCCATTCGATACAAAATAAGAATCAAGCAGATTAAGGGACGGAAATTAACTCTGAAAATATTTTTGATGGAGTGCCTTGTACTCTCCCCAGCAAATGGACTGCAAAGTGGAACAAATGACGGGAGGCAAGTGTCTCAGACAGGGGCTCTCCATCTTTCTATTAGTGGGTAATGGGAAAGGTCCAGCACAGAGCCTGGGACCCGCCATTAATCACAAACTGCCTTTATGAAGATTTATTTCCTCCTGCATGCAGCCTGCGCTGGGAATGAAGTCATAACGCAGCGAGCAGGGAGGGGGTGGCAGGAGGGTGACAGAGAAGGGACAGTTCCGCCGGCCACGCGGGATGAAAAAAAACCTAACAGGCTGGACCTGGCCGGAAAGCAAAGTGATTGAGGGGAAGAAACAAAATGAAATCAAGTGCGCAAAGCTATTGAGATATTCACACCTGCCCCCTGGACCCTTGCACAGAGACATAAAGACATATGCATAAAGCCATCATCTCAGGATACCAAACTGGAACCCCCCAGGGAGCCAAGAGAAACTTACCATCCCAGACTCCTAATGACTAACTTCAGCTGTTTATACAGAGCCTTAAAGAGAAAATGTACTGGGGCAATGCGAATGCCTTGGCTGCTTCAGAACCTCTTGGGAATTTCAGCTATCAATCATACTTTTTAGCTCTTTTGAAGGTGCTTTCAAATATTTATTAAGCACAAAGGTGAACTGCAGCCAGAGCTGCCTGTTGGGGCCACAACCCTTGGCCTCACAGGGGCACCAGTTTTGTTCACTTTAGTGTGTAAAGTAAGGCAAACTGGTGCCAGGGAAAGGGGCTGTAACTGAATTAATGTGTCAAGAAATGCAAGATACTGTAAATGGATGGGCAGTATAGAGTGTAAAGGTCCCCATACACTTTCAGATCCGCTCCCTTGGTGGGCGATATCAGGAGAATCCAGGCTCAACAATCGAATTATAACGAGGGGTATAGGCAAAGTCGGTTTGGGGACCGCATCAACGAGCCGTTGCAGTCCCAGATCCGACTAGATTTTTTAACCTGCCCGATCGATATCTGGCCAGATATCAGTCGGGCAGGCCCATCAGTAGTGCCCATACACGGGCCGATTAGCTGCCCAGTCGGTCTAAGGGGCCCATATCGGCAGCTAGAATCGTCCTGTGTATGGGGACCTTTAGGCAAAATTGCACCAAGGAAAGCTGTGGGACAGTGTGTACAGTTAGGCAAGATGTCAGGGCAAGGGTCTGTAACAGTGGGATAATGTGTATAGTAAGGCAAGACAATGGAATCTGTAACTGTGGGATTTTATTTGAGTCTTCAGCCGCCAGGAGGATGCTGGGAGTTGCAGTACAGATGGAAGGCTGTAGGTTGGACTACCCTGACGTATATACTGAAAGTGCATAATGATTGTTACACAATATAAAGTCTTTTGTACTTTTCATACAATTTTTTCCCATTAAAGATCTCTCTGATGCTGGGGCCCAGTTGGTCCTGTTAGTTATACTGTATGTCTACCAATCTCTAATATCATTCTGTAACAGAAAGCTAAGGAGCATAACGACTTATACAAGTTATATAACTGACGCAATAATAATAATAAATATGTAGGAAAAATACACCATTAAAATATTTTTTTTCCAATTTTTCTTTAAAATGGTAAGCAATATTGATATAATACACAAAAGCCATGTAAAATATATATTTATAAGTGGTGCTTATAACATCACTTACTACCTTTACTTTAAAATAACAGGATATTACCAAGTCCAATGATTTGTATAAAAGTCTGTGGCCTCAGAACTCCTCAGTGAATTCTAAAATCCCTCAAATATAAAGTAGGGAGTGCATTACTGATTATAATGTATGAGTGATTCTTGTATTACTCAGCCTGTAGTCTTGTGCCTTTATATGGTCATAAAACTCCTCATGGAGTTCTAATATCCTTATAATTTACAGTAGGGGGTGATAAATGAGTGATACTCAGAGTTTTCTGTAAAACTCAGCCTTGTGCCTTTATTTTGCAATGGAACTCATCAGTGAATTCTAATAATCTTATATTTTTACAACAGGGGCTACATTATTCCCTATATAACTGGAACCTCTAAGCGTATATGAGGATGAGTGGTGCAGTGGTGCCAAATTGCTGACTATAGGCTTTCGCCAAAGAAACCAATCTATAGAAAACTGCCAGTACTATTGTTTAAGAAGAATACCTCAACAATAACAAGCAAAATGGCAGCTTCTATTCATATAAATAAATGGGCTCAATATAGAACTAAATCTGTTTGTCAATCAGTTGTCAGTCTATGAATTTGAAGGAAAACTATAAAAATTAAAATACAAATATAAGAAGTAACTAAATGAATATAAGACCTAAAGGAAGTACTCACTGTTATCTAGGTTTGTTGTCTACCTGCTACATCTAGGCATCCACTCATCCAATAGGGGGCGGTATTGGCTGGCTCTGAAATGCAAAGCATTTGCTCCACTGTATTTTTGAAGGAGAGATAACATAACAGATTAATGTGGACAAACAGATAAGCATTTGTATGTTATTTGCACCTTGGTCTGCTCATCTGCCCTACACCAATAGGAAAGTGCTTTGTAGAATAAGCGCCTTCGAAGCATACTGATGCACATAACTGTCTGTGCTTTGATGTAAATCTGTTGTAGTTGCGCTGACAAGTTTGGCGTCATTTCTAACTCTTGGTGTCAAAATATCATCTGCACCCAATTCTTCAGGCCTATTTTGCTGTACCTGTTGATACTGACTGCAGAGTTCCCCAGCGTAAGTTGTTGCACTTCCGTGTGAATTATCTGAACAGACTGGGTGGGATAGAGTTGCGCTTCCTGACAAAATGTGCAAGTGCAAGACGCAGTTTCGGATGTAGATACCTATAACGAATGGCATAAATTTGAGCAGCAACTGCAGTTGTGGTGGTTATATGAGCCCTATTGATTGCATGAGCCTAGAAGTTCTCCATAGACCACAAAAACAGCACTCCCTGTGGTCATAACTAAATTGCAGCATTTTACTGAGGTCCACAAGAATAGTAATGTATAGGGTTTATGGAGATGTTTTAATGTAACTTTGAATAAAGTCTTTTTTACTCTTAAATTTTTGTGACCCCTGTGGAGATTCCTGTTTCCTATATGCCCACAATGGTTGCTCTCCACAAGAATAGTCCCCGCTCTTACAGACAGTATAGCAGTTCCACTTATGTAAACATGCAGAGTTTTCTGAATCTTATATTAAAATATAATTACTCCTAAGAATTATCTTATACTCTTACTTGTCTTTAAAAACTATGGCTTTATTTAAAACAGAGAACTGTATTATACAACTTCTCCCCAGCATGATATGCTTCCAGGCCAAGCTGGAAATAGGCCCTAAAGCAGGTAGATGTCAGATCCCTAATTCTTGGTTTAACTACACATAGCACCCTAGACAACTGCCTACCCCTCATGTTGTGCTGTATTTTCTCTGGGTTATAGTGTCAGCTCTTTGAAGGTCCATGTGGTCTTCAAACAGGGGAATCATCCAAGGGGAACCTTATAGAGAAGAGCTGCCAAGACTGTTGAATTGTACTTTCACTACCCACTAACCTACAGGGGAAAGGAGCTTCACAGGTCATCTCTGAATTACATACATTTTTCTCCTGAGATCGGGTCTCCTGGCCATAATAAATTTCCTGGGGTCCCTTTCTTCCCCAACCCTTTATGCTAACCAATAACTAACCAACAAGAGAATACTGACATTGCAGGAAAGTAGAACTGCCTAAGAAATATATGCCCAGGCTGCTGACCTCTCTTTAAGCAGCATGCAGTAACAATGGCTGCATAAAGCTTGTCTTGAGCGATTAATACTTCATTTTAATTACCAATGTAGATCTCTGTGTTCCAATACAAGTTATTTATTATGTGTCAGGCTGCTTTCATGTGCCTCTCCAGCAGACTCTAACTACAGTTGCCATTGTAGCTGGGAAAATGCAGCACAACTTATATAATTGATATCATACTGCACAGATAAGCCTTTCCTGATAACCCTAGTCCCGTGGTAGATAACCAGCCCTGAGCTTGCCCACTTGGTATCCTGATAGTTATTCTGCATTAGTCAGAAGCCTAGGCTTAACCAGTCCTGATAATATTCTTGGGTTAATCCACTTGCTCAGCATTGGCCGAACCTTTGCTTATAAGCAGTACTTGGGTGTAAAATGCTGAAGATGGCTAAACATGAACCAACATTGATCACCCTGATGTTGTCACACATGGATGACAAAACTATGCCAATCAAATTGCGCAACCAGCAGACCAAAATGTATTGATTAAGCTGTCTTGACTGGCCCCTGCTACATTACATAGTTACATAGGGTTGAAAAAAAGACAAGTTCAGCCCTTTCAAGTGAACCTGGCACACACATAAACCTATACTGACCTATCTATACATGCACAAACATAAACTATATACAGGTATACCAACATCAATACTTAATGTATATTTTAGTATCATAATAGCCTTGTATATCAAACTTCAAATATACAAAAAAAAAAAATCATCCAAGACCAGAGGTCTTCAGACTCTTTACGTTCAAGGCCAACCTTAGCTCATAAAACAAATACATAAAAAGATGGTTGTAATAATCACTGTCTCTATTGTTGGACACCCATGATTGCATGTAAGCCCTTAGCTCTGCACCTCACCTCAAATGGCCTTTAGACTTAGCCACCCCTACCGCCACATTGAGCCCCATCCAAAGGCCTGGAAGCACAACCCTACTCATAGCAGCAAGAGTTGTGAGCTGACCAGATATTTCATTCTGAATAATCATATAAACCTAACCCCCACCCATCTTGAAAAAGGTGGTCCATGGCTGACCAACATCCCTGAAGACTGTCTAGTTGTTATTTCAAATTCCAGGAGCTGAACTGGATGGCCCCAGGCTGCAGTTTATGTATGAGTGCAGGATCTTGCCCCCACTGGACCCTGACCTGTAGTCCCAAACTGTAGATTAGGAAAAATGCCAGAGGTGCTTCAAAGATTCCACAGACAGTGAATATTTATTGGACCCATGGTGGGTTGTTTGGGACTCTGTGTGCTTGAAATGCCAGGGCCTATTTTGACCCTCAGTCTGGACCTGCTGATGTGATATTGATTTTGATCTGCAGTCAGAAAATCACCCTATGCATATAGAATATTCCTACTTGCAATTCATGTGTGGTATTGGGGGTCACTGAGACCCTCTGATTCTTTGGATTTTAGACAATACTCCTATCAGCAATACATTGTGTTTCTTTGATGCTCATTGAAGGGGGCTGTTTGTTTAGGCTCGTCAATTGGGATTGATGGGGTATCGCTGAGAATTTGTCCCCCGACGCGTCTCCGCGAGCGTCTGATGGATTTGGGTTTATTATCTATTAGGAACAGCGAGAGAGGCGGCCACCCGCACCCATTCATCAAAGGGGGAGGGGGACACATGCAGATTCCTAATCAAAACATTTTACTCTAAATGGTCTCGAACTAATTAAGTAACTGTTAATTAAAGTTCAGCAGACAGGGGATTGTTCTGAGCCTCGTCACGCCTTATCCATCTACCAGTTATTGATAACATCCGTTTAAACTGTGGGTGGGAGGGAGAGGGAATGGTAGGGAGTATGGGGGGGGGGCAGTAGAATATGGAAAGATTGTGATACAGCAGAATGAGAGCAATTATAAAGGGAATTAAGGGAGTCAATCAGTAAAAGAGTATATATATATATATATATATATATATGTAAAACATATGTGAAACTATACATTTCTTGCTGGGTCATAATACCCTACTTTCACCATCTTACCATACTGTTTCCATAATGCCTTACTATTTATCGGCTATCTCCCATACTCATCATCAGACCTAGAACTGCTATTCTGCAGTGCTCTACACATACATTTGCCCATGTATGCACCTCCTTGAAGACCTTTCTGGTGTCACATAGGGTATTATTTCACTGCTATGAGCACCATCTCACCCTGCTACTATAGGCACCGTCCTACCCTTGTTCTACAAGTTGGGGAATATTAATATAGGCACCATCTCCCCCTAGCACTCTGCCTACTATACCACACAACTGTCCCTTCCCAGAGGCTATTATCCCATTGCTACTATAGACACCATCTCTCCCTATTATACCTGCTATCCCACAGCCACAGTCCCTTTCCAGAGGCTATTATCCCCCCACTGCTACTATAGGCACCATCTCTCCCTACTATACCTGCTATCCCACAGCCACAGTCCCTTCCCAGAGGCCATTATCCCACTGCTACTATAGGCACCATCTCTCCCTAGTATACCTGCTATCCCACAGCCACAGTCCCTTCCCAGAGGATATTATCCCACTGCTACTATAGGCACCATCTCTCCCTACTATACCTGCTATCCCACAGCCACATTCCCTTCCCAGAGGCTATTATCCCACTGCTACTATAGGCGCCATCTCTCCCTACTATACCTGCTATCCCACAGCCACAGTCCCTTCTCAGGGGCTATTATTCCCCCACTGCTACTATAGGCACCATCTCTCCCTACTATACCTGCTATACCACAATCCATTCCCAGAGGCTATTATCCCCACTGCTATTGTGGTCCACTGTTGAGCCTTTCCAGACTTTTCCTGCCTATAGTCACTCTGGGGCCCCACTCTGTCTGGTGCCCTGGAATGTCAACCCCTACTTGGGCTTCCAAATTCTGCATTTCCAATAGAGTTCCACAGGTTGGGGGAATCCTAATATAGAGTGTCAGGAAATCTGCTCAGCTGATTCAGCTCTTTAGTGCTACAACCAATTCAAGGTCTTGAAAGTTATCTGCATGTCTGGAGATAAAGGCATACCTGTGTATATCAATAAAATATCCAATTAATCCTTCACCACCAGAAAAAAGGCTCTTCTACCAGCTACAGAAGGGTTAAGTGCTTGCTTGCGATTGATGGGAGCTGCTTCTGGAAGGCGTCGGGAGTTAAGTGAATAGATATATAACTGTACAGGATTATTACAGCAGGCTTTAAACTAATTAAAACAAATTACCGCAGAGACTAGCTGTTGATAAGCAAAAATCTCTTGTTCTGGTTAGACACTTTCCTGATTGAAGTCAAATTATCATTATAAAGATGAGGAGGAGGAGAAGGGGGGTAGGATGATACGGTGCAGCCAGGAGCAGTGCCAGCTTCCCACACTCAAAATCAGGCTGCCTAAAGCTCAGCATACAAACAGTGGCATTGCCAGCACCCCACTGGTAACCTGAACTGCCCAACATGACAGGTATACACCACTGGCACCGCCAAAGTGCAGTGCCACCCTTAGCCACCCTGAAGCACATTCCTCATTACTGTTAATAAGAAACACTGCTAAATAAATAACCCTTTTGCCCACTGCCCCAAAGACCTACTCAAGTACCATCATGCAAAGACAAATATCAATAAATGCAGAGCAGTACATATTTCTCTGTATTTAATATACAGGGAATTTAAAACAATAATTTCAAACTGTGTTATACACAAACCTTGGATGTTAAGTGTTATTTATCATGAGAGGCAAGGTCATATGCAACTCTTTGCACTTACACATATAGCCCCTGTCTCTATAAAAGATGCATACATGAGGGCAACACATGTTCAGGATGTGGGCATATCCTTACATGTACCTTCCTTGTGCATTATTAAAGAGATTCAAGGAGGAGGCACCATGGTATACAATAAACAACACAGAACGCATTTGGCTCTCCAGTGGATTTTTTTATTTCACCATGGTATACAAGCCTGGCTTGCACCTCTGAGCCCTGCCATCTGCACCCACCTCTGGATTCTCTATCCACTGTAGTGCAACCTGCACAGACTAAAGATATGGCAGGTAAGTAGCTTGTGTATAGGCACTATAATGCATGTGTAATGTTATGCATGGAGAAACACCACTTCTGCAAATACAGACCATAATGCCACTTAATCCCTATAGCCTTGTAGTACTGGTGTATCACTGGTTGTTTAAGCAGTGGGTAGACTAGAATGCTCTAATGGAAACTTACATGGTGAGCAGAGAATCAAACAAACAATGAGCAGCATTAGGGCACTCTAATGGTAGATTAATCACTTGGCGCAAGTCCATTGCTGCAGTTGACTCAACCTACTAAGGGAAACCTGGAATTACTGATGGGAATTTCAGGGTTTCCTTGTGTTCATGCATGCACTTGTAAAGCAGGTTAAAGGGGTTCATTAGTACTCACTGCCATCTGCAAAATAACATGTATAGATATAAGTAGGCCTGGACTGGCAAACTGTGGGTTCTGGCTAATGCCAGATTTAGTGGGTTGGTGGGGGCTAATTGGACTTCTGTTTATTTGCTAGGAATGCTAAAGCCTATTTTGACTCCCAATTAAGACCTGCACTTACACTAGCATTGTAAATATGATTACTCATTTGTGCTATGGGCATGGTGCAAATATTTGCCTCGAGGAGGATCAGCTTAGATATAAAGTCAATAATACGTCAAACCTGCACTACCCATCATGGTCCTGATATCCCTCCTTGATAGACTGCAAATGCTGGGCGCACTTCATATCTTGATGTTGTGCTGTTGACTCTGCCACAGTAATTTAACTCTGCTCTGATTACTTCATAGTGCTGTCTCCTGCCTTCTTGGACACTGGCCCAGGCTGAGAACAAATATAGAATAGTCAATGGCATTACCAGCATGTCTTTTTGTGTAGAACGCATTCTTGCCATCTCGCTATATTTATGGGGAAGAAACCATGTGGGCCGCTCTAATTCTTCTATCTCTTGTTTCTCAGTGTCTTGTTGGGAGCCAAAATACAGTTGCAATTTCATTGATTCCTAGCTTCGCGGGTCCAAAATCCCCACTACAGAGCAGCGGATTGAAAAATGTGAGAAACCTGTTGAGATTCTGCCCCAGAGAGTTGATGTTTATGGTACAATGAGAAAATAGCATGGGGCTAGAATAATTCATTGCATTAAAGGTGTATACTAGTGTAAGGAGGTACTGCTTACCTTAAAGGTATATACTACTGTATGGAGGTGCTGCTTACGCTAAAGGTATATACTACTTTATGGTCTTAAAAGGTATCTTAAAAGTATATAATACTGTTGGGAGGTAGTGCTGCTTACCTTAATGGTTTATTTAAGCTCCTGGATATTGCTCCCAGGAGCCTCAAATAAGGCACCAAAAAAACCTCTTGTAGGCTGCCAGTCCACATAGGGGCTACCAAATAGCCAATCACAGCCCTTATTTGGCACCCTCAGGAACATTTCTCATGCTTGTGTTGCTCCCCAACTCCTTTAATATTTGAATGTTGCTTACCTTAAAGGTATATACTACTCTGGGGAGGTGGTGTATATACTACTGTAGGGAGATGCAAACATATCTTAAAGGTATATATACTGGGGAGGTGGTACAACACTTCCATATTTGTACTTTTTGCACATGGGCTGCTATGAACCCCATTTACTTGAGTAATACTAATGCCTGTGTTATGATACTGATTTTCCCATAGGTAAATAATTTGGTGATTATTACAGAGCTGAGGCCCTGGGTTTCAATTTCAGACAGGGCACTATCTGCAAGTAGTCTGAATGTTATTACCTTTTCTGTGTGTGTTTCCTCTGTTTTTCTCCATACCTGAAAACTTAATTGGCTCCTGACAATATTGACCATAATGTGTAAATGTGATAGTGTAATAGAGACCTTAGATTGTAAACTATGGCTGGGAAAGGAACTGATCTAAATGGCATAATGTAATGTAACACATTATATAAATAAGGGAAAATAAAATAATAAATATGGTTTTGGGTACACTTATGGGATGGCGAGGAGTTCTTCAATTGGAGCAAAGAGTGAAGTTTGCTGGTGAGAGCTGTAGCTAGGGTAACACTAAAAAGGTGCAACTTTTGCAATTTCAGAATACATCTGTGCAAGATATTCACCCCCCGGGCCCTGCACAAGTTATTTATATGAACACAAGCATGCAGTACCAACGGTGGAAAAAAACCCCAGTTTTGTGGGAACCATCAAACCAGGCCTACACTCGGCTCCCCACCAGGAACCATAGGCACCTGATTGCGGCTGCAAGGAGTAAGTAGAAGGTAAGTGGTATGAGCTGAGGGGATGGTGGAGGATGGCGGCAACAAGAAAAGTTCAAGAAAAGTTAACTTAACTGTTCTGCTGAAGGTAGATTAATGTCAGTCAGAGCTGACTCCTACAACTTGGCTGTGTTTGGCTTACACCTTTAGGTGACATGAATGTACCCATATGTTATAAACACACATAAAATAAATACATGCTGATGCATACTGAGAATTTAGTTCAAATGAATTTGCTCCATTATTGACTAGACTGCACCCCCTTTCTTCCTGTGCTTTAGAGTTCTCTGGAGGGTCTGCTCTGCAAGTTGAGACCCTCTGCTATAGTAACATGCAAAGAAGCAGTCTAATGAACATTGCAGAACACGCTCTGCTAATTCGCAGCCTCTGTTGCATGAAGCACTTTTTGGTCCTAGATTCAACAAGGGGCTCCTTATACTCTAAAGCTGCCCACACACGCACCGTTAATATTGTACAAAACCTTGTTTCGTACGATATTGGGTGCGTGTATGGCAACTCGGCGAGGCGACCGATATTGCAGAAGGCTGCAGATATCAGACAACTCGCTGATCGGGCGGGTTAAAAAGCGCCCTAGCAAAATCTATGTTCAGGGCTGAATCGGCAGAAGGAGGTAGAAATCCTATTGTTTCTACCTCCATATCTGATGATTCAGCCCTGAACGTCAGTGGATGGTTGGAACGATCTTTCGTGCGACCATCGAAAGATCGAAAAATGCCACGTGTGTGGCCAGCTTTACTCTGGCGTTAGCTTTCCTCCTTTGCAGCACTGGGGGTCATAGGTTTAGATAGAGCACTATCTGCATGGAGTCTGTATGTACTCCCTGGGGCATATTTATCATATAGGCACTTGAAGGCCTGTACCTTGGGTGGCAGCTTTAGGGGGGTGTGCTTTGGATGCTTATACGTTAAATAAAATTTAAGAAAAAAAACATTCCTTGCTGCCAGATACTTTCCTATTAAATCCGGCAGCAGAGATGGGGGGGTGGGATAGGGGATTGCTTAACGATGCTTGACCAAAAGTGAGGTGACGATATTGCTCGTGGGCCGATGAGCACATGGGCACTCACTGGTCCAGTGCCTAGGGAAGCACCAGAGCAGAATATGCTTCTGCGTTCTTTGTGGGTTTTCTCTGTGTACTCGCATTTCCTCCCACACTTCAATACTGGCCCAAATGTGTGTGAATGTAATAACTGCTTAGATTGTAAACTTTACTGGTGCAGGAACTGATGTGAATATATAATCTTTGTAAACCAGTGTAAGTCATGTTGGTGCTATATAAATAAAAGGTAATAATAATATTACATGGTCAGTGTTGGCTGAATATCTCCCTCAGATTCTACTCATGGTCTGGCCCAAAGGAACCCTATTGCAGACACTCTTCTCATCTCAAATTTCCCATGGGCAACTACATTCCCAAAAGCTGACAATCAAAGGCATGCAGGTATGAGGGTGGTACCCCAAACCCATTAACCCATCTATTGCAGGGAAGACATGTATTTCTGAACCTTTTAAATACATGACTGACAAAAGGTAAGGTGTTCTGTCACATATATAAAATACAATCTTTAAAGGGTTAACCCCCCTTCCCCTTTATCCACATCAAATTGGGTGCCATAAATAGACTGAGGTGCAGGGGGGCTGCTGATTGGGTGTCTTGGAGCCGTATTCTGCATGACCCGTGGGGTGAGAGCCCATATATCACCCACTGACAGCTACAGAAAAGCCGCAGATTAGCAACTAAATCGGTTATTGATCAGTCAAGCGCTTGGCTGGACGGGATGCGTTAGGGACGCGTCAGCCGATCCCAGCGAGCATGGAAGGGGGGGAGCTGGACTGTCTTAGGGGACCTTTAACCCTTCCCCTACCCAGAAGCACATTGCAATGATTTCTACTATAACACTGCCTGGCAACAAAGTGGTTAAATAGTCTTCAGAAATTGGAGCCATATAACTACGTAGATGCAAACTGTAAACCCCTTCCCTTCCTCCTATCTATCTTCTCAGCTACAAGATGCACTTGCTATAATAACCCATGCAGTGCCAGGAAGAATTACTGGAGCATGTTAACCCTTTGCAGAGCCACAGAATAAATAGCATAAGGCAGAGATTCTGAACCGTTTTACTGAAATCGTCCCTAGACCATGAAAAGAAAAGGAGAGGTTTCAAGGCTGTGTGTCAGAACGCATTGGGACCAGAGTCTATCCCAGTATATAACTGTTCTCTGGTGTCTGGGCCCTGTGTTGGAATGCAGCTCCAAAACACCCAAAAATTTCAGATTTAAAACTTGTACACTTGTAGGTGCATCTAAGGCATCCTGCGGCTTTTAGATATTTGGGTTCAAAGCCTTAACTTTATTACAATGTTTGATCAGGTCCTTCCCTTAATTTGTAACACAGTTATAAATAAATATTTCACTGAGCCTGATATAATTGCAATCAGTCAATAAGCACATACCCCAGAGTTTACCTTTTGTGCCCCCTGGCTGCTCTTCTAGTTGAGACAATTTTTTTATCCTGTTTTTTGGTTGCCAGGAGCACTGCCTCTACTAACCAGATGTTGATGGGCAGAAAACAATTTTAAAAAATTGGAACTTACTTACATGAAATATATCAAATATGAATATAAAGTCAAGAATTGACGACAGAACATTTATGGGATAATGTAATAAAAAGTCTAAAGTCTGCCCACGACTAGTAACCTATAGCAACCAATCAGATACATGCTTGCAAACAACCAATAAATTCTAACTGCTGATTGGTTGCCTTATTTTTATTAAACATATAGCAATCTTTAGACCATTTCCCCTTTAGTATTCTGCTAATTGCTGTGTTTGTACCAAGAGAGCCAGATGGAAGTGGCTGAAGAGTCATCTGTGAGGGCTGTGACTGTAAATGTGTCAGTGGACAGAACCCTCCGTAGATTGTTGTAGTTATAGATAAATAACATGGAGAGTGAGCTAGCATAATAAGGAATGTTGGAATGATTGCTGTGCAGTGGATAATAGGGATCTGCTATGTCGGTCATAAACGTACAATATGATATTTTTAGATACAAAGTTTTGTAAAATAATCTGTCCATGTATGATGGGCTAATGGTGCAGACAGATTTACATCAGCAAGTGCAGTCCCTGTAATTCCCCTGGAGTAAAACCCATTTCATTAAAGGTACCACAGTTTTCTGGAGCGAAATTCCTCCATTTTCTATTCATTTCTATGGCTTTATTTTATCACTTTTACCCACTGATAAATACTCTTTAAAAAATCTTATAGAAATGAATGGAAGGTGGCGGAATTTGACTCTAGTGCAGTAAATGAGCTCTATAATCTTGCCAAGCATTTCAATTGTTTCTACAAACTGAGAAAAAATATTTGGCAATGTCTGCTGGTTCCTTTCAACAATATCTGTACAGTCAGCGGCATATCTAGACTGCACCGGGCCCTCCTGCAAAAAATTTTCTGACTTCTACCTGTCCACCCGCCCTACCTGTCTCTTGTGTCCCTGGTTCCCCACCACTCACAGTGCATGGCCTGTCTGATGACCATTCTCTTCTAAAAATCATATCTCTAAGATAGCAGTCTCAATTTAATGTTATATAATATATTCTCCATAATTGGTCTTATAATCCTTCATTGGGCATATACCAATGTCTTAGGACAAAGCCAGAAGGGGGCCACGATTTTTAAAAATCTCATTGTTGCCACAATGGAAATATGCGGTGCAGCAGAAACTTGTATTGTTGTTGCCAGGGCGATTGGTCACCACGATTGGATTTTTAAAAACAGCAACAACTAATCGCCCAGCATGTCTGCCCTTAGGGACACAAAATAAGAGAAGAGCCAATGACGTTTGTGGTTATGTGTTAAAAGAGGAATTACAGATAGGAGAAGTATAAGAATCATGGAGATGGGATTTATGAATTAGTAAGAAGTTACAAATTTGCTTCATGGACAAAATTATAATATGAAACAGAAGAAGCGCTTATCGGAACATTTGGTATAACTTAATAGCCAGCTAAAAGATAGGCAAATAATTATCTGATGTATATAATAGACCCCAAGAGATAGTTACACTGAGTAAAAATGAAAATGTAGCATTACATGTAGCAAAAAGCAATTTTTTTTTATGAATGGCAAACAAGAGCATATTGGCAGGGTCAACCAGGAAAAGGAAAGGGTTCTTATACAAGAAAACAGCTCTGCTTGAATCTCTTGTCCTTATACAGTATTAAAGACCCTGTAGTTTAAGGACAGAAGTTTGGTTTTTAAGTTTATATTCAGTTATGGATGGCTATATGCGTATAGTGCTGTGTGTGGCAGTACAACGTTCCTGTCTCAAAGGCTACCATGCGCAGCACCAACTTACTTAAAAACAGATATAAACAGAGATAAATAGACATTATGTGTTGAGATTAACAGCTAAACTCCACAATTCAGTACCAAGCCAGGAAATATTAATTTTAAACCTATTGTATATATATATTAAGTTTTGTGGTTAATTAACCCCCTAGTTTGCCAGTGTGCCATATGGCAAAGGGGGGGGGCATCAAGGTAATGTAAACATGTCCAGGGCTATTAATGCTTTAATCCAGTCATAGTAATAATGGAAATCAAGGTAAAGGTTTGTATAATGTTGAGAAGGAGAATAGGAATATGGCATGATTTTTGCCATTAAAAAGTATAATATGACTGGGAAATATGGAGGGAAGAAGTTTTGTACACAACTGAATGTTAATAGTTTAAAAGGACCAGACTCTCTACTATTTTAATAAACTCCCCATTACAGATAACAGGCATTGAAGAGAATAACATCATAGGATGGAGTGGAGAGTTAGCCTTTGGCATAATTTCTTAGCCGACGGTAGCCAAGTTGGCCAGTGGTAGCCAACCAACAGTCATTGACTGAATACTTTCTGTTTGCTATATAAGAAGGAATATCATTCATAAATTGTAAAGAAAAGGTGCAGGTGACAGGCTTTGCAATACATCAAGGAACTGTCAC
The DNA here is from genome assembly GCF_000004195.4 of Xenopus tropicalis. Lineage (NCBI taxonomy): Eukaryota > Metazoa > Chordata > Amphibia > Anura > Pipidae > Xenopus > Xenopus tropicalis. The sequence continues at coordinate 106,858,914 of NC_030683.2, read as the reverse complement.
ACAGAAATTGGAATCTATAGAAGATCCAATGCAGACAGATTTCAATCTACAGAAATATTGACCCACAGAACTCAGAGATATGACCTAACCCATACCCCTTGCAATCTACTGCAGTTTCATTTCACAGCAGTTCACTATACACCCCTGGGGCTGAGCACCTTATTGTAACTTGTGAGACATGATCTAAACTGCCAGTCGGCCATCTTTGACTGGATCAACACCAAGCCAATCCTACGTGGATTAGACACAATGTTCCATAATGCTTTCTATTCTTTGCATTCATTCTCTATCAGAATTGACAAGTACCATCTATTGCTGCGCTTCTGTCATAGAGTCTAGGCGCTATCTAATGTGTCCTCCCATTCCCTGTCAACAAATATTACAATTGATTATCGCAAGATTCCTCATTCAAGTCATCCTACATTACATCTCTCACATCTTTCTCCTATACAATCCATACTAAATGCTGCTACACAAAGTACTTAACAGTTCCTGTCTTGTGTCTTCCCCATTCTTTCTCTGGACTTTCTTCTGGTTTAATCTATGAATCCAAACTCTCTCTCTATCTATATATATATATATACATTTTTTTAATGTAAAACATTTTGAGTTTGTTTGCTACAGTATCATTCTCTCTGTATCAGATCAGAGAAATGTGATGCACCACACAAACAAACAGTACTAGAACCTGATACTTGGCACTGGCATTGTGCCTTTCATATACCAGCCTTTAGAAGACTTCAGCTATTAACCTTACAATGTATACAGACTTAACAACTATCTTTAACTGATAAACATGCAAACAAAGACTGAGGTCTAGCATGTGGAGGACTGTGGAGACTGAATCTAAAACAAGCTAAACTGAGATTTGGGTTCTGAGTTGTAAAACTTTGGTTCTGTAGAGACATTGTAACCTTCTATGCCCTCCAATACAGTATACAGTATAAATCTGCAGGATCTTCACAGTCTGGAGTAAGGTAAGGAATCTGACGAAGAGCTAAAGTCTATTAAGTGGCAGGAACATAATATTGCTTAAAACAAAAGGTCCAGCAATGTTTAGGTAATGTTTAGTTTAAGTTCTTAAAGATGCTTAAACTTCTAGCTAGTATGTGATGATGGACACTTAAAGTGGCCATATACGGGTAGATTTCTGCTGCCCATTCAGGTCCTTCAGAATGAGAGACTGGAAGATGACTAGTCTCTCTAGGAATAGGCAATCATATAACATACTTAAAGTTAACCTCTCTGTCTGTGAGCAGTCACTAACCCATAGAGCTTACAGTCTAATCACGTACATTCCTTAAACCCATGCCCTCTTAGTACTGACATCTAGACAGTCCTCATACTGTGTTGCCACTTAGTATATTATAGGATCTACAAGCCCATTGCTCTGTGATAAGATTGCATGGGAACTGACCCATTTGTGGCCAAATTAAATCTTGTTTGTTTTACCAAGTTTAACTGTATTTATAATAGCATATTCCATGTTGATCTTGAAGCAGTAATGAGATAACTGAGGTCCTTTATCAGAGGTGCTACGAGCGGCAGTTATTTTTACCTAATGTTTCATACTCCAGGCATTCTGGCCTTTCTCCTCTGCTTGTTCCTCTCTCTTCCAGGCTATATTCCTCTTGGCTGTTATTTAGTGTTTCAAACTGCCAGAAGCAAACATTCAATCAGAAGACACAAACTGTATTATGGAACCTATCTATCATCTACTGACAGAGGGATTAGTGTCACAGTCTGTGAGCAGGCACTTACCCAAAGAGCTTACAGTCCAATCACGTAACCACAAACAGGGCTTCCAGCCATGAACCACACAGCACAAAAGCCATGATCTTGACTTTCTTTTACCTGTTAACCATTAATATAATCTCTGCTTTATATGCTTATCATCTCTGTTGCTTTATCATTTTGTTTCCCTTTAGTAATGATGTTTAGTGATATAGTTATAATAAGAAAAGTTAATGTTCTAATGCATTTGCTTGAGAGCCATAGGAAAGGCTAATCTCTGAACAATTGTCCCATTCTGCCATTCAAATTAAAAAAATACACATTTGTTTGGTTTGACCATATCCATTTTCTAATATAAGAGTTTTAAAAATATCCCCATAATAGTTCTCCCCATTCACAGATACCTGTGCCCTATGTTTTTCTGGATGAAACTAAAACTAATGTAAACTATTTTTAAATGGGAATCTTTACTTTGAGACCTGGATACAATGCATGGATATAGAATTTTTGGATGTGTAGATTATTTGAGATATATAGTAGAAATGAAAGCCATGGAGATCTTGGAGATGTTTTCTTTCAAACAGGTAAAGCCTACCTGCTACCTACAAGACCTAAGGGGTCATTCATGACTGCCAGTGCAAGTGTGGTTGGCACTAAAACAATTCCACTTACACTGTTGGACTGACTGTCAGTTCATTGTCCCTCTTCTAATAAAAAATCGTACTCAAGTGCCCCTATTTACACTGGGGAATCGTGGAACTACTGCTACCCTGGATGTGGTGGTAGCTCCAAGGTCTTGTGCCAAAAGAATCACATGAATATGCTGGTTTAATGCCAAATGATGGAAATGACCAATAGTATAATAATAATAATGGTAATCCCCACCACAAAAACTGTGTCTGCAACTTGAACTAGCTTTACATATTAATGTAAATAACGGATGTTACTCAGAGCATGGCTGCAATTACACCTGCAATCTGGGGGAAAAGCTGCATTGTGGGTTAAAACATGGCAAATGCACTTTGCACCCTTCACTATATCAGTAAAGGATCCTTCTAGTGTAATCTCTGCCATTTTATTACATTAACCCCATAGGGCCCTATTTGTATATCTTCAAAATAGTAACCTGTACTTAACGATGAATAATCTTAGGCAGGGTCCCTGAAATCAGATGCCAAAGTTGCTGCTAATGTCCATGTAAAAATGTATTTGACATATTTAAATGTAATGGAAATCCCCTAATTTCTATATAACTTCTATATATTGAAGTATTTAAAATTGTAAAAATATTGATGACAATTTTGATTTTTTCCTGAAAATATGTTCCAGGCTGAACTTGCATTAAAAAAATGCATTTTTGTTGAAGATTATATTTTCTAAATCTATGAAACTTCAGCAAATTTTATTACATTGGGTGCCTAAATTTGGTCACATGGGCACACTGCTCCCGACATGAGCGCCACAAACTGTAGTGATGTCTATAGCTGTCTGCTGACTAAAGTTTTTTACATACTATGCTGTAATGGTTAATTATAGCCAAAATAGCACATAGTTTCCGTCGGTGGAGATTTGTAGTCACGTATATATTTTTCACATTGTGGCGGTGGCAATGTTCCCCATGTGGCACTGGCCCTAATAATACATTAGTACGCTACATTTCCAGTCTCTTGATTCGTGTTTCCATTACTGGACATTTTTCTTTCCAGCTATCAATATTCATTGCTGTTTTACAAACAAGGATAAGAGTTAATTAGTTACCTAACAAAAATAATACAAATCATGACAGAGATTTATCTGATTATTCAAGACAGAGGAGCGAGTAGGAGGAAGGGAGACAGAGGGAGCTGTGGGGGGAAATAGACATTGAGATATATCTACGGAAAGAGGCAGGGACTGGGAGAGGGAGGGTGGATTAAAGAGAGGGAGGCATACTGAAGGAAAGAAGTGTAAGGTAGAGGGAGAGAAGGGTAAGGGGGTATAGTGAGGGAGGAGCAGGGTAAGGAAGTACAGTGAGGTTGAGGAGGATAAAAAAGTATAGTGAGGTAGCAAAATATAAGGTAAAGGTATATTTATAACTAGAGCGAGGGAGAGAATGGTAAGGAAGTATGGTGAGAAGGGAAAGGATGTATAGTGAACAAAGCAGTATATAAGGCAATACAGTAAGAAGAGAATGGCAAGAAAATATGGTGAAGTGGAGAAGGGTATGGACATATAGGGATGGAGAGGAGGGTAAGGAAGTGTTGGATGGAGAGGAGGGTAAGGAAGTGTTGGATGGAGAGGAGGGTAAGGAAGTGTTGGATGGAGAGGAGGGTAAGGAAGTGTTGGATGGAGAGGAGGGTAAGGAAGTGTTGGATGGAGAGGAGGGTAAGGAAGTGTAATGATGGAGAGGGGGTAAGGACATACTGAGAAGAAGAATTAGGAAGAGATGTACATGGGTGTTGGGCCCTCTTTAATTGTGGTGGGTTGGGCCTCATAATATATTGCAGCACTGTCCAACCTATGCCTTTGGCTGTTGCTTTACGTTATATACAGTGTAGAAGTGTTATATTCATCATGTTGCCTTAGTGTCACCATCATGTTCTGCCCTTTCTACAGCTGCTGCTGTGGTATCCCAGATTGCATAAAGCTTATTTAATGTGACTCACCTCCAAATGTTATGATTTTATGAAGATTACTGATATGAGCAGTCATGACTAAATTGTTATACGTCCTGGCTATTAGCCCACAACAGAATGTCAGACATGAACACAGAAGGATGCCGTGGACCACAAACCCACCGTAACATTGACATCTTTGATCAAAATGATTACAATATAAAGAGTTCAGGACATTCAGCTTTGTTTTTCCACAATGAGGCCCCAAGAGTTTTATAAATGTTTTAGGACAGCTAGAACCTATGGAGAAAGCCACATGAGCACCTTCTCAGCTCTTAGTATGCACAGCCATGTCGGCAGTCATCATTATAACAATATTCCAAGGAAAACCACTGCAAGATGTTCAGCCACTGGAACAACAGTTCAAGTAATACTGTCATGGAAAAACATGTTTTTTTGTTTTTTTTAAATGCATCAGTTAATATAGCTTCTCCAGCAGAATCTTGTATTGAAATCCATTTCTCAAAAACACAAACATTTTTTATATTTAATTTTGAAATTTCACATGGAACTAGTCATATTCTTCATTTCCCAGGGTTTCACAGCCATGTGACCTGTGCTTTGATAAACTTCAGTCACACTTTACTGCTGAGCTGCAAGTTGGAGTGATATCCCCCCCCTCCCAGCAACGATCAGCAGAACAATGGGAAGGGAGCAAGATAGCAGCTCCCAGTAGGTATCAGAATAGCACTCAATAGTAAGAAATCCAAGTCTGGCTTGGGACTCCTCTAGTTACATGGGAGTAGGAGAAACAATAGGTTACCTGAAAGCAGTTCTAATGAGTAGCGCTGGCTCTTTCTGAAAGCTCAGACTCAGGTACAATGCACTGAGATGGCGCCTACACACCAATATTACAACAAAAATACATTTGTTGGTTCAAGAATAACATTTTAAATGGTAGAGTGATTTATTTGCTATGTAAACAGAGTAATTGATAAATAAAAAGTATACCATAAAAATCATAAAATATAAATACATTATATTTTTATAATATATAAAATATAAAACATGGGGCTAGACAAAGATTTCAGCCCATGTGGCTTTACCCCTTGGAGTAGATAGTGTCACATTTGCCCATAAGTTGCCTAATTCCTACTGTTCCTGCTGCACACCATTGCTCCTCCAGTTCATACCAGCAACAATGTTGTCTTGTGGGTTAAATGCAAACCTGTGCAAAGTTGGACCAATGGATTTCCGACCACTGACTCTCTATATTATAGAGAGAATCACTATAATAACGAGTTAAATGAATGAATTCTAATGCCACTCATTCATACACTGGGCACAATGTTTTCAGGCAGAAGCGTACTCTTCTCTTTTTGACAACAGTGTCCCTGTTGAAATTTAAAGGGGAGAAATGGTATATAAACATAAAAGATTAGCTACAAGAGGCGCGTAGGAAAGTGAATTGTCCCAAAGGGTAAGCACTGAGAGACTGAGCGTGGGAGACAGAGAGATCTCAGTAGAATAAAGATAAATAGACAGAGGTAACAGTTAAATCAGACAGACAGAGAGCAGAGTGAGATGGATCGCTGACTGGGACAAAGTGACTGCATGAATAGAGTTCTCTCTGCTCTGTCTGTGACCTGGGACTTGACCCTATGTCCTCCGTTGACCTTTGACATACATAGTTGTGCTGGGATCACAGTGGGGGGACGTTGGTGCCCCCAGCAGACACTAGGTGGCAGTGAGTCATTTGGACGATTATAGTTAAAATCCCGTCAGAAACGTGTCCCTTGTTAAATGAGGGGCTAATTTACAAAGTGCAAAGTGTGCATTTCAGATGCAAATCACTGATTTTCTCAAGTGCATTAGGGCTCATTTATATCCGCAAGTGCAGTGAGTAAAGTGCAAATCTTCCCCCACAATGCAATGTTGCTGCAGTCACAGCAGGACATGCACTTTATTAAGTTGTGTCCAATTCACACAAGTTAACACAACTGCCCATGCATTTTATTGCAATTATGTGGAAGTTTTCTGGTGCCATTTGTGGTGTTCAGTATGTGAGTGTCGTTTGCACCTGATTCTTTAGGCACAAGTGTATTGCACCTATTAACGCAGACTCCTGGGCTGGGGTGGTGGTAGCTCCAGGGTTCCCATGTGTCAGTAGGAACAGCAGCACTTGATTCAGAGCAGAAGGCAGGAAGAACTGGGACGAGAGCATTTTGATGCAAGTACCTTTAATGAAAGCCATTTTACTACTAACTGAACCCTGGGAACTTTGCTGGACCACACCTGAACGTTAAAAAGTAAATGAGCCCTACTGTCTTTTACCAACATAATAGCAAAATAGTGTATGACACAACATGCATGATTCACCAACGCAGACTCTAATCCACTGTAGTAAATTGCACGCAGTTTGCACCTCCAGTTCTTCATAGTGAATATGTTGGTGTCTCTTCATACACAGACAAAAACAGTGTTATTGGGATTCAAACAAATGAATTCAAATAGCGGGTATATGGACCTTCGGATCGATTTGATGGGAAAATCAAACCTGCCTGATCGAGATCTGTCCAGTTTTAGGCCAAATATACTGTAGGTTGGGTTGGCCAGTCGGAGGTGCCCATACACTGTCAGAGAAGCTTCAGAATCGTTCTGAAGGACCTGAATCTGCAGATGAAATCCCCGTGTATGGCCACCTTAAGTATTTATCATGAAACTTGATCTGGCCCTTTATTTTTTATCCGCCCCCCACATGTACAAACCAATAAGGTTCCTACAGAGAGATGAAGGAATAGCAAACATTTAATCTGAGCCAGGTCTGCACTTCTCCTTCATGTAGATATATTGGCTCAGAGTATAAATCACATTTCTTCATGCAGCGCCTCTGATAAGTGGTTTGATCTGCAAATTTATCACAACTCTGGCGGCATAATATATTTATATAGAGGAAAAAGATGGAGGAGGGAGCACGGCACTGTGGGAGGGGAGGCAGAGTGAACACGGAAGGAGGGGAAGGCGCAGAGATGTACCAATCGGTCTCAGTCAAATCTATCTGTATAAGTAACAGGCAAAGCAAAATTATGTATTTCTGCAAACAGTAAGCGGGACTGAGCTGGAAGTGAATACGGAGGCTGGTGTCCTGCATTATGAAGGAAAGTCCTGGTTTTGAGCACTCTGCCCTCCTTGCTGGGGCCACCTTAAGCAGCAGGTTGATTTGTCCTTTTTGGGGCCTCTACATTAGTAATAATATACATTATTATTTTTACCAAAACAGCAGAAACTGAAGGACACAATAGCCATTGACATATTTCTAGGGATGCACTGAATCCAGGGTTCGGTTGGGTATTTGGCCAGGATTCGGCCTTTTTCAGCAGGGTTCGGATACTGCTAAATCCACGGTCCTGGCCGAATCCTAATTAGCATATTGTAATTAGGATTTGAAGGGTTAAATGTCGCTGCGTGGCCGAACCCAAAAAACTGGGAGCATCCCTACATATTTCTATTATAATTTTATGTAGTTGCCATTGGTAACACAGTGTAACATTTGCCAAAAAATTCCCCTAATATATTTTGTATATCTTTTACAACTGAATATTGAATATTTCAACTCATCACAAAACATGTATGATATAGGTTAAATCTTCAGCATCAAGACTTCAGTTATTAATTTGTTAAATGCTATAATTTGGTAATTTGTGTATTTTGGTTATTATAGTGTATTGGAGTAAAAATGCACCTTTATATATATATATATATATATATAGGAGAAAAATCAGAAGCCGCACGCTCAGGTCTTATGAAAATAAAAAAAAATTTAATGCCAAAAAAGTGAACTAACATTTCGTTTTCAAAAAAGTATTGCACTCAACAGGAATTATATAAGTAAAGCAAAAAATGTTTTACTTGGCGACCTTTCTCAAAGGAAAAACAAACAATCAATATCTTTTCAGTATATATACAGTATATATATATATATATATATATATATATATATATATATATATAGTGGATGTGTAGAAAGCACTCACAGCATATAAAAGTAAAACAAAAGTTTGTTTGTTTATTAGCTCATCGCATCAACGCGTTTCGATCCTAATAGGATCGTCATCAGGACGTTGATGCGATGAGCTAATAAACAAACAAACTTTTGTTTTACTTTTATATGCTGTGAGTGCTTTCTACACATCCACTGTTTACTTTTTTGGTTAGCACCCGGCGAGTGCTCGTGAAACGGTGAGTGCCGATTTTTCTTTGATTTTATATATATATATATATATATATATATATAGTACACAGGGAGGAGCACACCCTATACAAGTCCAAATGCCCTTGGTGCAGGTCAAAAACAAAAATATAATAGAAAGAGTGCTGCACACACAGGGACTTGATACAAAAGAAAACGTGTTTTTATTGGAAAAAATTCCAACGTTTCGAGCACAACCAGTACTCTTTCTCAGGGACAAACTATCACTTTTTCTTTTGTATCAAGTCCCTGTGTGTGCGGCACTCTTTCTATTATATATATACAGTATATATAGTGACTGTATTCTTGGAGATTTGGAAATGCCCACCCTAGTGGTGAGGCGTGGTGCAAAGGGACTGAGTTGGGCTTCATCATGTGAAACACAACAGATCTGAGCTGAGTATTAAGCACTCGTAGCTGTTTCTCACAGCACCTTTTTGCCACAAACTGATAACGGGTAGTGATGAGTGAATCCCGTTGCTTTGCTGAAAAATTTGTAAATCTTTTAAAAGATTCACAAACTGGCGAAAAATTTGCAAAACGGTGAAACTGTGTGTCACATCAGTTCTTACAGAGCAGATTACAATCTAAGGTCACTATCACATTCACACACATTAGGGTCAATTTAGTCAGAAGCCAATTAACCTGCTGCTCACAGGCTTTTCTCTAACCTTTGGGGCAGTGACACACAGAGCACTTTGTTGCCCAAGGGGAAAAAATGACGCGCACATCAAAAAAAATGAAATATGCGTCATTTTTTTTAACGAGCACAACAGTTTTTTTGATGTAAGCAACAATTTTTTGACACACAGCAAATTTTTACTCAGCAAATTTGGACAGTCGTTTTGCGGAAAAATCGTGGAAATTCGCCGCAAATCCATGCCTGACAAATTATTTCGCCCATCACTAATAACAGGACTTTAAGCAGTGAATGGTGGCCCAAGCCTGAAGGCTAGTTAGGGTAAATAGAGTGGCAGCAGTGCCCCATGCCTACTGAAGGATAGGCAATACAGACAATAGGGACCATATGCAAAGTTCAAAAAAGGCTTTAGTTGGCCATTTCTTGCACTTTGACCATCTAGTTCTGCTGTGCTAATTTAACAGGTTGCTCCAAAACAGACCTGTGTCTTCTACCCTGTGGCAGTAAGGACAGGGCTCATCTGTGCCTTTTGAAGCTGCTCCTAGGCATAAGAGCGGCCAATTTCTCTTTGGGCAGCAAAGTGCTCTGTGTGTCACTGACCTAAAGGTTAGAGAACAGCCTGTGAGCAGCAGGTTAATTGGCTTCTGGCTAAATTGACCATAGTGTGTGTGAATGTGACAGTGACCTTAGACTGAAAGCTCCTCTGGGGTAGGAACTGATGTGAACAATGAATAATCTCTGTAAAACACTGCAGAAATGTGGTGGCACTATATTAAAAACTTTAAATAAATAAATAAATGAATAATAAAAATAGAAAGGATAATACAATATAAATAAATACAAAATTAACAATATCTGTGTCTTATTAAAAGTTATTTAGTGCTCCCTTGCTATGCTGGGGTGTGTAAAGAAGGGGCAAATCAGGTTATTCTACTGAACTCCATTCAGTAAAGGTACTTGCTCCAAAGTGCACTCTGTTCACTTCCGCAATTCTGTGCAAATGTGTCCGACTTATGATAAAATGCACGCACAGTTACATTCATTTTGGCAAACTGGATGTAACTGTGTCAAGTGCAGCACAATTGTGTCAAGTGCAATACCCCCTTGCAACCACAATGATGCTGGAATTCTGGGGTAAAAAGGCTTCACTTTGGCACTTGATGAAATAAATGAGCCCTAAATTCTCATTAAGAGACAGTAGGATAAGCTCATGAAATGTATCATGGGGCTACTACTTCCCCTGCTAGTTATAACATGAGTAGGCCCCTTGCATTAGAGCTTGGCTGTTCCGTTCCAACACAACTCCATCCAGACCATTTTAGCAGTTACTTAGCAATTAATCCTAATAGGTAACACTTTCCCATTACTGTACGATACCCCGCCGCTGCCTCCGGCCTCACATATACATACCATTACAAATGTACTGATCATTTTCTACCAACTTATTCAGGACTTAGTTTAATTATTTTCCCCCATGCTCAATTAGAACTCTGTGCTTCTTTCCATCAAGCATGGCATGAAGGATTGTCTGTCCCACACCGGCACGTGGCACAGCAATGCACCCCTGCCTCTGTGTCAACCTAAGTAATAATTAGGCCATTGGCTAAATAGAAATGGATGGGATAATTCTGCTGTAGATGTTGTAATGAAATAAAATTGCAAAGCATGGTGTATCAGGAAGGAAAGACCGTAGCTAATGCACTGCTATGCAGAAATGCTATAATAATGAGACATTGGCTTGGAATCATGGGATAAAATCTGGTATTTTCAGGCACTGCCTTATTTGTAAGTATATTGGAATACCTGCCCCTTTTGACTATATGCATCCATCAAATATGTATTGAAGAAACAAAAATGCCTTCATTGTTTAAATATTGTTTATAAGGGTTCGCTGTGTGTGCTGGGTCCCTCCATAGATTTTTTTGCAGGGGGGGCCCCATGCTCAGTTGTTATGCAACTGTTCCTACAATCCCATTTTTGGGGCCCAAACCCACTTGGCAAGGAATTCAGTGACAGATTTCATTCTGCCATTTTCAGCATCTCAGAAAAGTCTTTGCACCGAACACATCAAATTTCTCCAGTGACGGCTGTCTAAATATCAGTCTGAGGCACCGCTCCGCCGCCAAAATAACGGTGATTAAAGAGACGTGCACACACTGATGAAAAAGGACTTTGTTTGTAATACTAAAGTGTCACTCTGCCACCCTCTAAACAAAGGCTCCTGCTTTGGGGCGTGCTGCACTCACCGACGGGGTGGTGTTCGGATAACTGAAGCAGCCTCCTTGGCAGGATTTGTTGCCCAGATACAAAAATTGTGTATTTGGAAAACAGTTTTGTTTCTCCCTTCTTGTTCTCTAGTTCTAACTACAGGGTTGATCCACTAAAGTGCGATAACGCTTATTGCATGCTTTTTTTGCGTTAAAATTGTCTAGAAAAAAAATGTGCAATTCGCTAAAGTATTATCGAATGCGTTAAGTTGCATATCGCGTGCATTAAATAGCATGCAACCGCATGCGTTAATTCTTGCGCAGAAATAATACTAACGCATGATTCACAAACACTTAGACGCACTAAATATCGCATTAGTCTATGCGAAAATTAACACCTACGTGGGGCAGGCGGTAATTATAGAAAAGTACAGTTAATGAGCTTTTGGCAACACAATATGGACTTTGCAGTGTGATTTATTCAAGTCTGTGTTGGCCCCAGAGTGTTGTGTTGAATACTGCACGAAAATAGACTTAAATAACGAAAACAGCATCGCGTCTAAATTTACGCAAATATCCTTTTAGTTTATCGCACTTTAGTGAATCAACCCTATTCTGTCAGAAGTTAAATCAGTTGCTTCTGCTGCAGGAGGCAGAGCCAGCAGTGCAGATAATGTATACAACCATCCAAACACTGCTTTCAGTAGCAGTTACATTTAGAAATAACTTTAAAACCACTAAAAATTCTCGTTTATGTATATTGGAAAGTGGCTTAGAATTATATATATGCAAAAAAGAAACCCTGTTTTTGGGTAGGGTAAGAGCAGGGGCCCAGTAAAGTCTAGTTACACCCCTGTGGAACAGGTATTAGACGGTCGTTTACAAACACAAGTGCAATGTGCAAAGTGTAATGTTACACCCTTAACGGAGCAGTTTCCCCCATAATCAAATTTACTAATCCAGTGCGACTATTGATGTAATATGTTGTGGGGACCCTGCAGCTTCCTTCCGGTCCAGGATGGCAGTAGCTCCAGGGTTCCCTGATGTCCAAGTACCTGAGCAGCGCCGGATTTGTGACGCGGGCGCCCCGAGGCCGCCCCCTCCGGCCTCCCCCTGTGAGCATGCGTGAATCGCCAACCCTGCCCCCCCCCTCACAGCGAGCGCATGCGCGAACACTCCCTCCGCGTCAGCTGCGCATGCGCAAACATTTCATCTCCCAAACGGAGCAGTGGGGAGAGGTCCCCATTGCTCCGTATAGGAGCAAAATTTAAAAATTTTATTGCGGCGGGGCGGCATGCCGCCTCTAAACTTTTGCCGCCCTAGGCCCGGGCCTTTGTGGCCTCTCCACAAATCCGGGCCTGTACCTGAGTGAATTGCATCACTTTTAGGGCAATTGTGGGTGGGTTCGCAAATGAGCCCTGAAGTTTAAACAGATTACTTTTCTATGTGTAAAGCTGGCCATACACGCACCGATAATATAGTACGAAACCTTGTTTCGTACGATATTCGGTGCGTGTATGGCAAGTCGGCGAGTCGACCGATATCGCAGGAAGCTGCTGATATCGGTCGACTCGCTGATCGGCCAGGTTAAAAGATTTTGATCGGGCGCCATAGAAGGCGCCTGACTAAAATCTGCCTTCAGCGCTGAATCGGCAGAAGGAGAAATCCTATTGTTTCTACCTCCTTATCTGCCTGTTTCAGCCCTGAAGGTTAGTGGCGGATCTGACGATCTGACCAATGGTCCCACGAAAGATCGCCAGATCGCCACGTGTGTGGCCACCTTAACTGTAAGGTGCCATATTGTTACCTTCAAATATGCACAATATAAGGGTTTAGCTAACTGTTTATCTGTTAGTATATCTACATGAGGACGGGGGGCTGCCAAACTATCCAGTACAACATGAGGGCGGGGCTTATTGTGTGCATAATAAGGGGTGTATTTATTAACATTGGAGACAAACATCCCCTGATGTTGCCCATAGCAACCAATCAGATATTTGCTTTTGTTTTCTAACTTGTAGGTTCAAATCTATTTGCTGATTTACTATGGGCAACATCACTGGTGATTTTTGTCTCCAGTGTTAATAAATACACCCCTTATTGTGCATGCAGTAAGTGTCCATTTTAGGGAATACCATATTGCTCCAGGGTTGGACTAAGGTGTGCGAGGCCCACCAGGACTGCTACCCCAGGGGCCCCCCACACCCCCTCTGGGGCCCCCACCACCAGCCACTCCTCCTGTTTACACCTGATACCTACTTTTGTCACAATTGGGGAAGAGGGCAGCGGGGGTGCAACAGGGAAGTTCCTGGGGGTTCCAAATAAGGACTGTTATTGGTTATTTGGTAGCCCCATATGGACTGGCCTAATAGTATTGCTCCCAATAGGCATTCTATGTAGAGTAGACGATTAGCAAAAGTACCTTGAATAGACAGGGCTATTGCTATACAGTAGATACCAGCACTACAGTCAAGGCAAGCAATCTGGTAGCTCCCACTCGTGTGTGTGTGTGTGTGTCTAAGCAAATAAGCAGAGAAGCAATGCCCTGTGCGCATTAACTCTCGGCTAATTTAATGTCTGTTTCAGAAATTGAGAATAATCCCTGCTTGTAAATATGGTATATTTCCCTTTAATGGCTATTTACTTTAATACCATTTCCATCAAGTCGTGTTGTCTGTCTTCATTTCGGTTGATTAGGGTGGATGATAATATTTAGAAACACTGGATCCAGGACTCATGTAGAGTAATCTGGTAAAATAATAAGCAATTCGTGCCTTATGTACGATTCTCCCAGCCGCCTGCTTTATGCAAATCAAGCAGAACATTGGATGGTGGCCGCACATCTGAGGACCCTCTGCTGCAGGGTTAAATGGGGCAGTTAATTTAAACAGACCAAGCAGATCTTCACCAGACGCGCAGAATGATCAAGTCCGCTGCAGATTGCTGAGATAACGCCGGCCTCCCTGGTGTGCTCTGGAAACTGCGACCAAAGAATGAGAATTGGGGCCTACTTAATAATAATCCCCCTTACACACACACATATATATATGTATAGAAAATCTAAGTAAAATAAAAAAAAAATATATGTATGTATGTATATCTTTAGAAAGCAATACTTATGTATGCAGCGCTGTACAGTAGAATAGATTAATACAAATGAGGTTATTAAGATAACAATAGATAAATACAAAGTATAACAATAAATACAAGGTACAGTTGCAGTAAGTTAAGAGTTAAAGACTCAAGAGGATGGAGGTCCCTGCCCCATAGAGCTTACAATCTAGATGTATATGTAAACCAGTTATGTGCCTCCTGTGTCCCTCCATCTCAGACTGAACTACAAGGGTCATTTTTTGGATGCAAAGTAAATTGGGTGCAAGTTGCTTCTGAGCTGGGGTAATGCACCTTATGGTGCATATCACTAAAATGGCATTGACGTGATTCTTTAGTGGCGTAACTATGAAGGAGGTAGATCCTGCCTGCGGTTGGGGGCCTGGGGGTCTGAACCACAGGGTATGCTTCTTTTATAGGTTTAAAGAAATCCCCCCTCTTTGGCTGCTCTCCTACTGGAGAGTGAGTGGTGGGGAGCTGGGGATGTGAGTGGGTTTGCAGGGAGCGGGTTGGGGCCAGTAGGGGTTGCAGGGTGCCAGGCCTGTCCAAACATTATTGTGCAGTGGGGCATGGTGCTGTGTAGTTATACCACTGCTTTTGCCACAAGTCTGCTGTACCTATTAACATAACTCACTTGAAATTTGAAATCACCCCCATGTTCTGGGTGGAGGTTGCCCCAGGCTTTCTCAGTGTCAGCAGGCCCATGAATGTTATGCAGGATGAATGTTATGGCGCTAACTGTAAATATAGGGAAATGCAAGGAGAATGTTTGGATGAAACTAGTAGCTCTTAAGGGGAGGTTCATCTTTAAGTTAACTTTTAGTATGTTATAGAATGGACTATTTTTAGCAACTTTTCATTTGGTATTCATTTTTAATAGTTTTTGCCTTTTTCTGGCTTTTAAATGGGGGTCACTGACCCCTGCAGCCAAAAAAAAAAAATATTGTTCTACAAGGCTACAATTTGCTTTTTATTACTTATCTTTCTATTCAGGTCCTTACCTATTTATATTCCAATCTCTCATTCAAACTACTGCTTGGTTGCTAGGCTAATATGGACCGTAGCAACCAGATAGTTGCTAAACAAAAAGCTGCATAATTCAATAACCAAATATAATAAAATAAAGACCAATTGCAAATTGCAATAAATAATACTAAAAGAAGAACCCCTTTAATGAATAGCATCAATAAGTGCAACATTTGCCTTAATTTGACCTTACTTTCAGCTGCATTAGTAAGTGGCCCTATACAACTCCCAGAAACCCCTGACATTTAATATAAGCTAGCCTTACTAGTGGCCTCCAGAACAGTGGTCCCTAGCACTTTCTGGGTTTTTAAAGTTCCTGTACCTGTAGAAAGAGACTCAGTGTCTGTATGAACTATGTACTATACTATACATGCCTAAATTGATTGGGCCCCGTGTAACACATGCGTACTATAGGGGGGCTATAGAGGTTCTTTGTAAAACATGAAATAGTTAAGGAATTAGGGAGCAAATTAGATACACAGAACCATCTCAAAGTCCTTCCCAGGATCCAAACTTTCCCCTTAGTGACAGTACAGTCTGTAAATGACAACTCAGTCATCTGAACTACTGATGGGATTTGGGATTTAAGAACATTAGAAAAAGAAACAGATCATCTCTGTGACCCTTGGCTCAAATAAATGCAATTAGGGTCCTAGGCATTAAATACTGCAAGTTCTTATTTCATGGGTAAGTGGTCTTATTGCATTTCTAAATGCCGGGCATCTCCAGTGATGGTCTAGGGTCACAGAAATGACCTTCAACATTCAGCCAACCAACCTTGTTACCCTTTTAAGTGCCTAATTGTTTAACTCATTTTTAAGCTCTAGGCCTTTCCAGAGCCACAATTCTTTTTATATTAGCTCTCCGCACCAACAGTAACTGTATGTACCACTTGGTGTGTTTATATGTGTGTAGTTATAATCTCACTACCCTTCCCTCATTATTTATGTCTGTTCTCCAGCCAGTCTCTTTCTCTACCCATTACCTTTCCACTCATCCCAGAATCCTTAGTAGCCTTACATGATTAGCAGGGTGTATTTATATATAGGCACTGTGCTTATATTTAAGATTTTTCTTTAAAAAAAAAATCCCTCTAGCCTTTGCTGCAGGGGGGAAGGGGGGTTCACGCTACGTCGCACTGAGGAAGTAACGTCATGGTCCCTTCCCAGAGGCTATTATCCCTCTGCTACTATAGGCACCATCTCTCCCTACTATACCTGCTATCCCACAGCCACAGTCCCTTCCCAGAGGCTATTATCCCTCTGCTACTATAGGCACCATCTCTCCCTACTATACCTGCTATCCCACAGCCCCAGTCCCTTCCCAGAGGCTATTATCCCCCCACTGCTACTATAGGCACCATCTCTCTCTACTATACCTGCTATCCCACAGCCACAGTCCCTTCCCAGAGGCCATTATCCCACTGCTACTATAGGCACCATCTCTCTCTACTATACCTGCTATCCCACAGCCACAGTCCCTTCCCAGAGGCCATTATCCCACTGCTACTATAGGCACCATCTCTCCCTACTATACCTGCTATCCCAGAGCCACAGTCCCTTCCCAGAGTCTATAATCCCACTGCTACTATAGGCACCATCTCTCCCTACTATACCTGCTATCCCACAGCCACAGTCCCTTCCCAGAGGCCATTATCCCACTGCTACTATAGGCACCATCTTTCCCTACTATACCTGCTATCCCACAGCCCCAGTCCCTTCCCAGATGCTATTATCCCCCCACTGCTACTATAGGCACCATCTCTCCCTACTATACCTGCTATCCCACAGCCACAGTCCCTTCCCAGAGGCTATTATCCCCACTGCTACTATAGGCACCATCTCTCCCTACTATACCTGCTATCCCACAGCCACAGTCCCTTCCCAGAGGCTATTATCCCCACTGCTACTATAGGCACCATCTCTCCCTACTATACCTGCTATCCCACAGCCACAGTCCCTTCCCAGAGGCTATTATCCCCCCACTGCTACTATAGGCATCATCTCTCCCTACTATACCTGCTATCCCACAGCCACAGTCCCTTCCCAGAGGCTATTATCCCCCCACTGCTACTATAGGCACCAACTCTCCCTACTATCCCACACCACCAAGTATAGTAATGAAAGAGCTTACTACTACTATAGGAGTTGCTGCACATTTAGGGTAAGAACACATAGAACATTTAGCCTATGTAAAAATTTCCTCCAATACTTTTCCATCATGATCTGTGTGAACTGTCAAAATAAAATATTTAAATCACGAAAATGTATAAAAGTGGTTTATTCTTCCCTTTTTGTTTAGTTTGAATATATGTTGAATAAATGGACCCTTACTCTTTTACCCACAACTGATGAAATGCCTTAACATGGCCCTGCTATCTGTTGGGCCCAAACGTGACTTCTAGGATCCCCCAGAAGAGAGCAGTGCTAATATGCCCCAATCTCTCTATATCACCCCCATACAAACACTCTCTACTCCTCTGTGATATTTCCTTCTAAACCATCTCTGTACCCCTCGTTCTCCCTGTCTGTTTCCCAATTCCCCCCTTTTCCATTCACCCATGTCTTAATCTACCCCACACTTTCTCACTTCTTCACCTTATCTCTCTTTCTCTTTTCTTTTCTCATTCTTCCCTTCTCTCCCTTTCCTCTAGCCCCTTTTTCATCAACCCCCACTTGCCTTGATATCACTTTTCTCCCCCTTTATCTCTTTGTCTCCCCCTCTCTCTCCCCACCCCCCTTCCATCCCTTTGTCTCCTCTGAATCTCTCCCTCTCTCTCCTCTCTCAAGTGTTTTCAATTTTATTCTGAGTGGAATTAACTACCCCTGATGTCAAATTGCCGCCGAAATCGATAATAATATCTTTACAAAAGAGGATATTCTTCTCTCTCCGAACGGCTTCTGAAAAATGGAAAATTTAGTCGAAATTGATTCATTACTTGACACTTTATAGGCCGGGCTGGGTATTGATCGCGCCTTGTCATGTCCCATCTCCCTTAATCGAAGCTGAAGTCCAATGTCGATGCTGGTATTTTTCATAATTCCAGGAGTGCAGACAGACACAAAAACAGACACATCCCCCCTCCTCTCCATGTGCCCCCTTGGCTGCCAGCCAGACCCCCCAAATACCTGCAGCCCTGCGCACATGTCGCCCCTAATTCCCTATCGCTGCTGCCCGAATCTCCGCTTCCTTCCATCACTGCCCGGAACGGAACGGAGAGCGTCGCCATACAGAATACACTATAGAATACACAGGGCAAGCTAAATGGCAGTTCCACCTTGCATCTCATCGCTAGCGTACCCCCATTCTGAACACCCCTGTATCAAAGAAAGCGATGCCGCTGCATTATCAGATCCCACCAAATTAAATATTATGGAGACCCAATGGGTGACCTGACATACTTGTATTAATACCCCAGTTAGAATTATGAGATAATAGCACATTCTCCCAAATCTCAATAGTATCACTACTAACAGAGCCAGCCTTGGTCTACTGCCGTTCCTGCTGGACTAGTCCCCGTTTCTCCCACTTTAACCAGACAAGCCCACTCCAGATATTTTCTGCCAATGTGCCAGGGTACTGTGCCATCTCATTCCTGATGACCCTATGCTTCCTACTTTAACCAAACAATCGCATCCCAAATGTATTCTGCCAACATGCCAAATACTGTACCATCTCATTCCTGATGACCCTATGTTTCCTACTTTAACCAAACAATCCCATCCCAAATGTATTCTGCCAACATGCCAAATACTGTGCCATCTCATTCCTGATGACCCTATGTTTCCTACTTTAACCAAACAATCCCATCCCAAATGTATTCTGCCAACATGCCAAATACTGTGCCATCTCATTCCTGATGACCCTATGCTTCCTACTTTAACCAAACAATCCCATCCCAAATGTATTCTGCCAACATACCAAATACTGTGCCATCTCATTCCTGATGACCCTATGTTTCCTACTTTAACCAAACAATTGCATCCCAAATGTATTCTGCCAACATGCCAAATACTGTGCCATCTCGTTTCTGATGACCATATTCTCCCAACCAAACAATCCCACCCCTAATTATTTCTATCAGGATGCCCAGGTACTGTGCAATCTTGTGCCAGAGGGGACCCAATTTCTCCCACTTTACTGTACTGTAATTGCTCTAATTCATATCCTGCCATCTGTACAATTAGAACAACTAATTGGTGACTGGGATTGGGAGGGGGCCACTGCCTAGGGTCCCTATATAAAGGAAGCCCCCCAGAACAGCAATTGTGATAGAAGTGAATACAAGTCCAGTATAACACCATTCACAATCTGCTGAAAATGGCACTTAGCTTAATAGTAGCTGAGGTTGAAAAAAGACATTCTATCAACTTTAAACCATTGGTTAAGTCAATCCTACCTATTTACAAGCATATTGATATTACTAAGACATATTTATACAGTTCCTAACATATTCCGCAGCACTGTACAATAACTGGGTGTATACATTAAACATACAGATTACATACAGAGAGGGCCCAGCCCATAAGAGTTTTTAATCTAAATGTTGTAACTCTACATCTTGCCTCAGAATGGTAAAATATAGATAAGGAATGTTGTATGGGGATGCTAGAGTTGTAGTTAAACAACACCTGATGGACAGTTGCACTGTCCTACTAAATGTATCTAATATATAATTGTCGTGACATTATCCAATGTGGCACAATTCTGGCACGTTTTTCCTTTATAATGGAGGTTGCTGGGAGTTGAGGTACAGCAATAGCTGGAGGGCTGCAGGTTCGGTATTACTGGCAATTTAGGCTAATGGTTCCTCTATTGATGATTGTGTTAAGTTGGGAACTGCTGCCAACTTGCAACGTGGACTTCCCTGCCCTATAGTTTTTGCATGTTTATATCTTTGCCTTCTGTACCTTATATGTACCATAACATCTGCCTAAAATACACTATTTCTATGTAAAAAGAATTCAAAACATTTAGTTGTCAAAATATCAATGGGGCAGAAGACCATGTGTGTCTTGGGGGACCTGGAGTACTGAGGCCCCAGTGAGGCCACTGATGGTGTGGATTGTGTGGGCTATAGAACATTTAGTTACACTCTCAGCACATCTGTATGTTATTGAGGCTTGACTGACAGGAGAACTTGACAAAGGTCTAAAATACTTTATTGTGGGGCCTAAAATACTTTATTTTGGGGCCAATTTCACTCCTGTGTCCTGTAGCTTGAATTCAACCCATTCCCAATCTGCTGTGTATTCTTCCACCTGTAAACTCCCATATCAAAAGCCTGCTGTGATATGGGGATGAGGAGGGTGCCACTGTTCAAAAGCCTATAGAGGCTAATGAAATATGTGCCGGGGTATAAATAAATAAATACCATATCTAAGGGTCTGGTATATGATTTGCACTTGCACCTATGGAGTCAGTTCTAGCATAAATACCCTAATAGTGTTAGGTATAAGCTTATCCCCTCCACCCCAAACACAGAGGGTCTCCTTGAAATTTAACTTTTGTTGAACTGAGTAATCTTCAGGAAGTAGAAAGTAGACATGCTTTCAAATAGTCTATCAGACTGTAAGCTTTGTTGGCCAGGGCCCTCTTTATCACTTGTTATTTGTTGCTCTGCAGAATATATTGGAGCTTATAAAAAGCACATGATGATAATAAAGATAATATATTTGTAACATTGTTGCAAGCCGAAGGGGATCTGATTACAGGGGCCCTGATGGATGAGGCAATGTATGTTAATGGAATACCACAGTGGGGAGTTCTTCTCTAGTTTATTGGATATTAACACAGGAAGGTAAAGAAGCCCTTTGACCAGAACCCATTTGTTCCAGGGGCCCTGCACATTTACTGAATTAAAAAAAAAATCTGAATTGCCACCCTTGTGCTTTATATCAATTGATGGGATGGCACTGCAGCTGATGGTGGCACTTGGGGTGGTAAGGCATATTGCTATTAATGGTGGTAACTGGGGTATGATGCTGATAGTTGCTATTGGTGGTGATAGCTGGAGTTGATGGTAATGGCTGAAGCTGGTGGTAGTTGTGGGTTATGACTCTGAGGTAGCAGTTGACTGTTTATGGGGGTGGCAGTGAGGCTGAAATTGGGGTTGAGACTAATGATGATGATAATGATGTTGTAGCTGTTTCTGATGGTGATGGTTCTGCTGTTGGCATGGTGCTGGGTGGCTTTAATTTTGTACTTTGTTACTTAAAAACTTTTCTCTCTTTCTATGCAGCCCAGGAGATTTGGCTTCAGACAGTTGCAGGCACTCTGTGTAATGATAAATCTGTATCCCACAGACTTTGCTGCTTCCCTGTGAGTCTGCACCCCCCGGTCTTGCCAGCACCCTCCTTGCATCCCATTCAGTCCCTGCTTTAATGAATAAGGAGCCGGCAGCACAGGCTGCAGGAGAAATACCTCGGGTGCCTTTTTGGCTGCCTCAGTCCCCACCTCTAGAGTGAGAAGCGGTCGATAAGTAATTGTTATTGCGAGCAGGGAATGCAGAGAGGGGTCCAACTACAACAATTCTCATTTATTTGGCAGCTTTTTATTTTTTTATTTTATTGGTGGCATCTGTCCTTCTCTGCCTCACCCCTCCGCTGCCCCTGCAAGAGGGGTGACATCCATCCATCTCACTTTAGGGGGTCTCTCCAACACACACACATACAGGGAAAAGGGAAAGGAGGAGGAGGGGGAGGAAGGAAAGAGGAGGGGGCGAGGGTAAAAAAGCCATTTTCAGCAAAACAAGTTTTTTTTTTTTATCTAGCACTCCCTAACAGCCCTCTGTAAATGAAATCACTCATTTTCATCAAGTGGCAGGCCAAATATTATCTACAGTGCATTGAGAGGGATCGAATCCTATTTAGAATCGCGATTCGACATCTGTTTTCAAATTTGATCATCTATGAACTTTATTTTCCGAGTTTGGGGAAAATTATATTGTATCGATCCCAGACACTGGCTGCCTGTACATATATTTTCTGCTGCTGCTGCTGCTCTGCTGCTAAGGGGAGAAGGTGCTGGGGAAGGAGTTTAGTCTGATACTGCAGCCGATACACACACACACACCTCCTCTCTCCTCTTCTACTATCTCTCCATCTCTCTCACTGACATTTATCCCTCTGGCTCTCCCCTCTATTCATAGCTCTCTATTTCTTCTCTTTACCTCTTTCTCTCTAATTTTCCACCCCATTTCTCTTCTCTTGTGCTGCGCCTCCATTCCTGCCCTTTGGTGTCTTGATTTGTTCTATATCCTTCCACCTCTTTTCTCTTTTGTAACCACTTCATCTTTACTTCCTAACCCATCTCTCACATTTTTCCTATCTTTTCATTCCATCATCTCTCCATTTCTCTCATCCCTTCTTTCCTACTATCACTCCATCTCTTGATTACCTTCACTCCACCTCACATCTCCTCCTCTCCAACTTCTCTCTCCTCCTCTATTCCTCCTCCTTTCACTTTTCCTTTTCTACACTTTCTTCTCTTCTTTTATGTCCTTCCCGCTTCTTCTCTCTACCCCTGGGGTACCTTCCTTCTGAATTTACCAAGCTTTCCGTCCTGGAAGGAGACTTTGAGAAGAAGACACCATTATTATGAACCCCTCTTTTTTCACTTTCTTTCTTGTGGTTTAATTTACCGAACTCCTGCGGAAGCCCCAGCAGTTTGCATTGGATACTGGATGCCAAGGAAAACGTGAGTCCGCTAAAGGGTCTGGGATTTTGGGAGATTCCCCATGTGCTTGGACTATTTGGTGGGGTGTATGTACCAACGAGTCACCTTTATGTGACAATACTGGGCAGGGGATATTGGAGGGTAACGCACCATTGTGCTATCAACGCGGGCTGTTCCTGCTGGGAAAGTCACATAACATAAAGTAGTGGGGATTTAGGTACCATGCAGGGGAAGGTAATTCATTTCTCAAGTCCAAGTGCAGCAAGTTCTGAGCGTTGGTCAAGGGGAAGGTTATAGCACTACCGTAGAGCAGGCAGTGAAGACAGAAGCGTGTAAACGCGATGTATGGATACAGCTGCTGTACGGGCACCATTATAAGGCTGTTTAGGAAGCTTCCCATCACTCGATGTAGTCCGGCAGACACTTCTTGTACGAGGGCACACTGCTACTGTAGTGTTTGCGTTTAGTTGTACATGGAGTACAGGCAATAAGAGTCTGCAATACAGCTGCTGCAGCGGATCTTTGCCCTGGAGGTGGTAACTCAGCGTCTAAAGTGCAGCCCTGCACTCAGATCCAGCAGTGGGAGTGAGCCCATACCTTCTGCATAGCAGCTCTGCACTGGCACATTGTACCGGGGGAGCAACACAACTTCTCTATGGGAACAGAACTTCTGTAGTATAGATTATGCTCAGTATTGGTGGAGGGAGGGTTTGCATAGCTTTTGTATTGCAGCCTCACCTTGTGCTCAGTCACATTTTGGGTTGATGGGAGTTATAAAACTGCTTTTAAGAAGGCACTACTTAGGGCTGGATTGGAGGAGTAATTGCTGTAGTGGACAGGTACTCTATATTAGGTGAAACAACTGTTGTAGTGAAGAGTAAAAGCTCATCTTTGATTAAACTAGGTAACACAACTCCTGCAGTGCACTCACACCTTGTGTTTGCAGAGATGTAACAGAACTCCTGCAGAGTAGTAGCTCACACCTTGGCTTACTAAAGGAAACACAGCGACTGCAGAACAGAACTTCACATCCTTTACTGGAGGAGGTAACACAACTCCTGCAGTGCAGACACTCACACCATTCCCTGAAAGAGGCAACACACCTGCTGTAGCACAGAACTTCACATCCTTTATTGGAGGAGATGACACAAGAGCAGTAGTTTTGAGGTGTAGCACCTCAGGCTTTCCATGCAGGTGGGTATCAGAACTACTGTAGGGCAGAGAGTGCAGGTGGTTGTGCTGCGAGTGGAAGTTTGGCACTATCCTCCATAACACTTGTAAGTTTTACAGCCCATTTCTCTATCTGATCCACCTATCCTGTGTGCCTGGAGTGAGGTTCCCAGTACCTGTATGCACATTTGGCTGCATTGCCCTACCAGGCTCTCTCTCTCTATATATATATATATACGCATGGCAGAGAACTCACCAAACAAAAACACAGCATTCTCTACCCGCTGTTTCCACTGTCTTTCTGATTCTTCATCCCTGCAACCCCCTCCTTTATATAACAGGTACACAGCTTTTTTGGTGAATATCAAGCACACAAATAATTATCCCTGTTGTTAATTAATTTCATACTTTTTTCATACCTTTTTATTTTTTCACTCTTCCTACTCGCATGAAATTCCTTCCCCTGATTAATATCCCTTTCTACCTTTCTTAGCACCCCATTTATCTCACCCATGTCTCTATCTGCCCCCCCCCTCATGCTCACGTCTCATCCCCTCTCTGCAGCTAACTGGGGCCGGTTTCCGTTTAGATTAAGCCAGGGAACCTAATTCCAGGGCAAGGATCGAATTTTCTGGCAACAAAGGGAAATAGCGTATTGATCAGGAGCTCCGGAGATTAAGAGACAAGTGTGTGTATCCATCAGAGCTAAACTGCCTCTCTCTGCCCTCTGTGGGGCTGCCTGCGGACGCCTGCTGCATGCCAAACTGTCACTGCACTTAACTCTCCCATCACCTTTCCAGGCCTGGTACTAAAATATCCATGTCTTGCCAGCACAGCAGTGCCCACAACCAGCTGCCAAACTAGTGCAAAAGCTGGACCCAGCTTTCTTCCTACAGAGTCACCCCAAAGTAGTGTAGGCTTTCAACCCCCAAATTATCTGTGTATATTTAAAAAATAGTTGCCCTGACACTTTTTTTTAGCCCTGCTTTTTCTTACACACTGACTGTGTTCTCTTGTCTTTTGCACTGCTAATTCACTAGTTTCCCTCTATGCCCAGGCAGCACCACTGCATTCTGTCTATGCCCAGGCAGCACCACTGCTCCCTATCTATGCCATATTAGTATTAATGCTCTCCCTGTGTGTACCAACTGAACAATATGTTTATGTGGCCTGGCAGTACCTATATTTAATGCCTCCCAAAGGGGCAGCACCTTTTTTTTGCTCCCCTCCAACACTGCTGTTTTGTAAATGTGCATTGGCACTACTAGGCATTTATAACTGTGCATGAAAGTCCTGGTTCTTTGTATCTGTATGCTTTTCAGTGGTTCCTACAGTGTTGGTGGCATGCACTGGTGAACTGGCAGTACTTTGTGTGCATTTGTGCAGACGGTCCTGCTAGCGTGCGATGACAGTAAACTGACAGTAGTTATGTAATTATGCATTTGTGATACATTTTTTTTAATACCTGTGCAGTAGCAGTGCCCTTACCTTCAGTCTGTGCCCTTACCTTCAGTCTGTACCCTTACCTTCAGTCTGTACCCTTACCTTCAGTCTGTGCCCTTACCTTCAGTCTGTGCCCTTACCGTTAGTCTGTACCCTTACCTTCAGTCTGTACCCTTACCTTCAGTCTGTGCCCTTACCTTTAGTCTGTACCCTTACCTTTAGTCTGTACCATTACCTTTAGTCTGTACCCTTACCTTTAGTCTGTACCCATTACTTTAGTTTGTGCCCTTACCTTTAGTCTGTACCCATTACTTTAGTCTGTGCCCTTACCTTTAGTCTGTACCATTACCTTTAGTCTCTGCCCTTACCTTTAGTCTGTACCCTTACCTTTAGTCTGTACCCATTCCTTTAGTCTGTGCCCTTACCTTTAGTCTGTACCATTACCTTTAGTCTGTACCATTACCTTTAGTCTCTGCCCTTACCTTTAGTCTGTACCATTACCTTTAGTCTGTACCCATTCCTTTAGTCTCTGCCCTTACCTTTAGTCTGTACCCTTACCTTTAGTCTCTGCCCTTACCTTTAGTCTGTACCCATTCCTTTAGTCTCTGCCCTTACCTTTAGTCTGTACCCATTCCTTTAGTCTCTGCCCTTACCTTTAGTCTGTACCCATACCTTTTAGTCTGTACCCATACCTTTTAGTCTGTACCCTTACCTTTAGTCTGTACCCATACCTTTTAGTCTGTACCCATACCTTTAGTCTGTACCCTTACCTTTAGTCTGTACCCATTCCTATAGTCTCTGCCCTTACCTTTAGTCTGTACCCATTCCTTTAGTCTCTGCCCTTACCTTTAGTCTGTACCCTTACCTTTTAATCTGTACCCATTCCTTTAGTCTGTACCCTTATCTCTAGTCTGTGCCCTTACCTTTAGTCTGTACCCATTCCTTTAGTCTCTGCCCTTACCTTTAATCTGTACCCATTCCTTTAGTCTCTGCCCTTACCTTTAGTCTGTACCCTTACCTTTTAATCTGTACCCATTCCTTTAGTCTGTACCCTTATCTCTAGTCTGTGCCCTTATTTTCAGTCTGTGCCCTACCAACGTTTGCACGTGCCTTGGCCATTCCACTGTTTTACATCTGTGCACTATAACTAACTCTAGTTTTGTACTAATGCACTACTAAAACCACTGTTATGTGAGCACCAGTGGTACAGAGTTGCAGGTCATAGAGTTCCCAGGCTAAAACTGTTAGAGGAAATATATTCATTATCACAATTTATCACAAATGTGTGATTTGAAATGTTAAAAAAGCATAGTTTCCTAGGTTAAGGGGCCACTATAGGTCTGGGGGCCCACTGGGATTGTGTTAAAACTGTCCTGGGGTTTGTGATATCTGGCAAATGAAATACATGGATACATGATTTTAGTGCATGGAGAACATGTAAGAGAGAAAAAGAAAAGGCAAGTAATAAAAGAGGATTCCTGTCCTGAAGAGCTTACAGTCTGACTGGGTGCAGGTGGCTATGAGATGGGCCAGCAGGTATCCCATTTAATGGCATGTAAGATGCAAAGTGCTATGCCAATTTAAAGCAGCTGTGAGTAGGGGCTCCTTTGAAAGAGAGTCTGGCCACTTTTGAGTTAACTATAATGAAAATCCCAATTTTCTGCGTGGTCTTTCTGCAAAAGTCATTTGGGGATCTGATACGCACCTTGGCGCACAAAGTATCGATTGCATTTAAAAAAAGTCAGGTTATTGATCGCTAATGAACCATTATCGAGAGGAGATGGAAGGTTATAAATTAGATATGGAGAAAGGGGGATTCGGATATTAATAGGGGTCCCTAGTTCATTGACAATTAATATGGCCAATTATTAAAGCTTTATGGGTCGCTGAAACCTTTAATTGTATGGTAAGGGAACTTGCCCTCCCCTTTAATTCAGGGCATTTATAAAAAAATAAAAACAGGTCCTGGATTTACATTGTCAACTTTTACCATTTGGCTACAGAGTCGATCAGCATTTCTGTAGTGCAGCAGCAGCTGGCTGGCTCCCAGGGAACATTCATGGCCTAATGATTTTGGGGCTGCTACGCAGTGTAATAAACCCAATATATATGTACAATGAACATTAGTGGTTTTTAAATGTTAAATAATTCAGTGGTACTGCTGTAATTTATCTATTAATTTTCTATATAAATTATAATAAGAGAGGGGAATGCAAAGTACTGGAGCTATAAGTAAAACATAAAAAAAAACATGTTTGTATTAAGGGCTAAAAATCAGAGTTTCAGTAATTGTATAAAATAGGGGCAGAGTGAATTGGACTCAGCGTGCGTGAAAATAAATTACAGCGGCTTGCTACAGAGGTATTGGGTTCCGCACCCCAGGTATTACTGTCATATTGCAACTGTTATCACAGCAGAAGTGACAGCAGAATCAGCGTGGAATCTCAGGGTGCCGGAAACACAACTGGAAGCAAGAGTCGGGTGTAATATTATGTATATGAGACAATGGCAAACATTATATAAATGGGTGGGGGGAAATCAAAGGTAAAAAAGATATATACATATATATCTATATATCTATACCGATCTATATATATATATAGGGATAAAGTTGGATAGCTAGATAGACAGGTCTACAAAAAGAAGGACAGATATACAGATATAGACTTAGATTTGGGTGGAGAGAAAGACCGATTGACAATTAATAGAGATAGATATATAGATGATAGATAGATAATAGACAGATAGATAGATAGATAGAGAGAGAGAGAGAGAGAGTTGGTTAGCTATATAGACAGATTTAGCAAGAAAAGGACAGATAGAAGGACAGAAAGACAGATAAAGAGAATTGACTGATAGATGAACAGAGAGGAAAGACAAGAGAGAGAAAGAATAATAATGCAACAGTTTAGATAGACAGACATACAAGATAGATAGTCTGATAGATAAGTAGCAATACAACTTAGACTGCAAGCTCAGTTGGGCAGGAAACAATGTTCTGTAGAGCACTGTGTAAAGCTGTTAGGGATGTATAAGTCCTAGAACAGACAGATAAATAGACAGACAGACAGATGAATAACACACGCTGGGGTCAGTTTATCACTTGTCCCGGAGATCTGGGAAGGGAATTACAGAGCTCTTGACAGCATGTCTGCTAAAATTGACTCTTTAGTCAGATAAATAACTATGGCTAAATACTGCCAGGCTTGACTATTCTGCATAACTAGACTAATTCTCCTGCCCTTTCTGAGCGATAGCCACAAAAAAATTGGCTTGTAGAACCCCTTTAATAACACTTGTAGTGCCTAAGGCAAGCAATTTAAATAGGGCCCCTCTATAACTGCCACTTCCATTTGCCAACAGGTCAATTCACTACTGTTTTTTCCATTGGTTCCCATTTCATGTTTTACTAGTGAACCCTTTCCCCCGAGAGCTTACAGTCTTCTGGTCAGATCTTCTATATGAATATCTACCTAGAATGTGCGCACCTACGGCCGCACTCTGTCCTACTGCTCAGCATGGCTCTAGGAATACATTCGGTTTCTACATTTGTAAATCTTTTGCTTTTAAACCTGTTATATTGTATTTGCGTTATGTTCATCCCACCAAAACTACTTATTTGTGATAAAAACTAGATTTGTCTTCCATTTGTCTGTATTAATTTTACTGCAAACCAAGGGGCAGAGAGCGTGTCTGGTCTGGGTAGGCTGCCCCCCAGCATTAGAGGTTGGCAAATGAAAAAAGATATATTGTGTAGTGTACTGAAGGCATATATTGTGTAATTGCAGTTGTTCAATTGGGGTTCAGCCTTGCTGCATTGTCTAGAATGTCTTATATCTCTCCCCCCAAAATCTGACCTATTTCTTTTCTGCTGTCTGGTTTGCCCCTAAAAAATGTTGACATGATTCTGTGGCTTGTTAATACATGTATATTTCTATTTCTTTAATGCTACTATTCAGTGCCAAATGTTTCTTATAGCACATTCATTTTAGGGAGAGAGGGAACAAAAGTAAATAACAGAGATTAGGGTCCTGTGTCAAGCGAAACAAGGATAGGAAGCACTTTCTTGCCCAATTGAGCTTACAATCTACTTATAAAAACATATTGCCATTCTATATATTAAAGGCACACATTTATATATTCCATTGCTTCTTTCTCCGTCAACCCTAGCCTTAATCTAGGTTGTTAAATAACAATCATTGTCATTGTCAAGGTTTTATGACATAGCCATGATAACCTCTACCCATTGTACAAAATGTGCTAATACTCAGATATTTTAACAAGAAGTGACCCTTAAATTAAACTGTCAGCTCTTCTGGTTCTGGAAGGTGGAGGTGGAGACATCCCTATTCCTTTACACATGGAAGCACTATTTCTGTTTTAGCACAAGCTCAGTTTCAGAGAGCTGAAATATATGTGGATCGATGGGCTAAAAAATATATGGACAGAGAATAGGGTATGGGCCCTCTTATATTTGTTATATTTTAGTCAATAGGATTGCTGCCAAGTAAAATACTAGCCAGAATCTTACTAGTGGAGAGTGTGCTTGCCCTGGGCACCTTCTGAAAAACCTACTTGAAAAGTGGATAATTATCTTGTCAGGTTGGGGCCACTAGGTATTGTCATGGTTGTAGTTTGGTTGGGGCCCTGGCTGCTTATAAAGTTGATAGTGTAGGTCCCAAGTCTATACAAAGCTCCGCAGCCTAACTGCTTATTGCAGAATTGCCATATTCCCTAAATTCCTATTCTTCACCTTAGCTGTGTGCAACGGGCAACAATAAAGTGATGTATGAAAATTGCTCTTTATGGATTAACAGGGTGCGGAGACCTAGATTGCCCTTTTGCACATGGAGAAGTCCATTTTCCATGTTTAATTGGAACCCTCCCCCCAAAAAAAAGAAAAAAAAAGAAAAGGGTACTTTCCAGTTTCCAAATAGGAAGCGAGCACCTTTTATCTACGCAAAATTCGTCTCTCTAGCAGCGAATGGATTAAGGGATCATTTAAGGATCAAGGCTTGCAGCGGCTCTCAGCTGCACAATTAAAGCAGAAAATTCAGTCTGTTCCCCAAGGGTTCACCAGTTTATTATTTTAGAATCATTTGGAACTGGAAAAAAAAAATGAATTAAGAAACATGGAAGTTACAGAGGGAAAAGGGACAACAGTGATTCAAATAAAGAAATGGACAAAGTTAGAAAAGGTAAAAAAAAAAAAAAATAGTAAAAAAAAGGCGAAAAAAAGTGGAAACATTTTAGAAAAAATATATACGTCCACAATATACTAAAACTGAATAAGAATAGAGCAAGAAAAAAGATAAAATTGAGACAAAAGAAAAGGCGTATTAAAAAATCATGTGCTCTGCGCCTTGTGGATTCTGCCAGTTGCATGTGGGTGGAAAGGGTTAAATTGCATACTAATCCGTATGGTACGGTGCCGGTGTAACAACAGCTGTGCCTGTATTTTCCATTACCCGGGTGCGGGGGGTATAGGAACTCATTCATGTGTACCCAAAAGCCATCTTTCCAATAGGCACGGGAGTTTCCGTCAGATATATTGGTATATGCTGTTAGTGGCTGATGCAGCAATTGAATTGACCCACAAATACACCTGTTGTGAATTAAAAAATTATGGGGAACACATTTATATATGTTATATATATATATTCTATGGGGCAGCATAGAACATCAGGTTTGTGTATATATCTTGTACCCCATAGAATAGCTCTGTTTCTGTGGGAGACTGTCCTTTGGGGCCTGTGAATCTAAGATGGACAGGTATGTGATCTATTATCCTGAAACCTGTTATCCAGAAATACTGCAATGCCATTTGCTATTTCAAGAAATTCATTGTTTTTTTCCTTCTATTCTGTAATAATCAATTATAAAACAGTGCCTTTTACTTGATGGTGAGTAAGCTTCATAACCGATTGGGGTTTTTTAACATTAAAATGTTTTTAGTAGCCTTAAGGTATGGTGATCCAAACCACCAAAAGATCCCTTATCCAGAAAACCCCAAGTTCCAAAAATTCCAGATAACAGATCCTATACTTGTACAAGCTCTGTACCCCTAATAGGAAGCAGTGGCCCTAAATAATGTAGTGAAAAAAAAATATTTTAAATGTACTTGGGTGTGACCATTGTTTGTGTTCTACAGGCACGGTCGGACTGGGGGGTGCATGGCCCACCGGGGCTGCCACCCCAGGAGCCCTGCAGGTGTCCACTGCACCCCCTAACCCAGCGCAGGGTCCCCCCGCTGAGCCTCTCTAACCCCCTGGAGGGTCCCCCACCCAACGTCCTCCCCTGAGCATGCATAAGTTTAACGCTTCAGGGGAGAAACAGTCGGCTGGGGGAGCGCTGGCAGGGTTCCGGTCCAACCCTGTCTACAGGAAGGGTGTATTTTTAGTGGTTGATATTTCCCCTTTTTTCTGGATAAATATGGAAGAGAGGCAGCTGTTTATAGGAAGGGGCTGAAATTGATAGGAGTGTCATGTTATAACATTCATTTCTGCTTGTATGAATAAGTTTGTGGAGAAGACCTCTGTGTCTATTCTGCCATATTTAATTGGGTGGGGAAAGACTCTGCGTCATCGTTTTAACTCTGCGTAATCAATTTAAACTTTAACATGGATGTGGGTGGGATTGTGAGAGTAGTAGTTCAACAGAAGCCAGTGGGCAACAGTTATAAATAACATTAGTTGTCTTTTCCATAATGCCTATTATGTATATGTTGATACATATCTCCGGCGGGAATTAGGAAGAGCCCAGTGAGTTGAACTATGATGACCGGCACGTACAATGTATTTTCCAGCCGAGATGTGTCTGGTTGGTTATTAGGAATCTCTGAAATAGATTTAGAACTGTTTTTGATTTATGTCATTCTTGCCCAGAACATCCCATCACTGCTGTCCCTTTGGCATCTATTTCTAGGCGCTAATACGTGAAGAATATTTTCCATAACTGAAAAGTTCATTTTGAATATGCCTGAAAACAATAAAATATATAGAAAAGTTAAAGGTTTTGGGGGGTAAAAAATTATTTGGAAAACTTTGTCCCTTCTGTAGGAGGGATATCCAAATGGCTAAGCTGCCTTCTTTTACCTTACGAAGCAACAATACAGTCATGCCTTATGGCTAAAAATCTAGTGATGCGGCAGCCTGATGTTGTACATCACAGGATACTGAGCTGGGATAAGAAAGCTTAGCAAGCCAAAATAAACAACTGTAGGTGAAAAAGAAGGTATTAAAACTGGGGAAAGGATCCAAAACAAATGTTGGATTTGGAAGAAATAATACAAGAGGATATTGGGTTATCTAAAGGTTACCCAACCCTGCTGTATACAATGAGATATACAAATAATAGCATGTACAGAGGTAGCGACACAGAAAGCTACATTACTTAGCAGGCCAAGTCTTTATGGTATTTATAAAAAGGTGAATATTGATGTTGCGCCCTCTGGCTGAGGTAGATAGGGTTTGTCCTGGAGGTCTGCAGGTCAGAATCCCACACTTCATACTCATATGTATATTAGAAATTACCGAGAATTTCCCAGGGTTAGTGATTTTATCCACTACCCTAATCGGACTAGGACTATTATTTTCATACAGGTAGTGGATGTCAAAGCTCGCTCCTAATCTGATTTGATCTGATTTAAAATAAGGGGAGCATTATTTCTTATAATACTCATATTTCACTGAGTTGTGATATTAGTGACATCACCAAACATTTGCCAGTCACCTGTTTAAAAGCAAACATCTAATTGGTTGCTATGGGTTACTGCACCTGTACTAACTTATCACACATCCCTAGTCCATCTAATCCCTCCATTTTAAAACAGGGTACAGACTGACCCAGAGGAAAGTTCCCAGGAGGTCAACTATCAATTCAGCCCTCTTCTTGATACCAAATGTGGGAATAAAATTGTTCCTTGGATCAATTACTAATTGTTATTTAACAAACAAGACATGTTATGGATGCACCCCCTGTTGTAAAATATATGGAGATTATAAGTTCCAAGGAGTTCCGTGACATATAAAGGCATGAAGGTGCTTTCTAATATCCTCATATTTTATAGCAAATGATACAGAATTTATAGTGTGGTGTATAATATATATATAATATATATTTATATATAAAGGTCACTTTGGAGTCCAACCCTCCTTCGCTGAACAGGACCCCAAGTTTTGGGACAGAACCCCTTTATTCACAATGTATAATTTTCCTTCAAGGAAACACATGCACTGACGCGGGGGGATGTTGCCTGTAAATGCTGACACACCGCTTAACTCCATTGAAAAGTCTCGTGTTCATTTGATATGAGGAGCAAATTGGCTTGAAAAAGGACATGTGGAAATGGGCCTCTGAGGTTAAAGGGATGATATCATTAAATGGTATAGGCTGTCGTACTGATGCCCAAGTCCCTACACTGCTAGAACATCATGCAGACAGGAAAGGTCTCTATTACGGTACAATTATTGACCCTTGCAGCTGTCAGATTATAAATCACTGACTGGTGTCCAGTCTGGTGTCTGACCAATCTATACGTAAAGTGGTTATGGGGAGAGGATTCTGTAACCTACAGCTATAAATATATTACAGGGGCTAAGTAGTCGATGGATGGAGCTGCTGTAGAGCGGCTGTGCAGCGAGGCCCTCTCTCTCTGGAGAACACTACACCCATAGTAAGTCATGTCAGTAATGCAATAGAGTGGGCTTAACATATTCAGAGGTTGTGAGTGGAGAAGGGGTTATTAGAGCCCCCAGCAGGGGTTATTTTACTCTTCTGTTCTAATGTTTTTTTTTTTTGTTTTTTTTTAAATCACTATTTATATGTGTTCCATTAGAGATACATTATCAATGTATAATTACGTATACAGAAAAGGGTAATGTAATAATAGGTACGAAATTTGCTTTGCTCCAGGGGTAGTAACCCAGAGCAACCAACTGAAGTCCTGCGGCCAAACAGCAGTGACTGCTGCCTGCTGATTGGTTGCTTTGGGGTTACTAGACCTGGAGGAAGCTTCACACCTGCTATTAATTTCCACCCCTAGACTTGTGGTTCTATATATGTAAATGCAGCAGGTGCAAATGTGTTAAGGTCTTAATTCCAGGGCCCCCATTGAGCTCCATCAGTTCTGCCTTTGCTAGGTGCACAGCCAAGGTGGAGCTGTAGGCAGGGCCTAACATGAGCTTCTCCATTAATTCTGGGTGCATTCTGGTATAGACATCTAGCATTATGGCCACCAGAATGGCTCCACTGAGCAGACTGTAGCTGCATTGCCTTACAATAACCCACGTAGCCAAAATCAAACAGATGTTTCATTGCCCAGTCTATTGCCTGCATAAATAAATAAACCGCTAGGATTATTTCCTTTATATTCCATTGATATCCATAACTATACCCCAGCGCTAATGATGTGTCGCTCTATCAATCTTTGCTTTTGTCTTAATCTTGTCTTTAATCTTGCATGCTAAATAGTAGTCAGCCGTCTTGAAATAATGCATGAAAGGCCTCTCGTGTTAAATTTACCCCAGGGATGGGGAGCTCGCTATAGATGGGGAGATAATGAAGTAGAAGTCGTTAGTGTCTGCTAGGAGACATTGAAATGATAAAGGGATTCCAGCTGATATTGCCATTAAAAGGTTGGCATGGGTATAGAATGATCTGACATACAGCTTGTCACTATACGCAAGAGCGTGCACTTGGATATCTGGTGTATACTACGCATAGACTAAAGGGACCACAATCTGGACTCAGAGGCTGAGCATGAATCATGGGAGCTATAGTTCAATAAAATCTGGAGCTACGCAATTTTTGTCTCCCTAATTTAAAGGGAAAAGCACCCTATGTACCAGTAGAGTTTACATTGAACAAATTTTCTGCATACGGAAAATTATTTGTAATAACATTTGGGTTTATTTCAGGACTGGTGTTAGAGAAGAAAGGGGATCTTGGCAATGCTGGTGCCATCTTTGTGGGGAAGAAGATTGTATAACTTGCAGATATTCAGGCTATGTTGTGTCTGCTGTTGTCTTGATACAAATCCAGCTAAATAACAGCTAAACATTCTAACAATTATTACACAATATAACATGCTCTTAATATTAGCTAAACATTCTAACAATTATTACACATTATAACATGCTCTTTGTGCTTACCCTTGCCCCAGGGAATGGGACTGGCCATAAAACTGGCCCTGCACTATATTTATAAAAGAATAATAAAAATGTGTTGAACCCTTTAAAGAATGAAACAGTGCCCTCCAATGGGGAACTTGAAACAAAGTGGGGGGCAGGGTTAAGTGTGACCCGCTTGTTGAGCATGTCTGCACTCCTATATTTGCACCTCTGCTTCTGGGAAATGGGCCCAAAAGTTCTTTCATTTCCCTGTGACAGAAGAAGAGATACAAGGGCCTAGTTTGGTAAATAGGCCTGTGATTTTGAAGTGATACTGTATGTGGCTCTAGGTTTAGAGCAAGAATATCATCCTAGCAAGAAATCTTTGGGAAAATTGTATCAGCATTAATGTAATTGTTGGGTGAATTAGGACATAGTTGTTGGTCATTCTAAAGTGAAATTGACTATTATACTGTTACTAGTATATCTGTGTATTAGATATATTCACAGATTTACATTTTCATATTTTACCTGTACATTCAACCTTGTTTCAGTGCAAAAGCACAAAGACCAGTCATTTACAAAATAATACAGGTGGCCCTGTCCAGTTTTCCCTGTGCCTCGGACTACCAGGCCACAGGAAGGAAGTGCCCAATTACCCTACTGCACTTATCTAGTCATGATGGATGCCTTGTGGTGAACTACTTGTCTGCTGTTATTGAATCTCATGGGTTAACAAGGTCCTGCAAGTGACCTTACAAATGAAATATTGTTAAATAAATGTTATCCCTGGAAATGAATACTATACAGACAATGTACATAGAGATATGCTATAAAAGGATACATTGATGGATAGGCCATTAAGTTGAGCTGGTTATATATGGATGTGTTATGTTCTTCTGTCTCCAAGTAGAGGCAAAGACAAGTAGGGTGGGCTTAGAGGGGCCATTGCTAAAGCTAGAATGGGAAGATGAGAGAAAAGAAAAAGACTTTAGTAGATTGGAATGAGTGTGGATAATGTTTAGGGATGGACAGAGATAGAAGAGATATGCAAGGAAGGAAGGAAGGTTAGATGAAGAGTGCTGATAGAAAGACAAGGAACGGACAGAAGGGCTGGAAGAAGAGAAGGTAGAGAGGGAGAAGAGGAGAGAAAGAGGGATCCAAGGCAGAGGTGGAAGAGAGAGGGGAAAGCAGAGGCAGGTGAGGGAGGATAGGTGATTGGCCACAGAGAGAGGAGACAGGGTTAGGTGCCTCTAGCTTAAACTGCAGCAAGTGGAGAGAAAATCAATATGTGGATAGGAGCTGCTGAGAAGGAATGTATCTTGTCAAAATAATGTATTACCCTCATCCCGTCTGATCGATGCTCTGAATTAGCAGAGCTGCAGCTTTAATATTTACCTCCGTGCAACACTTCCAATCTAAATTTTAATTGATTTCGACACCACCAGGGCTGGAGAGAGACAGAGGCCTGCGGAGGAGGGACCGGCATAAAGGAGGCCAGCAGGCCAGAGGGTAGAGTGGGAGACAAGGGGCAAAGCATGAGGGATAATGTGCTGTAGGATTTCATGGGTGACAGCTTTCAATGAGAGCCTAGAGATGTGCATTTGGGTAAGGTGCATTGCTTTGTAGTGCCTAATACTGAATTTTAATGAGTAATGTCATCTGATGATAGAATCTGCCTTGCAGGAAGGAGCAGTGCTCTTTGGATATTGATAATGCCGCTCGCCATATGGAATCAGCCTCCCAGTGATCCCCACTGTGTTACAGGGAATAGCATGCTAAAGCCTAGCAATACAATGACATATATGATTCAGTGCCTACAATGGTCAAGGCACTTATCAGTTGTTTAATGGCATTTGGCCTTACCAGAAGCATACGATGTTCATTCGGACAGTACACTGGCATCTCTGGCCAATGGCCACTAATAAATTGTAAATCCATTCACAGAATACCAGATTCTTTTATGAGCACAAAACTTGGTGGATTGGACACATGATAAGCTCAGCGCAATCCTCAGTGACCTGGTTATATGATGAATTTAGAACACTTGCTTGGACAGCAGGTTGTATGATGAGTTTAGATGATTAATTAGCTGGTATGATGATGAATGCAGAGCAGTCAACATTGGTGAACCTGAAATATGAGAATTCACACATAGGGGCAGATTTATTATGCTGTGTAAAAAACGGCAACAAAATTCACCACACATGGCCAGGCTTTGCCATGTAAAACATGCTCTAAAATTGGCGTTATTTTTTTCTATGATTTTTCTTCCACTGTAAAATAACAGTGTAAAATCTGCCGTTCATTTTACACATCTTTTAACTCTGTTTTTTGGGGAATTTCATTTTACACAGCATAATAAATAGGCCCCTTAGAGAGTCAAAAAGTTTCACCCATTTTAGCTGCCTATTCTCAAGCCGGCCTTTAATTATTAGATTCCTGTTCAACATCCAGAAGTTCAAAGAGGGTTGAGGACTCTCTGCATATGCATAGTGTGGCCCTAGAGAGCAGCAGTTGTAGGTCGGAAGAGTAAGATACAGCAGATATAGTAGAGCAAGATGGCAACAGTAGTGCAAGTTGGTGACAATGGGGCATGATGGCCACTAACACTTTATCTCATTGTTGCTCAACCTGTGGCTCATGTTACTGGGTGCTGAATTACTATAGGTGGGAATCTGTTTGCCCTATGCTCTACCATCATTAAGCAAACTCTGAATTGCAAGCATGTGTTTATAGCAGTACCATAACACTGATAGCTGATAGATCCTTCCTTGGCATAACCAGTGGCTGCATTTATTTTGTCTGGTTCTTCTATGGTGCCCATCTGAGAGAGACCCTATTCCACTTTCTAGATGCCCCCCATACACGTAGAGACCATCAAATAAACATGGTCAAGTGCAACAATCAATAGTTAGAGGAGATATAACTTGGAGAGAGAAGCGCTGCAGTGCTGTGTAGGATTTATGAACAGATACAGAAGCCTTTCTCTTTGTAGAACAAATGACATATCTGCGGGCACAGTTCCAGATGCTTTTTGAAAAGAAAAAAAAAATATAATATATAATCACTTACCCGAGCTGTACATGTGCACTATGTAAATCCAATTTACATAGCATTAGCAAGGAAAGGAAAAAAGCCATAAGGGAAAGGTACGAGGATGAGTGCCTTCAAAACAATACACACATAATTACACATGAAACATCAGAACCCACAACATAAATAATAGAATGTTACATGGAATATACTAAAGGGCACAAAAACCCATTGATTTCTATTGGATGTTATCCTTTGAAACATATGGCTCTCTTTCTCCCCCCCCCCAGAAGACTCCTTTGATTGGTTACACATGCCCTCCAGTCATTGTCTTCCTCTCTACGTAACTTTGCTTTGTACACATCTGCGCGCCTTAATGTGAGCTCAAAAGCGAACACATGCCACTACCAGGCAGCTTGGGTCAGTCTTCAAAGAGAATAGACTGTAAGCTCTTTAGGGCAGGGAGCGGCCCTCCTGCTGTATTTTCCTCTAGCCGCTGTGGTATATTCTATAGTTCTGTTTTACTTCTGTAAGGCACTGACAAATGAAAGCTTTATATGTTTAGGTATTGGGTCACTGGCCAGAAAGCTCAGGGTTTCCTGGATATGGGGGGTCTCGTATTTATATGTATAGCTCTATATATCATAATACAGGGAAGAGAAAAAGTCTGAAGAATGTTCTCTGGCCACTTACAGTATTTTACCTTAATAACTAACTTGTAGTGCCTATTATGCCTTTACAGACCTTATTTCTGTTTAGTAAAGAAAAGGACACAGGCCCAGACTGGCAGTGTGTGGATTCTGGCTAATGCCAGAGGGGCTGCTGTAAGATGCCATAGACAGTCACTATTTATTGGACTGGTGGGGGCTGTTTGGGCCTCTGTGTAGTTGAAATGCCAGGGCCTATGTCGACTCCCTGAAACTGGCCCCACTTACCCAGAACTACCAGACCAGTCAGTGATGGGACAATGCAAGATGCTCTGTGGTTACCTGTGTTCCCCTCCATCCCCTCAGCAGAAACTGGCAGGCAGAGAGAAGGTGAAGGAAAGCTTTGGATGCCATACTGCTGGGAGGAGAAGAAAACACAGGGCACGCTCAGGCAGAAGCTCATCTGGAAGAGAGAGGCTTGAGGGCACCAGGCCTGTGAAGGGAGCCTGCTGGGTTGTGCGATGCCTCTCATGCAGAGCGCAGGAACTGCAAGCAGAGCTCACATATTGTGTGAGTGTTTGCTGGCCTGGGGTGTGTACATACTGTGTGATTGTCTGTGTGACAGTGGGGTGCTCACTACACACTATGCACTATAGGATAGGAGATGCTCTGTGAATATTAGATCTGTATATTGGGGCTGTGTCTTTAGTGCATCAATACACTGGAGTTGTCAAATTCTTTAGTAATTCTGCAAAATACACAAAAAATTGCTTGGTAAACGTATATATAATTGTATTGAGTCATACATTGTGTCAGAGAGGGGCCTCTTCCCTGCCATGTCCTGGCTTCCCTTTCCTCTATCTCCTGCCATGTGGTGACATGGCTTGTACGATATAAACTCCATATGAATCCCCAGCCGTGGATATCAAAGTGATGCAGTTACCTTCAGTTGCCTTCAGCAAGGACAATCCAAGAATCATGGCTAACGTCCCATTTGCAGGCAGCATGGTGACAAAGTGGTAGCATGGCTAACTGGCAACATTTTTGGTCCTGAGCTTGATTTCAGCTTGCACGCTGTCTGCAAGTAGTTTGTATGCTCTCCCTGTGTCTGCATGGGTTTCCCGCACACCAAACACATACAGGAAGGTTAATTGGCTCTTGATAACAATTGTATGAGACCTTAGATTGTAAGCTCCACTGGGGCAGGGACTGATGTATAGTCTCAGTCTAAAGCACCATGTGAATGTGTCCTCACTATATAAATACTGGGAAATAAATACATTTCTGAACAGTAAAAAGATAAGGCACAGTAATACTTACATTCGAAAGAACATTCCAAAATTTTCAATCAATTTAATCAGTTGCCCACAGTCATTCCTACTTGGTGCCCTATGCTGCCCCCTGCAGTCAGATTGGAAATCCAAGGACAGGGCATAGTTCCATATTCAGTGGGTATGAGACACAAGGTTTGTGGAGGATCTTCTCAATATGTTGACAGTAAGCAAAGTAGGTGGCAACATGGTGAGTAGGTGAGTTTTTTTTTTTATTAATTGAGGTCAATAGTAGTCGTTTAAGGGTGAAGGCACACAGAGCTACTAGTAACAGCTACTTGCCATGGCTACTAAAATAGACAATGCTGATCATTTACTGATAACTGCTTTAAGTGTGCTTTAGCAGAGGCAATTCTCACTATTATCTATGGTAGGTTATTAGTAGCCATGAAAAAGTAGCTGCTACTAGTAGCTCCTTGTGTCTTCACCCTAAGCATTTCACTGCATATCATAATGTGTATGACTGTGTATGTGATGAATAAAATTTGAATTTGAATTTTAAAAGATTGTGAAAGTAGAAGAAGATGGCAACAATAGAGCAATATGGTAACAATAAGATAAGCCATAAAAGTAGCACTTTATATGGGTTTACATGGGTTTGGGTCCTTGAGGTTTCTTTTCAAGTCTAGCAGCCACCTCTCAACACCCACCGTAGGGCCATTTAGACAGATTATTATAAAAAATGGAATCTGTCACACTCCGTTTTGCAACCAATGATGGCCCTTAAGAATATAAACCTAGCAGTAGCTTATTAAATGAGAGCAGCAAGGATATCTGTGTTCTCCATGGCTCCTGGCCAATAGAATCTATATCCCTTTATAAAGATAACGGT
This sequence comes from Xenopus tropicalis, assembly GCF_000004195.4. NCBI lineage: Eukaryota > Metazoa > Chordata > Amphibia > Anura > Pipidae > Xenopus > Xenopus tropicalis. Next base: position 106,817,108 of record NC_030683.2, on the reverse strand, counting down.
GTTTTTACACAGAAAGGCATGGGTAATGGAGGAATGGAGTTCTCCCATTCTGTTAATCTATTCCATGTAATATGGTGCCATTCAGCACCGCAACATTAAGCATCTCCTCTGTTCCAATAATTGTGAGAGATTATTGCACCCGCAATTGAGGGGAGCAATTTGAGAGTTGCATTCAGCATTCTCTTTGAAAATGTTAACAAATGTCTGAAGGCCTAAGGGCCCAGTGATCCTGCGGGAGATCTAGAGAATTGGCATTCACTGTGGTGTAAACAAATTAGCCCCCTCTTTGTATGAAAAAAATAATAGAAAAGGTTCAGTCAAACTTACATTTGCCCAAGTGTGGGGGTTGAAGGGGAGCAAACCCATTGCCTCAGAAATAGGATCTTATAAGTAAGTAAGAGCATCAGTATCGGTCTGTGAATGAAACTTTGAGAGTGCAAATATAAGTGCAGAAATGTGCCACTCCCTTGCACTATACTTGTGCCAAAATGACTGTTGTACCTGCACTATAGAGAGCTCATTACTTTCTGAGAAGGAGGATATTCCAGGGTTTCCTTTTCATGTTGAACCAATAGGGTTCCTACCAACTGAATCACCCCCCACCCATTGGCACACCCACATTAGCACCACCCCAACTAGTGCCAGATTTAGTTCCAAAGTAATTCAGTACAAGTTGGATTGTGTACAGTTTTTTGCACTGGAATACTGGGTAAGGTGGTGGATTGTGAGTAAAGAAACACAGCATATTGTGTTGGATTTTTGTGATTTGCCTCCAACTTCATTTTAATTAATTACCCTTTTTGCGTGTGAATTTCTTACAACTAACTGTCAGGGGATCTTTGGTACTTTAAGCTTATACATGTGCCAATCTGTAACCGATATGCCCACCTTGAGATGGATTACAAAGGTAGGCAGGGTATCGGGTCTGTATCAGCATACAGATGTGGTCCTCAATCCGACAGCAAAGTCAAACCTGCCTGATCCATAGAATTGTTTGGGCAAAGATTAGGCTGCCGACTCAGTTTGCCAAGTTTGTAGCTTTTACTGGCCCATTTTTACTGGATAGATAGATAGATAGATAAATAGATAGATATATTTGTTGAATGTAATCCCCCATGAGATGTTGGCTGTTCCAGCAGTTAAGGAGTTAAGAGCTCAGGCACAGGCAATAGATATACATATTGTTTAAAGAGAAAGCAGAGAAATAAAGGTGCCAATTGAGAGGGCGCAGGAGGGGAGGGAGAGTGTGCGGCTGCCATTTAGATGCCTGAAATTATCCAGGTGTATGATTGGGATCGAGCTGCTGTTTATATCTCTAATGACAAATTCTTTTTGAAAGTGTCGTGGTGATGTGTTCCCAACCTTTATCTAAACACAGATCTATAGAGCACCAAATTGCCTCCGAGCAGATATACACACACAAGCCAGCACTCAGCCTGTCTTCTTGTATAGAGAGGTCACAGGAACAATGAGAGCAATTATACCTCTCCCCTAATCCATGTACACAGAGCAGGGACACACTTACCTCTCCCCTAATCCATGTACACAGAGCAGGGACACACTTACCTCTCCCCTAATCCATGTACACAGAGCAGGGACACACTTACCTCTCCCCTAATCCATGTACACAGAGCAGGGACACACTTACCTCTCCCCTAATCCATGTACACAGAGCAGGGACACACTTACCTCTCCCCTAATCCATGTACACAGAGCAGGGACACACTTACCTCTCCCCTAATCCTTGTACACAGAGCAGGGACACACTTACCTCTCCCCTAATCCTTGTACACAGAGCAGGGACACACTTACCTCTCCCCTAATCCTTGTACACAGAGCAGGGACACACTTACCTCTCCCCTAATCCTTGTACACAGAGCAGGGACACACTTACCTCTCCCCTAATCCTTGTACACAGAGCAGGGACACACTTACCTCTCCCCTAATCCTTGTACACAGAGCAGGGACACACTTACCTCTCCCCTAATCCATGTACACAGAGCAGGGACACACTTACCTCTCCCCTAATCGATGTACACAGAGCAGGGACACACTTACCTCTCCCCTAAGCCTACTATGCTGCACAGAGAAACACTCAGCACTTATTATAGCAGCCTGAGCACCACTTACCTGTGGTTTTATTTTGAGATAGGGATCTGTGTATTGTTTTTGTGGCATTTTGGTCTCATGGTACATAACAGGGGTTAAAAGTGAAGTAATATTGCAAAATGTATTAAACTTGAACCCTGTGTGCTGTGTCTCGGGGGGCTGGAATAGTTCATTTTGTAATACCAGTCATAATACTAAAAAACATACAAATGGACTCTGTTTGCAGTGAGGAGTATAAGCTCCAGTGGTTAGAAGTGGTTGCACACAAACTCAGCATCTCTACGGCTACTGGAGTTAATAAATAATGAGTGCATATTGGCCCCTTGGTATAAACTATAGATGTCAGGAGGAATCGTAGAGAGATCACACAGATGCCATATGTCTTTGTACGTGTGTGTACGTGTGTCACAGAAATCTTGTGTTTGTGTCTGTGTATTTGTTTGTGTGCATAGCGGTGATAGAAGTGCTTATGTGTTATTCAGACAAAGGCAGTGCATATTTGTTGTATGGGTTTGTCTGTGTGCGGCTACACAGTGTAACAGAGATATAGACTGTAGGCATTCCATGGGGCTGAGCGTGGCCCTGACAGGATGGACAAATGATTGTGAGGCTGAGAAGCCGAAAGTTCAATTAGAGAACACACTGAGAGAGTCGTTGGTGTAAGTGACCTTACACGTTTAATTAACATCCTATCATTATGAAAGATGGGAATCAAACTTCCGTCACTTTGATAAATTAACAAATTATCCACAAAGCCTGAACTCGGGAGCTGGAGTCCGGTGCCGCTCTCCTACCAAGCTTTGTTTGTTCCCTTTCCTGCCCAGCTCTTTAATCTCCTTACTCCTTATTGTTCCCTGTTTTAGAGAGATAGATAGATGATAGATAAATAGATAGATAGATAGATCATGGATAGATAGATGATAGATGATAGATGATAGATAGATAGATAGATAGATATATGATAGATAGATAAATAGATAGATAGATAGATAGATAGATAGATCATGGATAGATAGATAGATAGATAGATAGATAGATAGATAGATAGATAGATCATGGATAGATAGATGATAGATAGATAGATGATGATGATAGATAGATAGATAAATGATAGATAGATAGATAGATAAATGATAGATAGATAGATAGATAGATGATAGATAGATGATAGATAGATAGATAGATAGATGATAGATAGATAGATAGATAGATACAAAGATGGATAGATAGATAGACAGACAGATACATGATAGATAGATAGATAGATAGATAGATAGATAGATAGATTCAGTAGATAGATGAATAGATAGATGGATATTCCTGGTTTTAATTGCACCTTTCTGACCAGTGTTTAAAGGTTTCTCACTCAGGCACAATGACCCCCTCACAGGTTCTCTTTCAGGGAGTCACAGGGCTCTGTCTTGGACCACTTGCTCTTTCCATCAAATGTATTTATATTGGTATCACCCAAATATAACTTTCTGCTCTTTTCCACCTACAGTATCCCACCAATCTGGGGCTCAGTTAGATTACTTTACTGGCTCCAAACTTCTGCAGCAATTGAACAAAAAACCCTATCAGTCACATGCAGTACCCTGACAATTGTGACCCATCAATATATCTCCTTTCTGACCTCAAATACCCTCCTTCATGGGCAATGTGCTTTGCTTCCAACCGTAACTTATTTTCCATTCTTTCTACAAGATTTGTCAGGCTCCTCTGAACCTCTCTCCAATAATCTTATGGTTCTACTGTTCCCTGTAGGGCTCATTTATGTGCACAAGGGCAGTGGGCAACTTACACGTTTTCCCTCAGTGAGTTGCGTGTAATACCACTTTCATTAAAGGTACTTGCATCAAATGCACTTCTTCATTTCTGTACAATTGCGCTCTACTCCACTTACTCACTTCTGCCTTCCATTCCGAAAGGCCGCTACTACACCTATTAATGCAGGGGAACCCTAAAGCTAACACCACCTTTGGACTAGTCAGTAGCTCCAGAGTTCCCTCAGCGCCCTGTGTCAGAAGGCCACACTTGCACTGAAAGTATAGGGCGCACATATTAGTGTTCCCAATTTGCAATAAGTTGCAGTTATTTTGGTGAATCAGACACAGCTACAGTGCAATTGCGTCAAGAGAGCCGCCATTTGTGTTTACAATGGCACTGGAATTCTTGGAAAAAATTATCTATCTAATAATAGATGATAGATAGATAGATACATACATACATACATACATACATATCCTTCTTACCCCACTGTAGCCACGTTGCCCTGCTATGACTGCTGTTTTTTGGGGCCTGACTGTGTGCAGCACCCAAGGCAATTATCCTATTTACACCCCATTACAGACAACTCTGACTAGAGAATACTGTATTCTGATCAATACTTATCAGTATAGTATACTGGTTCTTAAATACACCCTGCACCACAGTGACTGTTGGCTACAATAAATAATGAGCAAGTGCTTTATTAAATAGCTGTTATGGTGAGATTTATCCTGTGCCCGGTGAAAGTCGCTGCTGAGTTACTGACTGCGGGACGAACAGGGTTTGGAACAGACTGTTCCTGTGGGACACAAATCAGCACAGACAATGCCATATATCATATACTTCCAATAAAATGTATGTTTCCATGTATATTTTATGTGAATTTTTTACTGGAGCCACAGCTCTGATAAATAATAATCTTGCCATAGATTAACAGAAATTAGAATGTATAAAATATATAAAATCACATTTTTTCAGTAAATAATTCTCCTTTATTCCATTTTCTACACTGGCAGGAGCTGTATTGGTCACTACTGTGAGGCTGATGTAAAGCCCAGCAGAACATGACATTCTGGTGATGAGTTGTTATTTAACTAAGATCAGAAGCTTCTTTAGAATCTCTGGTGAGTGGGTCCATTTAATGGCTCAGCCCAGGGGCATACCTACAGAGGAGGTAGTAAGACCCTATTACTGCTGAGGGTCCAGGAGGGGTTAGGGGTTCAATGGAGCGCTGACTGATAACCACTTTCAATATGTGTTAATGAAAAATGTCTTATTTACCAACTTTAGAGGGGCCCTAAAATGATTTTCCTGTGCGGCCTACTTACTTCTAGGAACACCACTGGCACAGTCATTTGCCTTTCTCTGCTGGGGTTTTCTAACATATTGTAGGCTTGATAAGGAGGCAGGTAGGGAAACTGTATTGACTGGGAATATGCAGTGAAAGGTAAGGGCACATAAAGGGTATTTAATCTGTGGGGACCCCAATATAAGGTGCCTTTGGGTAAACAATTACTACGAAAATATTATATTAAGTTAACTTTTACATTTTAGTATAAAAGGTCTTTATCTACATACATGAATTATTAATTTGACTGCCACACTCCGAGGGACCCCAAACTTGTTTGGAATGGGGCCCACTCTTGTATAACTCTGGCCCCATTTGCGTGTATAAAGCATTGTAAAGCTGCCCATACTTGCTCCGATATTATCTTACGAAATGAAGTTGTACAATATATGGTGCGTGTATGGTGGCAAAAGCCTTGGAAATCAGTCGTCGAGTTGATTGGGCGGGACAGAAAATTTTGACCGGGCGCCATTGGAGGTGCCTGAGCAAAGGCAAGTGTTTAGAGCTGAAAAGTCAGATAGGGTAGAATTCCTATTGTTTCTACCTCCATATCTGACGATTCAGCTCTGAATGTTAGTGGAGGGTACGAGCAAGAAAGATCGTAATTGGTACGTGTATGGCCACCTTAAGAGGTAGAAGAGATGTAGAAATATTATCTATTTGAAGTTCTTTAGTACAAGCTAGCTAAGGATGCTGGGACTTGACCCCCTGGTGCAAGGGAAGCCTATGTTGGGCCCATTACAGGACATGCAGTTCAGGGCCCCAGTGCAGGGGGCAGGGCTGGGCGGGACAGAGAAGGATTTGGAAAATCCGATGCTGTCAGTATGGAAGGAGTTAGCTACACAAACAGAAAAGCGCACAATCGCTTTTAGCAGCTCTTGGGATGTTGATAAAAGGACCAGGATTGTGTAGGAGTGATTTGTGGGGAGGCTGCTCACAGAGCCCTTTGATTCGCTGCCTGTCTCCGCTTCTTTGCCCGCAGCTCAGTCCCCCTGGCCGGCTTCCTGCTTTGAAGTCCTGGAGCCCCTGTTTGAGTGTCCTTGCGCGAATCTGCTGCATATTACAGGAGCCTAATTAGAAATCGATGCCACTGGCCCTGCGGGTGTTTGCAAAGTGTTTGTGGATGTTAATAAAATTCCCAGCTCGATAGAACTCATCCTCAAGCTTGGGGAGCAGGAAAAGTAGCAAGCGCAGGAAATCTGAGAGTGTCACTGAGTGGGGGAGCAGGGGAATGGGGGGGCTGCTGGGTCAGGCCTGTGTGGATTGGTGGTGGGGCCCCTTGATTTCTAAATAAACCTACAGTTCTCCAACTGGAGAGGAACCTAATAGAAAGATAAGTAATAAAAAGTAACAATGATAATGAAATTGTAAGATCACAGAGCAATGGTTTTGGCTGCCGGGGTCAGTGACCCCCATTTGACTGCTGGAAAGATGTACAAGTGGAAGGCAAAAAACTATAAAACTATAACAATAAAAAATGAAGACCAAATACAAAGTTGCTAGGAATAGGGCATTCTATAACATACTAAAAGTTACCACAAAGGTGAAACGGCCCTTTAACAGCGCTAAATGTTGCTTTTCAGACCATATATTAAAGGCTGTTACTGTATATTAGAGCTCACCTACACAGGGGGGTGATCAGCCGCCCGCCCCTCAGTCCTGCTGGAAAGGAAAGAGGAAAGAGTTAAAGACAGCCATGACAGATGTAGATAGAATTCCCTTATTAAAAAGCCATGGAACACACTGGCAGACTGGCGGCTTTACTGCGCCGCTGTAATTATTCAAGTGTCAGTGGTGAGGGGTATTTATAAATTAATTTAGCACAACGCCCTGCTGGGAAAGGAGGGGACAGTAGGTAGGGGTTAATGGAGGGACAATTTATGTGTAAATTAAGAGGATTAGTGAGTGGGGCAGAGTAGTATTTTTATATATGTGGGGATGAGGGGGGTCCCCACAAAGGCAACTGAAGAATGAAGAAAAAAACTGTTCTTTTCTCCAAGGCCTCACAGAGTAGAAATTGTATGGGGAGTGAAAATAAAGAAACTCCACTTATCCATTCTTTAAATTCATTCTGGGTAGAGGCTTGCACTACTGGGCAGTGTGTATAGTAAGGCAAGATGGTGCCGGGAAGCAGCTCTAACAATGTGACAGTAGGTATAGTAAGGGGAGATAATATCAGGGGAAGAGGTTGTGATTGTGGGCTAATGTGTATAGTAAGGCAAGATGGTGCCGGGAAGCAGCTCTAACAATGTGACAGTAGGTATAGTAAGGTGAGATAATATCAGGGGAAGAGGTTGTGATTGTGGGCTAATGTGTATAGTAAGGCAAGATGGTGCCGGGAAGCAGCTCTAACAATGTGACAGTAGGTATAGTAAGGTGAGATAATATCAGGGGAAGAGGTTGTGATTGTGGGCTAATGTGTATAGTAAGGCAAGATGGTGCCGGGGAAGCAGCCCTAACAATGTGACAGTAGGTATAGTAAGGTGAGATAATATCAGGGGAAGAGGTTGTGATTGTGGGCTAATGTGTATAGTAAGGCAAGATGGTGCCGGGGAAACAGCCCTAACAATGTGACAGTGAGTATAGTAAGGGGAGATAATATCAGGGGAAGAGGTTGTGATTGTGGGCTAATGTGTATAGTAAGGCAAGATGGTGCCGGGGAAACAGCCCTAACAATGTGACAGTGAGTATAGTAAGGGGAGATAATATCAGGGGAAGAGGTTGTGATTGTGGGCTAATGTGTATAGTAAGGCAAGATGGTGCCGGGGAAGCAGCTCTAACAATGTGACAGTGAGTATAGTAAGGGGAGATAATATCAGGGGAAGCGGTTGTGATTGTGGGCTAATGTGTATAGTAAGGCAAGATGGTGTCAGTAACAGTTTCACTGGGAGTTATAGTCCAGTAACACCTGAAATGCTATAAATAAGGGAGAACCACACTAAATGCATTACTAAGGGGCACCACCCCCCTAAGAACAGCCCTGAGTGGGTGTGTAATTGGGGGGGATATGGGGAAAGTGTAATTTCACTCCATTCTCACTCCATTCCACCCCCCCCCCCCCCCCACAGGCACATCTACCCACAGAACAGACAGCTGTGAGATGGGAAAAAAATCAATTTTAATTCTGCTTTTTGAGATTGTTTTAGAGAAGAAAAGTGAAATGGAATTTGTAAATATTTTCTAATTTCCATTCTCTCCTCTCCCCCTCTAAATGCTTTGCCTCCTTTTAAATCCATATTCCTCCCCCGTCATAGCTGCCCCCTTTTAATAAATGCCCCCCATACCCCTCTATTATTGCCAACATATTAGCAAAGGATTCACACAATACAACAACCTTAATTTCAATCCCCCCTTTGTGTTTTTATAAACTATTAACCCTTCCCTGCCGGAGGGAAGTTCTTGATTTAAAGAGACAGTGCCCTGAACCCAAGCGTGCAAATTGGTTTCTTGCGATAAAGTTACGAGTAGAAAACAAACCGAGAGTTTTCTTAAGTAAAAAAAATGAATTTTCTCTGCATGTTCCAAACATTTTCATCAGCTCGGAAAATCAACAGATCTTCAAACTATCCAGCGAAGGGAGGTATCGATCCTGATCAGATCGGTGCGAGGTGGAACCGTTTTATGTCTGCCTTCAAAGACTTTGGGCAAAATATTGAGTTTCCAGACACTTTGCACATCCCTGCATTTTAATCAGCGCCCAAATACAGGGCTGTGTGGGAAGGGCGCAGGGTTTAACCCCTTCTGATCGGCTGCTTGGGCGACCGCCTCTGATTCGCACGGAGTTAACCCTTTCCGTGTTGTGTATAAACTTAGTGAGATTGGTAGTCAGCTGGAACGGAATCCTTGCACAATAGTCGGACACTCGCACCTGCAAGGAACTACTTACAAATAATAGCCAGTCGACCGCATACAATCGCATCGAAAGCGGGCGAATAGCGCTTAGCGAAAATTACAGCCACTCTGCCTGCATATATATATATTTTTTTTTTTGCTCACTAATATTCAATCACTTGGGCAGCCTCTTTCCTCTTCCATTTGTCTACTAATTATGAATCTGTCAATATATCTATTAAATAACTGTCTGTTGCGCGTATCTACCTATCTATCTATCTATCTATCTATCCATCTATCTATCTATCTATCTATCTATCTATCTATCTATCTATCATCATCATCTATCATCTATCTATCTATCTATCATCTATCATCTATCTATCTATCTATCTATCTATCTATCTATCATCTACCTATCATCTATCTATCATCTATCTATCTATCTATCGTCTATCTATTTATCTATCTATCTATCTATCTATCTATCTATCTATCTATCATCTATCTATCTATCATCTATCTATCTATCTATTTATCATCTATCTATCTATCTATCTATCTATCTATCATCTGTCTATCATTCATCCAACCAACCATCTATCTGTATTAGATATCATCTGTTTCACTCTATCTGGGTACATACTAACTCTATCCCAAAAATATAAACAGGGCATAACTGAAACTAATGTGTGTATTTGCACACCTACTATACAAATGTATATATTGTATACCTGAGTGCATAGCCTTAAACCAAACATAAGTACATGACATATACAAAGGCCAACAATCTAGTACCCAGTCGGTAGTGCGCACCCATACGCACAGCAGGCACAGTATCTGGCGCACACACCTATACATACATACATATATATACATAGATTGTGGCGCACAACCGGTGTCAGTAACAGCAGAGGAGGGCAGTAGGCAGAAGTGTGGTCCCATAATGAGCAGTTACCCTTGTATTTAGTGGCCCCTCAGCCCCAGCCCCCTCCCTTAGCAGGTGCACAACAGGAGACTTGATCTTGGCTCTCACATGAAAGGCTCTCTGTAGCTATTAGTTAAGATTTGCCATTGATCCCCATTGATTAGGCTCGGCTTACCCTAACATGCCAGGGGCTGGGGGGGATAACGGGGGCTGTGGAACAGACTGGGTATAGCTATGGATCTGGAACTCTAGCCGGGGGTTATAAAACAATGAGGTTATAAGTTAAAAAGAGAGAAAAAAACTTCCCTCCTTTCAACTCTCCCAAACGCTGCCCTCGGATATATAAATCGATAATTAATGACAATGAATAATTTACAGTATCGATTTTACTGGCAACATATCCTTTCGGATTGAGCAGATATATCTGTGTGTGTATGGCGAGGTGCTAGCAGCCACACGGGCTCTCTCTGAAGCCAAATCTTGTTGGTTTAGTGGCTGTTTGTTCTTCCTGCGCTCTGTGTTTAAATAAATGCAAAGAAGGGGGGGCGAGTAGAGAGAGACAGAGAGAGGGAGCAGGGAGGGGAGAGGTGCAGGGATTGGGGGGGGAGCAGGGTATTCCCTCAGCTGCTTGTTATAACGTTTCTCCGGGAGATTTAAGCAAGTTGAAAGCTCTTGTAACTAAAATCAAAACTAACAAGGAAATGATTGGTGTCTCTCATCTGGGCAGATCATCCTGGGGCCCGAGAGGGGCTCACTGGCATAAGCTTTGATTTCTAAAAAATGCATTACCTCCGAAATCAAACGGAAAATTACTTAGAAGAGAAGGAGAAGTGTGAGGAGGTGGGAAGGAGGGGGCATCGCTCATAGAAGTGTGGTATGTGGGAGGGAGGGGGCAGTTGAACAAAGTTCTGAGCTGAAGAGATGGCTGTGCCCAGACTGGTTGGGATTTAGGTTGGTGCCCTGCTGCCCCGGAGCGCTCACTGTCATGTGAAACCCAGCAGGGTCAGACTCACTGGCACTTTGTTACTTGCGTTGGTGTGAGGCTGGGGGAGAGGTCTTATTTCTCTTTGGTTCCATTACTCGGTCGGACAATGAGGGAATTTGCCCGCGATCAGCAGTGCATAAATGGATTAACCTGTAGCTCTCCAGATGTAAGGGCATGCTGGGAGTTTTAGTTTGCCAACAGCTGGAGGGCTCCAAGTTACCCTCTACATGGTGGGGCTTGTGGATAACTTTGCCATGTATTAAACCAGTGATACCCAAACCCCAGTTGTTTAACTGCGACTCCCACCATCCACGTCCGTGGGTTATTGCCCAGGAACAAATCCTCTCTTGCATTGCATGGGGGTTACGGAATATATTCTTTATGTTCTGTTTAGGGTACTATACCACTAGTGCCAGTCTGCGCCACTTTCTCAACATTTCCCTGAGCCCATGCACAAGCGTTGTACATAAGCAGTGTCTGTAGTCTATTTAATAACCTTTCCTACCAAGAGTTGATACTAATGAGATTAACCTTGGATCTACTAGACAAGATCACTAACCACCTAGCAGCCTGGATACAACTCTTGAGCAATTCTCTGCCATTTAAGGGTGAATTAATGTACAAGTGCTCCTAGCGCTTAACCCCATTCCCGACAGCAGCCCATAAGCGCATTAGGGCAGAGCGTTTATGGGGATATGAATTAGTTCGCGTTGACAAAATTAGATTGCTATATGAATGTTTCCATTGGCAGAATAACATGGGTTAGACAAAACTTCAGCTGGGAATCGCTTCATTGCGCAGTGTGTGCGGCGCTAAATGCCCGACCGTTAGCTGGCAGAGCAGGGGGCGCAGTTACACGGCGCTGTACGAGCTGCGCTGGCGCTAGGAAGGCCGGTTCCATGGAGCTGTCCCAGTGCTGATCAGAAAGCTGTCCCAGTGCTGATTATAGAGCTGTCTCAGTGCTGATCAGGGAGCTGTCTCAGTGCTGATCAGGGAGCTGTCTCAGTGCTGATTAGAGAGCCGTCCCAGTGCTAATTAGAGAGCAGTAAGAGCTGCGCATTGGGGATAAGTTGTGCGATTGCGCTGGTGCCACCAGGGGTATCAGTCCGACTGCCCATAAGTCTCTGACGGAACCGCAGCCCAGTAGTAGGTCTGTAGGAATGAGCTGCAGGGCCTCGGTGCCTTTGGGCAAGTTTATTGGGGAAAACTAAATCCCTCTTCATATACAGTTTGCCTCTCACTTTACGGTGCTACTCCCGGTAACAAACTCACTTTCCCATTTATCCGAACCCCCCAATTATTGGCTCATTTCTTCACTTATCGTCCCCCCTTTTCTAATTTCCCTCCCTATTTTCATCTCTCGGCCTGCTCTTTCTCTAACCCAGTTCTCTGTGACATTCACTTCTTTCTATTCATTACTTTTCTCCTATTAATTCTCTTTCATGTAGTCTCACTGACTCTCTCTTATTAGTCTCCTATTCATCCTCTCTTTCCAGTCTCAGTCCCTATCCCTCTCAAACACATAATATCCGCACATTATTTTTCTCTCCATTTTCTGTCCATTTCTCTTGTATTCCTTCTCTAGGTTTTTCCACCCCAGCCTGTGTTTTGTCTCTCAGACTCGATCCATTATGCCTCTTTGCTTTGCACTCTCTCATTCTCCCCTCTCCCTTTCTTATATCCTCCGCTTCCACCGGGCTATCTATTTTCTTTTTGCCTTTCCCATTTATCTGCCTGCCTGAGCGCACTCTGTCCCAGCAGTTTCCCTTCTCCTTGTTTGGCTGCGAAAATTGGAGCTGGGAGGGGAGATGTAAGAGAGAAACAAACAGCCCCTTAATGAAGATAAACCGACTGCCCAAGCACATTGGGACTGTGTACAGGCTGCCTGAATTAACTCCGACTCCAGCCCGGCTCAGGCTCAATGGATCAGGCAAGGGGTGGGGAGCAGGGGGTATAGAAGAAGAGGTTGTTAGTTTACAGGGGGGGAGATTATGCTCTACTGAAAGGCAAACAACAGCACTTATAGAGGATCCTGGGGCAAGCTGCATGTTGGATAGGCCTGAAGTCTTCTCTGACACCATCTTGCATTACTGTACACAAACACACCTACAGCTGTGGCCTCCTTGCCCGACATTTTGCCTTACTATACACATACTATCCCACAGTTCCAGCTCCGATAGACAAATAGTTGGATAAATGAACACTGGACATCATTAATATATATACTGCACATTTATTGTACGGTATATATGGTTTACATTCATATGTACATATTGCAACCCCCCTTCCAAGGGATTTCTCTGAATCTTAGGGTCCAAGGCAAATGCCCCCATAGCCACACTCTGAATCCAACCCAGCACCCCCCTGTACCATTGCCTATATGAGTCTGGGAAACATTCATAGAACATACTGCAAACTGCATTCACACCATAATATCTCATAGCACATAAAGCCCACTGCGATTTGCACTTCCTGCTCTAAAGAGCAGCCGGATGTTTCTGGCCTCTTGTTGCAATGTTACTCTATAACAAAATAGGTCATTTTAAAAAAAGAAGATCTTGTTAAATGGCACTTGGGTGGGTGACTGGAATGGAGTCAAAAAGAAACTGAGGATGGAAAGATAAGTTTAGGGAAAATGGTTCTGTAATTGTAAATTGTGATGGAAAAAAGACATTTTTGGGGGTAGGGGCAGAATTTAGAGACCGAGCTACAGCTACTGAGTAAGAGGTAGGGAGTCTTGTTGCTTCCTCTTAAAAAGGGAAAGAAAGGAACTGGCACAGCCCCCTCCCCATGGCACCAAGCCCCCAGCCTGCATGTCACACAAGAGGCGAGAAGACAACACAGATCAGTGCCGGGGGCCCCACATTCCTGCTACACCCCATCTGCTGCTGTTCGGCGGATCATTATCTGGCTTTGGCTTGTCTGAGACTGCCGGGGGGCTGCTGGGGAGGGGGAGAGGGGCTCACAACACTTTGTGAAAAAAAGATCAAGCACTTGGAGGAGGTTGCTTAATGCTTGCTGGGGGCATAGCGAGAGCAGGATACTTGGCTTCCTTCTCATATTATCAGTGTGTGTGTATAAGGGGTATTGGGGGGGCTGCCATTGTACCCCAGCAATAGAGTGTGAGCGCACTTGTGCCTAGCCCCTGTAAGTGAGCAGGATTTAATGTTACTTGGGAGGCACTGCATTACTGTGGGGTTAACTCTTTGAATCAAGGCATGGGAACTGGACAAGGAAGAGCTCCACTGCTTTAGCTAAATTGGGGGTGTCAAGCGGGTGGTCCCCAGAGTCTCAAACATACTGAATTTGCAGTGCAACATGCCAGTACTGCTCTATACATTGAATACTATGTTTGCCCACATTGCGCTTGATGTACAGAAGTGTTGGGAATACCGGCACTGTGCATTGCCCAGTATATGTGCTACTGAGTGACCATGGGTGCTGGGACTGTAGCCAATATGGCTAGTATGAGTATGAGTACTGCTTCTGTCCTGCTTATTCGTTATTCTCACTGGGATTCTCTCTGCTTTTTCTCTGTTTTCCCTTTTCCTTTTATTCCCTTTTCCTGCCTTTATTCCATGTCTATCTTCTTATTCTGGGGTTTTCCCCCTTTTCCCTCCCCGTCCCACCTCCTTCTCTATGATCATTTTCTCTCTGCTCCTTCCTCTTCCTCATCTCCTATCATGGCTCCCCTCTCCCCCCAACACCCCCAAACTTTACTCTTCCTTCCTCACCTGCTTCACCTCTCGCCCCCCCCCCCCATGTCCCTCATTCCCCCCATTGCCCCTGTCACTAACTCTTCCAACACTTCCTCCATTCCCTCATTTGCCCGGCCCGCCTGTCTCTCCCATACCTCACTTTCTCTTTCCTTAATCACTTCCTTCCCACTGGCTGCCCCTCCTTCCCTGCCCCCCCCCACACACACCTGACACTTCACCTGCTGTTTCTCTCCCACATCTTCCCTTTCCTCTTCCTCACTCTCTACTATTATTTCCTTCAATTCTCTCCTGTCCCCTCATGAATCCTCTCACTGCCCCTGTCCCTTCTCCTCCTGTACATTCTGCCCCATAATTATTTCATCCTCTTCAAGCATTTCTTTACATTGATCCTTTCTTTGCCAACCCTCTTCCTTCCTTTACTCTGTCCCATCTTCCACCTTCCCGTTTCTCTCACTCTCTTTCTCCTGCTTTTCTCACCCCCTGCTATCTTTTCCCCATTCTCTCCCTGCCTGTTCTCACCCTCTCTTCTCTCTCTTCTCTTTCCTGCTGTTGCTCTGCTCTCTCCTACCTGCCCCCTACCCCTTGCTCTGCCCCTACCTGCTCTCCCTTCTGCGACCCCCCGACCCTTTCTGCAGAGCCGAGCATGGACTGTAGCTGTGTGTCTGACATCCTGCTGACTCCCTCAGTGCCGGCTCTCTGGACCCCAGGTAACATTATATTTCAGTGAATGCATGTTCGGCAGGAGCCCCTTCCCGGCGCTGTAACTGACTGGATTAGATAAATCAGAGGCTCATTAAAAGATTACTGTTCCCCAGCTCTGCTCCGGGATGTTTCTATTGCTGCTGTGCGCTGCCCTACGCCTGCATGCTGCCCACTAGAGTGCGGCTCATTTATTATCCTGGCGCAAACTAGTGTAGGACAGTTACATGTACAGCTATGTTGGTGAATGGAGCCTGGTGTGCGGCAGAACAGGGCAACTCGCACCAATGCTCTGAGAGACTGTGTCCCCTTTATTCATTGCCCCCCCAGATCCCCTGCTTCCTTCTCATGGCCCTGTGTCTGCCTCCTCTCTTGTGAGCCACATAGTCATGGCAGGATCTATTCCCTCTGAGCAACCTCAGTCTCTTAAAGCTTTCTTACCCCATGTCTTCCCCTGTCTCTCAAACTGCTAAAGAGCTACCGGTTCTTTGGACAGGACAACCATCAGACGGTATAGATGTTACAAGTCTTCTTAAAGTAAAATATCATGTAGGAAAGGGCCCAATTGTCTCCCCTGTAGAAGGCCCCGGGGACAAAGTGACCATAGGGCCACCATGAGAGTCACCAATAATCACTAACTTGGAGCCCTCACAAGCCCAGTTTTAGCTCCAAAACTAGTTCTCTGTCACTAAATCCCCATGTGAGCCCCCGGATGGTCTCTACTCCTCATGTGACCATTGGATCCCTCAGTAATCTACTTACTGCCATGTGACTGTATGACCCATCAATACTCTACTCCCTAAGTGAACTCCCTCTACTCCCTATGCGACCAATTGATCCATTAAAACTTTCTGTCATATGACAAGGGGACCCCTTTGTGCCCCTTTACCTGCGCCCACGGTGTCACCAGGGAAAAGAGAAAGCTCTGTTTTTTAAAAGTGGCCAAAGACCTTGTTTAATAGTAGGGTCCCCCAGTTTATCCTCAAAATGATCTGCTTTTCCCTGTCGCACAGATTTGTAACAGTGTAATGTTCGGAGTTACAGCCGGCGGGCCCCCAAATAAACCTAATTATTAGAGGCTAACTATCAGGGTGTAGAAGGGAAACGAAATAAATCGTTATTCGTAATCAGCATCACTGGGAATACACAATCAGTATTTATATTATCGGCAATGATTCCATCTCCAGTACAAATGCGGATTTAAACTGTAACTAAGTCAGAAATAACAGAAAAACATCTTAATTATGATTTCAATAAACAGAGCTGAATTAGCTCCTCATTTAGAAAAAAAGGAAAGTTATAAAAAAAAATCTAAAATTTTTCCTAAATTTAAAACAAAGCCTTCAGGTATAACAAATGTTAATAAGGTCAGTACAGTCCTAATTTTTGTCTCTATGTAATGTGTCAGCTCGGTCGTAGTTAGCTCAAAATACAAATAGTTATCGAATACAAATAAAACATAGGAATAGAGCATGTACCCTAACACAATTTTGTAATAACTTACACAATCGCAGGTAAATGAGCAGCGCTCTAGGGAATCTGCGCAATATTCTCATAGCAAAGGCGGTATATAGCGCTCAGCGCCATGCAATTGTATTGGTAACGATTTCGCTGCTCGGGCGAGGTTTGAATGCACCACCAGTGTAGGTTTGTCTACTGACCATACGAATGATCGCGTTTACAGCCCGATCTATCGAGTTTATATTTATAGGAGACTTTATATACGATTCGATTATTCCCTGAGCCAAGAGCAGGGAATTAGGAGGGAAAGGCTGATACAGAGCAGGAATAGGAATGAACAGCAATGGCGGGGAGAAATCTAATATTTCTTTTCTTGCACTGCCTTAATGGGCGATTCGTGCTGTTCGACTGGAAACTTTGTAGGAGTTGTAGGAGACCCTGCTGATATATTCTTAACAGTCCAACTCAACTGGAGTTTTAAGTACATTTCTTTTTATTTGTAACGTCTTACTGGAAATGTTAGCTTCTTATAACTGGTTCATCTATTATGCAGGCACTATCATATATCAGCGAACTCATTTGTACTCATTTGCAGAACCACTAAAATCACTGCTTCTTGGGGATGACCCCCCAGTTGTGCCTATTGATAATGTGTAAATAATATGTAATTCCAAGCAACATTCCAATACAAACTAATTAAACAATTCAGTGGTTTTAAAGTTATTTGTAGATGTAGTTGCTACTGAAGGCAGCTTCTGTCTCTATCTGCACTGCTGATTGTGACTCTTGAAGCAATGTTTCAGAAGCCAGCCTTACATTCTACTTCTTAGATCTGTTATTGATCAGTTGGCTTCTGCTACATTCCTTCAAAAGTCAGAACTATCAGAGAATGCAAAGGGACAGGCTGATGCTGCTTTCAATAACAAATTCATTTACAAAAAAATCATTGTAATTAGTGTATATTGGTGCATAGATGAAATGTTCTGTATATTTAAGAAGTGTTAATGTTTTAAAAATGTAATTATGACATAACAGGGTAATAATAACTTTTAGTATAATGTAGTAGGTAGAACTCTAAGACAATTTGCACTTTAGTTTTCATTTTTGTGTGTGCATTTTTGTTTTTTAATTACTTTTATTTCAGGTTTGAAATGTAAAAAGGGTTGTCAGGGGTAGCAGGGAGCAGTTTTGAAATCATAATGGAAGATGTATAGGAGAGGACTGAAAAGAAAAAACAAAAAGCAATAAAAAAATAAGAATAACGATAATACTGACTTTCAGCTGAGGCCTGGAAATGGCAGAATAGAAAGGAAAATCATTTTAGAAATAGACAAGATAAGTAACGAAGATCATTTGAATGAACTGTCGGTTCTATACTAAAGGGGCCATATAAACAGTCACTTGGAGGTCTGATTAGCTGCCAGTTCTGTGCAAGTAATAAAAAACCATATCTCCAAGCTATTCCATAAAGGGCATCAATGCACAGACAGAATTCCTGACAATACCCTGCTATAAGTATTGGAATGGCCACAAAGCATGGCAAAAGTGCAGTAATCTTATAAAAATTCAGCCGTTAGCATTTTAGCACAAAACGCTTAGTGTTCATTGCAATATCCCCAGCGGTGGATCCATAAGGCCTATCCAGCGCCTAAAATTCCCATGGGGCAGTGCAGTGTGATGGGTGACTGGGGGCAGGACCTGTATTGTGGTGGGAAGGGACCCCAAGGAAGAGCTAATCTGCCCCTGCCTAGCCCTGTGCACTGCTCTGGAATACATGTTATTGCAACAAGCAGCTGCTCTATGGAGGTAAAGTCAGACAGAACGGTATTTATCAGTGGTCCAATATATTATAATGTTCTGTCAAGGCCTTTAGAGAAGAAATACAGCATGGGGTACAGCACAGAGAGGCAATGAATGACACAGTACTGTGTGCCTGGGCACTAGTGACGGAGGGGGCTATAATTATGCCGCTGGAAAGTTTGCCTAATAACTTAAGTTTGAGAAATTCTCTTCAACAGGAAGGAAAACACAACCCCAGCTGCCCATTTAGCCTCTAACAGGGGGTATAATATAGAATAATATTGCTCCTAGGATCAATTAATACAATTGCCTTGTTTTTTTGAAACCATAGAGATCATAAAACTTTCCTAAGGATAAACTTAAATTAGACTCCATATGCCGCCCTTGGAACTCTGCTGCTCACACCATCACTTCATGTTCCGGATTAGGGGCTGTAAGTGGAGTTGCACATGGGGAGTAAAATGCTGGCAGAGAAAAGGCCTAATGTGCCCCCAGCCCAAGATACACAGCTTGGAATGAGAATTCCCAGAGAAAACTACATAATTAATCATGTTTGTGATGAGAGTATTAAAGTGTGCCAGGTTCCTGATGCCAGTATAACAATCCTCAGCCCACACACTGGCAACCATTGCAGGCAAATGTCAGTCTAAATAGGCTCTTTGTAATTTCAGGGTTTGCCTTTCCTGACTGGGCCTACAAACCAGAATCAAGCCCGGGCTCAAGACAGATCCAACTGTGGCATTTCATTCTAGAACTTCTTCAGAAAGAAGAGTATCATGATTTCATTGCCTGGCAGGGAGATTATGGAGAGTTTGTCATCAAGGATCCCGATGAGGTGGCACGTCTGTGGGGAATACGGAAATGCAAACCTCACATGAACTACGACAAGCTGAGCCGGGCACTAAGGTATTGGCCATAAGTACCACAATGACTTAGAGTAGATCACTCTTTCCTCTACAGATAAAACTGTGTTCTGAAGGGTGGCAAACCATAGAAAATGCCAGGGAACCTGTGGATTCCAAATGCCAGAGGGGCTGCTGTAAGATTCCATAGACAGCCACTATTTATTGGGCTGGTGGGGCTGTTTGGGCCGCTGTAAATGCCAGGGCCTATTTTGAAGCCAAGTCCAGACCTGCCCAGGCCCGGATCTGTGGCAAGGCCACATACGGAGCCCATACAGAGCACTGTGGACTTGCAAAAATCTTCTATGTGAGTGAAAAGGGGATGCGCATGTGCGTGAATGGGCGGGTGAGGGGGTGTGGCAGATGGGGCGGCCGCTGGGCACACAAATCCGGCGCTGAACCTGCCTGGTACTAATGTAACACGCCAATAACAGAAAGACTGACCCAGTTGCTCTACTGTGCACACTAACAATACAATAAATCCTAACATTCTGGAATTGTCCAAATTCTTAATCCAAAATCCTCTATAAAAAACTTGACCAAAAGCCCAACATGAAGATTTCACAGTTTTTGTTTTACCATTTTGTGCTTTCTCTTTCCTATTTATAAAGAATTTTGACAAAAAAAAATTCAAATGACAGTTTTGTTTTCACGACAGATTTGGCAAAGGTCATTACAGGTACTGGATCTGTTATGTGGAATGCTTGGGACCATGGTTCTTCTGGATCAGGGATCTTTCTATAACTTGGATCTCCATATCCCAAGTTGGCTAAAAATCATTTAAACTTGAAATAAACCCAATAGGAGTGTTTTGCCCCCAATATGGATTCATGCAGCTTAGTTCCCATCACGTACATTATTACAGAGAAAAGGAAATCACTCTAAAAATGAGAATAATTTGCTTATAATTAGCGATGAGCGAATCTGTCCTGTTTTGCCAAAAAATTCACAAAACTGCTGAAAATTGTGTGAAACACATTGAAGTCAATAGGTAACAAATTTTACACGTGTGACATATTTTGCGCGCAACTTTTTTTTACTTCAGATGCATTAAAGTTAATGGACATTTTTTGTATCAGCGACATTTCTTGGCAACTTCTTTGTTGCAGCAAATTTTTTTTGTGGCAAGTTTTTGCCGCAGTTTTGCAAAAAATTTTGCTGATGGCAAAATGAATCCCAAGCATTGTGTATAATAGATCCTATACCTGTATGACATCAATTAGGGTGGGGTTTAGGGTGACCCTTAAT
The DNA here is from genome assembly GCF_000004195.4 of Xenopus tropicalis. Taxonomy (NCBI): domain Eukaryota; kingdom Metazoa; phylum Chordata; class Amphibia; order Anura; family Pipidae; genus Xenopus; species Xenopus tropicalis. The sequence goes on along the minus strand of NC_030683.2, from coordinate 106,796,311 downwards.
TACTGCCTCGATATCCTTGAAACAAGGGTTAATGGCTCATACAATGATGTAACCTTGTAATGAGCTAAGTGGGGCCCAGAACATAGATTTGCCCTCCAAGGGGAGATTGAACCAAAAAACGTCTGAAAACCAGTGATCAATGGGGGGGGGTTGAAAGATGTTGGTTTTGGCAAACTAAGTGAATAAAAAAATCATTAAATATTTCTACTTTTGGGAAAATGTATGGAAATCGGTGAAAATTAAATAACATTAATGGGATTTTGGTAACAAATTACTATACTGAATGTAATTCTCATTCCAGTGCAAGCTTTTTTTATCCCAGCGCCAGGACTAGGGGTAGGGAGCATAGGGGAGTATTTCGGGCACCTCTAGTGGTGGGGGGACAATAAAAGGGAGTAATTAGTGGGGGGTCGGAGCGAGCAGTGGGCAGACTGTAATTAGTGGGGGGGTCGGAGCGAGCAGTGGGGACCCTGTTGTAACTAAATGGTAGTGGGGTTTGGAAAGAGTGAAGGGGGCTCCGCGTCATGCAGTGTTGCTTTTGGCGGCAATATGACTTGGTCCGGCTCTGTTTGATCATCTTAATTAAAATACAATTTGTTGCCCAAAACACCGGAGCTGTAACTTTAGGAGGTCCACACAGGGGCAACTGCCTAGGGCCCCACACAGGGCCCCACAAAACAGTAGTTGCAGAAAAACATGTCAGGCAGTCCCTTATAATAATAATATAATAATAATATAATAATAATAGGGGTCCAAACACTTAATAACATGGCGCTGGCAAAAACCTACAATTTCTGTTTACAAACCTCAAATTTACATTTCCTTGTTTTCCTTTATTTTGCACCACACTTTAGCCCCAGTTTTCACCTATTTGTAAGTCCTTCCATGGATAAAGACATCCAGTTGCTTTCCATGTTTAGTTTCCTTCTATGAATAGAAAATTTTGATTGGCTGTGCATCTCAAGGAATCTGTGCTCCAGCCAAGGCTCCATTTCCCACAATGCCTTGCATGTTTTCTTACTGTTTGGTATCAGCTGGCTTCTGATACATTGTTTCCTTAGTTAGGCACAGAGTTGCTTAACAATTTTATATTTGGGTTTATATCCCCTTTAAGCAAACAGAAGATATTTTACAGTCTAGTAGAGTAACGCAATTAAAAGAATTCAGTCAAATAATTAAATGAGTGATTTGTTGAACCAATATCCTTTTGGCAGCTGGATGTTGCCAGGGAATGCTGGGAATTGTAGCTCAAACACCACTGGGTATCTGCAGATTGGATGCCCCTGATATATATCTTTTCCCCCTGGATAGGGGCCCCAGCCTTCCCGCATATCCAGGGGCCCCGAATTGTCCCCACTAACGCTGGCTGAGCAGACAGAGCACGTCATCTGTATTCATATTGCCTGATTCATCTTTGTGATCTGCAGTTTGAACCAGGAAGGTCCCCCTGGGGATTGTGGGTAGGCAGGGAGGGGGGACTCTAAACCCTCTACCGAAAAATTACTTTTGACATTTAATTTCAAAACTCTTTTCTTTGCTAACACTTGGGTGATGTGCCTGCCCTGTGAGCACAGTAAAGTCTCTCTGGAGAAGAAGGGGAGACAAGCAGAAATATTATATGTATTATATGTGCGTCTCCATGCACAGACATAGGCAGTACAGCTGATTTACTATAATACGTCTCAGCAAGCTCTCCCCTTGTTATATGTGTCGCTGCTGTGTTTCTGCATTCCCTGTCCAGCCCACCATTAACCCATTCATACAGGACTTGTTTTAGGACTGGGCCAGGAGAGAATTTGACCTGGGCACCCAGGATTAGGAAGGGACCCTTGGTTTAAAATATCCCTACTAATACGGTAGTAAAAATTACATATTATCATGTGATATATATTTATTTATTTATTTATTTATTTTTTACAATCTACAGGCCTTAAGCACTAAATGAACTACAGCTTTCATCCCCTGAATCAATACACATCATTGTTATAATAAGAAGGATTAAATGACCCTGTATCAAAATACTATTTGTTTGCAGAGAGTTCTAGTCTTTAAGATCAGTAGGCAGCTCCGGCAGATACAATCACTATACAGATTTCCAGTCTGGGCTGGCATTATATATATATATATATATATATGAAAAATAAATGAATCCAAAATTATCAGGGGGATTAGTCCCAAAATGATTGGTATGTAGCCCAATAATTTACAGCAGTCCCAGTTTGCCAGATTACTGGCTGTGAAAACCAACCACACCCCAGTCTGTTCCGCTTTCCCCTAAGCTACACCCCATTTTGGATTCACAAAACATTAGTTGTCATTTAGGGGGAATTACAGATAATAAGCATAAACACAGGAAGCAGGTTCTATGGTACTGAAGCAGTCTGAGCCCATTGTGTGTGCGTTGGTCTATAATCAGGTTGCATGCCAGATAGAAGGGATAGGGCAAAGTTGGCAGCCCAGGCCCTACTGCAGAGCCGTGCATTCTGATACAGCAGTAAGTAAGGTAATGATACTGGGCAATGATACGGTACAGGAGGGGGGACTGTAAGAGCCTAGAGTTAAAAATAACCAAGGGGGTGGGTAAACTGGCAAATCTATGCAGTAACCCCATGGGCAACCAGTGTCCTTTTATCCTAGAACAGGACTAGATAGCCTGAAATCAATGGGAAATTGCAACATGAACCCCTCCCAGGCCAGCTATATGCAATGCTTTTGTACAGTCCCAGGGGTACAGCCACTTTATTACAGGTTATACCATCATATGTGCCCCCCATATCTTCATCATCCTTTTCAGCTTTTCTCCTGCTGCTGGTAGCACTACACATGCTCAGTGAGGCCTGGGCTGACCAATCAGTACTGATCCCCCCGTGATACCACAATAGCCTGTGTACAATGCGCGTGGTACTCAGTAGTGATGGGCAAATCTGTGGAAAATTCACAAAATGCTTTTGTCATGGATACAGCATAACTTTTTTTTTACGTGCTCAAAACATTCTCTTGCACATGTGCATCTATTTTTATGCACGCAATTTTTTTTTCACTCCAAATACATTAAAGTCAATGGTCGATGGCAAAATGCAGAATTTTGCTGCAAGTTCATGCCTGGCAAAAAGAAAATGCTCATCACTAGTAATCAGCCTTGGGGGCTTGAATGGCCCATGCAGCATTGCATTCCTGTACCCATACCGTAATTCTACCTTATAACGTAGAGGCAGCCAATCGCTAGGCTTTTGCTTCTGGGAAGTTGCTTAGAATAACAAAATGTTTCCTTTCCCCTCTCTCCCCCGCAGGTATTACTATAACAAGAGGATTCTGCACAAGACTAAAGGCAAACGGTTCACCTACAAATTTAACTTCAGTAAAGTCGTGTTGGTGAATTACCCACTGTTGGACATGGCCAACTCCTCCCTTTTGCTGGGGCAGAACCCATTCCCAGGGGCCCACCCTCATGATCCCTTTACCCCAGAGGTAGGTGGCTGTGCTGTGACTCCATATTAACATTGCTAAGGGCACATCGATGGGCAATCAGAGACTTTCCAGATGTTGCAGTGCACATTACTTTTTGGTCAAACTGGGGCAATGTTAAAGGGAAACATCTAAAAGGTGCTGGGATGTACTGATTCAATATAAATGAAATGCAATTAGTGCTGCTCTTCTGGCTGGACTTCTATAGAAGTGTCCCCAATTTTTCACATGAACCGGTACCCTAATAATCAGCATCACAGCAAGAGGCTCACAAGATAGAGAAACTATACGAAACCCAACTCTCTGACTCCCCCTAGTGCTGTAAAGCTGGCAGGTCAAGGTTAATTACAGATCCAGGAGAATAGGAATCATCCCTGCCATTGCTGTCAATCACCTTGTTTTCATCTTATATATTAAGATTAATGGGAAATGTATAACTTGCCAATATGGCACATGGGTTTAGCACCATTTAGGTGGAGCAGCCTTGCTATGGAAGTTATATGTCCCTATGAAGGACAAGCTGCAGCTAAAGATAGTTGCATTGTATAAGGGCTGCTCTAGTGCACTTAATTGAATGGCTCCGTAATGGGCAAGAAGTTGACCAATTTGCTTACTCTGCAGACTTTGCAGTCTCTCTTCTCCTCTACAAGTCGGGCCCCGCTCCTAGATCGCCCTATCACTGCTCCAGACACAGAGAAATTACGCCTAGAAGCAACCTTCCCATTTCTGGGCTCAGGTGAGTGGGGCTGCCATACTGATCACGTTTCTCCTAAATGAAGTACAAAGCCATGGCATAGTGGGCAATCACTCAAGCGAATGTGATACTGAAATGCATTTAATGGGTGTTAATGTGTTACTTTCTTTTCCAGGCTCTGGGTACGCCAAGCCCCCCACGTTGCTGCCACCCTACAACAGAAATTCTCCTTTTCCAGACTACTCATGGGGGTTTAACCCCTACCTCTCAAGCAGTTTTCCTCTAAGTGGCTCCAAGTTGCCCACCTCCCTGTATCCACCACAGTTCTACCCCACCTCACTTTCCCAACTGCCCCCACCTCTCTCTCTCCTGCCTGGGGATCATATGGACAGATCTAATGGCTTACTTCAAGGGTTACCCCAGAGGCTCTGCACTAGCCTAAACCCCCACCCTGTGCCCCCTCGAGGAGGGGCAGATCTAAGCAGCATTGTGGCATCAGCAAGGAGAGAGAGGGCTGAGCAGCCAGAAGGAAAGCAGGAGCCCGACTCGGATTCAGACCTTGAAATTACGGACGTGAGCGACTGCAGTTCGGAGGCAGAGGGGTGTGTGTACAGCCCCCCATGCCCAGTTCCCCCCATGGGCAAAAGCAAAGCTGGAGATGAACGACCCAAAGCAGAGGCCAAGTTATCTCTGGAAAAAGCCACTACTCCCACCAGCTAGAAGTGGTGACCCACACAAACTATAAATAGATGTATAAATATATATATTATATATATAGCTCTATGGATATATATTGGGTAAACCCTGTGTTTCATTAACCTGTTCATCCCAGAGCCAATTATGGGAACATATGGAGTTGCCCTACTGCTGACATGGGGCAATGTACACTGACAGTTCCCAAGAGCCTATTCTTTCTCTCCTTTACATATTTCAAAGAGAAAATAATAATTTGCCTTATATGTCCTAAATACGTCTGAAGTGCCAAAGCGCCACCATGTGAGGGTAAAACAGGAGGCAGAATGTTTGCCAGGTCAGATATCTAAGCAGCTCCGTCTTGGGATTAAAGAGGGGATCCCACATTGAGACAGGAAGACAAAGAATAAATCAGGGATATCCAACCCAATAGTCCATACAACCAAGTCCTGTGTCCCATAATGTACAAGAAAGGAAATACACATGTATCATAAGTATGGGAAATGTGTGGCGCTGCAGGATTTGTCATAATACAACTACCAGCAGTGTAACCATAATATGTGTTTCCTTTAGCATTTAACATTTGTGGCCAAGGTGCCAGAGTTTAGGGGCCAAGGAACAGAACCTAAACCTGACCATACACTGGAGGTCACCAACAACGTGGATATTTTCCCAATATGGCTACATAGGTGGTAGCCCATACTGGGCTTATATACAGGGGATATTTTGCCCCCCAGGCCTTCTGTTGGATATTAAGGGGCCTGTGCTGACCTGTTGAGATGGAGGGCAACATAAATTTCCCCAATTTTACAGCCAGTCGGATTAATATCTGGGCAAACCCTGAAGATAGCTGTCATTTTGGTTCTATATACAGGCCACAAAGCTGCTAAACTGGTCAAGAGTGGCCACATTGCCTGCTGATACTTGCTAATAAATGGTCACCCTAAAACCCAGCTCCTTTATTAATGGCAAGCACACTAACCTGTGGGTCCAGTAGATTGGATTTAGAGTCTCTATCAGCATGTAGGGTGGTCATTTCATAACAGTCGCAAACATTTTTCCCGTTCTATTAACCCATGAGCAAGTAGCACTTAGATGTTTGCGTTTTAAACTGCAGACCTGTTATTGGTCGCTGTGGCTTCCGAGACCTGATTTAACCTTTTAATTACACCAATGGGGTAATGTAATAAATGGTACAATGGTTTCCATTGAAAATGATCCTTCAAACATAAAAGGGCAGCTGGTAAGGGAAATGTTTATAAATGTTTTATTCTAATAGTACACTTACACGTATCATATTGTTTTCCAGACCCTTGGAGCTAAATTCCCATATATTAAGTCTATAAAGTGTTTATTTTTCTACTGACACTGTTGAACAGTGGATATCCATAGGCATGGTATCTATATTACTGGTATTCTGCAGTTAGACAGAGCATTTGCCAAAACTATGATTCCAGCTCCTTCAGGGGGGCACTCAGAACTTTACCTGGAACTGATAAATATAGCCAAGAACCCAAATAGTGATTGACTGCCACCTTCAGTCGACTTTATCAAACTGCACTCAAGAACAGCAACTCCCTGCAGGGCTTTCCATGTGGTGTAGGTATGGCTGGAGCAGGACATTGGTGTATTGTAATAATACTACAATTTGGGAGCGCGATGCCTCTCCGGATCAGACCCAAATAAAGCATGGCACCATGGTTCTCCCCAGCCTCAGGAAGCAAATGTTATGTACTTTACCCAGAACTTCGGGGGAAGAAGGTAAACTCTTTCCTCTCAGTAATTGCCCAATGGTATTAAATCCATACCTTTAGCTGCTATAAGTGTTCCCTGCAGGGTAGGAATAGGAGGTGCAGGAATATTTTGATCACTGATTCGATCCAGTGTGGATCTCCTTTTTCAACATAACATGGCCATGCCCTAAAGGCCAGAGCATAGTGAGAAGTTGGGCATGGCTAGGCCCGTATATAAAAGGCTATGATACTTTCTGAATATGTTCTTGACTTTAGGAACTCTGTACTGAAGCAAGAATGATTGCAGATAATACAAGTACTGGGCACTGCCGCTGGGCACCTTTGCCCCATGACACCTAATGCCAGTTTTCTTTGCCATCTATTTATTCCAAGCACTTCATGCCTCTAAGTTCAGAGCTGACCCATCTGTCCTCCTCCAATACAAGTCAGTAAAGTTACCTCCTGCCAATAGGGGGAGCTACAGATCAGGCTGAGCTACGAGGGGGCAGGCTGGACAAGAGGCCACTGACCTTCCCATCTAGTCAGCAAACTCCCTTCATCCACGTTGTTTGTTGCTGCTTTCCGCTCGTGCACCCGACCCGTTGAGTCTCGTGTGGGTGTCTGTGATCATCTTGCAGTTTCCCAAAGCACTTTCACCCCTGTGTTTTGTCAGAATGTCTGTGGGAGTTTTGGGGGTTGGGGGGAGGGGGTGAAACAACAAAATGTGAAACTTCAGGTGCTTTTTTGTATCTGTGTTCAGAGGACTGGGGTTAATTATAACCAGAGCAATAAATAAATCCGAACAAGTGTCTCCTGAGTCATTGCGAGAATTCTTTATCAAGTGGTCTTCCTTCCTCGTCTGGCTGTTAGCTAAATACAGCAGGAAATGCCGTCTGGTTGTCAGAGGGTCACTGACCCCAGCAACCAATAAACAGATGACATGTTTTATTTTTAATTTTAGGCTTTCAACTATTCATCCTAAAAATTCTACTAAGTGGCTCAGTTTTACGGTAACAGGAGGGGGAATGTATGTATACAAGCCTCAGTGTATATAATCCCCAGGCTATCTTTCAAAGCTAAATACAAATGAAGTGATAACAAGCTCACCCCGTAAATTATGTGCTCCGGGCGTGTAAACTCCGGACCCTCCACCTCCAACACACGACTTTAAAACAGTCCTGGCAATGTTATTGGGAAATACACTCACCAAAGACAAGTGGTGGTCCAGGTGCAGCGCCCTGAACCCGTAGCTTGAGGTATTAAGCGAACATCAGTTTGAAGAGAAATGGCACGCACTCCTTAGTCCACTAAAACTTGTGTTTATTGTAGAGATCTTTAAAACAAAAAGGTCCTTTCTACTATTCATATTCCATTTTGTTTTCAAACTGCACCCTGGTTGCTAGGATACTTAACACCTAGCAACTAGTTTAAATTCCAAGCCGGAGGATTGCAGAATCAAAATTTTGCCCCTTCAAACAAAAACTTTATCCAACTGAAGAATCTGTCTGGGATGCCATATTTGTAAGGGCTCTGGCACACGGGGAGATTAGTTGCCCGCGACAAATCTCCTGTCTCCCCGGCGGTGGGATGGCAATCCATGTGCCACAGCCCTAAAGGACGAGTAAACATCGTCCTATTCTAACATCCAATAAACATTTCATTTTAAGATTAAAATGATCTTTAAAAAGATTTCCCACTCCTCCCGCAGATTCCTCTGCAACATACCAAACTGCCATTCTCTTAGCATTAAACATTTCTGTCTGTCCCATTAGCCAGCCCTGTTTCTTCATCAAAATCAGATTTCCTTTTATAATCATTATTCTTGGCCCTTGCTGTATTGTTCCTTATACTACACATATTGATGTACAAAAATGAATTGGCTGTTTTTTTAAGCAACAGCAATCAAGTTATTTGGCACAAAGGCCCAGCAATTTGAAACATACACACCAAGTCAGCTGGCAGGCGATGTGGGAGTTGTAGTTAACCAATAACTTTAGGGCATCCACTTGCACATTGCCATAAAACTAAAATTTTCCTTTTATATAACGTATAAATAAATGTTGTAGGAATAACAATATGTGTTGCTGTTTGTGCAGTTCATTGTAGTCATTATTTATATGTATGCAAGCTAATCGAGAACAGAACATATAGCCAACATGGACTGGCTATAGCAGAGTATGGCTAATGCCACACGTAGCATATTCTCGATATCCACAGAAAATGCAAAGTCTTGCGTTCTTTGTTGGATATCGCTATATGTGCCTGCAGCCGAGCGTATTCAATGCTTCGGGGTGCACGCACAGGTAGGAGGATTTTTAAGCATAAGGGAAAATATTATTGTTTTGCCCCGAATAAGGATTAATTACATCTTAGTTGGGATAAAGTACTCGGTACTATTTTATTACAGAGCAAAAAAAATCATTTTTGAAAACAAGAATAATTTATAACAGGGTCTATGGGAGATGGTCTTCCCGTAATTCAGGACTATCCAGATAACAGATCCCATACCTGTATTTTGTTTGGGATCACTGTGGCCTGGGTGTTACACACACAATGTCACATGGTCCAAGCAGAAATGACTTTATTTGTGCTTTTTTCTTTTTCAAGTTACATCTTTTCTGGCAAATGGTCTTTGGTATACACTGATATTTAACTTTGCATAGAAAGATCATTCCCCCTGCCGCCCACCCCCCTAAAAACACAACCCCGTCAGAAAAAACAATATGTTCACGCAACCCCCTATTATAAAAACAAAGCTTCATATATATATATATGTATTATATATATATATATATATATATATATATATATATATATATATATATATATGAATGACATTTAAATAAACCAAAATGGAACTAAAATGACATATACATATAATACTCTTTCCTGCGCGACCCATACAGAGGAAGAATCCTTTATTCTATGCATCTTTACTGTCAAAGCAGAAGGATGGAACCTCAGGAGAGTGTGAATGGAGGGGGTTAAAATGAAGCCATTATCTGTTGTGGGCTGCACTACCCAAAATGCAGTAGGGTTATCCCCTCAGCCCTATTAAAACCAGCCACCGGTTGCTAATTGCTCATTAGCCCACTGTCGACTGCACTATTTAAATATAACACTATATCCTTCCAAGTACACTTGCCTTTAACCCTTTCCTGTAATATGAGATACACATAACTTTTTCCTTTCTTTCCTTGTAGGGGAGGGGACTTCCATTCTTAACACACACACACACACACACACACACTATTTATATGATCCTAAAATATAAAAAAAAAAAAATAGGAGAATTTAATTATATTTGGACTTGGGGTGTCAGCCCTCCTTACCCTAATACAAATCATGGAATGTTCCATTACTATGAGATTCCTGTTATACAGGAGGACACCCCCCCCCCCCCAAACACAATACTAAAATACTGATTTCCTCTTAAAAACTTGGCTAGCAATATTATCCAAGCACTCCCAGGCATAAAAATACCCGAATGCCTGATGAGCTGTACCAACATTACTACAGACACCCCCACATCAATAGAGACTTACATATGGGGTATGAATAACTAAGCAGAGAACACACATCCCATTCATTGCTCCCCACCTCCCCCTGTAACAAAACAAACTCATTTCAGAGATACCATCCCCAAACACTATGCAGCCTGTGCAGCACTTACTGCCTGTCTCAGAATGCTATAAGCCACACAGCCCCCTATAACCCACAGCTGTTGCTTCATTATAACTCCCTGCATGTAGAGATGGGGGGAAGCTGTAGCACAGTGTCATTCTATAACGGAATGTATGCCCGGCAGTGAGTGTAGAGCAGTTGGCATCGCTACAGTTGGTTCCATCCTCCATGCCAGGGATAAGTGGCAGGAGTAAGGCACGGGGATATAAGGCACTAATTGAATGTAGGGGGAACGCGTGGCCCCTATACATGCGCAGTTCTAAGAAAGAGCAATCTCAATTCATACAAAGCAGACATGATTATTTTACTGTACAGCTAGGTTAAGAACCTCTATATCTGAAATATATATATATATATATAAACTTTAAAAACCGAATACAGAATATATATATAGAACTCAGCAGCCCCTACTCCCTCCAATGGTTCCCTGAAAATAAAAATGAAGGCACTTTGTTGTCCAATACGTAGGATAGGCGGTCCTGACGAGTAGCAGTTGCTGTCCAGAGACTGGTAGTAACTCCCCCCCCCAATATAAATATGACAGTCTTTTCAGTCCTGTATAGTCCAGCCTCAAACATGGGGGTATAAGGGACAGAAGGAAAAATCCAATTACTTCCTGCCTCTATGGCTGATGCACGGTTATGGTGGGAGAAGCTTTCCAGCCAAAACATGGATGCGATCTAAAAGGGAATATGGAAGGAGTGAGAAATAAAACACACAGGGATCATGTCAAATAGCAAATACCAAGAAGAGTAGAACATTCATTGGAGAGATTTAATTTCTACTCCTCTGTGACTTTCCCCAATACATTCTGTGGGCCCCCTCAACCCAATGACTCTCCCCCTCAACCCAATGACTCTGTGACTCTCCCCCTCAACCCAATGCCTCTGTGACTCTCCCCCTCAACCCAATGCCTCTGTGACTCTCCCCCTCAACCCAATGCCTCTGTGACTCTCCCCCTCAACCCAATGCCTCTGTGACTCTCCCCCTCAACCCAATGCCTCTGTGACTCTCCCCCTCAACCCAATGCCTCTGTGACTCTCCCCCTCAACCCAATGCCTCTGTGACTCTCCCCCTCAACCCAATGCCTCTGTGACTCTCCCCTCAACCCAATGCCTCTGTGACTCTCCCCCTCAACCCAATGCCTCTGTGACTCTCCCCCTCAACCCAATGCCTCTGTGACTCTCCCCCTCAACCCAATGCCTCTGTGACTCTCCCCCTCAACCCAATGCCTCTGTGACTCTCCCCTTCAACCCAATGCCTCATATGCCTGACACAGGTGGCCATACACGTAGCAATTGGTCACAGGAAAGATCGTTCCCACCCTTCATTGATGTTCAGGGCTGAATCGTCAGTTATAGAGGCAGAAAAAATAGAAATTCTACCTCCACCTGCCTATTCAGCCCTAAATCTTTTAACCTGCTCGATTGGCAAGACGACCGATATCCACAGCCTTTGCAATATCGGTTGTCTTGTCGAGCCGCCATAATATCATATGAAATGAGGTTTCCTACAATAATATTGGTGTGTGTATGGCCAGCTTAACAGTAACAGCAGATCATTCAATTCAGGCTCCATAATTGTATTATCTTCTCTCCACCCTGACCGGAAGTACCTGTCTCATGTAAAGCTGCTCCTCGGTACAGTGAATTTGGCGATTGTTCTGTGCAGGTTGTTGTAATCTTCCTCGATCAGCTAGAGAAAGAAACCATACAGTTTAGACTGAGGGGGCTGAAGGCAGCTCAAGTTTATCAGACTGGCAGTAAATACTACACTGCTTCCAGCTGGAATTACATTAAGGATAGTGGCTCTCATGGGCTCTTCTCGGCCTGCGTATGAATGTGTAAGTACGCACAGAAATGCACTGAAATCTGCTCTGTGGGTTTGCACCCAGGGCAACGCAGCGCCTCTAAATTCTGACACACGAGCAAGCAGATACCATTGGATCAGCTGATTCTCAGCCTGCGTGTACACACACAAGCCAAGAATCAGCCCTGTGTGGCACTACATTTAGGGTGAAGACACACACAGCTACTACATATTCATATATTCAGCAGAACTACAAAAATAGACAATAATGTCTCTACGTGAGTTTTAGCAGAGGCAATTCTCAGTAGTGTCTATGACAGGGTTTTTTTCTGGCATTTAGTAGCCATGACAGGTAGCTGCTACTAAGAAGCGTTGTGTGTCTTCACCCTTACATATAAAAACATTTATTTAATGTATCTATGTGGGAAAGTTTCTAAGAATGACACTTTCATAAGGAAGTTTTGGGTGGAGTTCCCCTTTTAGCTTTCAGTAGAATTCAGACAATTTGCCAGATATCTATGCATCAGGTACCATGTATCTCTGTGCAGTTCATGTGTTCAACAGGTCTCCATAGACCGACAGTATGATGCAATTGTTGGACCAAATTCAAATGATGCCACCTAAAATCTATCACAAAATTAAATGGGTTTAGCTTCAGCATAATTAAATGATACTCTATATCAGTAATTAAAGTCAATTCTAAGGTTGAAGTTCCCCTTTAAGTTGCAGGGAAGGATAAATATAACACCAGGGATACAGAGCACATTAGATTGTCCTACCTTAAGCTGCTGGATCCTCTGCTCCAGTGACAGAATGTGCCTCTTCACCTCCTCCGACTGTTCTTTGGACAGTACAATGGGTGCGCACAGGGACTCTGAAACATCTGCAGAACTCTGCTTTCTGCCTGTGTGAAATAGGGATGAGAACTGGTTACAGTTACAATACTTGCAAGAGTATTCAGACCCTCAACCAATTTGATCATAGGATATTATTTTGGCCCATGCCCTGCCCCCCCAGCTGGGGAATAAGGGGTAGAAGACATAACACCTCCTTTATGCCCCAGATTAATAATATTGAGAGGTGTGGCCACTGCATATTATATGATGTTACTAATACATAGGATGTTTTCTAGCCAAGAGCCCCATTTGCAGCTGGGAGAAGCAGAGCAATTCATAAGGTTTTCCCTATGCCCTTCTTATGCAAAAAAAAAAACAGGCAACATACAGATATAACATTATAAATACAGTGATAACAAAGTTACAGCAGGGCTTTCTGTTTCCAGGGGGAGCCTGGGTGTGTATAGGCCCTGGTGGAGATTCTGATGGAGGAGCAGTTGCCACAAAGGCAAGCTAAACACATTTTCACCCCAAAGATTTGTGGCTGGGGGATAAGGGCCCTAGGAGCTCACAGTGCAACACTGCACCAGGGTTACAATATAACAGTTATGTACATTTACCATTCTCTCCCTGTTGTGTAGATTCCATTTCAGAATCCTCTGCCTCTCGATCCCCATTGGAGGCCCTTCCCTGTTCAGAAGCCTCCAGTGCAGGTTCTTCCCCCGCTGACCAGGTCTCCAGGGTTGAGAGCGTGTCTGCATCCACACTGAGGCGGATATTGCGCACTAGCAGGCGTTTTAGCACCGACACTAAGGGTAAAAGTGAGGGAGAAAAACATGAAGAAACAGTTCTGATCATACAGAGTCATTGCTCACACAGCCATGTTTGCTTGCTGCTCTCTAACCTTCTTCCAAGGCCTCGCTGGCAACATTGCCTCCTCCAGATGCTGCATCTTGGTTCAGATCAATGTTGCTGGCAAGGAGGTATTCTGTAAGGCCGCTGAAGTCCTTCTCTTCCTGACCCTCCAATGCATCCTCCACCGACTCTTCCTTTTCTGGGGAAATAAATACAGGAAATAAGACCTAAAAACAGGGTGATGTATGTGGCTCCCCAAGCCTGCAAAATCTACTGAGCATGACAAAAATTTAACACACTCCAGCCCATGTATACAGCTTATATATATGGACATTTCTGTTCTATGAGGGACAAATGTGCAGGCAACTTAATTAAAAAAAATTCTAACCAAACAGTGCCCTCCAGTGGCCAATTATTAGAGAGTATGATGGAATCAGAGACAGAGCAAGGGGGGCTGGCAACAGAAGCACATGCCCTGCCTCCCCCCATGGTGCCAATTGGCTAGAAAGGGCAACTTACAGAAACAAAGGGTTGAATATGCTCACACCTGCATCTCTGGCACTTCCAATTCACATCAATAGGGGAGCGTGTTTTTGGGGCAACAACTGCATGATGAGCACAACCCACAGTACTTCCCAATAATGATAATTGGAAGTAACATAAGAGAAATAGCAGATAATGTAATCACTGAAAAATGGATCAAAATGCTGCACCCTAAAGTCTATTGAGAAGCTCGCTATAACTTAATGAGTTGATAAAGGCAGGTTTGGCCGCCATGATGAGTAGTTTTATTCAGCAGATAACAACCAGAGATGGTGCAGGGTTAGTGGCCATGACAGGGAGGTGGCAAGGGGGGGGCATTTGCTTAGCTACATCATAGGAAAGACGAGTGATTGTCTCTTACCATCTTTGGATACTGAATCTTTCAGGGAGCCTCCATTTTCTGAGCTGCTCAGCAGCTGATCTGCAAAGCTACACCATACAAAGAAAGGGCGTATGTTAGAAAGGAAGTAGATGGAGATGCGACAATACGATGTGCTACAGAACAGAAATATTCAGCCCCTACGTAGTCAGGTAGGAACCCGATGCACCATTAAAGGGTGTGCAAAGTAATTACAGGGATATATCAAGAAGAGAATGCCCTGGGCACTTTGTGCTTACTACAGCCAGCTATTCATGGTGGTTATGCCTGATGGGAAATGCCATTAGTATTTGTGTGCTGAAAATATACAATACATTTGGTGTTTAAAATACTAAAGGTATGGTTTAATATCAAATCATTTTCCGGTCTTATGTAGGAAATGATATTGGCCTTATTATTATTTTATCCATTCTGTGTTTCGCTGCAGGTTACAACTACTACTATCTGGTTGCCCGAACCCACCTTGACGGATTCTGCTGAATCCCAAACCAAATCTTGAAGAGGAGAGCTGCAGAACTGCAGCAAATGCAAATGTTTCAGAATGCCATTTAAGGGTGCGTGCCATAGGTACAACATACTTACTCGGAGGGGCTCTGCGGCATTGTGCCAGGAGTGATAGATCTGTGTCTCTGTTTGGAAGAAGCTGGGGGTTCCAATAAGCCTGTAGTGTTGCTGATCAGTAAAAACCAGCTAAGGGAAACAGGGGTGGATGGTTAATATGGCGTTATTTACAGGACTTTGCTATTATCACTGTACCCCATATAGCAATTGTTTCTGATGTATTTTAGCCGCTGCTCCACTGGATTAGCATTCAGGCCTTGGGGTTTATAAAATAACTTATACATCAGTCCCCTTGTGTTTAATTCTCTTACATTCACATTTCCCTAGTGATTGTAACTACCCACCCTGCACCACCCCAAAGTGTCTAACTCAGCGGCTTCAGGCTCTTACTTTTTCTTCTCAGCGGGTGTTGGAGCCACAAGTTCATAGAACTGTGCTCGATCCTCCCAGTTGAAAATCACAAAAAAGGCATTCTTATCTGAAAGGGAAAATATGTTACAAGTCAACTTGTGTCTGCCTAAAAATGGACACTGCCGGATCTCAATGTCGCCGCATGTTTACGAGCAGTAAGGATGCACACTGACCTGTAGCCACCTCTCTGACCATGGCCATATTCAGCTTGATGATTGGGCTCAGCATGAGCTTCCCGTCTGGAGCAGGAATAATAGTCCGACTCTGGCACTTCAGTACCAGCCGCTCATCTTGTTTCAGCAGCAGCATCAAGAGATCATCCAGGAGGAGGACATGGACATCTGTGATGTGGAGAAGAGGAGAAGTGGGATGAGAAAAAAAATGAATGAAAAAAAGGGAATAAAAAAAGTAGGAAGGATCCCAAAGCCCTTAAAGGGGTAGTTCACCTTTAATCTAACATTTAGTTCAATTGGTCTTCAGTTATTATTTGCTATAGTTTTTGAGTTATTCACCATTGTCTTTTGAATTTTTACAGCTTTCAAATGGGAATCAGGGCTCTTCTATTCATCTTCCAGACTCCCTTTCACACCACTGCATGGTTACTAGGGTAATTGGCTTCTAGCAACCAGATACCTGCTGAAATTCCAAACTGAAGAGCTGCTGAATAAAATGCTAAATCATTTAGATACAACAAATAATAAAAAATTGAAGACCAATAGCAAATTGTCTCAGAATAGTACTCTCTACATCATACTATAAGTTCGTTTTAAGGTGAACAATCCCTTTAAGGCAGGAAGGACCCCAATGGCTGAAGCAGAAAGTGCCCCAAACTAAGGTGACAGAAGGGCCACATAGTTCCAAAGCTGAGGAAGGAGGGAATGTAGGAGACCACAAGGCTGTAAGAGAGGAAGGAGCACAAGGCAAGAGAGGCCATACTCACAAGATAATAATGTTAACGTGGCAACAGAATTACAATAAACCGAGTTCCCATGTTATGAGAATAAGTTGGGAGACTGAAGAAGAAGAACAGATAAAGTCTGACAGAAATGAAGAGGCGATTCTCACCAAAAGCCTTGTCCCTGCTCACTTTCCATGTCAAAGATCCTTCATGTATCAAATTCTTTTTGCTGATATCAATGTTCTGCAAAGACAAAAAGAGATTTCAGACAAATACTGCTGGGTTCATAAAATTGACTTCACTGTCTAAACACAGGTCCAAACATATTCCACAGCTTCTAATACAATACTTTGGGTAATGATGCTATTATGAGAGGTAATGAGGCTAGTTGTGCAGACATAGTTTAAAATACTAACCTTAAATTCATTAAATAAGGGGTCGTTGATTTGCCTCAGGTTGGAAACATCCAGGCGTCTTTGGTAATCTGTAAGTTTCTACAGATAGCAAAAAAAAAAAAAAATTGCATTAGATAAGTAGAAATGGGTAGAAGCAAAATGGAAGAGTAATAGGAGCAATACATGAGCAGATAATGCGAGATGGGAGAAGTCAGGGCAGTAAGAGTCCCAAGGCAGGGCAAAACATGAGGAAGGTATTTATAGGAGCAAAGGGGAAAGTAAAGCTCTAGGTATCCCAGAAAGGGACATACATGAAATGAGTAGACAAGGTCAGAAAGAAGGAAAGAGGAGAAACTGACTGACATAAGAAGGGTAATTATGAGAAGGCGAGAGAAGGTAGATGATTGCAATTCCTGGGCAGAGTAACCCATATATATATATATATATATATATAGTAGTACTTAGAAGGCACCGACTGACTGAGCGAGGGCAGGTTGGATAGATATGAAATAAAACAATACTATCCCTAATATATATATGTTTATATATACAGCAAGAGGTTATATCAACATCATGCTGAGCTGTATTCAGAGTACAAGAGAATGGATGTTGGACAGGCCATCTTACCATCTTATTCTCCATCTCGCGCACCTCCTGGTTAACATGGTTTAGGATCTGCCTGCAAGACTCTGCTGCCCTCTGCACTCTCTGCTTCTCCTCGTCTTCCTCTGCAAGAGCCAGTAATGAACATTAGTGCCTGTACCAACCCTCCCTGCCAGCTCCACACACCGCTTGATAGATAGACTTTACAGCAGCCACAGAATAAGGTCATTTTTTGGCCTCACCAGTTAGATTTGCGATGTTCTGCAGCAGCAACGGGTACTTGGTCAGCCTTTGCATCTCAAATGGTATAATGTCCTTTAGTTGTAACCGCCGGCAGTGAGGGCTGCTCTCAGCTTCCTGTCAGAGAGGAAGAGCAAGGGATAAGATGGAAGGAGTCAAATATTAAAATTTATAAAGGAAACTGTTGGGCTTGGAGAGCGGTGAAGAAGCAGGGAGAAGACTGAGAGGGCAAGGAGACTGCAGAAGAGATTATGGATAACTGGAAAGGCATGGAGAGAAGAAGGTCAGGGCAGGTAGACTGAGAAGGGAGGGGAGGCAAAAAGAGAGTAAAGAAGGGGTAAGAATTGGGGAGAAGGTGCTTGAGGGAAGCCAAAGGTATTGACTCCTCCCAGTTTATAAGACAAACCAACAGGATTACAGTTTATTATTTTATTTAAATATTTACATATCAACGCAATCCTTCCTGATAACTGTGCTTAGTTCTTTGATTGGTCATAGGAAAATTTAGCCAGGACCCCACAGGAAAAAAAAAACTGAAAAATTCTACAGTGTAGATTTTGAAGTTTCACTGGGCCTCATTTGTCAACACTGGGCAGTTATCAGATTTTTATTATATTAAAAAAAAAAAAAAAGATTTGATTAGTTGCCAATGGTCATCATTGTTTCCCTCTCTGCACTTATTCGGTGTTTCTCTGGTACCTGAATAAACTGCGTAAATCGAGGGTCTCTCTTCTGTTTCGCTTTCAACTGTTCCAAGGCAAATGGCTGCCGGCTGCAGAACCGAGATGAAATCTTCTGAAACCAGTTGCCCTCTGTGCCGTCAAACTGGTACAAAAAACAAACAAACAAACATATAAGAATGATATGGGGGTGAGACAATGCACAAAAGAAAAAGTAATTTAAGTAAAGGTGAACAAGCAGGCCTCATAATTCCACTAAACAGCAGTTCTCCCAACAGCCGGGCACACTATGCCGCTTCCTACACTGCCCCCAAGTGGCCACAATCATATGGTTCTCAAAATGCAAACAACATACACATGTGATCTCTAGAGAGTCAGTGTGGGAGGAGAGAGGGATGAATGTCCCATAACATTCAACATAGAGATTCACAATAATAACATTCAACAGAGATCCCTCATATGAATAGTTCTACAAATAAGAAATGCTAAATTCATTAAAGGAACAGTATAAACATCTGAACATCTATCAAAGTAATTGAAATATAATGTACTGTTTCCCTGCTATAGTAAAAGCTGTGTAGTCAGGGAGCCATTCAAACTGGAAAATGCACAGGTGACATAGCAGATAACAGATAAAACACCATTGTATTCTACAGAGCTTATCTGTTATCTGCTATGTAACCTGTGCCTTTTCATCTTTTTTTCAAGCCTGAAAGGTTGCCCCCGTGGCTACACAGCAGGGTATTTATATAAACTATACTAGAATTTTTGAGGCAAACACACCAGTTTTACCAGTGCAGGGCTATGGTACATTATATTATAATTACTTTTAGGCACTTTCCTTTTTTGGTGTTGCTGTCCCTAAACTGGAGCTGGTTATGGGAGTTAATTAAACGAAGAGTAGATGTGAACGGATCGAAGTTTCAGAAGGAGGGTAACAATAATTAACAATGCCTTCAAATAAGTTCATATTAGCTCTGCATCTTGTAATCAGGTTAGTGTCAGTGGCACTGCACATGCTCTGTATGCTCCTGGTTGCTCTTGCTGGGCTAAGCTTAGGAGTTGTGGGAAATCATGAAACATTAGCAGAAAGAGTTTACATGTCTTAAAGAAAGTGATGCTACAGGGTTGATACTAAGGCAGAATGCATAGCTGCATAGCTGTTCCATGCAAAGGGAAAATAGGTGAGCATTCTTAAGAAGAGGCAGGAACCATTTTTAAAGCACTATGCCAGTTTATATAAAATGTAAAGTTGCAGATACAATGTTTTAATTTGTATTTTAGCATATCTTTGAGGTCCTTACCCGGTTCAGCAAGATGGTGCCTATTTCCTGGATCACTGAGTTATTCTCAAGGCGCAGACGCTTCAAGGTGTCCAGGAATACAGCTGCAATGGAAGTACTCAGTCAGAGGGTGTACAGGACACAACTTAAAGGGCCCCTAAACTACAGTCAGCCCAACCCAAGGACTTCTATCCCTTCACATCTCACCATGAGCCTCGATAAGGTCATCCAGGCTAGGAAAGATGTTCTCCAGCTCCAAGGTGGGGATCCATCCATTCTGCATGGGGATGTAGAAGACATCATGCAACACACGAAGCATCCGTACATGAGCGTGCTCTGTAAAGAAGAGCTCTGGGGGGAGGGAAGAGAGAGCAACAGTCACTGATGGTTGGTGGAATCATTGATTGGAAGATGTATGGAATCAGAGCAAGAGGAAACAGATCAAGAAACCTCTTAGGAAAGCTAGGACCACTCCACCGAGGAGTAAATGAGTGTATGCCAATGTGGTCATGCCGGACACTATACATTTATACCTTTAAAATGAGTCATAAAGAAGAAGGAAAATGCCCAAAGAGCTATAGAAACAAGGTGGTCTGACCCACATACCATTGATGACCTCTTGCCGCTTGATTTCGCTTTTCTTCAGCCTGAGGAGTATTTCAGGGGGGACGAGCTCCCTCCAGTTTGGGGGGTCGCTCTCGGCCTCCTGAACGCGCGGCTCAGTCTCCTCAGACTGGGGAAGCAGAAAGGGCAGCGGGCCCTCTGAACTCCCTCCAGGCTCTGGGCTACATAATGGGGAACAGGGAAACATTGAGCTATTGTAACTGACCATAGCAACTATGCATGGGTTTTTATTGTCAGAATGGAAGAGTGTGCATAGGCTAAAAAAATAGATATACATATACACAATATATACATATCAACAATATACAGTTGGCCTCACAGTGACTCTGCCTCACCGAACTAGGCAAACAGTATTTAAAGTTCCAGAATGGAAGGAGGCAGAAGAGAAAAGATAACCACCTCTGACAACAAGATGCAAGTTCAAATTTAACAGCTATAGCACAGAACGTTGTTGCAATATCTGTGGATCAATATAGTGCACAAAACATTGCCCACTGAGTGGTGTGATTTTGTCCTCCCACTGCTCCCAACATACGTGTAGTTGCCAGGCTTTGGCCCAAGCTTGCCAGTGGTGCCCTGCAAGTCGTTGGCTCGGGCAGCTGCCTCCAGGTCAACGTCGCTACGGGAACGTGTCTGCTTGGCTTTGGAGGAGCCGCGCTGGGAACGCTTGCGCTCGTAAACTCGTAGGCTCTCCGAGCGGCCCAGCTTACCAGAGAGCCTGTTCAATTCGCCCCGAGAAAGGGTCACCAACATATTAAGGGAAGAGGTGAAGGCATGCATGAGAGAAAGGACAATGTCGGGGAAAGTCAAATAATTGGTTGTGTAAGAGGGGAATGAAGAAATCTGCGTATAATAACAGAGCGAGAACATTACAGAATAGTTTGAAAGAAAGAAGAGGAGGTAGGGACAAAGCAAGAGCAAAGATGGAGGAACAGCAATATGGACATTCGATAATGGCAAAGTGCAAGGTAAAAGCAAAGATGGTGGAAACACCAAAGAGGGCAAGTCCAAGGCAAAGATGATATAGAGATAAAAAAAAAAAAAATCAAAGCGCAAAGATAGTGGAAAAAGTAACAAAGTCAAGTCAAGGACAAAGTGGGTAGAGGGAGCAATAAAGATAAGGCAAGAGGAAAGATTTTTGAAGGATCAATAAGGGAAAGTCAAGAGTAGAGACTATTTATTTGGCTGGTGGGGGGCTGTTTCGGCCTCTGTGTACTTAAAATGCCAGGGCCTGTTTTGAATCCTAGTCCAGAACTGACAGGCAAAACTCATGGAAAACCAGATGTGAGCACAGAACACAAACACATATGAAAGGCCACAGCTAGAATCATACGTTGCACAGGGTATAACGTCACCATTTACTTAAACAGCACTAACAAGTTACTCAGCTCTTTGCAATGGTTCCAGGAACCAACAGACTAAATGAGGATCTATCTATCTAATGGGGAACACTTACAGTATCAGTTTAAGCTCCTATGAGATCAAACATCTCTTAGCTCCATTATAGCTCTAAGAATATCTAGGACAGCAAATGCTTGCCACTGATACACAAAAAGAATGTCTAGTACATAAACAACTATTTGTTATTATTACCACCAACACTGTAGCAATGTTTAACCACACGTAGCTGAAATAAACTTAAACAGCCACACAACTTGCAATAATAAAGTGATGCTGAACAAAATAACAGGGCAACTGTGGCTAACACACAGAGAATGGGAAAGATAACACAGACAGACCAATAGGCAGGGGTCCCCAACCTTTCTTACTCGTGAGCCACAGTCAAATGTAAAAAGACTTTGAGAGCAACACAAGCACCATAAAAGTTCATGGAGGAGCCAAATAAGGGCTAAGATTGGCTATTAGGCAGCCTCTATGCACACTATCAGCTTACAGGGGCTTTATTTGGTAGGAAATCTTGTTTTTATTCAACCAATACTTGCCCCCAAGTCAGGAATTCAAAAATAACTACCTGGTTTGGGGGCATTGAGAGCAACATCCAAGGGGTTGGGGAGCAACATGTTGCCCCTGAGCCACTGGTTGGGGATCAACACCAATAGGGAACAATTCAGTTCTTCTTCTGAGCAATGGAAACTGGGCTCCCCATTAAGTGTAGGAAAGGGATGAATTCAAGGGTACTGATATGCTTAAGGTCTTGGGACTCAAAAGGACCTTCGCCAAACGGAGAGTCCCAGAAGTTGTCAGTCTATGATACAGGGCAGGAGGCTACAGATTGAATTTGGAAGGTGACAGAGAAAGGCAATAAGGTGAAAGTCAGAAGCATGGGGAATGGGGTAATACTTAGCCAGGCCCTGTAAGGAGCCACTATACAAACACCTCCCAGGATGCCACTTCCCAAACATGCACTGACCTTTTCTTTCGTCTGTGAACAGAGCATGGAGGGTTAGTTATACCGAACTCAAACCTCTAGACATAGACTGGAAGCTCTGCAGAGCCTACCCCAGAGGCATCATGGGCAATTTAACCCTTCAGCTGTCCTAATGGGTAGGCACCACACTGCAAAGCGAGCTCAGGCATCAGGCAGGCGTGCTGTACAAATAAAAGCAAGGCTGATCTTATATTAGATACTTAAGATCTCGACAGCAGGTAGAAAAGGGACCACACAACAGTCAATACATTTTTATATATGTATGCAACCAGTCTGCAGGGGAGGAGACAGACAAATGACTGCACAGACCCCAATTTGTGAGGAGCCAAGAAGCTTGTTCTCAAAGATAAGTATACAGTCAGATGTTGTGGGAAGAAACTAGAGAAAATGATTAATGCAAGCAATAATGGCAAACTGCTGCAAGAAAATAAATCTATATAAAGCCAGCAGTAGGGTAAGAAAGAGTATGGTTTTAAAGCGACAACCCCAAGTGTATCCAACTCAGTGATGCCAATAGGATGCAAAATGTATGGATCCAAGGCAGAGGTGTATGGTGATGTGTGGCGAAGGGGTATAAATCAAGCTAGCGTAATCTGTGTGTCTGTGTGCAGTGTCCATCTGAGAAGGGGAGAACGAAGGAAGAAAGCCAAATAATATCTGGCGCAACAGAGAACAGGGCGACCATGGAAGCTTAAAAAAAAGCACCCAGTGGAAGTCCTTGCCGTTTCAGAAGCCTGGCAAGGTAGCGCGGCAAAATTGCAACAGGAAGAAGCTTGGCAGTAAATTGACTTAGAACACCACAAGAGCCAACAACTTTTGGGAGGACACCACAGGAGCTTGGCAACAACATGATGGTGGAGACCAAAGGAGCTTGGCAACAAG
Organism: Xenopus tropicalis; assembly: GCF_000004195.4. NCBI lineage: Eukaryota > Metazoa > Chordata > Amphibia > Anura > Pipidae > Xenopus > Xenopus tropicalis. Next base: position 106,772,654 of record NC_030683.2, on the reverse strand, counting down.
TTGACGGAGGACACCACAGGAGCCTGGCAGCAAGTTGGGTCACTCTGCAGGGCCCAAAAGCAGAAGGAAGGGAAGGTGGCACAATGCGGAAGAGTGTCAGCAATAGCCTCGCAGAATGTGCTTTACCCCAGTAAGCCTTACCTTTCATTTTCTGCACTTTCCTCAGTCTGGTCTGCTGGGCAATGCTCAGTGGTGGGGGATCCTTTGAGGACCTCAGATGCATCATTAGACAATGCCCCATCAGTCACTGCTTCAGAGGAGAAAGAGAGAAACGACTGCAGTTATATTCCATTCCAGAACCATCCTAATGGCACCACCCATGCACCCCCCCCCCCCTTCTGCCTTCAACTATGCTCTCCAGTGCAGGTGCTGGTTATGCTAGTGCTCATTTATTGTGCCTCACACTTACCTGGGTCAGGATCATTGGGCTCATTAGGAGGGGGGATGATATTTACAGACACCACAGAATCAGGCCCTTCGCTGTTCTTGGATTTCGCTGTGCTGCTGTCACTCCTATCAAAAGTTCTCTGCCCCTGGCTGACCCTTCTGTCCGGGTTTGGCTTCTCAGCTGCAAAAAAACAAGCGGTCACGATAAAGACTTTATCACTTCTCAGAAGAGCAACCAAAATGTGGCTATTTTTTTTTACATTAGCTAAATGCCTTCCCACTATCTACACCCATAACCAGATTCTAACTCCTTTTCCAATTTAGACAATCACATTGAATATTACAGGCTCCAAGCCCAGTTACGTTAATTCATTTTGAACACATACTTTTATTTTCCTGTTGGATTATATTACTCTACCTTAGATTCTGGGCACTGTCAGCTTTATAAAACAATACAGAAAAGAAAAATCCCATTAATGATTAGTATATGATATAGGAGCGTAAAAAGATCAGATTTAGCTCAATCCCGTTCCCTCAACCCAAGTGACAGAGCATGTTTTAGAGAAAGGAAAGAGAAATCAGATGAAAGGCCTAAAAGCCTTCGTCCCACAGCAATGAAATTACACATCTCCTATTTATTCCCTTAAAGCGCCAATTGACGAAACAATCACTAAGAGTGCACTCTGTGACTTGCCCTTTAAAGCAGATTACCCCCTTCATTTCATCCCCTGGGTGCTTTTCTTATTCGATTTAAACTATGTAAACAGAGTGCAGAGTTGGCAGAAAAGCACCCGCGTGGCAACTGGCAGCCTCTCTCTCTCACTGCAGGACGAGCAAAGAAAGGTTTAGCGCACTGATCTTCTTAATGGAACACTTTGACCTTTCTATAGTCCCATTGGATCGGGGCAATTGGATTGGTGGGTTAAAATGTCACAAATACCCACAATAAAAGAAAGATGTGGCGCTACAATTAAGGCTGCCACAGATATCTGTCTGGTTTGCCCCTCGCTCTCTGAACATGTTTTTTGTTGTTTAAAGGGTCGGTTTCAGTATTATGTATATAGTGCTAGCTTAGTTAGACAAGGACCTATCATTACCAACTGTTCAACTAATCAGCATTTTTTACATTTTTTTGTCTATTTTAAATGGTTTTTGAATTATTACCCTCACCATTCTGCCTTTTCTCCAGCCTGCAAACATAAATGTCACTAACCCCAGCATCCAAAAACACGTGGACTTAAAAGCATTTGTTTTAATTGTTATTCGGTTGCATCTGACTTACTTTTATATTCTATTCTGACTTCATAACTTCTACCTGGTTAGGGGAAATAATTCAGCTTTCAGTGGATGGGAAGGGGGGGCAGTTGCAGGGAGTTTTACTTCAACAACAAGTGAAAGGCTGAAGGCTGGTTACTGACAGTAAGCATTACAGCTTGTCCATATTTGTAGCCCCCGCTTATTCCTAACTACACCCTATTTAGCAGGTCCTTATTATGTACCCTTTAAAGATAGATCTGTCTCTCCAAGAATGCAGGAAAGCAACTACTGTATGAAGCTAATTATGCTTCTTGCACTGGGAGACAGAGTGTGGCTGCTAAAATCAAAGTGGATGAAGGAGAGGCTAATGCGCCAAACATAGCTGCTTCATGGGACTGAAGCTTTAGAAATAAAATTGTATTTTAGCAACAGCTTGGGGGTAGTAGTTTTAACATCCCTGCCTCCTAATAAGCACTCTAATGATTTGCTAGCAGAAATAATACCCTTTTTATAAGTAGGGCTATGTTTTGTTCTTCCCTGTAATGTATAGGAGGAGGAGAGCTCACTGTGTGCACAGGGCATTCTTTTGCATTAAGAGTGGAAATATTCTATATCCTATACTGAAGCTGTGTAAATGTATTCAGCTGCCGGGATGTTACCCCTTTCTGCTAGACCAAGGAGTTGCATTTTTATTCCCCTCAAAGAGAAGATGTGGAAGAAGAGAGATGTGGAGAGGTGGTTGTGGGGTGATTAGTGAGTTTGGTTCGGAAGGTACCTTCGGGCTCAACTTTGGATGGTCTGCTGTCAACATCTGCGAAAAACACGGGGAGGAGCGGAAAAAGGGAAAAACAAAACATGGCATGAAGACAAGCTAGGACAGGAGGCCACCCACACACCCAGCACGCCCATAAAGGCAGAGGGACTGTGAAAGAGTGCCATGCAACAAACAGAGAGCTATGCCCAACACAGACATAGTGACATATTTATTATACCGGTGATGTTGCCCATACCAACCGATTGGTTGATTGTTGCTTTTGTTTTCTAACTTGAAGGTGACTGTTCAATTCTAACTGCTGATTGGTTGCTATGGGCAACATCACTGGTTATATTGGCTTACACACTGTAATAAATATGCCCCTAAGTGTGCAATTCCCAAGGAGGCCACCATGCATCTTACCCATGCACCCCAATGGAAATCAAGACAAATGCAAGCTTTACAGAAGATGCTGCAGAGACAGAGGTGCTGACTACATGGCAGACTTATTTAACAGACAATGACAGTAAAAGGCTTTTATCACCTTAAAAATTAACTTTTAGCATGATAACATATTTATTGTAATTTGCTACTAATTGTTATTTTTATGTTTTTTTAATCACTTAACATGTTGCGCTAAAGCTCTGCAATATTAAATTCATACTACTATCTAGTTGCTAGGGTGCCACTTACCCTAGAAACCAGGCTGTAATTTGAAAGTCAGACTGGGGCCGACTTTCCCAAATATAAGCATAGGTTGTGAAATATTATAATAACATATTACAATAATATTAAATTGAGCTTGAACTTTAGTGGCCATTGTACTGAGTGTGAAGACTGAATGTGTGACTGAAAGAGTACAGAAACTGGAGGAGGAGCAGGGAGAATGTAGGGAGGGAATGAAGATGGATGAAGGTGGATGGGCATGGAGACTGGGAAACAAGCAGGGAGGAGGTGGAGAGGGCATGGTTATCGGAGGCTGAGAAAGGAGGAAATTGTGAGGATAAGGAGCTTAGAGAACATGGAGAGAAGATATAGGGAGGCCATGGAGACTTAAGAACAAGGAGGTTGGAGATGGAAAGAAACAAGAACAAGTCTGAGGATTTGAGGGAATGTACCCTGGAGAACAAGCATGAAGGAGATGGAGAGAGCACTGCTACTGGAGAACAAGCAAAGAAGGAAATGGAGAAGGAATGTAAACTGGAGAACAAACAGACAGGAAACAGGCAGGGTACAGAGAGGAGATGGAGAGGGCTCAGATATTACGGAGTAAAAGGAAAGGAGGTTAGAGGGCACAAACATTGCAGAACCAAGGGGGAAGGAGTTATGTTAAAGTGCCAAAAATTCAGTACGATATTAACACTGGCTACATCATGTTATACATATTACAGGGTTATTTTTTTTTGCAGTATTTAACCCTAAAATACAAACCTTAAATGTCATGTTACTTTATAACACTGAGAAACTATAGGGTTTCCTGAAAAGTTGGCTTTGTCTTAATAATATGATGCATTTCCTGCCAATGTAGTGCCATAGTAAAAGTTAATTCCAAAGTGAATTGGCCACATGTTAGAGACAGAGGTGTTAGTCAAGCTTCATACCAGGCACGGTTAACAAGCAGCCTTCAGATGCAACTCTGACTGACATGCAAGGAGAAGGTAGCTCAACAGCATCCTGAAGGGCTGCCACTTTCCAATACCTTTCTACACAGAAAGATAGTATATGATTCCCAATATAAGAGTGACAGTGACACAACATGTGATAAAAAGTGTTATTACCAGTAAGAGATAGGCATGCATTTAACAAGACCTGCCCAAGGTGCCAGCAGAACACATAGGGAAGGCTTCTCGGTACTCACAGTGAGAATCATTTCGGTTCCAGCGCATAGGATCCAAGATGCTGAATGTTTTCTTTGTTTTCAGAGGCTCATCCTTTTTATTTGTAGAAACCTGAGACAAAGCAGGGTTTAGGACATGTTTACACAGATGCACTGCAAGAGATTAATAAAAGCATAAAATGAGCAGAAATCTGGAGAAAATGACTCAAGAATGGAGAAGAACAGGGACTCGGTGAGTCTGATCCAAACATGGAGAAGAACAGAGATCTAGAGGGCTCATTTCAGCACAGCGAGGGACAGGGATGCTTATTGTGTGTCCCAAATGTGATGATCCTAACAGATCTAGCAATACAAGCACAGAGATCAATAACAATATCTGCTCCTCACCTTTTTCCTGAAGAAGATTCCTTTAGATTTTTTGCTATCCGCCGCCTTGGTCTTCACCCCCAGGTGCTTCATGTAGGCTACAATGGCACAAAAGATGGCAGAGCTGCAAAGTGGAGGAGGCAGAGGTGACTAATAAAGGATTACCAATATCCCCAAGCCTGAAGTAAGTTTGTGTACAAGGAACTCCATTTCTGTAGCCACCAGCTTTTTTCAAGTTTGCATAAGGAGCAGGAGAGCAGCAGAGGTGGAATAACCTGCTGGGCCCTACCATGGGGGGGGGCATTAAAATGTGGCAAGCAATATGTTATGTGCAAGTGACTGTCTAACTAAGTATTGGTTAAGTTGGAAGAAGAGATTGTTAAGGGTATTTAATACATTGAGCTGGTGGGACAAAGGACAGTTGTGTACCTTTTTTCCTCGTCTGGAGCAATAGTTAGGCTGTGGAAAAGGAGAGAGAAGAACGTTAGTGCTGTTGGGAATGAGGGGCATCAGATTTAACAACAGGACCAATGTCATTAAGCCTGTGGTACATGCACTGGTTTTGCACATTTGGTCAACCATGTTTTCCTTCCAATAATCTCCCCTTTCTTTTCCAACATGAATGTTCCCACCCAAACCACACCAGCCTGTAGTCACTGATTATACCACATTGCAACCTCTGATTCCCATATCTTTATTTCAGCTAAAATCCATTGCTCTGCCACACAGGCATCACTAATCTCAGATGACTCTAGCATTCTACCACCCTTGGGCACACCTCCATATTAACCTAGTGAAATCCCTGCAAAAGTCCAGTCACATGACCTGAACAATTCAGCATCCACAAAAGCTAGCTCCATCTGTATTTCACCATTCCGTCATGCATAAAACAGATACACCCTGAGTATCCAGTTTCAAATATGACTGGCACCCTCAGGGCAGCCAACGCATCCAGGAAACACTAGACACATGCAACATCCACACACCAACAGGCTAATTGGCAATGCATACCATTTGAAGTTCCATGGCTGTGCAGAGACCAGTGCAGCCTGCCTCATGCATATATAGGAATATCTATTTTAACTTAATAAACTGAAACATAACTAAACTAAACTTACCGTAATACACTAAAGTTTTAGAATGAGTGAGGTAAAAGCCATGGCACATGCGGTCTAATTTAGCCAGTGGAGAAGTACCCAAAGCTGCCTGTGCTGCATGGCTGGGCTGGGGTGATTCTCTGCAGGCGTTTTTGAAATGTGTCACAACACAGCTACTAGTCCTCCCTCCTGAGGAAACCTCCATTTTCTAATCTATTAGTAACCCCCAATATCATGCCCCTCATGCCCAGGAACTCACCCACTGGATATCATGTTTGTTGGGTGCAAGTAGCCGATTGTTCATGGTACAAGGCAAGAGCAAGGATCTTGCAGTCTTGGGAAAGTGAGTGTAGGACGGGGCTGCAGCAAGCGCTTTATATACCCGCCACCGCAGCAGGGTGATGCAACCCAGTGAAAGACCAGGCAGATGTTTTGTATTAGGGATAGAGGGGCAGGTCGCAGGATAGTTCCCATGCCTGCTTCCTCATCATTAACCCCATGGCTCCCATGGGCTCCAGAAATTATGTGCTGGGATATATATTAACTAACTGTAGCAGGGTCACCCTATTGGCGCCTTTATAGCATTTGCTGGACTACTATACCCAGAATGCTTAGCTTGGCATTGATAGTTCAGCAAGAAGGCAGAGATGTCAGAGCTTGACTCAGGGGTTAAGAGTGAAGGAAAACTAACTGCACAGTTTAATTCCCAGTGGTAAAGGGTTCACAAAAGGTCCTGAATTTCCCATCCTGGCCCAGCACATTCATTATCTTTGCCTAAAATAGCTGCACATCTGGAGTGAGGCAAACAATAAGGGAACTGGAAAGCCCAAGAGATAATATAGGCAGGGAAGCCACCATAGATGCACAGCTGACACAGGCACCATCAGGAACTGAAAAGATGCCCATGGGCGCGGCAGAGCTGCAAAAACATCCAAGGGCTCCGCAATGTTGCACCAATGCCCACAGGCACTTTAAGGCTGCACAGGCACCCACAGGCAATATAAGGCTGTCCCTGTGATAGTCTGCATCAATTGGTGCGAAGGTGCCTTTTTTCTGTCTCTCTCTTTCTGTTTTTGTCCTAAAACTTTTTCACACACCAACTGTGACTTTGTGAGGTGTAGCGTAAGTTATTTCAATTTGTAAATATAAGGCTGCCCAATGGCACCGCAAGGCTGCACTGACACCCACAGGCACCACAAGGCTGCGCTGATGCCCAACGGAACCGCAAGGCTGCACTGATGCCCAACGGAACCGCAAGGCTGCACTGATGCCCAACGGAACCGCAAGGCTGCACTGATGCCCAACGGAACCGCAAGGCTGCACTGATGCCCAACGGAACCGCAAGGCTGCACTGATGCCCAACGGAACCGCAAGGCTGCACTGATGCCCAACGGAACCGCAAGGCTGCACTGATGCCCAACGGAACCGCAAGGCTGCACTGATGCCCAAAGGCACTGCAAGGCTGCACTGATGCCCAAAGACACCACAAGGCTGCACTGATGCCCACAGGCAATATAAGGCTACAAAGACACCCACAGGTACCGCAAGGCTGCCCAGACACCCATATTCTACACAGGGCCAAAAGGCACCGCAAGGCCGCACTGACACCAAAAGGCTGCATAAACAATTACTGGCATTGCAAGCTACAGAGAAAAAGGCAGGCAATGACAGGCATTGCAGGCTGCCAAGATTCAACAGGTTGCACAGACATTACAGGTACTGCAGGCTGCACAGACACATCAAGCTGTACAGACATCAAAGGTGCTGCAGAGACACCAGAAGAGGGTGCAAGCACACACATATGAGAGACAAATTAGAACAGCAAGTGCAGAGCAAACACAAGCATGTACAGCTGAACAGAAAACACACACAGACTCCATAACAGCAACAAATGAACACAGATTGCAACCACCACAAATGTCACTGCAGCCTACAAATACATGTTATCATGTAATTTCCACTTTCTTAAAGGGGAAGTTTACATTGGTCTTCAATTACTTTACTGAATTATTATTTTTTTTTTTTTTTTTAGCTTCTCACCAGTTTGGAATTTCAGCAACTGGTGTCTCACACCACATGGCACTTAATATCTGAGTATTTATACTTATTTATTGTATTTATTATAACACTTGTCCTCCCTGTATGTAATTTCGTATTTTGTAAGATTGTACAGCGCTGCGTACCCTTGTAGCGCTTTGTAAATAAAGTTATACATACATAAATATCGGGTTGCTAGGGGGTAATGTACCCCAACAACCAGGCAGTGGTCTGAGTAAGTAATAAGCAGTAACAACAATAATAACTCTGTAGCCTCAAGGAACAATTGTTTTTTGGCTGATGGGGTCAGTGACCCCCAAAAGTGCAAATAATTAAAAAAAAAATAATCACCAAAAAAGTCCAAACTACAAATTAGCAGGGAATATCAATGCTTACATCATTCTAAAGTGAATGAAAAAATGAACATTCCCCTTTAGTTTATAACACATAGAGGCCTTATTTTAGTTGTCACATAAAATGCTATGCTATATTGTTTAGAACCTAGCAAAGTGTAATGGCCTACTGAGACCATTGCCTTTCATTCCTGTGGTTATACCTTCTCAGAAAAGGGCAACTGATAAAATATCAGTGCTTAAGGGTGAAGACACTACAGAGAATTGCCTCTGCTAAAACACATGTAGAAATAATTATTAGTAAATGACCAGCATTGTCTGTTTTAGTAGCTGTGTCAAGTATTGCTAATAGTAGCTCCAATTGTTTTCACTATTAGGGCGAAGAAACATGAGGCGATTTCCCGCCATAGGTTACTGTATAAGTCGCTGTGACTAATCATGCACGGTTTTCACTGTGCAGCTTAGTCGCAGTGACTTTTTAAAAAGTTGCAGCTACTAATCACTGCATGCATCCTCACCCTTAGAAAAGTCCTATAGTCCTAACAGTCTCCAGCACCCAACCCCTAGGGAATATGCACCAGCTTTACACCCCATAACTGAGCTATATTCACCCCATAACAGAGATATAACAGGGTTTAAATGTACTGACTGCATCTCATCCAGCCGTGCCAGGAGCTGCTCTGCCAACTGCTTCTCTTTGGCTTCCAGGATACTGCGGTCGTTGGTTCGATAGGATTCAAGCTCGCTCAGCTCCAGTTCCCCAGGGGTCATACCAAGTACTCGCTTGGCCCTAGACGTGAAAAGACAGTAGTTATCCGAGGGGCTTACAGGGAGAAAGAATATCAGATGGGCAGCCTGCCTTCTTCCATACTCGGTGTAACCAGTATCCTAGTATAACTATATTCTAAATTCCTAACCAAAATGATGGAAGCATGCTAGAACCATTAGCCAGTCCAAAAATATTCCAAGGGACTACAGAAGAAAATAGTAGTGTCTTGTATCTCTCTGTACAGTACAGTTTGGGGTCACTACTTCCAAAGGAATTTATCATAAACATCAAATAGAATCCACTGGAAAATGCTAAATAAAGTCTGCACAAACTCTCCAGTGGATTCTATTTGGTGTTTACAACCATAAGCCAAGGTGCAGTGTGGGGAAGGCACTACTAGTGGCATGCAGCACTTAGGTTCCAAGGCACCACATAAATAAGGCACTTACTAAGTCACGCTGTCAGCTATAAGCCAAGGCACAGTATACGGCAACACTGTGACATGCTGCACTAAGGTACCAAGATGCTACTAAAGAAGGCACTTCTTATGACAGGAAGCGCATATATACCAATGTGCTTATATGTGTGGCAAGTTATGTATAAGTTCCAGGACACTATCTTGCAAAGGTGCTTCCTGAACAATGCTGTGTCTATTTATGTAACTGTATATATACAAAGTGACTCAAGTCTGTATTTCCTTTTATTGCCATAGTGAGTAATGTGAATATGTACCTAAAGTCCTCCAGCTGTTGGGAAATGGCCTCAGTTTGGTGCTTCTGAATGTCTTTGACATATTTTCTCTGGGTTTCTTCTGGGATCATCTCAGGCCTTGTCCGATCTGCACCAAAGAGATATAAGACAGATTTATATTCATATATTCAGTGCAACCCAAAGCCTATGGAGTTATTAAGCTGCGGAAATAAACACTGAAACACGGACATGCTGGCATTGCCAAGCTACAAATGTTGGGCAGGCTTCAGCCCACAAGCAGGGGGCAGTGCAGAGGGACAAAGACACATATAGGCTGAGCTACAAATAGTGGGTAAGCTCTGACCTCTGCTATGCTGTTTCAGGAGTCAGAATGAGAGAAAAGAAAGAAACAAACAAATACTATTTTCAATAGTAATGGCATTTACAAAAAAACTTCAGAACCGTTAGAAATGTTTAATAAATATATCTTGAATTATGCAAAGATCAGTTTTTGAGTAGTGTTATCTTTTTCCCCTTAATTAAAAGTTAAGTACAAGCTCTACAAAAGCTGAAACTCCAAAATCTGCCTGTTCTGGCTTTATATGCTTTTTTTACTTGGTTCAACTTTAAATTGTAATGCATTATGGGTACTTTTCTGAGTATGTGGCATTTATCGGTTGCAGTACTCTGGCTGTACACTAGAGGCCCCCCGTCTCAAGCAGTAGGCCCGGAGACAGGAAAGCCGTGTAGCATTATATGAGTTTCTGCATCACGGCCTCAAAAGTCACACAAAGATTGTAATGTCAGTGTGTAAAGAGGAGCACAAAATAATGTACATACACACCAAGCACTTACACCAGGGAGCAGTAACACACCCCAGGCCAGATCTATATGGCAGGCAGGGGAAACTCACTTTCATTCTAGTTATTTTTATGCTTCTAGATTTTGAAACATGCCAGGAGTTGTAGTCCACTGTGGGATAGTTGCTAAAGCATAACTCTCTTCAGCCTTGAACACAGATAAGAGGACAGGGGATGCTAAGAGTGGCAGTGCACTTAACGGATGCATTGGTACTTTAGTGAATGGGAAAAGAAAAATCCCCATACAGGATGCTGGGTGCCTTTGTTTGTCCAATTACAGGAGAAGAATGCAACTTACCCAGTTCAAAGGATACGCTGTTTGGCACACTGACATGCAGTACCTGTAACAGAAGGCACAGTTACAGCACATTATGACAACTGCTGCAATGTAAAGGTGGCCATACACAGTGTGATACGCTCTTATGGGGACCTCAGTTATTGGGGGTATTGCCCAACGGGCATATCAGGCTAATTTGATCATTAGGCCCTAGGGCCAAACAATCTAAATTAAATGGTGGGTATACGAGCCGTCAGACCGAGGACCCAAATCAAACCTGCCCGATCGAGATCTGGCCTGAAGATCTTAGGCCAGATCTTAGACCAGATATCGGTTGGGTAGGCCCGTTGGGGGGGGGGGTTCCCATAAACGGGTAGATAAGCTACCATATCAGTCTGAAGGACCCACATCTGCAGTTGAAATGTGCTGTGTATGGCCACCTTAAATTGGGTAGAAACTCACAGCAGACAAAATTATTGCTTTCATTGTTCTACTTGACACTGACTAAATGAAGATGAACACAGATTGGTTCTTATTTTAATTTTCCCACTGATGATAAATAAGCCCCACTGATTTATATAGCATAGAAAGTTTAACTTATATGCCTAACTGCTCCAATCAGAGCTTTGCTTGCATTATCTAACCTGCAGTAGCTAAAAAAAAAAAACAAACTTATAAATGGTTGTTGTGGACAACTGGACTTAGTTCACCGTCACTACCATCTTACACCAGCCATGTTCATGGGGATTATGCAATGCAAAGTTATAATGGGCATACAAAAAGTGTCACTCAAACCCTGCGTGCCCCCCCCCCCCTCCCCTCCCATGCATATGCTTACCGCTCCTTTCATCAGAAATGTGTAGTGAAAATCCATGAAGACTTTCTTAAGCTCTTTGGCTGAAAGGTTCTTTAGCATCTCCGCATGCAGGAAACAGAGCTGAAGAGAAAAGAGAGATGCTGAGATACAGATGTGAGTCACAACTGCCTGCACTAAATGCCACCCCTCGGGGGAACATCCGCATCTGGCACCACATATAAATCAAATGTCCCACATTACCATTGCTTTTTCTGCCTCATCTTACCAGTGGGCTGGGGTCAAACTGAAGAACCACGTGCTGCAAGAACACCATAATGTAGGCCGGGTGTTCTTTCACTAGCTCAATGCTTCGGAAGTAACTGCTCTCATCAACCATATTCTGCAGAGAAAGCAAGAGAGAAAATGAGTAGGGCACACAGTGGGGTAAAAAGCAAAGAGACAACCAGTAAGACTCTGTAGGCTTGAAGCAGTGACATAGGGAGCTCATCTGAAGGCCAATTAGGTTGAGACTTGAGGATAACGCATATTTGCTTCTCAAGATACAAGTGATAGAATTACACGCAACCCAAACCTACAAAACTGTAATTAACACCCAAACCTAACCCGCAAAATGTTGCCATTGTAGGACCAGCCATTGTAGGCTCTGTATACTTCTTCTGCACACCCCTCTGGTTCCAAGACAGGGAATCTTCGGGATCGGTAGAGTGTACCCAACCTGAACCCACAATGGTTGCCCAAATTTCAACTTGAACCCGTCCAACCCATAGGTTTCGGGCCACCCTGCACATTGCTACAAGATACGTCTGAAAGCTGAGCCTAAAGCTGCCCATACGGGTACAGATAAAATCGTATAAAACTTTTTGGATCACCCTGATAATTTTCGTACCATGGCTATCAGTGGTTTAGTTGATTGGCCAGGTTAGAAAATTTGGTCGCATAACGATAACATCTGTGCATGTATTGTGTATCGGATGATATCCTTGGGGGACCTGCAATGAAAGTCACTTTCACACGATTGGTGTCTTCCAAGTATTTCCTGTTCAGAACATCCTCTGATTTGTATTTTTAGGGCTTCATCCTACAATTTCAGTCTGAATGTTAGTTTCAGATCATTGCATTTAAACGTACAACTGATATTTGAACATTCGTCGGAAGACGACTAAAATCTGAACGTTTAAGTCCAGCTTATCAGGTAAGCTGGAATTGGGACTAAGACCGGGGCAATGGCTGGGGTGCCCTAGATATTCTTGGAACTATAGCTGAATAACTGATACACCAATATTATCCTATATTTGCTCCTTGTTATTAGCTATGGGGGGGGCTTTAACTAAAGGTTGGAACCCCAGGCATAAATTTTTTTGCCAGGCATACATTTGCAGCGAATTTCCGCATTTTGCCATTGGCGAATTGTTTTGCAAAACTTCTGAAATAATTTGTGCCGTGTCACAACAGGTGCAGTTGCGTAAAGAAAAAAAAAAAAAAGGCACGGGCGCGTCAAAATGGGCGTGGGTGGCAAAAAAAAACAAAAAACAGCACAACAAAACATGTTTCGCAGATTTTTCGGCAAAGCAAAACAGGACATATTCGCTCATCACTACTAGTAACCCATAGCGACCAATCAAATGTTTTCTCATATCAGTTGAAGCAGACCAGTAAAGTGATCCAATTATTGGTTACAAAACCTCAGCAAATATTGTAGACAGTAACATATGTGGGGGGGGGGGGTGATTAATTTACAACTATTTACAGTAGAATAGGAGAGGAAATGATTTAGTCTTACTTTCACTCCCAAGGAGGGCATGAGTGAGACAACTACTAAATGCTCTAACTGCAAGTCTGACATTACAGTGCCCAGGATCTGGGAGGACATTTCTTTTAATTAAAAATTAAACAGAACCCAGTTTCCCTTGTACAGGAAAAAAAGGAGGTAAAAACAGGATGAGGGAGTTCGGAGATAACCAAGTAAGTCACACAATAAGGAGAGTGCGGGAGGGAAATGAGGCACAGGTGCATGAAGAGGTTCCATAGAAAACAGGAAGCTGCTACACAGGGGGCTTAATCAAGGGAAGTCGTATGAATGAATAAATGAGGCACAGAGAATGGGAAAGATGCCCTGTACTGGGTGCATCACAGAACTGCAAATCTAATAGGACACTGCTCCAACATAACAATTCTTGCATCCAATCAGATGACTGCTTAGGTTATTCTAACTGCAACTGACCAGTAAAAGCTAATGATTGATTGGCTGCTTTGGATAAGGGGACTCAAAAGCTTGGCAAACACACACAGAAAGATTCACTCATTTGGTGAGGGCTCAGGTCAACAGTCAAATCACAATGCAGGCCTGTGTGGTCCCATACATGTCCAGCTATAGGAAAACTGCCATCACTTGCACATAACCCTGCGTGTCGATACAGAATCACAACACAGCCCGGTCTACCAAAAATCTTGGCTTTCAATCTCAGATGCGCTTACCGGTTCAATGTCATTCTCAAAATCCTCATCCTCTGCTCCAATGATCGACATGGACCCCTTGGAGTACAAACCCTGTACAGATAGAGCCATAGTTAGGGGAAGTTCCAGCACACTCCAAAGAATGTGACATAAAAGAATTTATTTGACAGCAATACCAACACAGAAAAAAAACTGTGTTATGTAATAAAAGGCCCCAATTTTGCCCAGGAGCAGTAACTCATAGCAACCAATCAGTAGGTAGAATTTTCTACCCAAACAGCTTATTGGTTGCTACGGGTTACTGCTCCTGGGCAAACTTAGTGCCTTTTTTACCATATGTGGGTAAATGTATACTGCTGCTCATTAGCAGTAGCAATACTACTCCTCAGCCACTGGCGGCACCAAAATCTTTCCTCAGACACCAGAGCGCTCTTCTGCATTTCTGCAATTTACATAAATTGTGTTTTTTTCTAGTTACTAGATATTTGCAGTTTTTATACTAACTAATAATAATAATAATAATAAATACTAATGTAATAATTTGAAACCATGGTGCCGTATGCTGTTCACATGCTGTCCAACAGGTGGCGCAGTTTTTTTAAAAATATCTTTACAACTAGAAAATTATTAATGTACATTGCAAAAGTGCTCAGAAGAGCCCACTGAGCAATTGTGCATTACTTTGTTCTGAAGGTTTATATTTCCTTTATGCCAACGTATGAAAGTACTTTTGCGCTGGTACAATGATATAATACCTGGCAGTGTTGGTACCAGCCCTACAATAAGAGGCCAGGAACGGCTTCTGAGCAAGAAATGGAAAGAATGCAAAATAAACATAATTACTGTAAGCACTGCCTTCCAACAGGAAACTTCAACTACAGTTCAAATGTATCCCGACTGTGTGTTAAAGCTTTAATTATTGTATTTGATTCCCTGTAACAATTAATTGGTGCTTTTAATTTGTTTATTTTAGATTCCCTTCAGAAACAAGCAGGGCTGGAATAGAGCTGAGCAGAAAAGAAATGTGCCCTCTGGGCCCTTAATAAGAAGAGGGAGGGCCTAAGCTACGGTTTTCACCTAGCTTTTGTAATCTGCTCCTCAGGCTTCTAATGAACTACAATTCCCAGCATCCCATGACAAGGGAGGATATTAGTTGCAGTTTCAGCCTGGTATGCCTGCTCATACTCCTGCCTTACTTGGGGTTCCCACTCCTCTAAACTCCAGCCACAAGTATGAGGTAACTTAAGTAACCATTTGCTAAAATTGCTTGTTATTATCTCTTTCTTTCATCATTAGAGGAAGTGGGGTTTCTCCCATGAATCATGGTGCGTTTAGAATGCTAGAGAGGCGCAGCCCTGATGCAGCGCAGAGCAATTGTGTGCAGGTCACTCCGTGCTGCGCTTAACCCAAAATCACAATGCAAACAGGAAAAGCTATTATTTGCTCAGATATGCCTTGGCACAATGGGGAAGGCTGGGCAGGCTCTACGGCTGGGTAACCATGCTCTAATCACCTGGCATTGTTAGAAGGGAAATGTGAGATTTATCTCTCTTTTTGTTATTTTTTTTTCTTTTCAAGCTCTATTTGTTATTTTTATAACACACAGAGCATTCTAACATTTACTTCAGGAGGCTGTCTCTCACCGCCAGCTTGCGCCATAACAAGTGTGTGCCATGCTCTGCTGTGCCATGGCTATCAACTGATACAGGGTGTTCTGAGGTCATTAATTATGCCTCACACCAGGTAACCTTATAGGCCCAGTAAATTTGACAGCCATTTCCACTCCTCAATGATGGCTGCCAGGGACATGGGTCAGTGGGGGGGGGGGGGGTGGTAACATTCAGATGTAGCCATTCCCACTAAGCCTAACAGGAATTCCAGCTGTAGAAAAGCTGGGGGTTCACCTGCTGACATACATGAGTTTTAGTGTACCCTTAAAGTCACATGACAAAATATAATATATATATATATTTTTTTTTATTTATTTTTTTTTAAATGAGTATATGCAATTACGATTCAGCCCAGTATTAGGCTATAGCTTTTGTAGAAAATTCAATATTGGGCCAAATCCAACACAGTGCACCCCAAATGTTTATTCTGACGAGTGGGGGCTACCCTACTGTTTACTCTGACCATCACATATTCAAGAAGAGCAGACGTTTCTCAACGTGTTGGTGCAATGCCTATGTTATATGGCTTCTTACCAACCTGTTAAACAGTGTTTCACTCATCCCACTAAGATGCCTCTATATTCTCAGTATGAATTCTCTGCCCACTTCTCAATTGTTCTATAGGAATGTACCACATGGCACCAGTCAGTGAAATCCCCTACATACAAGGGGCATAAAGTGACATTCCAGTAGAATATTTTTCTGGGCCCTATCCACCTTGCAACCAAGCCACAGTACTCACCCCAAAATGGCCATCGTCCGGATCCATGCTTCTTATCTGGCAGACGAGGGGTTTGGGAGTAGTCTGGCAAAAACCTGAAACAAAAATAATATTGTGATTTGTTAAACTAGATTTACCAACGGGAGGGTCAGCACAGATATATGCTTTTCAGCCGGAGTGGCGCTGCCAACTGGCCGGTGCATTACGGGTATAAGTGGTAAATATAAAGTGTTATTTAAAAGGAATAGGAAGGCTTGTAGTGCTATTACTGTACAGTGGAACCTGCTTCAGGCTGGGTTCTACATTGCCGAGAACTGCTGATTGGACACGCTTCATCTGCCTCTATATAAGGAAATCTAACCTAGTTTAAATTTGCAAATAACTTTAAAAAACCCATGGAAACTTTTTAATGAAAGTACAAGGGAAACCTGCATAGAAATATATTTTCATATCATTCTTTAGACACGATATTATATTTGGGTTTGCATGGCCTTTAAGAGCAACAAACATAAGCCAGGCAGATAATATTGACCAGCTAAAAAGCTGAACAATGACTGCTGTTTTTCTGCTCTCATACCCAGTGAGTGAGACAATGGGAATCCCCTGCTCAGGTCGGCTGATGCATAAGTGATGCACAGACCAGGAGAAACCTGTGAGCCGTGCTTTTGGAATCCACAATAACTCATGCAGGAGGGTAAGAGGTAGACAGAGTGAGTCATGGCCAAGGGGGATGATTCCATGGAAGTGAATGGCCAGGGAGACAGGGAGTAAAGGAGGAGGGCAGGGCAGGGGGGTGGAAAGGAATCTCAGGTATGTGGCAGGACAAAAATCCCCCAGTGGTGACTCCTCCCATGGCTGTTGTGCTGTGCCAGGGACAGGGGAGGGTCACTTGGGACAATATCATTCCCACTGACTCCCTCAGGCAAAATTTCTGCAGCTGTGGCCTAGTGGGAGCGTGCTATCTAGAATGTGCTGCTTTATAATTCCCGGCTGTTGTGCGCGCCGGTCCTGCAATACCTTTGTGTGCCACTGTCCTGCTACCCCATACAGAGCCAATGTTAATATGCCTAGGGCCCCAGTGCAAAGAAAGGAATCTAAAAAATGACACTGATCCAGGTCTGGACTGGGAGTCAAAATAGGCCCTGGCAGAAGTACACAGAGGCCCAAACAGCCCAATAAATAGTGACTGTCTATGGGGTCTTACAGCAGCCCCTCGGGCATTTGCCTGAATCCACAGATTGCCAGTCCAAGCCTGCCCTGATCAAATGACCAATTACTACAACGTGTAATTACTGTAACAACTAACAAGGGATTTATAACTCTGCCCCTCCAAAAACCACAATGAAGAATCCTAAGCTTTCCAATATACAGCCATCATACTTGCACCCACTCTGACCCCATCAGTTAAAGATGAAGGAAAGGTCTAATCACTGGGGGATTTTTTAAATTACTGCGCATGCGCTGGTCTCAGGTTTCCGAAGATAGATGAGGATCCCTTAGTCGTATGAATGCTGGGCCAATGCAGTTTTCTAACATGAATGCGGGCCCGGGGTATCAACCAGCGATTACAATCACTGGGGGGGGGGGGGGGTCAGTGTCACTCCTGTCATAACGTAAGGCGAGTACCTTGGCTCAAGCGGCAGAGAGCAGCTAGGTACCAGGGGAGGCAAAAAGCCACCGCTAGTAACTTTAAGAACTGTATTTCAAAACAGAAATTCGGCTCTTCTAGTGCAGAAAGCGCAATAGTCGCTACGACGTGGAAGTGGTAAGCGCAGAGCGGGTAAGGAGAGGTGGCTGCAGCCCAATAAACGCTGCTGGGCGCCTAACATTTGCCGCCTTCCAGTGACAGTAACTTTCCTTCTCCTTTTAAAATTATCACTGGTTTTAATTAAAATAAAAAGTAATTGCAATTGAAGGGAGTGTTGATATGGTTGTTTAAATTCTCTGTGCTGCTAATTCTGAAACCTGAAACAAAGTAGCCCATTAACAGGCCTGAAGCAGAACTGACAGAACCAAGGAATAATACTGGTTTAAGTAGCAATCTTATTGTTCAGAATTACAATTTTGGGAGGATGTCGTCATTAACAACTACCACCACGTGTAAACTATGCACTGGCCCGTATGCGGTGACACATTACGCACATTCTGCAGGGGGCCGCCAGATCCCAAAAAGCAGAAATTTACACCACCACTTAGCACTGGGCTTTTGCTGAGAAAAGCGTGCGTGAGCATCTGTATCCAAACACTGGCAGGGGACGGGCAGCCCTTCCTGTTTCAAACAATATAAAATAGCAAAGTGCAAAGTGATGCCCAATTTGCCTGCCCAATCGTTAATTATTTCCTTTGGTAGGAACAGAGAGTGCAACCACCGTAGGCAAAAACAAGCTGGGGGTCAGTAATAACATGACCCCATTCATTTTTTAGACAGACTTACAGGGGTAGTTAACACTTGAATTAAATTACAGTATGTTAGAGAATTGCTAAGAATTGCACAATATATATATATATATTTTTTTTTTTTTTTTTAAATTGGCCTTTTTTATGATTTTTAAATTATTTGCTTTCCTCTTATTCCTTTTCCTCTTAAGAATAAGTAAACTTTTTTTTTTTTTTTTTTCAATCTCTAAAATTACTATGTACAGCCCCTAGAATAACATACCTTTAACCCTGCATGCAGATTTATTTAGTCTTTCTATTATAAGCTGTTGAACTGCAGCTCTTTTACTGACTTGTCTAGCGTAAAGCTCCTCCCCTTCTGCTTTCTGAGCACTCCTTCTCTCTCTGACTATGATGACCTCAAACAGGTGCCTTCTGTGCACGCCTGATTGATTTTTAGTGGAGCAGAGGCAGTGAGCAAGCTGAATAGGCAGCTCTTTCAGGTCTTCATAGTCAGAGGAAGAACAAGTGCTCAGAATGCAAAAGGGGGTGGAGCTTCACGCTAGAGAAGGAAGTAACTAAAATAACTGCTATTCAGCTGCTTGTGATAGAGAAACAAAATAAATCTGCATGTAGGGAGAAATACATGTTATTCTGTGGCTGTACAACTAATTTTAGGGGATAAAGGGTTTACTTATCCTTTAAGCCTCTTTCCAGCTTTTTAAATGGGGGTCACTGACCCCAGTAGCCCAACAATGTTATTGTTACTTTTTATTACTCAATTAATACTTGTCTACTTTGGCCCTCTCCTATTGGTATCCCAGTTTCCTGTTCAATCTACTGCCTAGTTGGTAGGGTAAATTGAATCCTAGTACAAAGTTACAAAAAAACCCTGAAAAATAAAATAAAGATCTACAGCAAATTGGATAATACTGACATAGTACTAAAGTAACATTTTCCATAACATACACTGCAGACTTGGTCTCTTTACTCCATTTAGGAAGGAACCAAGAGAATTATTTTTTTGTGGATTTCAATCTCAGAAGAAAGCCTACAAAAATATACAATAATTCAACTGCTATGGAACAAGCCACATAAGTATGAGACACTACTCTATAGCAAGGTTTTCTCCATCCTACCTTGAGCTGCATCTCATTATTCCCATTACAATGCCAAATCTTATTAAGGCCCCTCCAGGTTGCAGTGATGTATTGTTCACATATTAGAATAATACAAGTAAAGGAACATTACAAAGCGCTGCGGAATATGTTGGCGCTTTATAAATAAATGTTAATAATAATAATAATAATAGTTTGGCCAGTTTTAGCAACCCATAGCAACTGATCACATCCATGCTTTCAAACAGCTGACCAATAAAGCCAATTGCTTGGTGTGGGTTACTAGATCTACAGCAAACATAGCACCTTTTATCCTATTACCCCAACATCATGACTCTTGTGACCCCATGCTTATTAGTTATAGCTGACTTGGCTTTGCCCAGTAATCATTTAGCTACTGCTTGTCTAACATTTAGAGTAATGAAACAAAACATCTGATTGGCTGGCATGGGCTTCTGGCCCAAATCACTACCTAGCCCCTCTAGAATATGACTCATGAACCATGACAGCTCTGTTGGGTTGTCACAGGAAGGAAAGGGACCAGTGTGCCAGGAAATAAATTTTCCTATTTAAATACAAAAGCTGACCGCACAGTTCTCAAAATAATCACTTTTCCCCCCCAATACTGCTCTATAGTATATACCCTTTTTCAATAAAACCTTAAAAAAAAAAACTTTACAGGGGGAGACCTGTTAAACATGGGACATCATTTGGGATCAGCACATGCATGAATTCAGCTCCAGTGCATGCATGTGTATGTATGTATGTGTGTATGTATGTGTGTATGTATGTATATATATATATATATACCCTGAGGAAGAGCATAGTTGGTGCTTGAAACGTTGGATTTTTTTCATTAATAAAAAAATTTTTTGTCTTCTAACTAAGCCCCTGTGTGTGCGGCTCACTGTCTTGCTTTATACATGTTTTTTGCAAGCACCCGGGGCAGTTGATTATTATTAGGGTGTGCTCTGTCTTTTTCTGAATATATATATACCCAAAAAATACAGCTCATCCCATGAATCAATCAAAACTAATTGGGTGCACGTAGGTGAGTGGCTTGTATTATATACCATACACATTACCCCAGTGTGTGTATATATATATATATATATATATATATATATATATATATATATATATATATATATATATATATATATATATATATATATTATATATATATATAGTTATTTATCTTATTGTCAGGGCTGACACCTGCATAATGGCCCCTGCTTTGTACCTCAGAGCTCCATTAGCACAACCTGATCATCAGTTTCTTTTTCTTTATTTTAGAGTTACATCACAGAGCATTAAAAAGGGGAAGTTTAACTTATTGAATGATGTCGACATTGATTTCTAAGAAAATGTCACATAAAAATGTCACATAGCTTTGCATTTAAAGGAGACATATCCTATAAAAATTATGAATGTACCAGTGAATTATACTCCTCTAGATATAGAAGGATTGTGCTAGAAAAGTTGTGTTTTGACTGATTTATTGAGAAATTCCCCCAAAACCCCACTAGCCCTGCCCATCTGTTCCACTTCCTGCTGGCTGAATTCTCTGGATGTGCTGAAGCCGGCGGCCCTCAGTACACTGCACTGTAGGATAGGAACCAATCAGCAGCTAGGCTGACCTGATAGGGAACTGAAGCCTGTCTGTGCTTGTGTGACTGCAGGGTTGTGATTGGCTCTCCCCCTCCTACTGTGCTTCTGGCAGGGACCGTTAGAACACGCCCACTCTTCATTTCAAACTCAGACAGAGAAGTGGGCCAATAAAGGGGCCATTGTTACAGATAGTATTAATTTTTAGCACAAAGTGAAACCAGCACCATATATTATTCATAATTGCCTACAAAATTAGGGTTTTTACCATTTATCCAATATGTCTCCCTTAACAGCCAGTTGCTAGGGTTTGATTAGCCTAGCTACCAGCCAGCTGTTGGTAAAGCACAAATAGTAAAGGGCTCAGCACAAATATATGCAATAAAATGAATAAAAAAAAAAAGGTGGATAATGATCAAATAAGAGCTTTTCGTTCCCATTGAAGAGCATCTTAGAACAGATTAATCTATGTGCAGGTTGACAAACTGTCTGTGTTTAACCTTAACGCATCCCCTCCCAACCCAGACCTGCCCAATTGCCATCACTTACTTACAGGCCTGCCCATCATTTTGATGTCACAGAGGAGGTGGGGCAGGAGCAAGTGTAAAAATGAAAGATAGCCAGGAGGAGGAACACCAGAGGGTCATGAGCAAAGTCAGCCCAAACCCACCTGAGGCCCCAGATACCATAAGTTTCAGGCCAACCCCTGCAGCACTAAAGTCTATCCTTTCCTTTTGAGAAAAAGTAGCGAACTGGCTCACTGACCCACTGTATTAAATAAGCCAATAATAACAGTGAAAATACTGCAATGGGATTTCCACAAGTTGTTAAACTTCAACTCACAGCATGTTTGCACAACAAGGTCATGATTTTATTTACATGACACAGAAAATGAAACATACAGTGGTGTGAAAAACTATTTGCCCCCTTCCTGATTTCTTATTCTTTTGCATGTTTGTCACACTTAAATGTTTGTCACACTTAAATGTTTCTGCTCATCAAAAACTATTAGTCAAAGATAACATAATTGAACACAAAATGCAGTTTTTAAATGAAGGTTTACGTTATTAAGGGAGAAAAAAAACTCGAAATCTACATGGCCCTGTGTGAAAAAGTGATTGCCCCCCTTGTTAAAAAATAACTTAACTGTGGTTTATCACACCTGAGTTCAATTTCTGTAGTCACCCCCAGGCCTGATTACTGCCACACCTGTTTCAATCAAGAAATCACTTAAATAGGAGCTACCGGACACAGAGAAGTAGACCAAAAGCACCTCAAAAGCTAGACATCATGCCAAGATCCAAAGAAATTCAGGAACAAATGAGAACAAAAGTAATTGAGATCTATCAGTCTGGTAAAGGTTATAAAGCCATTTCTAAAGCTTTGGGACTCCAGCGAACCACAGTGAGAGCCATTATCCACAAATGGCAAAAACATGGAACAGTGGTGAACCTTCCCAGAAATGGCCGGCCAACCAAAATTACCCCAAGAGCGCAGAGACAACTCATCCGAGAGGCCACAAAAGACCCCAGGACAACATCTAAAGAACTGCAGGCCTCACTTGCCTCAATTAAGGTCAGTGTTCACGACTCCACCATAAGAAAGAGACTGGGCAAAAACGGCCTGCATGGCAGATTTCCAAGGCGCAAACCACTTTTAAGCAAAAAGAACATTAAGGCTCGTCTCAATTTTGCTAAAAAACATCTCAATGATTGCCAAGACTTTTGGGAAAATATCTTGTGGACCGACGAGACAAAAGTTGAACTTTTTGGAAGGTGCGTGTCCCGTTACATCTGGCGTAAAAGTAACACAGCATTTCAGAAAAAGAACATCATACCAACAGTAAAATATGGTGGCAGTAGTGTGATGGTCTGGGGTTGTTTTGCTGCTTCAGGACCTGGAAGGCTTGCTGTGATAGATGGAACCATGAATTCTACTGTCTACCAAAAAATCCTGAAGGAGAATGTCCGGCCATCTGTTCGTCAACTCAAGCTGAAGCGATCTTGGGTGCTGCAGCAGGACAATGACCCAAAACACACCAGCAAATCCACCTCTGAATGGCTGAAGAAAAACAAAATGAAGACTTTGGAGTGGCCTAGTCAAAGTCCTGACCTGAATCCTATTGAGATGTTGTGGCATGACCTTAAAAAGGCGGTTCATGCTAGAAAACCCTCAAATAAAGCTGAATTACAACAATTCTGCAAAGATGAGTGGGCCAAAATTCCTCCAGAGCACTGTAAAAGACTCGTTGCAAGTTATCGCAAACGCTTGATTGCAGTTATTGCTGCTAAGGGTGGCCCAACCAGTTATTAGGTTCAGGGGGCAATTACTTTTTCACACAGGGCCATGTAGGTTTGGATTTTTTTTCTCCCTAAATAATAAAAACCCTCATTTAAAAACTGCATTTTGTGTTTACTTGTGTTATCTTTGACTAATAGTTAAATGTGTTTGATGATCAGAAATATTTTGTGTGACAAACATGCAAAAGAATAAGAAATCAGGAAGGGGGCAAATAGTTTTTCACACCACTGTAATTGTCTGTATATTTATTACTACAAAAACTAGAGTTAGCCAGCAGGACCGGGGGAGTTTATTTATGCTGCATCTGCAAGGCATTTAGCATACAGGTTGCTGGCAGCCACAGACAAACAGCAGCAGCCAGGGCTTCTCCCATACAAAGGTTTTAAAGGGAATGTAATCCCAAAAAGACAATTTTATGTAAAAAAAAAAAAAAAAAAAAAGTAATAACGGTGTTCAATGGTTTAAAAATTATTTGCCAGTGTAACTGCTGTGGAAAGCAGTATCTGTCTGAACTGCTGGGTCTGACTAATGAAACAATGTAGAATGCTTCATTACACATCCATTAGCTGGCTACATTGCTCTGGAAGTCAAAACCACCAGGACAAAGAAAAGAAAGGGACAAGTACATTTACAAGTAACTTAAAAATCATTGACGATTTAATGAAGGTGGAGGGGGGAATCATCATTTGTATAATGTGTGGGACTGCAAACAAAAATAAACAGGAAGTAAGTAGCGCCCAGAAAACTGCATCCTACAAGAAAAAGGTTCTATGACATAAGTGTGAAGGTGACACAGTAGGTGTGGAAGCCACAGACTATTTTGCATCAAGGTTGAAGTACATTACTATCCGGCCTTTACAGTAGAAGCAATGCATCATCCTGGAGGCATGGGGGAAGCTGCAGAGGAACCGTGCACCTACGGAACCAACCTACAAAGTTTAGCATTAGACTG
Organism: Xenopus tropicalis; assembly: GCF_000004195.4. NCBI lineage: Eukaryota > Metazoa > Chordata > Amphibia > Anura > Pipidae > Xenopus > Xenopus tropicalis. The sequence continues at coordinate 106,747,953 of NC_030683.2, read as the reverse complement.
GCATTTATGCACATCCTGCCGAGAGTGCGTGGGAGTTTTGCAGGTCACCAGCTGGAGATAAAGACTAAATACCCAGGTATTTGCCCTGCCTCCACCAGACTCTCAATTAGAGCCCCTATGTCTGCATTCTCCATGCCCCCCCCCCTACCCTGCCTGGCAGGCTGCCAAAAATTACTCATACATTTCAACAGCACAAACACAGCCATAGCAACATTACTTCACAAGTGTGATGGAGTGCCAGGGAGGGAGGATGGCGCTACAGCATTAAGGCCGAACCCAACAACTGACACTTTGGAAAGCATTTTATGGGTGGACAGAATAACACTGAGAGGCTGGCAACATGGGGAACAAGGGGAAAAAAACAGATAAAATGCACTTGGAAATCTATAACCCTAGAGGGAAATAAAATTGCAGGTGAAGCAATGCCAGTCACCAGGTTTATTTTACCTTGAAGGTAAAGGGGTTGTAACATAGCAGGAGGACTACAGCTGTGAAAAGGAATCTTGCACCGAGCAGCCATTAAAAAGTGGAGCTATAGTGGCCCTTCGGGAGCTCATAAGATCCCCATGTCTGGACATGGAGCCTAATCAGATACAAACAAATGAGATCATAACTGTTAGGCCTAAGCCACATGGGGCTTATTCTCATACAGTGAGTGAACGCAGGCCTAGAATCAGCCTCTATGCTTCAAACAGTCTTTCCGGTTGCAAGCACCCGGAGCCACTGCATTGGCCTGGGTGCAGGCATACGGAACAGGTTTTGGCACCAAAATCCACTTCGTGTGCCTGCACTTGGGGTTACACAATGGCTCCGGGTGCAGGCACATGGAAAGGTTGTTTGGAGCGTAGGGACTGATTCTTGGCCTGTGTTTATCCACAGGCCAAGAATGAGCCCTGTGTGACTACAGTCTTAAGCTACAGCCACACAGGGTGCAGGCAGAGAAACTGCCCTTCGATTCAATCTGCATCCAGAGACACTTTGTCAGCACTGGTGCAGAGGGAAAGGACTTTGGCACCGACACACGCGAGTATGCATTTTGATGCCTAAACTTGCTCTGTACATCCGCACTCGGGCTATGCAGTGTCTCTGGTGCAGACAGATTATAAAGCAGATTGGAGCAGAGAAACTTTCCCGTGTAGCAGGCACCTTTAAGCTGGCCATACATGCACCGATACTATCATACGAAACCTCGTTTCGTACGATATTCGGTGCGTGTATGGCAAGTCGGCGAGTCGACCGATATCGCAGGAAGCTGCCGATATCGGTCGACTCGCCGATCGGGCCAGTTAAAAGATTTGATCGGGCGCCATAGAAGGCGCCTAACCAAAATCTGCCTTCAGCGCTGAATCGGCAGAAGGAGGTAGAAATCCTATTGTTTCTACCTCCTTATCTGCCTGTTTCAGCCCTGAAGGTTAGTGGCGGATCTCACGATCGCAGATCGCCACGTGTGTGGCCACCTTTAGAATATCAAACAAGAATCCTCCCAGCATCCCCTATGAAGTGACAGACTAAGGAGCAAGCAGTCCCCAAGAGCGGAAACTTGCCCCTACAGAACTGAATGGATTCTATAACCTCGAGTACAGCCTTTATGGGCTTCCTATTGGTACAGAGTACAAAGTTTTCCGGCTCGCTTGCTCTCTCCACTTATAGCCAAGAAACAGACCTTTGATCAGTTTAATGGGCAACTTAACCCACCTAAATACAGGTTAACACACAAAGAGCCACACATGCTACACAGCAGCAGTGTGACAGTGCTTGTTACAGATCTGAGCGAATGTATAAATGAAAGAACAGAACAGCACACTATTACACACAATGCACAGCACTTACAGCTAAATACAGGGCCCCCAGTGGGTCTCTGCCCCACAATGACACACTCACAAACTGCTAGACATAATAAACACAATGTGCATGAAGGAACATGTAACTGTAGCACCGACAGGCACCTAGGAAGGAAATGGGAGGGGGGGATCACTTTAATTAAAGGGGCAATCGCCTTAACTTAAATGCAGCTTGTGCTTGAAGTTTGTTGTTTCAAAAAAAAAAATAAATAAATAAAAAAAAAATATTTTCATTATAAACAACCACCAGCTCCATTAATCTGCATTAAACGGGTGGTTCACCTTTGAATTAACGTTTAGCATGATGCAGACAGTGATACAAGTTGCAACTGGTCTTTTTATGGAAGATTTAGCATTTTGCTTGACAGCTCTCCAGTTTGGAATTTTAGCAGCTCTCTAGTTGCTAGGGTCCAATTTACCCTGGCAACCAGGCAATGGTTTGAATGAGAGACTGGGAGATGAATAGGAGAGGGTCTAAATAGATATATTTGGAATAAATAGTAACAATAACAATAAAATTGTAGCCTCACAGAGGCAAGTTTCTTGACCCCCAGTGACCCCCATTTGAAGTCAGAAAAAAAAGTTTTGTTAATAATAGTAAATAGCCCCTTAGAGAAGAGGTAGAGAGGTTTTTCTTTGCAATTAAATGTGTTTTTCTTATGAACATGAATGGGTGCTGTGTACACACACACCTACACTGTTATATAAATGTATCCCCAGGGAATACTGTTCCCTACACCTAGATGGAAATCCTACCACATATCCATTAACCTGGCATAATAAAATGCTTACTCACAACTGTCCCTAGAGGCAACAACAAAACCTATTGTGTGTGTGTGTGTTGGGAACACAATGCACTCACAGGAAAGTGAATTCATGGGAACAAAGAGCCATAGCAGGGGCACAATCTTACACTGGGCATACACAAATAGATGTGCTTGTCCAATTTGACCACCCACATGTTTGACCAAATCAGGCTTGTCCAATCATATGGCCCTGGGCCAATGATTGGCTCATAATAGGAAACCAGGGAAGGCCACTGGGAGAGGACAGCAGCTGCAATCCTCACCCAGTTCTCAAACCTGCCAGGCAAGACTGCAGTATCAAACTCATACATGGGCAAATAAGCTGCTGATATGGGGTGGAGAAGCTTAGTCAGCTGCCAACATCAGCCCATGTATGGCCAGCCTTAGGCACATTCACACAGGACAGGCTGTTGGCTACAGATAACCACACACACACACATAAGTGACAATGCATTCCCCATGTTTCCCCTTTGCCTGCCAGCAGCTTGTACTCACACACACAGACACACACAGAACTACACAAGTGTGACAAGCAGTCACACATACAGAAGCACACCCACACTGTATCCCACAGCCAAGCACATTTGCTTTTTATTATGGTTCTTTATAGCACCATCATATTCAAAACATACAAACTCCAAGCACAGAGTCCAAGTGTTTATTATCCATGTTACTATTACACACACACCCTTTGCCAGCGACACCCATGAGCCTCTTCTTTTCAGCACCTTTCTATTGTGCCTTTCTTGCAGGTGGGTTAGTCGTTCATTCTTTGTCCTGACCTTAAAGGAGAAGGAAAGGCTAAATCTCTGGGTGTGCCAAATGTTAATAACCCCCCCCAGTGATTGTAATTGCTTACCTGAAACCCCCTGCTGGTGCTCCTGTTAGGAGAAAACTGCACTGGCCGGGGGTAATGCAGGCAAGAGATTCCTTCTCCTTTTGACGACATACTGCCACCCGCACATGCACATTTGAGTGAAGAGACAACTTTTTTGCTAAAGTTCAGCTTTTTACTTTACTGCATGAAGATCGAAGGAGGAAGAGGATCTCTTCATCGCAAACACCCCCGGCCGGTGCAGTTTTCGCCTAACAGAAGCCTTGGCCGGGGGTTTCAGGTAAGCGATTGCAATCACTGGGGGTGCCTAAAGGTCCCCATACAAGGGCCGATTCTAGCTGCCGATATCAGTCCCTTAGACCGATTCAGCAGCTAATTGGCCCGTGTATGGGCACTACCGATATCTGACCTGAAATCGGCCAGATATCGATCGGGCAGGTTAAAAAATCTAGTCGGATCGGGGACCGCATCGGCTCGTTGATGCGGTCCCCAGTCTGACTTTGCCTATACCCGTCATTATAATTTGATCATTTGTCCCCAGGGCCAATTAGCCTGGACTCTCCCGATATCGTCCACCCGTAGGTGGGGGATATCGGGAGAAGATCCACTCACTTGACAACATTGCCAAGCGAGTGGATCTGAAGGTGTATGGGCACCTTAACATTGGTGCCTCCTTTAGGATAAAGGTATGGTTGCCACTGTTATTGGGCCCAGTAACAAGACAAATGGGAGAACTCCCATCTCCTTTATACACACAGAGCTGGGAAGTGCAAATACAAGAGTCTATTTACAAATGCACATAAGATGTTCCCCGTGCATACACACTCGCCGCTCCCCTGTGCACTCGTATTTATATACACACATGCACACAGCCATGCAGGTGAAACTTTTCCTCTGTGACTTAGAATAAACTTAGAGGGGGGGGGACAGTTACTCTAAAGAGTAAAGCCGGTACCTTTGTATGTTATTTTAGGGTCCCGAGCCCCTCCTGCTTTGACCCCCGCCCTGAATACACAGTCTGTCAGAGCACAAACCCCTCTCAGTGTCTCTGAAGGAAAAAGGAAGGGGGGGAAAGGTAATTTAAGATGCCCAAACTGCCAATCCAGCCAAAGGCTGGTGGAAAAGGGGAACACCCAGGCTTGCATCACCGCCGACAAGCAGCCAGCTCACAAAACAGCCATTCTATAGCCCTGACAGGAGGCCGCTGCCACTACAGAGCTCCAGTGTTGGACAGCAAAGCAGTGATCACATCATCTGGACACAACCCAGCGTGCGAGTGCCTCATTGCACTTACAGGCACAAGCCTGCCCCTGAGTGGGTACCAATGCCAGAGTGGCAGAATGACAGAAACAGCGCCCACTCTGATTCATTCACAAACATTTCCCATCAGTGCGACCCATATACACCCATCCTGAGTGGTTTTTTAAGCTCACACAAAGGCACCTCTGAGAGAGATCTTGCACAGGTTCCATAAAGGAACAGAGTCATCAGAATCTTTGTGCCACCCCAGAAGGAGAGGGCTTAGGAAATAAAAGCATATAGCTGTGGTCTGTACTCGCACGGGGGAGTATATTTCCTGGTAGCCGTGTGGCTATGTCTTCTTTCTTTTTTCCAAAACCAACAGCACTGTCATCAGTCAGAATAGAGTTTATTGGGTCTCGAAAATCTTGGACCCTTCAGATAACAAACACGGGGGTTTCTATTGTTTATATCAACAAAGAAAGGAAGGCACTGAAAAGGTGACATTATGGAGTGAGCGCACAATAGTCAGCAGGGGACATTACAGGATAAAGCTGGGCATGAACATAAGATCAGCTTGGGTCTAATAGCCCAATTATAGATTGGATCATAATGAGGCACAAAAGAGACCCATCAGCAAAGGAATTCATTAAAGGGGTTGCTCACCTTTCAATTAACTTTTAGTATGATAGCATTTTCAATGGCAGAAAAAAAAATAACAAAAACCAATTACAAGTTTCCCTTCAAAAAAAGCCCCTTGAACTGTCATGGTGAAGAACAAAACGAAAACATACAAAGCAAACTAAACCTGGGCACATACAGCAATGCAGCCCGAGGGGTAGAGAGGGGTGGCGTTTTTATAACAAGATGCAGTCATTCTTGGATAGAACTTTCTACAGAACACTCTATCTAAATGGTCATAACCCTTTAAGAGCAAAGTGGTGACCTACTTGAAGAAAAGACGAAGATGAAGCGAGGAGGGTGCTGGAAAGTGAAAGTGACTTATTTATCTTCGTTCGCTTGTTTCACCACTTCCTTTCTTCCTGCCCTCTCTTCCGTCCACAGAACATCCTTCTTATATAGAGCAATAGGGCATAAAAGGGGCAAAACATAAGGGCAAAACCTACAGAGCCAGTATGTGCCCCATACCCAACATGAATAAGCCAATAACTGGCCCCTGTGCTGTGTTACTTAGGGCTGATTAGATATTATGGACCAGTTCCATTTATACCAGCTGTTGGCAATGGAGCCTTGGCACAACTCTCCATGTTTATCTCTCATTAGGCAAATAGAAGGGAAAGGGGAAATTGCACAATGTGTAGATTGTCAGCTCCCTCGGGACGTGCTCTCTATCTGCCTCTGAAGGTCAGTTTGTTAATAGTGTTTCTTTTTCTCTATAGGGAAAGTGTCAGCACCCTGGACAAATCAGATGTTGTTGCTTGAACTAAGGCCTGTTAGTTGTTGTTAGACTATAATATTGATACAGTGTGTTAATGTGCCCATCTTACTCTACTACACACTGATCTTGCCATCTACAACTCAGTCAGCAAAGAAGGGCACACAGTATTGGTCACTATTTTGCACAAAAATGAATTAAAATAGGAGCCGCCAGATATCAGTTTGGCTCTCTAGGGCCCATTGTACAAAGGGTGCTTATGAGCCCTTTTGTGACTTAAAGATGATCCAGAAAAGATGCCAGAAATGACAGGCCTGGTACAGCTGCACTGTCAGTTGCCCCCACACGGCTGCCACAACAGCTGTTTTACAGCAACACTGCTAATCCAGGCTTAAACCTGCGGGGGCAAATGACATGGCACGCAGGGTGAGATTTTTGTCTATTTGAAGCTCTGAATGAGGCCTATTGCTCTTACATGTCATTGTTCCAACACCACAATTTAACTAAATATATATTGTCTATGCCAACTCCTAGCATGAAGGATCAGAATCCTTTGCACCCAGCGCCCAAAAGTGACAAAAGTGAATTTAACCGTGCAGCATGCAGAATTGCCTCCCAGCACACAAAGTTTTCCTGACAAAAACAACTACTTATTTACTTATATTTATGTATATATACATTTTTCTAAGTAATAGAAACCTATATACGTTGCTTCATTTAGCACACAATTATGAGGCAGCTGAAGAGTAGAGGAACTTAACTAAGCAACTGTTTTCACATAATGAAATAAAATGTATTTTTAAGCAGTATTCCTATATGCATTCATTACACATTTTCCACGGTTATTGTAAAAGCAGTATCTATGTCACTGCTTATAATCTTGCACTGCTGGTTCTGACAACTGAAATAATGTAGACTTGGAAGAGTACTGGCTGTTGCAACATTGTTTTAAGGGATAAATAGGCACTGTTTTTGATAGCAATTTAATTTACACATACGAATAAAATGATAGGAAACACGTAATGAATGTATGTTGAGTTGCTGCACAGACTGATATTTTCTTTCATTATGCAATGAGTGGCTTATGGAAATCCAGACTTCAGCTCTATATAGCTGCTGCTGAACTGCAACTCCCATTTACATGCCAACCAGTGGATCACTAATAAATGAAAGCCATGCTGTTGCAAATCTACTGGCTGCTTCTAAGGAAAACTGCACACAGGACGGTTTGTTGCCCACGTGACATTGTGGCAATATGTTAAATACCAGTGTCTCACCTCTTGTAATGCACACCTTTGCACTATTAGCTGGAGGATCACAAGAGACCCCAAGTCACATTGACCACGGCAGCACCCTTGCCTTAAGTATTATATGACTTTAGGCAATGTACAGCAGTTTCCCATGCTGCATCTGCCAGGCAGCAATGTGCCCCAAGGCAGAAGTATCTGGCCAAGCGGAAGAAAAGACATCACTTCTGCTCCTGCAGTGCAAAGGAATGTGAATGAACCTGCAGAATCCCAGCCTAAGAATGTGCCAGGAGCAGAGTGGCATGGCTGGTATTCTTACTTGTATAGCAGGGGATCAGCCCAATCACCCACAAAAAGCTAACAGTGTTAGCTCATCTGCACTGCTGCCCACTGGCACTCTTCCATGCGCCAGACTACATTCCAGGTATAATTATACCATTTTTCCATTGGGGGAGGGGCTAACAATGGCAGGGAGGAGTCATATTTGCATTGTTGTTTAGTCAAAGGTAAGTCAATTAAAAAATGGCAGAACTTTCCATATCTGTTCTCTTTCCCCCTATTAGTAAAATGTGCACTATTTATCTTTTGTACTGGTCAGCTGACATCATTCACCTAATATCGTACAGGGCACCAAAGAGGCAATCCTGGGGCAACTGGGCCATGCCATGTGTGGGCACCCATTATTCTCAATATACAGCTTTCCATCTGTTATTCTACTATATCTCCCAGCATCCCTTGACAGGCTTTAATTCATATAGCCCCATCTCTAACACCACCATCTCTCTTCATGACTTTATACACACACTATCCCCATCTTTGGCACCAGTTTTTACCTATTATACCAACTATCCCATTCACAACCTCTTTACCTGACACCATTTTACTCTATTATACACACTAATCCTGTTACACTTCATATAAAAAAAGAAGATAGAATTTACAATGTATAACTGGTTGGCAACTATATATCAACTGACAACTATGTATCAGAGCTCCAAAAGGCAATGTCCCATAGACAGCAATGGAGAAGAGATTTTCTTCCTCTACCGCTGCTAAATAAACCTTTATAGTCTCGGGTGCTGGGATTTTGCTAACAATCAGTTTAGTTGGCCTTTATACAACATTACACAGCTTATTATGAGATGGTTTAAAATGTATAGAACGTGCCATTAAGCCTCCACATAAATGAGGGGTGGATGCAGGATGACAACCGGGAAAGAAGTACAGAATGTTCCACTGGAAAAATATATAATAGCCCTCTGCCCCAATTAGGCCTTTTCCAGAGGAGAAATCTGAGCTGATGGTCCTTAAGGAATAATTTAACCAAATTAGCCTGTACTGTTTCTCCTCCCTCCTTAAAGGGTAAATAAACCCCATTCACTCCAACAAAACACATTGCCTTAGAAATTTCTGAGCAATGACTTCTATTTCTCTACCAATTTTTCTTTATTCTTTATATTGGAAACTGTCATTCAGTTTCTTGTCAGGGTAAGCCACACTTCAATGAAACAGTGCCCACTAGTGGCCAAACAAATCATTAAACAGCATCTGACTTTTTTTTATATATATATATATTTATAAAAATCCAATCAGTATTAAGTCCCTTTTAGAAATCATTTGATATAAAGCAGCTGTTCCTGATAATATCCCAGACTCAAAGAGTTAAACAAATTCCCCAAACTGTAGAGGACAATGGAAAGCAGCTGGGCAGCTCCACTTAAGTCCAAGGGCTGTGGGAGACAGAACAGGAAGAAGACTGCAGCAAGTACAGGGTCAAGGGGATACAGGCCAGTATATAGAAATATACATCATGTGTGCCTACTTTTGAAGTACAACTCCCTGCACCCACTGGGCTTAGAGAATGCACCTTGAGAGCAGCAGAGTGAAACAAGACAGACTTCTCAGTAAATAAATGGAGATGCGCTGATACCATGTAGGAAGTAGGGGAGGGTTAAATAGATGGTATCATAGAAGGCTGAGAGATTGGTACAGAGGAAGTGACAGAAACTAAAGCAGAACTGCTATTTACTGGCAGCAGGTGAAAAAAAGAGCAGAAAAAAAGTATTCTATTAAGCAGTGAACAATATGAGTAATTAAACTGCAACTCCCATCAACCTCTAAAAGCCAAATTGCACAAGAACTCCCAGCATCCCCAAGAATTCTGGGATTTGTAGTTCAACAGACTGAGTGTCTGCAGCTCGGCTTCTCAGTCGTACAAAACATTGTGTCAACCAGGTTAGGGATACTTAAATACTGAAATGTCATCCTATGATACCCACACAGACTTGTCTTCCTTCATTCTATCACCCATGCAAACACAAACACTTCTACCCCATAAGATCAATATGATACGAACACAGATTTTTAGCACCCGATACCAAATCAGACACTACTACCACAATTAGTTCACCCACATTGCAATGATACCAACACTTCTCCCCCATAGGGTCACCATAATACCAACACAGACTGTCTCCCCCTATTAGATCACTATCACCCTAATACCAACAAACACACTCATCACCCCATAAGATTACTATAATAACAACAAAGACTCATTAGCCTCCTAGAACCCTGATTCCAAAGTAGACATTTTTGTCCCTTTTAGATCAACCATTTTGCATCCTAATTTGAAAACAAACTTTCCCCCTATTAGATCATCCATCTTGCACCCTGATTCCAAAACAGACGCTCATTCCCCTTATCAGATCACCCATCTAGCACCCTGATTCCAAAACAGACGCTCATTCCCCTTATCAGATCATCCATCTTGCACCCTGATTCCAAAACAGACGCTCATTCCCCTTATCAGATCACCCATCTAGCACCCTGATTCCAAAACAGACGCTCATTCCCCTTATCAGATCACCCATCTAGCACCCTGATTCCAAAACAGACACTTATTACCCCTATCAGATCACCCATCTAGTACCCTGATTCCAAAACAGACACTTATTACCCCTATCAGATCACCCATCTAGCACCCCGATTCCAAAGCAGACACTTATTCCCCTTATCAGATCACCCATCTATCACCCTGATTCCAAAACAGACGCTTATTCCCCTTATCAGATCACCCATCTAGCACCCTGATTCCAAAACAGACACTTATTACCCCTATCAGATCACCCATCTAGCACCCTGATTCCAAAACAGACACTTATTACCCCTTTCAGATCACCCATCTAGCACCCTGATTCCAAAGCAGACACTTATTCCCCTTATCAGATCACCCATCTTGCACCCTGATTCCAAAACAGACACTTATCTTCCTGTTAGATCACCCAAATAGCCAACACCGACTCTTCTGTCCCATTAAATCACCAAGAAGTCAGGGCTGGATTACAAAAAAATATGTATTCCCCCACCATGCTCAGTAACTATCGTAACTAGTATAACTATAGTAACTAGTATAACTGTTTGTACATAAAGAAGGCAGCCATTCCTGCAGCCAGAGTCCCACCACCCCAGGGCTTGCAGCTAACAAGGGGCCACTCCACCTCTCCAGCCGGGGGGGGGGATCCTGGTGGGCACAGCGCTTACACTGCGCTTACCCAGCGCTTCCCCTGCTCTTACCTCCTGCCCGTACGAGGGACTCCCGGCAGCTCACAGCAGCTGATTGCACATTGGGGGGCCGGGGGGGATCATGTGGGTGTGTGAATGGGGCAGGAGAGTTGTCACCAGCAGAAAGTAGTGCGGGAGGGGGAGACAGGAAGGGCTGTGCGAGCGGGGGGAGGGGAGAGACGAGGGGAGGGAACAAGCAAGGGGGAGGGAAAGGCTGACACAGACTGGAAGGGGGCGGACTGACAGAACCAGCCAGACTGGGGAGGGAGGCACTGGGTGGAATTGGGCACTGCTGCACCTAATGCCGATAGGCAGGAGAGTCATCTACTTACATAGGTGTAAATGGGCTTTGCTGCAGCCAATCAGGCTCTTGATTTCATTAGTCTGCGCGCTACAGCCAGCAAAGCTACTTCCTGATTGGTCTTAAAGACTTATGCGGAGGTCCAACTTTGCACCAGAGTTAGTTGATGTAGTGTGCCTTTTAGGAATAAAGTCATTAAGTGATACTGTATAGAAAAAGTGGAATCGCTTGAGTAATATAGACACATGCTTTCACACTTTTTGTACTATAAAGACTGATTTCGATGCTTTGTAGCTGGAAGGGTGCAGGCTTAACACCAGAAAAGTCCATTTTGAGGCCTGGAAGATTTAGTTGTGGGGTTAAGGTTAGTTGTGAGGTTAAGGTGTTTGGTGGGACTCCAGGAGGCTCAGTCTGACAGTAGCCAGAGGGCCCCAAGCTGGGAGTTACAGAGAGATACCACCAATAAATAATACTGGAACTGGGAGATTCTATCTTCAAATATCAGTGATTTCAGCTTAGGGAGAGCTCCCTGATGTGCTCTGGCTCACTGGCAAGTCCATACAAGTCAGGACTGAACCATTCTTTCCTTCAGTGTGACATTCCTTTCTTTTTATGTTGGGAGTTCCTGAGAGAGCTGTTTTCTTTTTGGATCAGGCTTGTTTGTTGGCAGAGGCCTTTTTCACACGCCTATATTGCCTGGGGCCACAGTTGGAGAAAAGGGGGCCCCTGGCAATGCAGGAAGGCTGAGCCCTCATCTGAGGGTGGAATACTAGATCAGTGATATCTAACCTGCAGGATCTTGGAGTGCGGTACATTCAGCAACAGCTGGAGAGCTGTAGACTGGACGTTCTTGGTCAATATACCGAAAAGGCACACTAATCCAACAGGCTGGAGATCAATGAATTCCCCCCAGCCAAGTAGGAAGGCTGCATGCAAAGAACAGGAACTAAAAGATAATAGCATAAACTGGTAATGCCAGGTATTGGGTGACTGGGGGGCCAGCCTATGAGATCACTACCTAAAGCTGGCCACACATGTGGTGATTTTCGATCTTTCGTTCAGGACTGAATCGTCAGATATGGAGGTAGAAATAATAAGATTTTTTACCTCCTTCTGCCGATTCAGCCCTGAACATAGATTTTGCTCGGGCGCCTTCAATGGCGTCCAATCAAAGTTTTCTAACCCACCTGTGATATCAGTCGCCTCGCTGACTTGCCATACACGCACCGAATATTGTACTAAATGAGGTTTCATACGATATTATCGGTGCGTGTATGGCCATCTTAAGGGCACAGAAGATGCAGCAGTACAGACTTCCAGCAGCAACTGGGTTGGGAGTCTTATTGCATGGGAGTACAGTTTATTGCTATTCCACCCTGTCAATCCTTGCACCTTCCCCAGCCACCATAATGCTTTACTAACCCCCAAAACTTATTGTGGTTATTCTGTTTCATAAACACTTATGGAAACTGCTTATATGTCTTTACCCCACTACGCAGGGATCCAGGCATAGGCAGCATAGACGTGCCCAGGGAGCAATAGGGGGGAGGACTAAGTGGTTTACTCGATGTTCTTGAAATTATGGGCAGGCAAGCAGGAGTAGCCAGTGAGCAGGATTGGCCAGGCAACTGATTTTCTACCTTGGGCACAAGTACTATTTGGCTCCACGGGATAGAGGGGCCACTAGAACACCTTTCATCTGGGATAACTTTTGGCAGAAGCATCCCACAGAGATGGCAGACCCCTCATTTTATTGAACTGGAGTGAGAGTTATTAAGAGTTATTAAGAGTTCATTTAATTTATTTGTCTTTTCTCCTGTGGCATCACCATTTTGTAATTTTTCTGCTCACATTGCTGTTGGTGCAGGGCAGCACACCTGGGGATTATGTCTACTTCAGTAAATGCAGACCATTTCTTCACTGCCTGCCTTACTATATTAAAGCTTATGTGCTTGAGGGTTGTTCTTAAGGGAAAAACCCACAAAGGGAGTTACTCGCCTGTGATAGATTACTGCTATCACAGGCGAGTAACCACTCCAGAAAGTCTTTCCACCGATACCGAAGTCGCCGGTGGAAAGTCCTTTGTATTGTTTCGGTAAATTTACTTCTGCAGGCAACCTTGCATGTTGCTTAGCCAGCAGAAATATACCCGTGGGACTGAATCATGTGTGACATGATGATTATCATATACTGAAATGCACTGCTTGATCTGGTGTAAACAAGTGGTTACGCTGGTCAGCGAGCTGAAAGCCATCTTCTAAATACCACTTCAGATAATAAAGTGGTACAGTACATGAGGACATTTTAAATACACTTAAAGTGCCTGTTTAATGCTTTTCAAAAGTTATCAGGTGAGCTGGAACCCTGGACCATGCATCCCTGCTTCATATACAGTGATCATCCTGTGCAGTATGATAGGACTGTAGCCTAATAACCCTCTCATTATACAACAAAGGCCCCTGCCTCCCCCTGTGCATCACAGTAGAATCACATGAGCAGAGGTGAATTCCATTAGCAAGAGTGGCGCTGTGTAGGAATCATCTCCGTGAGTTCATAGCAGGCTGTCCTAAAAAAATCCCAGCTGGGAGTCCTTCTGTGTCAGTATAACTGAAATAGGATGTGTACATTGCTGGATATAAGGCAATAAAGGGGGAAATGTCACATTTATCTTTATGGAACCTCAAGGGACTTTTTATTTTGAAAACAGTGCACAAAACAGTGCAAAATAAGCTGTAAAAAGAAAAAAGTACATCCTGGCCACAGAGATTTATGTAACACATACCGAGTCAATGTACAGGGCAGCCAGTCACAATACTATCAGAAACAGTTGAGAAGAGAAAGGAATATTGGTTCTTTATGGTGTTAGTTAGGGTCTATGCATCTCCCCAGACCATAAAATCTATATTCTCCTATGAGATCCTCTTGCGAGATAAGTGAGTTTGTAAAGGAAGGAAAGCCTTGGCTTAGTCAACTGTGACTACGCTTAGGGCCTTGGATTGGCTTAATGACGGTAGTGCCTCTTTTGGATTTTCTGGCACTGGCACTACAAGTAAAAGAACTGACACTCTATATTTCAGGGGCAGGCATGCATGTGTTACTGCCTGAGCAGCTGGACAGGTGTCTTGCAGGTTGGAGGGCTTTCGGGAAGCCACCTTCTTTTAAATAAAAGAGAAGCAGAACTTCTGCTCAGCACAAGGAATGGAGAAAAACTGACACTCTTTTTGCAAATGTGTGTAAAATGTCCCCACATTTTATTGTGTTAAAATGTTAATGTCATTTGCTATTGAATTGGTCTCTTTCCCTATAGTGGCCAGCTTAATGTAATGCTTTCTGGTTTTCCTGTATCTTCTATATTTGTCTCTCCTGTTCTCTAATAATAATTTCCCTTCTTTAACTGTTTACTCTTTCCTCTGTTAGCTATATCTCCCTTTCATTTTATTACTTATTACTTTTTCTATCTACTTCTTTAGGGCATCGTCCCTTCTCCCCCACTTTGCGCTCTGCCTTTTGGCTTACTATTCTGCTCTTCAGTTTTCTGCTATTGCATGTACAGTATGTCTCGCCATGTGTGCTTTTTCTCTTTAGTTTCCCCCACCCCCTGTACTTTTGCATTATATATCTAATCTGTGTATGAGCTACTTTAGGTGTCAGTGTGGACGGAGAGGATATTGCAATCAATGACTAATGGTTTGAACAAGAGCAGACAAATTCCCCTGTTTTTAAGATGTAGATTTGATGATGGACGTCCTATAATGTGTCCAAGTGGAGTATAATTACTGGATTTATTGCCCAGGAAATGGAGCAATATCTCTCTTCGGTGTTCAGATTTGGGTGGATTTATTAACAGTTGCTGCGTTTGCAGATTAAAACGGTGGATTTTGCAACCCACCTGCTAGATATCTGGCACATTTTACCCCCATACACGGACAAATAGGCTAATGACTCATCTGAAGGGGCCAAGCTGGCAGCTTTTATTGGCTTTGGTATAACCACAAGCAAATGCCATAATTAAGATGTTTCATTATGCTGAAATTTTCTGGGGGTGACCTTTTGCCCCCCTTGCATGATTCTTGCCTGACGTTCTCACCTTGGGGCTAATACACCCCAGGCAATTAGATTCCTAAACTGGAGTCTAACTCACAATATTTATTACAAACCACAATTTTATCTTTCTTTTCAATTCTGCTCTTCTATCCAGTTTCCAGATGTCCTTTTCCCATCACATCCTCCGTGATGCAGATAGGGTTAACCGCCTGTACAAGGGCATGTGCCTGCAGTTTCCCCCTCATGAGCAGAAAGGGGATTAGAAATATTTAGATAGTGTTTCTCTTGTGTTTGTCAGATTTATAAATGTAGCTTTGCGCTGTGCACTTTACTTTGCGGGGGTTCTGAAGTCTGACGGATCCCTTCGTTCCATTGCATATGTAATAACATCATTTATTTTCACATATACCGGAGAACAGTAAATGCTTGGAGCATGTTTTCCGAGCCGTTTGGATAGGAGCTTTCTAGAGCAGTAGAGTAGGAGTTATATGATAACAGATGCAAAGTTTCTTCTGTTCTAGTAACCCATAGCAACAAAGGAAGATTACCTGATTTGCTGTCTGAAGGATAATTTTGACTAGATCTTGGGAAACATTTTGAATAAGTTACCTGCTAAACAGCACCTCTGCTCATTTTATGCAAAATCGCAGGTATCGTCATTCATGGAACACCCATCTCAGGCTTTTTGGGTTCAAGTTCTATGTTCCAAAATTTGGTCAGGTCTAAGATACCCGAAACAGCACATAAGCACCAACATAATCACTAACCCGCAAATATTTCCCTTGCTGACCCATAGATCAGCTCACTTCTATAAGTAATCACTCAGACCTTTTGAGTGATTACTGATACAATGCTATCTGTCATATTATGTTTGTGAGTATACCCAGTTGGGATTTTATCTTCTATTAAAAAGACATACTTCACAATCTAGTGCTCCTTCTATTATTTCAAATACTTTGGGGAATTATGCACTTGCTTAGCACATATGCCTTCTACATCTGGTGAGTAGGTAATCTCCGCAGTGTTGGCACTGAACCTTCACTGAATGGATTGGTTTTACACATGGCATTTGGGTATGTGCACTGAAATAGGAGATTTACTGTTCTAGAAATTCTGCACCGGGAAAATAATTTGTGGTTTCCCACAGAGTTTGCTTTTATAGCAGCCCCATAGTTTGGGAACCAGTGCCATGTAGACTGAAGCTCATACACTGGGTATTAATTCATAGCTGGTGCTGATCCCAAATACAGACCTGTTTTGCTCTTATTGGTGCTTATCAGTATATTACAGGGTATTCTGATTATCATACTGCATGCAGATTTCAAGAATTCCTTGCTTTCCTCCTTACTGCCTAAGGGCCTCTATCATGGGATACAGTGGTACTGTAGTTAGGGGCCCTGTGGCTAGACAATCCCAATTCACAGGCTGGAGTTTTGATGTGATCAGAAAGTAACCAGGGTGAATGAGCATTGTGGCAATGTGTGTCAGGCACATTTCTTGGGGAGCCCCTGCTTACTTAGTGCCCTTACCTATGGTGTAACTATATAGGAGACTCCACCGGGGCTAGGAGAGAAGGGGAACTGTGGGGAGGGGCGCAGGTGACCTGAGATTTTGCTAATCACTCAAGGAATTGCAAAATCACTGGTGATCCACAATGTTGTGCAGGAAAGCAAGCATTAAAATGTTTTTTTTTTTTGCTTGAAGGGGACCTAGATCCCCGGATTAAACCCCCCCACCACCACCCACCTATACGTGAAAGATCACAACATGAAAGTGTTACTAGTTCTCTCAGTGAGCACAGACATGTATGGGGTCCTATAAAAGGACTGAGCATCTTGAAGTTTGTTTGGAAAATGGCTGTACTGCATTAAAAACTGGCCTTGGGCATGTGGTGGCTTTTGACTTACTTAAACAGATATGTAATTTGCAATTTAATCTGTTGAGTTGCTAGGGCCCTACTTGCCATAGCAACTGAACAGTAGATGAATTACAGATTGGAAGATGAATAGGAGAAGTGAACAAAAAGTGTGGGTGCTCAGTAATGATCAACCCAGCAATATAATACCTGCTAGAAGCTCATATATAGGGCATCTCCTGTATTTAAACTCCCATATACAGCTGAAAGACATAATAATCCATTATTTCATTTATAAAGTAGTCTAAAAGTCATCACGGCCTGGCGGAGGGGTGCAAGCATGGCCAGCTGGGACATGTAGCTCACAACAGTGGCCAGGCTGAGAGTTTGACATTCCTCCTCTACAATATTTGCAGTTTTAGCAAAAAAATACCAGATTTTTTGTTTGTCCTGGAAGATCATTATATTGAACAGCTTTATTCGATCTATTTTACAGCTAGGGAAAATTCCAGTGCTTATATCAGCTTTATAAAATTGTAATTATAAACTTGTAGAAGTAAATTTTCACACCTCAGACAGGAAAGTAGAAACACAGTAGATCTTATCTAGGCTGGGAGCTGTACTAGTACATCCCTAGTAGTGACCCTGACAGGTCATTAATTGTAGCACAGTGTTGTACCATGTTAGGCTACAGGGCTGATTCTTACCCTGCCGGAAAACGCAGGCCAAGACTCAGCCTCTTCGCTGGCATCAGGCTTCTACCTTACCTGCACCCGGAACCATTGTGTTGGCCCGGGAGCAAGCACATGTTGCGGATATCAGCTCCTGCACTGGTTTTGGCTGCACGCAAGGTAAGAGGCTGATGCCAGGGGAGAGGCTAAGTCCCGGCCTGTGTATTTCCGCACAGTCCCGTGTGACATAATTTATGGCTGCATTAGTTACTGTACATCCCCAGTAGCCCAGTGTTTAAAAACCCTCTTGGCGGTGTAATTACACCATTGTATAAATATGATCAGATTTAAGCTGATTTCAGTCCAGCGTTTTCTTTTAATTTTCTCATACTCCATTGCAATTATCAATAACTTCTAATTCCTCATGATCCATAAGGGTTGATTCACTAAAGTGTGATAACGCTTATCGCATGCTTTTTTGCTTTAAAATTGATGTGCAAAATAACGCGCGATTCGCTAAAGTATTATTGCATGCCTTAAGTCACATATCTCGTGTGTTTAATAACGCGCAACCGCATGCGTTAATTTTACCGCATTGAGTTAATTCTCGCGCAGAAATAATACTAACGCATGATTCACAAACACTTAGACGCGCTAAATATTGCATTAGTCTATGCGAAAATTAACAGGCGGTAATTATAGAAAAGTACAGTTCATGAGCTTTTGGCAACACAATAAGGACTTTGCAGCGGGATTTATTCAAGTCTGTGTTGGCCCTAGAGTGATGCAGCCGCCAGTTTGCAGGGAAATGGTCATTTTCAAAAAAAGTAGTTTTATGAATGTAATGCTGAGTATGGCTAATATGGCATGCGCGCGGCAAGTAGCGCACGTGCATTAATTAGCGCGCGCGACAAGTAGCGCGCTGCATTAATCAGCACATGTTGCGTCAAATACCGCACGAAAATAGTCTTCGTGACTAAACGCAAACTGCATCCCGTCTAAATTGACGCAAATATCCTTTTAGTGAATCGTGTGTTAAGACACGAAAAATTAGACGCGATAAAATTTTTAACGCATGCTATAAATAGTGCTCGTTTTAACGCACCTTAGTGAATCAACCCTATTGTGTCATTATGCTAGCATAGTTATGTAAACGTAGTGACGCAGGGCACCACTAATGATTAGGTACCATGCTCCATGTAAAGACGCAGAGACATATCCTGGGGGAACTGCTGGTGCCATGTTGAAAACATGGTATATTCCAGCCACATGTCGTAGTTACCATTGCATTTGCCTTGCAGGCAATATTCATAGAAGGTTAATGGCTTTCTTCAGCCAAAGCCAAAAATGCACTGCCCTGAATTGTTTGGCATTTTTACCTCCATCAGAAATGCATGTGTTTACCATTTGGCTGATCCAGTTTATTTTAATGTGAATGAATTATTAAGCATAACTGTTCCACCAGTGGAGTTTGTAAAAACTCCATGTATGGTATTCACCTAAGAGTTTAAAAAAACATCATTTTGTGCTACATATAGAGACTACTATCTATGATTAATGTTCTTCAGGTAGATTTTTCAGTGGTCATGGAACAGGTGAAGAGCCATAGAAGGAGACACTGGGGTTTATTAATAAAGGAGCGCAAAATGCCAATGGCAACCAATCACTGACTGAAAAAATGCCACCGAAGATCACCCAATGGAACTGTAAATGGCGCAAGGTAGTAAATCAGCCCAAAGGCAGATATGAAGTAAGGGAAGAAGCCAGGGTACTAAATGGTTAGGCTCAGGGCCTTATTTATATATAAGCACCCACATGCCCAAGCCTAGGGCCTCAGCTTTGGGAGGCATCAACAGATGCCTATATATAAAAAAATAAATGTTAAAAAAAATTAACCCCTTCTGGTCATTGGACCCCTTTGGGCTTATTTATCAATTTTTGAGTTTGTGAATGGGAGAGTTTCTCCTAATTCGAATAAACTTGCATTTCAAAAAAATTTGAATGTTTGCTTATTTATTAATAGAGAAACTTGCCTAGGACAATTCTCATTAACTTCTACATAAACCTGCAAGCTTTTAGACGTTTTACATTCGAGTTTTAGGGTGTTTTGCACTTAATAAATATCGTTTTTTGAACCATAATTGAAAGATTGAGTTTTAGCTCAAAAGAACTCAAATTGTGATTTGAAAATTGATAAATCACCCCTATAATCTGCAAGCAGAGGTAGGGGAAGGGGTTCCTCTGGAGAGCGTATTAGCAGCAACCCAAGTTTGGTGTATTTTTTAAAGGCAATATGGTATCCCATCCAAATACAAAAAATGATGTATTCAGTGCATTGTGGCACGTCATTGTATCCTGGCATTAGAGGGCCTTTGTGTAAATCAGGTCTGGGTCTGATATTATAATATTAAAATAATGGCTTCCCTGATGTGTCTGTCACCTCTGTGTGACCAATCCCACATCTCCCTATCCTTAGATAACTGTTTTCTTGCTATAGGAAGGACACCCCAAAAAACAGTTTCATTCTTAGAATGAAAATCTGCCTCCTGCTTTGATTGGCTCTTGGACAGAACTTCCAGAAAAAAACAGAGGAACATTGTGGACTTATGGCTTATACCATCGCTCAGATAAATATCCTTATCTAAAAGGAATACATCATGTGTTTGATATGCACAAATAATTTCAGGGAAAAATAGCAGCATTAGGCAGACAAGGAAACTTGGCACAAGAGATTTCTCTGACGGCCAACTAGCTGATGCTCAGAAAGTTCCATGAAGGCCCGAAAATAATAATGTATTGTAGAATTGGCTAAGCCTTCTCTCTGTGACTAAAATCTTTTGTGCCACTTTATTTTCCATGTGTCTGATGAAAAATCTCAAACAAAGCCAACACACCCTTATAGTTTTGGTTATTCCTGACAGTGATGATGTCGTATTTAAATAACTCATTGTATTCTCTTATTGAAAAGAGAACTAAACTTAGCAAAGACATAGGCTATAAATGTTACAGGCTATGTCTTGGGCTTCTGTACCAGCCCTAATTTACCACAACCCTTTAGCAGGGAGGATCTGTGCTTCCGATGATGCCCCCATTATCACCATCTTCTGATTTACTGAACATGCTCTGGGCTGTGGCTTTACCTGAGCTTAGGGACCAACAATATACTGTATGTTTCTACTTGTATACTACTTGTAAACTACTTTCACCCCACTGCTTGTCTCAACAGCTCTCTATCTCCCACCAACCGTGCTCCCTTCAGCAACTTTACCCTCATACCCACTACCTGCTTGGCATCTCCTTAATACTCTCCACAGCTGCTCTAGAGGAGGCAGAAGAGGTACGTGCCTAGGGACCTGGGGCAATTCTAGCCACTGGCCCACCCTGTAGCAGCTCTTGCGATGCAGCCCCCCTCACCCTCCAGTGCTTACCTTTCCTGCATCACAGGGGGGCTGCATTGCTAGTGCACAGTTGCGCTCTCGGCACTAGAAGAAATCTAATTTACAGTTAAACAACTGGAAATTTGGCTCTTAAAGTTATCAGAAGCAGCTTTTTGCCACTCCAAGTAACTTGTGGGGGGTGCATGAAATGCCCCACAATTGAGGCAAGTTTCTCACCTTGCCTCATGGCAGGAGCACCCCTGTGCCAACCTGTTGTTCTACCCTGGGATCATTACTGTTATAGAGCTGCTGAACCCCAGGGCTGTTACAGTACGTTCAGTAGATAAAATACAAGTTTTAGGCTTAAGGCTAATGCCAGACAAGGCGTAGGGCGAATATATAAAATTCCGCCCTACGCCTCCTACTTGTGCCTGCACCTGAATGAATGGAATACGCTCGGGTGCAGGCACATGTAGCAGAAATACGCATAAAAACGCGAGAGTTTGAAAGTCTCGCGTTTTTATTCATATTTCGGCTACACGTGCCTGCACCCGAGCGTATTCCATTCATTCGTGCGCAGGCACAGTTAGGAGGCATAGGGCGGTATTTTCAGCAAGCGCTTTTCCGCTTGCCCGAAAATATCCGCCCTACGCCTCGTCTGGCATTAGCCTAAGTTCTTCTTTAAAGGACATGCATAATTATTGCCGATGCCTACTTCATACTAACATTTGTTTTGCTGGAGGGCCACATATTGGCCTTTTTTTTACTTAGATTTGGCCCCCAGTCTTCCTGTATTTCCCAGAAATCCCTGTCCTTTACTCCAGCTCCAAACATTGTCCCATCACAGCGCAGACCTTATTCCAGAAACCCTGGGGTAATGCTCCAAACAGTACTCTACTTATTCTGGCCCAGGGACTGTTTATTTAACAATTTTTTAAGAAGGTGAATGAAAAGGTTTTTTTTTCAAGGAAATACTAATTCCAGTGTCTCACTCTCTGTGTTCAGAGTTTCCTTTTCCAAATCACCCAAGTGTAAAGGTCTATTCACACTCCAACTTTCCATCAGTAAATCAGAAATGACTGCTGGAACTGAAACAGGGACACTGGCATCCTGACTGGGCCAGTTGTACAAAAGTGGCAGCAAACTACAAATGTGCTCCAAATGTTCAGACTGACATTCATATTACAGCACCAGAAGAGCTTACAATCTAACAGGTCCATTAAGGTCTGTTTTATTAAAAGGAAAACAAGTGACATATTCCATGTAAATATGTTCCTATGTATCTGTTTTTTCACTGTCCAGCCTTCTCGATTAGTATTTGAGCTGCAGAACTAAAAACAGCTGCTACCCAACTGCTTCCCTTATTCTTCTGCAGGCAGCAGGCCTTTCCATTAAAAGCACATGGAGCCCAGCTTTATTAATGATCCATTATAGTAGAACAGTTGTTTGCATTTGAGGCCCTTAGTCAGTGCCCAGCAGACTTATGTATACAACTCTCTCTTATGTTTATATTCTGATAATAAGAGTTCTTGCCTCTTCTTAGATCTACAGCGTTTTGTACCTTTAGGGTATAAAGTGAATTGTTAGTATTTTAATGGAAACTTCCTCTGCTGCAGACACCAAACATGGGGTCATCCTATCCTAATATTCTTTTTTTGTTCTTCAAAACACCAAAAGGATTGTGCAACATAAAGTGCTACTGTCAGCCAGTCCCTTCCCAGAGGCTATTATCCCCACTGCTACTATAGGCACCATCTCTCCCTACTATACCTGCTATCCCACAGCCACAGTTACTTCGCAGAGGCTATTATCCACACTGCTACTATAGGCACCATCTCTCCCTACTATACCTGCTATCCCACAGCCACAGTCCCTTCCCAGCGGCTATTATCCCACTGCTACTATAGGCACCATCTCTCCCTACTATACCTGCTATCCCACAGCCACAGTCCCTTCCCAGAGGCTATTATCCCACTGCTGCTACTATAGGCGCCATCTTTCCCTACTATACCTGCTATCCCACAGCCACAGTCCCTTCCCAGAGGCTATTATCCCCCCACTGCTACTATAGGCACCATCTCTCCCTACTATACCTGCTATCCCTCAGCCACAGTCTCTTCACAGAGGCTATTATCCCCCCACTGCTACTATAGGCACCATCTCTCCGTACTATACCTGCTATCCCACAGCCACAGTCCCTTCCCAGGGGCTATTATTCCACTCCTACTATAGGCACCATCTCTCCCTACTATACCTGCTATCCCACAGCCACAGTCCCTTCCCAGAGGCTATTATCCCACTGCTACTATAGGCACCATCTCTCCCTACTATACCTGCTATCCCATAGCCACAGTCCCTTCCCAGAGGCTATTATCCCCCCACTGCTACTATAGGCACCATCTCTCCCTACTATACCTGCTATCCCATAGCCACAGTCCCTTCCCAGAGGCTATTATCCCCAATGCTACTATAGGCACCATCTCTCCCTACTATACCTGCTATCCCACAGCCACAGTCCCTTCCCAGAGGCTATTATCCCCACTGCTACTATAGGCACCATCTCTCCCTACTATACCTGCTATCCCTCAGCCACAGTCCCTTCCCAGAGGCTATTATCCCCAATGCGATTATAGTTGCTTCCTGTACAGATAAGTTGAATATGTTGTTCTTTCTCACACATCTCACACTTCTAATTATAATTATTGGCTTTTGGGTTAAAGAGTATGTATGGAGTATGTAATATTAGTAAATATCCTGTAAATTATATGGTACTGAGTGATATCATCAGTTATTAACAGTGCATATTAATGTCATTTCTGTCACATGACTCACTGGGACATGTGTATTATAATAATTAATGCGTCCCCTGTTGTAAAACATGAGGAAATTATAAGTTCCATAACCTGTATTAAAGGACTCTGCCTTTGGCTTATGCACTATATATTTATATACTTCATATTAATGTACTTGCATCATTTAGAAAACATGTGAAGGGTGCACCACACAACATGAATTCGTATGGCACCGCAGAGACTTTAGCATCTTTCCTTGTGATACCATGAACTGCAGAAATATGATTGAGGGGTCTCCAATGAACCAACAATGTTGATGTCTGAACAACAAAAATGAAAACTGTCATAATATACAAACAGTGTAATTTCTACTTAACAAAACTGGTGGTGAGTCTCCTCTCTGCCAACTAAAGGAGTAAGAGGACAAGTCAACCCAGAATATCATTTTTGCATGGTAAAAGAAAACATAATTCTAAGCAACTTTGCAATATACATGCATTACAAATTTGTAATGGTTTTTGACTTATTTGTATATATAATTGCTATTAGAAGTAGTGTTTGCCTGTCCTTTTCTATTCTCTGGCCTGAGGGCTCTGGCATTTGAAACAATGTAACACAAGCCAGCAGACTGACAGACCTGACTCGCTGGAGGAGACTGGCACTTGCAACATTGTTTAAAAAGAAACAACCAGAAGTTCAGCAAATGCTGCTTTCAATAGCAATTACATTTACAAATAACATTTAACATTTTTAATAAATTCATATTGGAAAATTGCTTAGAATTATGTTTTCTTTTATTAGACAAAAACTTATTTTTGGGGTTGACATGTTCTTTAAAATGTATGCTAAAATACAAGTATGTTGGGAAAGTAACAATGAAGTCCAGCAGCTGTTGAGATCCCCTAGAGTATAGATGATTCAAGTTATTTCAAAATAATCATGGGGAACATCATCTTCCTTGAGGGTGCTGGCATAGTTATAAGATGAACAATGTTGTAAAAATGCAATGAAACTTAGGGATGGGTTTATCAAAGTGTAAAATTAGAGCTCAGTACAGAAAAACTTACCCACTTTCTATTCATTCCTATGGGATTTTTAGAAGCATATTTTTCAATATCATCAATTGATAAATATGCTTCTAAAAATCCAATAGGAATAAATAGAAAGTGGGCTGTATTGAGCTCTAATTTCACACATTGATAAATGTGCACGTTTCCTGCCCTAGCTTCTGGATCTGGTGGCTTCTCTATTGTTACACAATTCACTGGGCCCTCCAATTGGGCTGCGGAAGCTGCAAACTTCTATTTGGCCACTGACAGACATACCTACGAGTGGGCTTCTAAAAATGCCCTGGCATTTCAAGTATACAGAGGCCCAAACAGCCCTCATAATCCCCAATGAACAGTCTAGGGCATCTTACAGCAGTCCCTCTGGCATTTGCAAGAACCCAGAGACTGCCAGTCCAGGCCTGCCTACAGTCTTACTGTGACCCTATTTATACCTCCAATGAACTCCATTAAAATTAAGGGACGCTCTTTTGCCTCAGGGCTAGATTTAGGGCAGGACAGAGATGGTTTTTACCTTGGTGGAGGAGCAGGTAAATATATATGAAACTAAAGGATATGCTGTATCATGTAACAATTGCTTGTTACTTTCAATACATAGGTGATGTCTAACTTGGTGAAGATAAGTAACTTCCAGCGAGTTCTAGTTTATAAGAGCCAATGGGCAACAGGTTGGAAGTCTGTGATTTATGTAATTATCCCTTATTCCATGGGGGCCCCATGTTTCTGCATTGCCAGGAGCTTTTTCTTCCCATACTCCAGCCACAACATCCAATATGGAGTTGTTCATTTGATTCCTTATACATATGTATATGGAGCAGAAACCTGATCTCGTTGGCCTGTTTAGTGCCAGATCTTGTCAGCAGAACACATTTGTGAATGAATAGAGGGCTTGTAAAGCAAGAGCACGCCTGCTATAAGGACCCTCGGCTTTATTGTGAGAGGCACTGGCAGACACTGATTGCAATCACTGCCTAAACAGTACTGGGACTGTGATCACTGCCTGCCATTAGCCCTTATAGAAATGAGAAGGGGGTCATGCTTAGAGAAACTTGTATTACAAGGCAATAGTGATATTTCTATACAATGCAAGAATGAAAAAAGAAAAAGATCATTGTTTCCCTGGGTTTTACTACAAAGCATAATAAGAGCATCTGATTTAATCTCAAAGCTTGATCAACATGTTTTAACCCCTACCCAAATGCCCACCCCTTTAGAAGCACCAGAACCGAATCTTTAATCTCTCCAGTCTAGACCAGCAGCCATCTCTGTCCCACAGTGGGGACTTTCATACTGTAATGGTATCATTGCTCAATGCTGTTCTCACATCTGCTGTCATGATATGGATCAGTCTGTAATAAATATTAATCAGTGGGCCAAACTGCTTAATAATCCTATGTTCCCCCATCCTCTTAATTTTGAGGAAAACTGATACAGCTGAAACGTTTTCTCTCTAGAGTGCCAAAAGTTGTGGGGGGCCCTGGCTCCATAATGATGTTTCCAACCATCCCTTTGGTGTCAACCACCCACAAAACTAAAGTTCTGTTTGTGTTGGAAACGTTGGAATAATAGGGAAACGAATGACTCTCCAGTTACAGAAACCCAATGCAGCATATGCACTTTGTGATGAAGTGGGGACATAAACCAGACTCATTAATGATGTTCCATTCAGCCCACAATACGATCATCAGTGGAATGGATTTGCCAGTATTTCCAATCAGAAGCTGCATGATTTTGTGAAGATTTTGTGCAGGACCCACAGTCATGGGCAGATTTCAGTAAGACTGGCAGAAATCCAACCAAAATGGCCAACATTATCTGCTTGCATGTCCCGCATGAAGGGGGTTATGTTACAAAAGATGAAAAGTTTTCTACAGGTCTAGTAACCTGTAGCAACCAATCAACATATAGCATTTACTTGTCACCAGTTTAAAGCAAATATCCTATTAGTTGCTATAAATTACAGCATCTGGGCAAACTTTGTGCCTTTTATTACTTATGAGGTTTAGTATATTAAAGAGGAAGGAAAGATAAAAAGTAAGCTTTATCAGAAGTCTATCTAAATACAGCCATGAGCATTCACAGAAACACTGCACTCAAAAAAACCACAGGATTTCTTGTCTCCTTTTGTGTACACCTGTAGTTCGGTATCAGACTTCCTCTCTCAGAAAAATCCTTCACTCACGGGCTGGAGTCTGCACAGCTCTCTCCTCTCTCCCTTCTCCTGCTCCCCCTCCCATAAGAATTCATAAGAATTCACTCCCCCTCCCATCAGAATGTATGATCTGAGTTACCAGTGGCTAGAGCTGCAGCAGGAAGCTACTGAGACCAAGCTAAAGTGGCAGCTATCAGCAGCTGAACAAACGGAGGGAGCTTCTAGGGCTCTTTACTCAGGTATGTTAATGCTTTCTGCAGAATAAATATAGCGTTCTAGGTGGCACTACTGTGGCAAATCTATTGGCAGTAAAATGCTGACAATACAATTATTGTTAGTGGCCCATTTATCAACATTCGGATTTTCATGGTTTAAGAGGTTTTTGAAACCAAACTAAACTCATTTCCATGAATGTCAGTCATTTATCAAAAGATCCAAACTGAAAAAGCATGAATGAAAAAAGGAAAAACACAAAAACATGACTTTTTCGTATTGACGCAATGTAAACAGACCCAGTGTTCTGGGCCTCCCTGTTGCCCGGACCCCCCGGGGTCTGCTGTATACATAGTTACACCACTGTGTGAGTCTGTTCCTTTAAAGC
The DNA here is from genome assembly GCF_000004195.4 of Xenopus tropicalis. Taxonomy (NCBI): domain Eukaryota; kingdom Metazoa; phylum Chordata; class Amphibia; order Anura; family Pipidae; genus Xenopus; species Xenopus tropicalis. Next base: position 106,720,165 of record NC_030683.2, on the reverse strand, counting down.
AATAATACAATTAATCCACTTGATTGGAATGCTGGGATAAAATGTAAGCACTGTAACGGACCATCAGCAATAAGGGGTATATGGGAGTCACGCACATAGATAAAGCCACTCATTATTTCGCATTGGTGTTCTCAGTACATACATGGCATTCCTTTCCGAGACTTGTTTTATGTCCCACTATCTGCTCATCAACTCATGTGAAATTTTAGCTACTGACAAGTTTGCTATAAATCACAATTTCAGCACAACTTCTTCTACAGCGGCACATTATGTGTTGTTGTTTCGGGATGTTTGCCTGCATGGGATAATGTTGACGCCATAGGCAGTTGCCCTGTTTAATGCAGTCTTTGTACCCTTTTCTGTTCAAGGCATAAATAACAGATAAATCTGAGATCTTTATGTGCTGTGTCTAAAGATCCCACTATGTGAGTCACATACTGTACCTATATAAAAGCAAAGAGTGACACACAGAGCTACTTAGTAGCAGCTACTTGTCATAGCTGCTAAACTCCAGAAAATGGTAGCACTGTTAGTGACGGTATATGGGATCTATTATCTGGAACTGGGAATATCCTGGAATTTGGAGCAACATACCTTCAGGCTTATAAAAGGCACTAAAACAATCAGGGTAAAATTCTGCAAGATTCTCCCCTTGCCCTGTGGCAGAAAAGCCTGTAGGCAGGATGGCAAATATTTTTTAAAACAAAATCCCCATAATAACAATTACAGGTATGGGATGGACCCGTTATACAGAATGCCTGGGACCTGAGGTTTTCCGGATAAGGATTGTTTCTGTATTTTGGATCACCAGATACAATTATGAATTTAGTCTGGGCAGCTGCAGAAAAAAACAGTTAATTCAAAAATATTATACAAAATAAAAACCAATGGTCAAATGCCTTTAGTGGGTTAGAAGGGTAAGTTGCAGTCACAGCCAGGGACACATTTATATATTGGCACCCAGGTATAATTCCTATAAGATTAAACATTTTTTTTGAAGAAAAAGAATATTATTAAAATAGAAAAATAAAAAATCTTCCCAGCCACTGCCAGAGACTACCTGTGTAAATTCAGTGGTGGAGCTGGGGGTGAGGGGTCACCAGGTCTATTGTGATGGAAGTCACACCTACAGGAAATGACGTCACACATAGCGGTAGTCATGCGCAATGTCCTGTCCTAGGCCTGGGCCTTTGTGGCCTTGCCAGAAATCCAGGCTTGTGCTTAATGACTTGCTGAAGATAATTCAAAGCCTGCTTGGTGTTTAGTATGGTAACCCTGGAGCTGCCACCACCATAGAGTTCCCCTGCGCCAATAGTTGCACGGCACTTAATTACGCTGAAATTGTGAGAAAAAATGCTGCATTGTGGGGGAGTTTTTCAACATGTGGGAAAGCAGAGACATAAAATAAATAAAAGAAGAAAAAATGAATGCACAGTTTTTATGTTGTAACTCTACCATTAAATAAAGAATGGCGTTACATAGATTATTATGGCAGTGGTGTAATTGAGACCGCCCCGACGGAATGCTGTTCTTGATTAGTGTGACGGCAGTTTGTAGAGTAGATAATGGGCCCTACCAAACTATGCACCCAAAGCAAAACATTACGCATTGGTGTTTGTGTAAGAGCGCGGATCTCACCAGCTGACAATGAGGAAGTTGAGATGATGTTGGACACTCTCCAAACTTCCAGACACTTGGCTGCACTGCAGCTGTTATAGCGCGGCAAGATGATTCACTGTGAAACCTGAACTGCTGAGCATGAAAAGGGGAGGCAATGTAAACCACAACACCAAGCGCAAAGTCCAGAATGAGAAAGAAATTGCGCAGAACGAGGCAGAGGAAAGAAAGGAAACTTCAATCATTGTGATCAAGGCCACAGATTGATTTCTGTATCAGTGTTTGGATCCCCCTGGGGCGTGGCTTTTTCAGTTTAAGCCCCATTTGCATGTCCAGCCTTTGGTCAGGGCCCCCCTTGCAGGTCCAGCATTTGGGCAAGGATACCCTTGCATGTCCAATCTTTGGTCAGGGTTCCCTCCCATGTCCAGCCTTTGGTCAGGGCCAGCGCTTGCAGGTCCAATCTTTGGTCAAGTATCCCCTTGCAGGTCCAGCATTTGGTCAAAGATACACTCACATGTCCAGCCTTTGGTCAGGGCCCCCCTTGCAGGTCCAGCATTTGGTCAAAGATACACTTGCATGTCCAATATTTGGTCAGGGTTCCCTCCCATGTCCAGCCTTTGGTCAGGGCCAGCGCTTCCAGGTCCAATCTTTGGTCAAGTATCCCCTTGCAGGTCCAGCATTTGGTCAAAGATACACTTGCATGTCCAATCTTTGGTCAAGGTTCCCTTGCATGTCCAGCCTTTGGTCAGGGCCCCCCTTGCAGGTCCAATCTTTGGTCAGGGTCCCCTTGCATGTCCAGCCTTCAATCAGGTATCCCCTAACAGGTTCAGCCTTTGAAAAGGGCCCCCTAATAGTATCTAAGTATCTAGGATAACAAATACATATTTACTCCAAATCTCAACCTAACTGACTTTGAATACATGCCCCTTAGTATGGCTGATCCCCCCATTACTTCTCCAACCCCTGTCCCCTAGTGGGAGGAAATGTATTTTTGTCTAGTGCCACCCCAGGCACCCAACCTCTGACTTCCTGCCCCAGACCTTATTGATCATTGCATCCACGGTAAGTCTGCGTACTGTACATGCACCAACAGTGAAACAGAAGGGTAGGGAAGGACCCACAGATTGGGAATCACTGCCTTAAATTCATAGAAGCCATCGCACCCCTGGAACTCTCCATAAATACAACTAGTAAAATGGGCTGGTATAATGAAATCACGGTACCTGAAATATGACCAGATCACACAATGCCACTGTCTACTGAAGCAACATGTTGCTCCCCAATCCCTTGGATGTTTCTCCTAGTGGCCTCAAAGCAGGTGCTTATTTTTTAATTCCTGACTTGGAGGCAAGTTTGATTGCATGAAAACCAGGTGTAATGCCAGTCCACATAGGGGCTGACAATCAATAACAGCTCTTATTTGGCACCTTATTTATGCTTGTGTTGCTCCCCAACTCTTTTTACATTTGAATGTGGCTCACTGGTAGAAAAAGTAGGGGACCCCTGGTCTATAGTGTCAGGAAAAAGTTGGAGTAATATTTGATAGACTTTCCCTTTAAGGCCTATATGGATTGTGTGTTTATATACAGACTGAGGATGTGCCTGCTGCTTATACACAGGCATTTAGTCTCAGGCTGTGCTGATAAAAGGGTTTATTTCTGGATCCCCTAGAGAGCCACAGCTCTGCCTGAAAACAGAACAAGGAAGTCGAGGCTGTTACAGAGAACATTCAGGGAATGACAGACACTTGGGTGCAAATAAAGGACGGACTGGAGGGATAATTCTCACTGGGGCTAATAGATGGGCATGGATTTACGACCACAAGTGCAGTTTGCAAGCACTGTGTTTTTTTCAGTATTGCAGTATTTTCCCCCACAATTCCAGCACCATTGTGCTCATACTTCTATCAAAATTGTTCGGTGTTTGGCACGAGAGTGACGTGTGAGATGGCAAGTGTACTGTGCCTATTAATGCAAGGCAAAGATAGCTTGAAAATTAGCCCTTAGGGTTGATTCACTAAAGGCCGATAAAACGTGCGTTATTTATAGAGTGCGTTAAAATTTTTATTGCGTCTAATAAAGCATACTTGCATTAATTTACGCGCGATGTTGCTTGCGTTATTTTAGTCATGAAGGCTATTTTCGTGTGGTATTTGACGGAACGAGCGCTAATCAATGCACCGTGTACAAATATTTGCCACGTGCGAGAAAACGCACGCCATGTTAGCCATACATGCCATTACTTTCCCTGCAAACTGGCGGCTGCATCACTCTGGGGCCAACACAGACTTGAATAAATCCCACTGCAAAGTCCATATTGTGTTGCCAAAAGCTCATTAACTGTACTTTTCTATAATTACCGCCTGCCCCAAGTAGGTGTTAATTTTCGCATAGACGAATGCGATATTTAGCGCTTCTAAGTGTTTGCGAATCATGTGTTAGTGTTATTTCGGTGCGCAAATTAACGCATGCGGCAGCGCAAAATTTAACGCATGCAATATGCGACTTAACGCATACGGTAATACTGTAGCGAATCACGCGTTAATTTTTGCGACAATTTTAATGCAAAAAAGTGTGCGATAAAAATTAATGCACTTTAGTGAATCAGCCCTCTTGTGTGTAGTAACGCATCAAGGTGTTGAGGGAAGGGTTTATATTGATGAGCAAAATTTTTAACAGGTTTTGCCATGTAAAAAAAGCCCATAGACCTGAATGGCCTTATAAAAAATTTGGGCTGTAAAAACAAAAATGTGCATTGACTTTTGCACAGTACAGTCTGCATACTGCACATATGATATGCCAAAAGCTCAATGCATTTTGCGAATTTTCGCTATTTTGCAAATGTTTTGGTGGTAAGAAACATGACAGATTCACTTATCACTACTTAATACTATAGGACAGTGCCTGTGATGAGGGAGAGTATATAGCAAGGCAACCTGCTACCGTGGCAATAAATATCAGGGCTGTCCATCTGGCAGCCATCATCTGCCAAAATACAACTCCTAGCAGCCCCTCACAGTCAGTTGCCTGTTTAAATTTATATGATGGCGTCCTGAAAAAGCTATTTTGTTCTTAGTTCCATCACCACTTTAAGGAACCTCGTGTAAACTAAGAATAATAGAAATGAGGAACAGAAACGCCTTGAGGCTGTAGAAAGGACAGACATTTAATTAAATGGTACTGTGTCACACTGAATGGATACTGGAGGTACTGGCACTACTGACTCTGTGCCAATGCACTACATTCATGGGTTGCAGAACATGCCCATTTTCGACTGGCAGGGAAATCTCCTTTACACTGTCTGAAATGAACAAAGGTTGAGGCACACGGGAAAGTCAGACCCTTATTGACTACTGTGTCACAGGGGACCCACCAATGAGGCCCTAAGACTTATGGACCTGTCAACCCTCCTGAGATGTCCACATTTATATCCTTGTGGGGAGGCCAAAACAAGGATGTGGTTGGGGCATAACAGGGTGCTTAGCCACAGCAAGCTATGCCCAGACAGGCCCCAAACTTTGCCCATGTACAGGTAAACCCACCCCTTATTGTGGATCCTAACAAATAGTAAGTTGTTGAGCCAAATTGTATGTAGAAGCCTTTGGCACAGTTGTTACCTTTGTTGTAGTACAACAATTCCTATAGGGCTGCAAGCTGGACTTGCTTGTTTGTTAGCTTTAAACTCAGATAGGGACATTTTGCATTCAGCAATTTGTGAGCCAAGCAGACTGTCCCATGAAGGGACCGATGTAGGGGCCGAGGTGCAGCCTCCCATCGAGGAATCTGTTCAGCCGTAGGGGGATTTATCAGTTTTGACTGGGCTTTGCTTTCTCAGGCTCTCAGCTGGGGGCAGGGCCCATTCTAAAAACAATTTACTTGGCTATTTTTAGCCGTCGCTAAATGAAAAAGTACAAAATCCTGTCAGGCCTCGCACAAGGAATCTGCTAAGGGAAATATAGGGAGAATATAGACATGGAGACCCCGGTGATTGGCTCAATAAACAAGAAGATGAAAAGAAAACATATACTGTATGTCAGAGGCAAATTACTATGGCTTACATACTAACATACTATAGCTGCCAGCAGTATCTCTGAAGGGCCACAGAGAGAACACTGATATTTCATTTAAAGGGGTAGTGCACTTTAAGTTAACTTTTAGTATTATTTGCCATTTTCTTCTGACTCTTCCCAGGTTTCAAATGGGGGGGGGATGGGTTTGCTGACCCCAGCATCCAAAACAATGATTCTTCTGCGAGGCTACAGTTTTATTGTTATTATTTTTTATTCCCTTTCTTTCTATTCAGGCCCTTTACTATTCATCTTCCAGTTTCTCATTCACACCGCTACCTAGTTACTAGAGTAAACTGAACCCTAGCTACTAGATAGCTGCTGAAATCCAAACTGAACAAAAAGCTAAATAATTCAAAAACTACAAATAATAAAAAATGAAGACCAATTGCAAATTGTCTCAGAGAAGATTCTCTACATCAAACTTAAAGTTTAAAGGTGAATAACCAATTTCAAGCTGGAAATAGTCAGAAGGAAAAAGGTAAATAATAAAAAATTATAAAACCATCTCTCCCTATTATACCTGCTATTCCATAGCCACAGTCCCTTCCCAGAGGCTATTATCCCCCCACTGCTACTATAGGCACCATCTCTCCCTACTATACCTGCTATCCCACAGCCACAGTCCCTTCCCAGAGGCTATTATCCCCCCACTGCTACTATAGGCACCATCTCTCCCTACTATACCTGCTATCCCACAACCACAGTCCCTTCCCAGAGGCTATTATCCCCCCACTGCTACTATAGGCACCATCTCTCCCTACTATACCTGCTATCCCACAGCCACAGTCCCTTCCCAGAGGCTATTATCCCCACTGCTACTATAGGCACCATCTCTCCCTACTATACCTGCTATCCTACAGCCACAGGCCCTTCCTAGAGGCTATTATCCCCCCACTGCTACTATAGGCACCATCTCTCCCTACTATACCTGCTATCCCACAGCCACAGTCCCTTCCCAGAGGCTATTATCCCACTGCTACTATAGGCACCATCTCTCCCTACAATACCTGGTATCCCACAGCCACAGTCCCTTCCCAGAGGCTATTATCCCCCACTGCTACTATAGGCACCATCTCTCCCTACTATACCTGCTATCCCACAGCCATAGTCCCTTCCCAGAGGCTACTATCCCACTGCTACTATAGGCACCATCTCTCCCTACTATACCTGCTATCCCACAGCCACAGTCCCGTCCCAGAGGCTATTATCCCCCACTGCTACTATAGGCACCATCTCTCCCTACTATACCTGCTATCCCTCAGCCACAGTCCCTTTCCAGAGGATATTTTCCCCCCACTGCTACTATAGGCACCATCTCTCCCTACTATACCTGCTATCCTACAGCCACAGGCCCTTCCTAGAGGCTATTATCCCCCCACTGCTACTATAGGCACCATCTCTCCCCACTATACCTGCTATCCCACAGCCACAGTCCCTTCCCAGAGGCTATTATCCCACTGCTACTATAGGCACAACCTCTCCCTACTGTACCTGGTATCCCACAGCCACAGTCCCTTCCCAGAGGTTATTATCCCCCACTGCTACTATAGGCACCATCTCTCCCTACTATACCTGCTATCCCACAGCCATAGTCCCTTCCCAGAGGCTATTATCCCACTGCTACTATAGGCACCATCTCTCCCTACTATACCTGTTATCCCACAGCTGCAGTTGCTTCCCAGTGGCTATTCTCCCACACCAACTATAGTGCATGTTGATAAGAGCATGGCCATTAAAATACTGCATGTGCCATAGTCCTTAATGTAAAGCTCCAGTCTTAAAGTCTTATTAAATGCTGTGGTCACTGACCCTGAAAAGCAAGCGTCATTTTTGAACAAACCTGAAGACCAGACTGTAACATATAGGAAGTCTGATAAAATTCCCTTAATCCCTCCCTAATTTAATAGACCTGCAGTGCTACCATATCTATCTTTACAGGACTAGAAAATGAAAGTCTAATTAAAAACAAAAACGCCTCCGCAGCAACAAAAAACAACCACATTCTGTAGGGCAGTGCCAGTGTAGTGTAGGCTGAAGGCCTTACTTTGGGGCTGTGCCACGGGGTCACATACAGGGGCAGGGTTGGCATTTGTATGTAGTATGAAGGCACAGACTAAAAGAACATAAAAAACTTTTTGGGAAACAAGTTGTTACCTCAGTTCAGTATAAACATGCCCTGCTGTACCGCAGGTTAAGCCTCCCCCTAACTGGCAATACATGGTGAGAAATGTAATGATATTTTTTGGCAGATGAATGCATCCTCCCTGAATCACTCAGTGGCCTCAATTTTCCATGGAGACCCTGAGCTTTTGTTACCTGTATAGAAGTACAATTTTTCCCCACAATTATTGCATTTTGTATGGCTCTTTGGTTTAATTATTAACCTGAATTCAGTGGAGATCAAGGCCATTTTGCATCTCTCTGTGTATGTACTCTGCACTGGGCTATTAGGAATCTCAAGCACCCACTCAATGTGTGCATATGCTTAATTTATAAGCAGGAAAGGGTATTTATTCGATTTGCATTATTTGACCTGTGATATGGATAACTGTGCCATTTACTTCTGTGGGCTACTGTACTATTTTACACTGGGGAACCCTTTAACATTTACAGCTGTGACTGGGGTTCTCTGTAAAAAAATAACAGCCTTCCTAATTTTTTTCTTTATTTTCCTATTAATATCATTGGCATCAGGCTTAATTTTTACAGGCCAAGATGATAAAATACTGCCCAGGTGGTACACCTTGCTGTTATTGTGGCATTAACTGCACAATACACTGTGCCATTTTATAATGGGCAGTTCTGTAGCATTTAATGCTGGGTGGGACCCATATGATTTAACAGCTGTGGATCACTGCACCATTGATTTTGTGGGCCACTTAATACTGGGTGATACAATGTACTGTTCCATGATAGGGCATCACTGACATTTTATGGTGTGAGTAAAGCTGGCATACATGACCAGAGTTTAGTTTATAATTTGGCTCCTTCAGCCAAAGAAGAGAGGTAATGTCAATGTTGGGGAGACCAGTCTCTGTGCGGCATTAGCCTAAGGCTCTATAGGTTCTTAATCAGGCCTTGTGGGGATTGGTTGGGTGTATAACTATGAACAGAATAAAGGAGAAATTTAGGAACTTTGCAGTGTGCAAAGTGCAAAATATGGGTCACTGTTAGGGAGTGCAAGTTAGGCGGCATAGGATTGGTGGCATAGGATTCAGGCCAGAACATGGCCCCATCCTTACCTTATGGGCAGTAGGGTAACTTGGGTGCACCAGGCCCCCAGCAAAAAAAATAAAAATCTTCTGAGGGAACTCTGTGCAAACTCTTACTGCTCATCCCACACCCACCCCACCCCCCCGACCGCTTGCTCTGCACCCTGTGCTATTTGAAAGGTAGGAGAGGGCTGGGGTGGGGGAACAATGATATAGCAGACCCTGTGGTCTGGCCCCCCTGTCACCCAGACCCCTCCCCGGGCCCCACTGTAACCATGGGGTCTGCTGTATAGGTAGCTACACCACTGTTTATGGGCTTTTGCACACTGATGCTGCACTGTGCACCGTGCACCTTGCGCTTTGAATTTCTGCCTTGGGGATTAGTAAATGACATCCCTTACATCTCTCCCATAGAAGGAAGAGATTAACTTTCAACTCTGTCCCTGCTTCCGTGGAGAGCTTGCAATCTAATTTTCCTTAGTGCTTTTTTATGCCTTGAGAAAACCCGCACAAACACAGAACATACCAACTGTATGCAGATAGTGAAATCTCAAGAGTATAATAACCTTGATATTGGGGTAACTGGATCTTTAAACGTTCCAGCATGGCCCCCTCAGCATCCAAAGGAATTCTTTAGAAATGCATGTAACACTCCATGAAGTAAACACCATACATCTCCGCCATACCGTGTAGCCGCACCCTGCAGTAGTTAAAAAGAAAGTTATTTTGTTTGCGTTGCACTTATTCACCATCACCTCTCCTCCCTAATGTATTTCATGATGAGAGTGAGATGTTTGGGCTGCAAGCATTACTGGAATCTGCTACTCAGGCCATTCCTCGCTTATTTACATGCAAAGTGCGAAAATCCTCCACAAATAGCACAGGGGATCCAAAGCAAACAACTCAGTGTGAGAGCAGGGACGGGGTCCATGTACTTGGGAGTTGTAGGAGATGCAAACAGGGAAAGCACAAGTGCTTAGCAGGGCAGGTAATGCAAACAGCAACACAATGCTTAACAACAGCACAACCCAGCACAAACCTCTGTACACAGTGCAAAGCAACAAACAGCACAACCCGCTAAGATTTATTGTGGGAGATATCTCCTGGTGTGCCAGCACCCAAAGGCTAATGGGCCACGGGTTGATTAGTCGCCCACAGTTAATCTTAGCTACAATGAGCGACTACTCTCCCTGAAATGCCTTTCCACTGGCAATAAAGTGAATCGCTGGTGGAAGGGCATGTGCGTTGCTTCGTTTGCCTGCGAGCAACTTTGAGCAACTTCAGAAAATGAAGTGATGATATTCCAACAGTGATTCACTTCATTGCCAGTGGAAAGGCATTTCAGGGAGATTAGTCGCCTACGGTAGCAGTGATTTAACTACAGGTGACTAATCTCCCCGTGGGCCATCAGCCTTAGTAACAACACAAAGTGAAACCTACAGCGCAGAATGTGATGCTGAGCGCACACTCTATATTATATGCAGCACTGCCTAAATCCAACACAATAACCAAGGGTCTCGCCTAATCTAATGCATGTGGTGCCAAACAACAGAGTAGCCTTACTAACAAAAAGCAGTATTTCTCTACTAGGTACAATACAAAATAAACCTGAGGTAACCCCCAACTGTCCCTCAGTACTTCTCCTAATATGGACCTATGCTTGCAGCTTTCCAACTCATATACAGTCTCCGACTTGCAAATCGCGTTGGCAACAGTCCTGTCTGTCTTGTACAGATCAATACCCTCTATTCTCCATCACACAGAGATTTATACCTTGTACAGACCCATACTCAACATTTGACTGGTTGCTATTTGGGAAATCATTTGCCCATGTTACTGTAGACACCCTCCTCCACACAAGTTCATGCATATGATGGCAGGGAAGTTTAGGTTCTCAACGTATTGTCAGCCTTTCGCAGAATTAAAACTGTAAGACTCCCACTGAAATGCAGCTAGAATGCCTCCTATGATGACAGCCTGAATGGAACAACAGTGCCCTTGAGTAATGGCAATTTATATTAAAACTATTTACTTTGTGGTTAATTATTGAAAAGCCTTTCCAGTGAGAGATGTGCCTGTTCCTCTGCAGCTCCATGTTGGCTCTTTCCTGATGTGCTGTAGAGTTTTTAGGCATAGCTGTCCAACTGGAAGTCTAGGGGCCAGGTGTGGCCCTCCAATGCTTTTGTCTGGAGTCCTAGCTATGAGCGTGATATAAGGGGGCATTGGATGGTCCAGCAAGCCTATACACATTGCCTACTAATCCTACCAAATGGTGCAATCAGTTCCATTGTCAGTGCTGAACCAATGGCCATTTAACCAGTTATAAAATCTCTTTCTGATCTCTCTCTCCACTCCCCTGCCTGCCTTGCTAATTACACTGAGATTGTATTGACATTTCCCTAGCATTTGAGACTGATTCCTTAACAGCTGTTAAACCTTTCACTAAAACAATAGGAAGCGGAATCATTACAAAGTGACACCTTCCATCAGCTCCATCGATTGTTTTGCTTCCTCCCCAGCAATGTGCCAATGAAGGGGCTTTCACTTTAACCTGATTCTAAGAAGCCCCTTGGGTGTCCCAATGGGCTCACATCATAAATACAGACCTGCAGGACTCTTTCTTTCTTTTAAACTTGATAATAATGCATATATATATCTATTACATGATATACAGTTTCTAAGCCAATTTCTAAGTCACTAAAGCTGGCCATAGATGAAACCTAGTTTTGTACGAATTTTGTACCATAATTTTTGCACCATGGTGATTGGCCGTTTAGTCGATCGGACAGGTTAGAAAACTGCGGTCAGAAAACAATAAAATCTGTGCATGTATTGTGTATAGGACAATATCCTTGGGGGACTTACAATGGAAGTCAATTTTGTATGATTGGTGTCTGCCAACTATTTCATGTTCAAAACATTCTCCGATTTGTATTTTTAGGGCTTTATCCTACAATTTCAGTCTGAATGTTAGTGTCAGATCATTGCAGTTAAGCATACAACTGATATCGAATGTTCGTTGGAAGAAGACTAAGAAGCTTAAAAAGTTGTGGACTCTCTCTCTATATATGTATAGGATAGGTATAAGTATAGGAAAAGTATAAACTATAAATGAAATTGTCATAAATCCTTGTATCATTGTCTTTATGCACCTAAGGACTTTGGCACACAAGGTATTTTATTTCTTGGGAAGATAAATGTCCCCAAGCCGCTGCCACCACTTCCTGTAGCAAACATGGGAATCTCTCTGCCAGTTGGGCATCTTTCAAAAACACTTACCTTTCGTTACCTCTGCTGTTTGCCATAAGCAGAACATTTCCGTGCTTTCCTACAGGAAATAGTGGCAGGGGTTTAGGGACATTTTTCTTCCCAAGAAACAAAATGCTTTGCGTGACAAAGTCCTTAGGGACAATGTACCCAGTGATTAAGGGATGATTTGACAACCATGGTTCATTCCCAGGAGCACCACAGTTGTCAAAACACAAGAGGGCTCATTCACTTGATAAAAGTGCAACTTTGAGTGCTCTTGCCAAGTTTTTATCCCATAATGCAGCCATTTTTAAGACTCATGTGCACTGTGCCTTGATGCATGGCCCTGGGGACCCCTGGAGCTGGTGCCACCTCTAGACCAGGTAATAGCTCCAGGGTCCCCTCAATAGGCTCAGCGCACTTGTGTCTAAAGAATCCCTGTAAATTGTGTCCTCTGTGTCAGTAGGTGCAACTGCGCTCAAGTGCAAAGAGCTCATTTTGATGAGAGTACCTTTATTGAATGGAGTTTTACTTGCAGGAGAATTTCCACTAATGCAACTGCAGCAATGTAAGCTGGCCATACACGCACCGATAATATTGTATGAAACCTCGTTTCGTACGATATTCGGTGTGTGTATGGCAAGTCGGCGAGTCGACCAGTATCACAGGATGCTGCTGATATCGGTCGACTTGCCGATCGCCCAAGTCAAAAGATTTTCATCGGGCACCATAGAAGGCGCCTGAGCAAAATCTGCCGTCAGGGCTGAATCGGCAGAAGGAGGTAGAAATGAAGGTTAGTGGCGGGTCTGATGATCTTTCGTGCGACCGATGGTCACGCGAAAGATCGCAGATTGCCACGTGTGTGGCCACCTTAAGTACAGTAAATGACCCCTAAGGTGTCAAATATCCCTTACACAATATGGGTTTCTACAAGGTTGGACTAGCCCATCAGGATACCAGAAATAATCCTTCTGGGCCCTGGTCCAGCTGAACCTCACTGGTACAAATCTTTGCATTGAGGGTATTGGCATATATATATATATATATATTACAAGCAAGTCATTGATCATTATTATATGATCTAGTGGCAATATTGCTTTTGCACCTATTACTTTTTGCCTGATGAAGGGGCCTTAGAGCTCCGAAAGCTTGCAATGTATTTTTATTGTTAGCCAATATAGGTATCATTTCTACAATACTCTTGTATTTGTGTTTTGTTGTTTTTTTACACCTATTACTTGTAACTTATGTGCAAGGGAACCGCTGTACCAAGCACTGACAAGGCATCAAGTCCTTCCATTTGCTTGTGAAGCAAATTGTGCAAATTTTCACTTAGTCAGTAATACTTTGTAACCAAACAATGATTAGCTTTTTTTTTTCCAAATAGCTGCAATGAAAGCCAAAATTTAATTGGTGGCTATGGGTTACTTCCCAGGTGTAAAGTTGATCAGTGTTGATAAATGAGCTCCACTGCGTTCTTTGCAGCAACTGCCAAATGAAGGGTGTATAAGAGAATGCTCATGTTATGTCTGTATGAAAAACACGTACATGCAACTTGCACAATATTCACAGGAGTTATTCGCATGAAATGTATATGGATTGTATTAATGCAACAATGCTGAACATTTGTGCAAAATGCTGCATTATGGTTATAAAAACATGTCAAACTGCACCAGTTTGGGCACCCTGTCTCCTTTGGCCACTGGAACATAGGTCCAATCCCCAGAAATATTCCACCAAAGTGATTACCAGCTCAGCAGGTAGCAAGCCCTCCATTGACTTAATCTAATTTTCAAATAATCTGGTGAATTTAGTTAAGACATGTGCCCTTTCCATTTGATATCCCTCGTCAATGAAATAAGCAAGCTTGGCTTTATTACTGGAAGTGTCCCAGGTAAAAATATCTAACCAGTCACTGACCTTAATCATCCAGGAACAAACAGTCCCACTGCTGGGGCCAAATGACTGCACTACCTATTTATATACCAAGGTTTTTGCAGAGAGCATTGCTCATTTTATTATGTGGGGCTGTTGCGCCACCTGCTGTTTTACCATGCATAGTGTTATCAGAGGCAAATTAGCACTGAGTGGGAAAACTCACAGATGGCAACTTGCTCAGCTTCAGTAACCACTTCCTTCCCGTTGTGCAGAGATGACTTCTGTCACCACAAAAGTAAGAGCAAGAATATGCAAATCCAAAGAACGTTACTAATTCTTATAACTGGTCTAAGCATTGCTTCAGTGCTACTAACCTGAGCAACAATAAGCCCTAGTGCTCTGCTGATGTGCTGCTCATGTTTGCATAGGCAGCTGAGCACTTGGTTCCTACACATATACAGGGAGAAGAGATCGGGCAGGCTGCCCTGCCAACCCAGCAAGGTGTAAAGAGAACCAGGAGCCAGAGCTTTACAATGGTGCAAATATAAGTGGCTGCTCTGGGTACTGGCACATAGTGTGGCAGCTGTAGGTTGGAAGAATGGTTTATGGTAGGTAGGGAAGATGATGACAGTAAGCATGTCTGGACTGTGATATAACATGGCCCTTCTATCCATAAAGGGACCACAAAAACACTGCCCTGTCTCTGTGTTTGTTCGAAGCTCTTTCCTCCATAGTTGCCCACAATGAATTCCTTTCCCACATGCTTGTATGCCAGTGCAGCACTGAACCCTGCGTGCATGTCAGCCTTCTGCATAGTAATTCCTGGCAAAAGTTTTACGGTATTTGGACCAGGCTCTAAGGATCATGGGGTCCCCCAGTGGCTTGGTGGGCAAAACATTACTGGCCAACATTATTATTTGTGTTGTGGGACCCAGCTCCTGAATGTTATGCCACTGGGCTAACAATTTGGTACCCGTCCTTGTAGGATTAAGAAGTCAAAGTCATTTGAATCAGAAAATTGGCAGAAAAGGGTTTCTGCTATTTATATAAAGAACTCAGTTGCCCCTTTATGGACAGAGACTAAAGCCCCTATAGGACAATTGTAAACAATTCCACAGCATTTCCCCACACACTTTAACCAACGGTGCAGATTTAAAAAAAAAAAAAATCACACTATTTTCAAAGCCACAGCAGCATGAAATCTTAGCCTGACTCACTAAGGGCTGCTGTGTATTATCATAGAGTCAGTGACCTGACTTCTTGTGTTCTGTGACTGGGGCTTAGAATAAGGCAAGGTTGTAGCGCCAAAATAGGGCTACAGCATACGCAGCATATTGGGTCTTTTGGATGGCATAGTAGCAGTTTCAAAAAAGATAACTTAGCCCAAAAGCATATAGGCAGGTTAATTGGCTCCTGATAAAATTGGCCATAGTGTGTGTGAATGTTATAGGGACCTTAGATTGTAAGCTCCACTGGGGCAGGGACTGAAGTGAATGATGTATAAACTCTGTAAAGTGCTGCAGAATATGTTTGCACTATATAATAATATAAGAATAATAATTAAGGTCTTGGCAAATCAGGAGAGAGTGTGGTGTCTGGAATCACTGATCTGAAAGTCCTGTTCACTCGCTTGACATATACCCTAAGCTTTTTATTTTGTTTCCGGAGAAGATCAGATGTTTTGCAAAGCAGTGAAGTGAATCTCCCCCTCAAACCCAATAGTTGTCACAATAATACAGACACAAGGGCAGTTCCTTTCTTCAGAACATCTTCTCCCGAATTTCAGTGGCCAAAGAGAAGATGGTTTGTGGCACAGCCGTCTCAGGCCCGAGACCTCCCCTTCTCATTCTGCTGCTTCTCCTCTCAGGTGAGTTGCTACCCTTATGGAAATACTCCCCTGGCCTTGGCGCAGGTAGGAAACACAAACGGGCTTATCAAGATAACTGGCAGTTTTTTAAGATAAGATAACTGGCAGTTTTTGTCAGCGCTGGAAATTATGGGCTGCAGGTTGGACACCACTGATGTAGTATTTATTCATTTTGACTTCACCCAAAAAATGTACCTGCCTGCGCTTCCCCAGTTCCCCAGTACAATATGCACTTTCCATTGTGTGTTCCTAAATGACCCACAATGTGCTGACCCATCAGAATACTAAAGCAGTTCAGTGCCATTCTGTTCCAGGATGAATTATTCCATGGGGTGTATGTGATCGGGGCTGTTGCTAAGCTCTAATACACCAAAGAATAATTCATCATTGGAAATGAATAAATTAATGGGATTCTGAAAAACTTGTTTCTCAAGCTGGAACAAATCTGATGCTGATGTCTGGGATTCCTCTGAATTCAATGAAAAATCAGTGACACCAAGACATGAAAATACCTGTAATTTATTTCCACAGAATCGTCACATGACCTACAATCCGTAAATGTTAGCTTGTCTCTAAAAAAGTACAATTATATTTTATGGTTTTCTGTACAAATTCACAGCTGTATATTCTAGAAATGATGGGGCCTGAGATGAAATGGGAATGACGATAAGCAATTATATTTACAAATAACTTGAAATGAATGTATATTGGCAAAAAAAGATGTTTTTGGGTGGAGTTACCCTTTTTTATTTAAATGCTCCAAATGATGAAAATAACCCTTAGCTGGAAAGCCTCAGTGGCCAAGCTTCCTGGATAAAAGAACTTCCAACAAATCCCAGACTTATATGTACATTTATGCAATTACTGGTTGAAGTTCCTATTCACTAACTCACTGGTAACCAGGCAAAGACTGCAGGGGATACTATAAGAGCAGCTGGGCCCACGGAACATATTTACTTCTTAGACGCAGGATAAATAACATTTGGCAAATCAGGTATGGGAAACCTTTGGTTGCAATCCAGGAATGGGGGATGCTGGGAGCACAGCTAGGGAGGTTGCTTTTCTCTTTACTAGACAATTTAATTATGTTTCTATTTACACCACTAAGGACATTATAGATCATTCCCCGTTTCAGTAGAGCTTACAATCTAAAGTTCAAGTCACAATCACAATGGTTGCTTTTACCAGGAGCAAATAACGGCCTGTTTGTTATTGGACATGGGGTAAACATCCATGTTCCCTGCAGATAATGCCCTGGCTGGAATTGAACCTAAGGTCTCACTAACCTCCTTTTAGTTGTTTAGGGATTTTTTTGGGTGAAGGGCAACTGAACCATTCAATGAAGTTTCCCAGTCCCACAGATACCACTCACTTATATGATTGCCCCCCCGCCCTGGAGTCCTGGTTGTAGTTCACAAAGAGCAATGATCAGATAGCAGGGGCTTAGGGAACAGGGGGGCCTGGACCAAGGCATCTGCTTCCTCTATGGCACATAAATCCCAGCTCCCCACTGGCATGAAGGGGGGATTTATACACAACTGGACAGGGGAATGTGTGTTGGGTGGGAAGGAGGTTGAGTAAGGTTTGCTACTCTGTGCCAGGACTCTCCAAAGATTTGTTTGTGGGGATGGCTTGGCACACAGTGGTTACCCCACTAGCAATAATCTAGGTTGGAAATGGCCTTTACCTGAAATGAACGTGCCGTGTCTGTTTCCATACAAGCATTGTATTTAGGTGCCATGTCCAAGAAAGGAGAAGTAGAGACATCTGTGAGGGATGTGTTTATTCTGAGGGTCCCTAGAGAGATGCTCCCTTGAGAGGGCGGGGGAAGCACTGCAGCAGCAATGTAGGGTGGTGACAGGGCTCATGTGATAAAAGGTTTGGCAATGCATAGAGGACAGTCAGGTGCCTGCTTTAAAAGAGGTGACTAATAAATGTAGCTTGCTGATTGGTTGCTATTGGTTACTAGACTAAAATGTCGGATTATATTAACCCAAGGGTTCCTCTCTCTACTTCACTCACTACATTGTCAGGGCTTGTAGGCAACAAAGGACTGGAGTGTGCCAGGCCCACTGGAGCTGCTACCCCCCCCCCTCTGGGGCCCCACCTGCTTACCCACTGTCAGCCCCTCCCTTCCCACTTATCTTATACTTTGTTCAGAGCATTGGCAACAGGGGAGCAACAGGTGGGGATTGGGTCTGGAATGACAGGGCCCCCCAGGTTTTTTCCTGGTGTCCCGCCAGCCAAGTCTGACCTTGCTATTAGTTTTTTTGGGAATAGCAAACACCTGGCAGGTAAGTGGTTTAAATGTATGTCTCACCAGATGACTATAACCTACACTGGGCCTGTGCTATTATTATATATGGTGCCCAAGTGGCATTAGGGTTGGATCTCCCTTGCCTGGGCAGCACCAGTGCTGTTTATAGAAGGCTGTACAATATCTTATTGTAGTTGTTTACTTTTTCTATTTAATGGTGTGATATCAGCCAAAGGATTGGCCAGACATCTGTCAATATTGGGCACACGTCTGGGCAAGGTGTAAGTTCTTTCTATCTGGACTATCAATATAAAGACATGGAGGCCAGGATTTGTGGCAAGGCCACAGAGGCCCAGACATAGGGCAGCACAAACTAAGCTGCACCTGAATTTTGCGCACACCCAGAGCACTGGGGTCTGGGCACGCGGGAGATCTCTGCGCATTCTGTCCCCTGTGTAAGTCCAAACGATGCTCATATACACAATTCTGGGGGGAGGCAGTAGCATTGAAGGGTGCCGGTCTCTGGAGGCGCTGCACAGAAATATGGCCCTGGAGAAATCTTTGTCCCAGGAAGAATACAATCGGGGTCCTTTACTTCAGGCGCATCACCCACTTATGGCTGCAATTACACTGGAATTATAAAACACTGGAATTATAAAACATGGTGATTGCACCTGGAAGTGCATTTTGCACACTGCGCTTGTGGGTTGTCCTTGACCCCTTATGTACGATTCCCTAATATCAAGTTAACTTCTTGGTTTGAGGAAGGTTCATTTACCCTGGTGCTGACCGGCTTTTCAATAGGCCTTATATTACATATTGTGCTACTGGGGACAGCACTTCTTTACTGCCATCCATGATAATAGGCCATTATACACTAATGATATGGATAATCCATAAAAAGTATCCTTAGAACTGGTGCTTAGTGATGTCACTGATGTCACATGATGTGTGAGTGATCTTGATGCTTGGTCTTTGAGCTGTTTAATGGGTAAGGGGTCCACTATTCCCTGAATAACACTTGGCAATTGTCTTTAACCAGGAAAGCTATGTTGGATGCTGAAGATGCAGTGGGTGCCTACTTCCGTGCTGGGGTCCCCAGGGGACAATGTGAACCTGATGTGTAATTATGATACAAAGACATCTGAGACGAATCTCCATGTTGACTGGATTCAGATCAAGTGGTACCAGAACGTATCAGCCACAGCCAATATAACAGAGACGGAGGCAAACATGGAAGGGAGGATTCGATACAACAAGAAAGTCCTAGAAATCAAAAATGCACAAAAGAACGACAGTGCACTATATCGGTGCAGAGTAACAGTGGGGGATAAAAAATACAAGTCCTGTGGGACATATCTGAGGATTCAAGGTGAGGCTGTGACAGAGCCACAGGGTTGCAACGAGTACAGTCAATTCACTTGTGTTGCAGTTTAAAGCTAATAAGATAATTGTGCCACTTACAATTCAAGAAATGCAAGAAAATGTTTGTCCATGTAAAGGGAGAATTGATGCTTATGTTAACAGAATGGCCCCTTCATAGGCTGGCATCCTTGACTGCTCCACAAGGCTCCCAAAAAGTACCCCCTCTCCCCCATACATTGGCCTATAATGCAAAGTTGCACAGTTGAATTTGTGGCCACTTCCTTTAAGTGAGCACTGAGTTTGAGTATGTGCAGTGAAAATGACCTGGTTCTGGTGGCCACCAACCCCACTGGACCACGCTACATTCCTGTACATTCTGGGCCCAGGGAATTGGGCACCTTTCAGAAGTCAGTGGGAGCAGTTGTTAAGTAAACCCTGTGCAGGTTTTAGTTGTTGGCAGGTTTGTGCACTCGTCACAAGGGGTTTCTGTGTTGCAGAGGCTGAGCCCTACGCTTTCTTTAACCTTGGGGAGACAACAAAGAACAGAATGATCACAGTGGAAGGAGTAGTGCTTCTCCTGTGTACAATCATTCCGGGGACTTTCCTACTGTATAAGGTACGTGTTATATATTGCACAATAAGTTATTATGGGCGTTCTTTCAGTCCATGGTCAGGGCTGAATCTGTTTCAGTAGCCTACAGCAGCCAATAAGAATTATGGTTTCATTAGTGTTACTGCCAGGGACCAATTAGAACTAATTGATGCTTGGTTGCTACTTTGGATTGAAAGATCAATTTTGTGAGCCTTCTCCACCCTATTTGGAGCTACAGCATGAAACAGGGTAAGATGTATTTCCTGCTTTTATTGGCTGTTTTCCTTGTGATTTGGCTAATTAAATATACTTCCAATGGGCTTCCAGTGGGTTTTTAAGGATGCTGGGGCTAAGGTTCCTCAGGCTACCAAGCCCTTGCTATATGTGATATTACAGGCAAACCCAATAATGATTACAACCAAATAACACATGTTTTGCTTTATATATGATGATGGTTCATGTTATACTGGGTAATGTTGTCTTTTATGGGTGGGGGGAATTCATACCATACAGGTGTCTGATGAACCTAGGAGGTGGCACCCCCATGATGTTCTCATGATTGAGATTTCAGTAGCAGAAGTTGTTATTATGGTTTGCTGTAAGATGTGTCCTTGCAGAGCAGTGATTCTCAACCAATGGCTTGCGAGTAACACGTTTCTTACCAACCCATTGGCTGTTGCTCCCAATTTCCTCCAAGCAGGTGCTTATTTTTGAATTCCTGGAGGCAAGTTTTGGTTGCATAAATGTACTGCCAGAACAGAACCTCCTGTAGCCTGCCAGCCCACATAGGGGCTACCAAATATACAGTCACAGCCCTTATTTGATACCCACAGAAACTTTTTATGCTTGTGTTGCTCCCAATTTTTTTTACAATACTTAAGGCCCCCACCGACTCGGCAGCTTATCGGCCCGTGTAGGGGCAGAAACGAGCAGGCTGGCCGACCGATATCTGGCCTGAAATTGGCCAGCTATCGGTCGGCCAGGTTAGAAAATTCAGTCGGATCGGGGACCGCATCGGCTCGTTGATGCGGTCCCTGAACCGACTACCCCATTGCCGCCTACATAATCCGATCAGGGCCCCAGGGCCAAACGATTGGATTATTTTTTTTTTAACTTGAAACTCCCCAATATCGCCCACCCGTAGTTGGGGATATTGGGGGAAGATCCGCTCGCTTGGCGATCTCGCCAAGCGAGCGGATCTTACCGTGTATGGGGGCCTTTACACAGTATAAAGACACAAGGGATGGGTGTAGGGTACCAATAGATGTATGTATTGCGGTTGTTTCTTTTTGAAGAGGCAAAGCCTTTGTTATTCTCCAACAATAGAAGAAACCTTGGAAGAGAGTTTTCAGCCTAGTCCAATAACTTGGTTATCATATACTAGAATGGCAAATTAATTGTAATTTAAAAAGGAAACTATAGAAAATAGACTGATGCAAGTTCTATCATCACAATGGATGCTGTGATCTTAAACTACAGAAAAATCTGTACCAAGACCTTAGCCTTAGTGCTTAACCCTAGTTAAAGGGGTTGTCCACCTTAAAATTAACTTTTTAGCATGTTGTAGAGCTTGATGTTCTGAGACAATTTGCTATCAGCCCTCACTTTTTATTTTCTGTGGTTTTTGAAGTATTTATCTTTTTGTTCAGCAGCTCTCCAGTTTTTTTAATTACAGCAGCCATCTGGTTGCTAGGGTTCAAATTACCATAGCAATCAGGCAGTGGCTTGAATGAGAAACTTGAATATGAATAGGAGAGGGGCTGAATAGAAAGATAAGTAATAAAAAGTAACAATAACAATAAAATTGTAGCCTCACAGAGCATTTGGGTGCTGGGGTCGGTGACCCCCATTTAAAAGCTGGAAAGATAAGAAAAAG
Organism: Xenopus tropicalis; assembly: GCF_000004195.4. Taxonomy (NCBI): domain Eukaryota; kingdom Metazoa; phylum Chordata; class Amphibia; order Anura; family Pipidae; genus Xenopus; species Xenopus tropicalis. Next base: position 106,698,183 of record NC_030683.2, on the reverse strand, counting down.
GCAAATAATTCATTATTTTTCTGTTTTTGTTGCCACAGAAGCGCTGGGAAAACCTAACGTTATTAACCACGTCACAGATAGGGGATAACATTTATGAGGTGAGAGTGATATTCATGGTAAATAATATTATCCATTATATTAACTAGTATTAACATGCGGACGTCACATTGTTACATGATTGTAGGGCCCTAAGATTTATTATTATGCCATTTAATTGAATTTAGAATTGGATGCCTAAAGGTGGTCCTAATAATGTGCTTATGAAACACTATTTCTTCCCAGGTAAAAAGGGAGTTTCCCCTGCAGTTCAGGAAAGCCCACTAGGTGGCGGTGTTTTCACATGTTAGAGGTCTTTTTCCTGGGACTTCACCTCACTGAGAGGTAGCTAGAGGAATCAGTTCAGTTAGCATAGATTAGTTAGAGGATGAGGTTGGGGATGAGGTTGCCAGCCACACAGATATAAGATATATGTTTAGTTACAAAGAGGCAGAGCATTTGTTTCTGGTTTCCCAAAAATATTCATCAAACATCTACACATACCCCAAGGCCCACACACTGCAAAATCTCCCTGGACCCTGCTTTATAAGTCTCCTCCTTCTCTCCCCCAGGGTTTGAATCTTGAAGAGTGTTCTACATATGAGGACATCACTCGTGGTCTGCAGGCCACATATGAAGACGTGGGCTCCTTGCGGGGCACTGACATTCAACTGGAGAAACCCTAACTGGGCTCAAATTACTGGCCAACTTTTGTAGTAAGAGCCCCTCTCACCTCTGCCCATAGCAATAACTGGGTCATTCTCAGAGGTGCAACTCTTTGTTCTGCATATTAGCAAATGCTTCTTATTACATTGCTAAAGAGATGTGAAGGTTCATTCACTTAGCTGCCCAGAATGTTAATGGGCCCCTTGTTCCTGGTTAGTGAGGATAAGTATACAATCTTGCTTTTATGCTGAGTGCTTTTTGCACAAATGTGTTGGTAACTCAAAATAAGCTTTAATTGGGATCCAGTTCTTTTCTTCAAGAGGGTCCCACGTGCAACTCTTCCTCTGCCCACTGCCGGCTTTCCCTATCAAAAGAGCCCTCTGGGTTTCCCTATACAGTAGTACCCAGTCAGACCCAGGACCCAGTACCCAGGACTGGAACATACACTATGGGGCAGATTTATCAAAATGTGATTTTAGAGTTTAATACATAAACTCACCCAGCTTCTATTCATTCCTATGAGATTTTTAGAAGCGTAATTTCACCCATGGATAAATACAGTTCTAAAAGTCCCATAGGAATGAATAGAGAGTGGGTGATTTTTATGTATTAAGCTCTAAGCTCACATTTTGATAAATTTGCCCCTATCTGTTGTTGAGCATTCTATCAGCTTGCTGGGAAAATATACAAAGATATGAATTTTTCTAATGATTCCTCCTAAATATTATGTTTATTTTTTAATGATAAAAATATATATTACTTTTTTCTTTTACTGTTTCTCACTTAATAAATCCTTTTGATAACCAAGCATATTTTTCTTCTCTTATGTTGGTACTGCGGCCATACCAATATAGGTGCATCTCATCTACGATTTGCATTGAATTATGGGGGAAAAATGATCTCCAAATCCCATAACTGGCAGTAGTTTTACTGTATATACTCGAGTATAAGCCTAGTTTTTAAACACCCAACATGTGCTGAAAAAGTTATATTTGAGTCGGGTGCCATGGGTCCCTCCAGACTAGCACCCTCTGTCCTTTGTGTGCAAATTAGGCCACCTGCAACCAGACCCCCCAGTGCCCTGGCCCACTCCCAAATTAATCTTTATCTACCATCCTCACCTGTCCCATTCTGCACTAGACATTGCACTTTATATTCTATATAAACTATATATAGTTTTGAAGAATTTTAACTCTTTGTGTTTTAGCTTGGTTGCTGATTGAGCTAAGGGGGTAGTACTCTTAAGGTATCATTGTTGATACCATATTGTATTTGACCCTCTTTTCCGCTTACAGAGCTAGTTTACTGTTTTTCTTTGAAATAAATATTTAAAAACATATACCCCACTGATGCCTCATTTAATGTAATTTTATTGGTATTTATTTTGATTATTGAAACTTAGCAGTAGCTGCTGCATTTCCCACCCTAGGCTTATACTCGAGTCAATAAGTTTTTCCAGTTTTCTTAGGTACAATTAGGTACCTCTGCTTATACTCAAGTATATAGTTCAGGGATCTAGGCTCTAAGATTAAGCAAAGGTCCTCCAATGTCATTTTTTCGGAAATTTTGCCGGTGCCACGTGCAAGTTTAGGGAGACAGCGGGAGCTTAGGGAGCTAAATGCTTGGCTAAAGTCTTGGTGTAGGAAGGAAGGGTTTGGGTTCCTAGAGCACTGGGCTGACTTTTCCTTGGGGTACAATCTATACAGCCGTGACGGATTGCACCTCAATGGAAGGGGGTCTGCTGTGCTAGGGGAGAGAATGGTTAAGAGGTTGGAGGAGTGTTTAAACTAGACAAGGGGTGGGTGGGTGAGCTAGAATTCTATGGGATAGCTAGTGTAGACAGGGCAGTGGGACTAGCAAAGGGTTGTGGGGGAGGAGTGAGGGGGGCATATAGTTTATCAAATAAGGAGCTTCCGTTACAAGGAAAACAGTCTAATATTTGCCTTAGCTCTAACTCTCCATTAGCTGATGTAAACATCAGAGGGAGAAGTAGTAATCTCCGCTGCATGCTGGCTAATGCGCGAAGCTTGTCGGGTAAATTAGGGGAGCTGCAAGCTATTGCATGTATTGAAAATTATGATTTAATAGGTATCACTGAGACCTGGTGGGATGATAAATGCGACTGGGCTGTGAATTTAAATGGTTAAACACTTTTTAGGAGGGACAGAGAGATTAAAAAGGGTGGAGGGGTTTGTCTTTATGTAAAGTCAGATTTAAAGCCATGTAATAAAAACATTACCAATGAAAACATTGAATCTCTTTGGGTAGAAATTTCAGTAGGGCTGAAGGTCACAAAGAAAATGATCATTGGTGTATGCTATAAACCCCCCCGTATAGATGAGGGGGATGAGGCCCAGCTATTGTTGCAAATGGAGGAGGCTTCAAAACTGGGTCAAGTTGTTATTATGGGGGACTTTAATTATCCGGACATTGACTGGAGTAATGGGGTGGCTAAGTCAGAAAAAGATAGTAGGTTTGTAAATATGCTAAATGACAACTTTCTATTTCAGGCGGTTCAAGAACCTACTCGGAATGAGTCTATTTTGGACCTGGTGATATCTAATAATACTGAACTTATCTCTAACATTTGTGTGGGTGAGCATTTGGGGAACAGTGATCACAACATGGTCTCCTTTGAGATAATGCTGCAGAGACAGTGCTATAAGGGAGTAACTAAAACACTCAATTTTAGACGTGCAGACTTTGCCAGTATAAGGGCATCTCTGCAATGTGTCAACTGGGAAAGGCTTTTCATGGGGTTAGACACAGAAGGAAAATGGAACATCTTTAAAACATTGCTTTGCAAGTATACACAACAGTATATTCCCCTTGTAAGCAAGGAGAGGCATCGCAAAGCAAAACCTTTATGGCTGAATAAAAGTGTTAGTGTCGAGGTTGGTAAGAAAAAACGTGCTTTTAAAGCATTCAAGTTAGCTGGGACAGCGGAAACTTTCATCAGGTACAAGGAAGCAAATAAAGCATGAAATAAAGCTATCAGGCAAGCTAAAATAGAAATGGAAAGAGATATTGCAGCTAGGAGTAAAAAGAATCCAAAATTATTTTTTAATTATGTGAATAGTAAAAAAATGAAGCAAGAAGGGGTGGGAACCTTATTATCACGGGGGGGGGGGGTAAGTTGGTTGATGAGAACGAGGAAAAAGCAGAAATTTTGAACTCTTATTTTTCATCTGTCTATACATCTGAGGAGCCAGCTAATGAAGGCTTCCCTTTTAATATGCCCAGTTCTAGTAATTTAGCTACTGACGCATGGGTCACTCAGGAGGAAATTCAAAAGAGACTTGAACATGTAAAGGGAAACAAAGGTCCAGGGCCGGATGGATTCATCCCAGGGTATTAAATGAGCTGAGCGCTGTGATTGCCAAACCTCTTCACTTAATTTTTCAGGATTCGTTGAGGTTTGGCATGGTGCCGAGAGACTGGCGAATTGCTAATGTGGTGCCGTTATTTAAAAAGGGATCCCGTTCTCAGCCTGAAAACTATAGGCCTGTTAGTCTGACATCAGTAGTAGGAAAAATTTTGGAAGGGGTAATAAGGGATAGGGTACTTGAATACATTGCAAATCACAATACTATTAGTTTGTGCCAGCATGGTTTTATGCGTAACAGATCTTGCCAGACTAATTTAGTCGCCTTTTATGAGGAGGTGAGCAGGAACCTTGATGCTGGAATAGTTGATGTCATCTACTTGGACTTTGCTAAAGCGTTTGATACAGTACCTCACAGAAGGATAATGATCAAATTAAGGAATATTGGCCTAGAACATAATATTTGTAATTGGATAGAGAACTGGCTGAAGGATAGATTACAGAGAGTGGTTGTAAATGGAACATTTTCTAATTGGACCAGTGTGGTTAGTGGAGTACCGCAGGGGTCAGTCCTTGGGCCTTTGCTTTTTAACTTGTTTATTAATGACCTGGAGGTGGGCATAGACAGTACTGTTTCTATTTTTGCTGATGACACAAAATTGTGCAAAACTATAAGTTCCATGCAGGATGCTGCCGCTTTGCAGAGCAATTTGACAAAATTGGAAAACTGGGCAGCAAACTGGAAAATGAGGTTCAATGTTGATAAGTGCAAAGTTATGGTAGAAATAATATAAACGCAAACTATCTACTGAATGGCAGTGTGTTGGGGGTTTCCTTAATGGAGAAGGATCTAGGGGTTTTTGTAGATAACAAATTGTCTAATTCCAGGCAGTGTCATTCTGTGGCTACTACAGCAAATAAAGTGCTGTCTTGTATAAAAAAGGGCATTGACTCAAGGGATGAGAACATAATTTTGCCCCTTTATAGGTCCCTGGTAAGGCCTCACCTTGAGTATGCAGTGCAGTTTTGGGCTCCAGTCCTTAAGAAGGATATTAATGAGCTGGAGAGAGTGCAGAGACTGCAACTAAACTGGTAAGGGGGATGGAAGGGTTAAACTATGAGGTGAGACTGTCGAGGTTGGGGTTGTTTTCTCTGGAAAAGAGGCGCTTGCGAGGGGACATGATTACTCTGTACAAGTACATTAGAGGGGATTATAGGCAGATGGGGGATGTTCTTTTTTCCCATAAAAACAATCAACGCACCAGAGGTCACCCCTATAGATTAGAGGAACAGAGCTTCCATTTGAAGCAGCGTAGGTGGTTTTTCACGGAGAGGGCAGTGAGGTTGGGGAATGCCCTTCCTAGAGATGGGGTAATGGCAGATTCTGTTAATGCCTGGATGAGTTCTTGAACAATCAGAATATCCAAGGCTATTGTGATACTAATATCTACAGTTAGTACTAGTGGTTGTATTTATAGTTTATGTATGTGAGTGTATAGATTGGTAGGTGTGGGTTGGGTGTGCTGGGTTTACTTGGATGGGTTGAACTTGATGGACACTGGTCTTTTTTCAACCCTATGTAACGATGTAACTATATACGGTACTAAGAATTTATTCCTTGTAATTTGCAAAATAACCCCTTCAAAAGATTATACAAAACACAAGGAAATAGCCTGTTCAACTAAGCACCTGGGGCATAGTTCACCTTTCAGCAGCACAAGTATTTAAGAGACAGAGGTAAAAGAGTTGCTCAGGAACAGAGAGGGGAGTTTCCTGTATAAAAGCTTATATAACTTGCACATACTTACCCCAAAACACTTAAAGCCTAACAAAGTGCATCTAAAGCATACCTCCCAACTGTCCCGATTTACAAGGAACAGTCCCGATTTTGACAGCTCAACCTGCAGTCCAGGATTTTAACTGAAAAGTCCCTCATTTCCCTTTGATCCACTGCACTGAATGCTAAAAAAGATACAATGTTTCTCAAACTTAATTAAAAAAAGTAGCTTTTGGCAGAGAGCCCAGAAAATTTAACAGGCTACATCTGCACTTAGATACAATTGTAACTAATAAGCTAAACAGGTCTCTTGGGGGAACTGAGACTTGCAGCTTAAATATAGATATGCAATGTAAATTGTTGGGGGAATGGGGAAAAATATATTATATTAATACATTTTAAGTTCAATGCTGAAATAATCTCACAGAGAACAAAAAATTGTTATACAGTTAAATCAGAGAATGGGGCATGCCACAAAGTATATGGCCAATGTACATTAGAATCAAGAAAGCCATACCTGTTTTTTAATGCACTCTGTGGGTGCCAGATATATATATTAGCCTAGCCCACCCTTGCTGGAGGCTGCTATGTATGTTATCGGGTAACTCAAATGTCATTTGCTGAGACCCTGGACACGAATGCAAAAGGACTAAGGGGCACAAAAGACTGGTATCTGGCTGCACTGAGGGGTGATGCCTTAATAACAAGCAAGCTAGGGAATGATAGAGGGGGACAACTATGCCTCCCCCAGGGTTGCCCCTATGCATGCAGTGCTGTATTTATGGGGGGGGGGGGGGAGGCACCCTTCACCCATTTGTAACCAGGGACCAGAGGGGAGCTATGAGGATCTTTAATGAATTACTTACAGGTAAGGATCAGTTTCAGCCCAAACTTTATCAGATCCCTAATGCACATAGAAAAACCCTTCATAAAAGACTTATCTGTAAGCTATAACAGTCACAACAAAGGGTGAAAGGGTGCTTCATTTATACAGAGCTCATTATCTCTTTAAATTAAGCTCAGCTAATTACAGAGGAAGTAGTATATGCGGAAGCAAAACAATTCTCCATTACTGCTTTATCATTTCAAACACAGTATATGTATTTTAAACATAAGTTCTGTTTACTCTGCTCATGTTAAAAATGGTGTATATAGATATATACTGCCCCTTTAAGCCCTCAAATAAAAAAAAAAAACCCCAGAGAATACAAATCTCAGACAATACGGTTTCATCTGACAGGTGTAATATAAGAAACTGGAAGAGTGACATTGTTCTTTCCTGGTAACATACCATATGTTGTTGTCACTATTATTATGTTCACCCCATTAGGGGAAGGAGGAAATCAGGGAGCTGGATATAAAGGGCAGCACTTACAGACCCAATCAACTAACTGATCCAACAGCCACCATGCTGCTGCTACTGGGCCTAATGCTGCTCTACTCAGCCGACTGCGCAGGTACTGCATCACTTTCTCTATTCTCTATTCCTTACCCCATCCATTTACCTCTCACTCTCTCCCATCATTCTCTGCAACTTACCGTACATTGGTGGCCATGTTCTCAACTGATGTTCTCTTTTCAGAATCCACTGTCTCCTGTGCGTCTGGCAGCACTCACAGTAATACCCCCCACTCACTGTCTCTCATATCTCCTCCTCCCCATGTAGCACTCACAGTAATACCCCCCACTCACTGTCTCTCATATCTCCTCCTCCCCATGTAGCACTCACAGTAATACCCCCCACTCACTGTCTCTCATATCTCCTCCTCCCCATGTAGCACTCACAGTAATACCCCCCACTCACTGTCTCTCATATCTCCTCCTCCCCATGTAGCACTCACAGTAATACCCCCCACTCACTGTCTCTCAAATCTCCTCCTCCCCATGTAGCACTCACAGTAATACCCCCCACTCACTGTCTCTCATATCTCCTCCTCCCCATGTAGCACTCACAGTAATACCCCCCACTCACTGTCTCTCATATCTCCTCCTCCCCATGTAGCACTCACAGTAATACCCCCCACTCACTGTCTCTCAAATCTCCTCCTCCCCATGTAGCACTCACAGTAATACCCCCCACTCACTGTCTCTCATATCTCCTCCTCCCCATGTAGCACTCACAGTAATACCCCCCACTCACTGTCTCTCATATCTCCTCCACCCCGTGTAGCACTCACAGTAATACCCCCCACTCACTGTCTCTCATATCTCCTCCTCCCCATGTAGCACTCACAGTAATACCCCCCACTCACTGTCTCTCATATCTCCTCCTCCCCATGTAGCACTCACAGTAATACCCCCCACTCACTGTCTCTCATATCTCCTCCTCCCCATGTAGCACTCACAGTAATACCCCCACTCACTGTCTCTCAAATCTCCTCCTCCCCATGTAGCACTCACAGTAATACCCCCCACTCACTGTCTCTCATATCTCCTCCTCCCCATGTAGCACTCACAGTAATACCCCCCACTCACTGTCTCTCATATCTCCTCCTCCCCATGTAGCACTCACAGTAATACCCCCCACTCACTGTCTCTCATATCTCCTCCTCCCCATGTAGCACTCACAGTAATACCCCCCACTCACTGTCTCTCATATCTCCTCCTCCCCATGTAGCACTCACAGTAATACCCCCCACTCACTGTCTCTCATATCTCCTCCTCCCCATGTAGCACTCACAGTAATACCCCCCACTCTCTGTCTCTCATATCTCCTCCTCCCCGTGTAGCACTCACAGTAATACCCCCCACTCACTGTCTCTCATATCTCCTCCTCCCCGTGTAGCACTCACAGTAATACCCCCCACTCACTGTCTCTCATATCTCCTCCTCCCCATGTAGCACTCACAGTAATACCCCCCACTCACTGTCTCTCATATCTCCTCCTCCCCGTGTAGCACTCACAGTAATACCCCCCACTCTCTGTCTCTCATATCTCCTCCTCCCCGTGTAGCACTCACAGTAATACCCCCCACTCACTGTCTCTCATATCTCCTCCTCCCCATGTAGCACTCACAGTAATACCCCCCACTCACTGTCTCTCATATCTCCTCCTCCCCATGTAGCACTCACAGTAATACCCCCCACTCACTGTCTCTCATATCTCCTCCTCCCCATGTAGCACTCACTGTAATACCCCCCACTCACTGTCACTCATATCTCCTCCTCCCCATGTAGCACTCACAGTAATACCCCCCACTCACTGTCTCTCATATCTCCTCCTCCCCGTGTAGCACTCACTGTAACCCCCACTCACTGTCTCTCATATCTCCTCCTCCCCGTGTAGCACTCACAGTAATACCCCCCACTCACTGTCTCTCATATCTCCTCCTCCCCATGTAGCACTCACTGTAATACCCCCCACTCACTGTCACTCATATCTCCTCCTCCCCATGTAGCACTCACAGTAATACCCCCCACTCACTGTCTCTCATATCTCCTCCTCCCCATGTAGCACTCACTGTAATACCCCCCACTCACTGTCACTCATATCTCCTCCTCCCCATGTAGCACTCACAGTAATACCCCCCACTCACTGTCTCTCATATCTCCTCCTCCCCGTGTAGCACTCACAGTAATACCCCCCACTCACTGTCTCTCATATCTCCTCCTCCCCATGTAGCACTCACAGTAATACCCCCCACTCACTGTCTCTCATATCTCCTCCTCCCCATGTAGCACTCACTGTAACCCCCACTCACTGTCTCTCATATCTCCTCCTCCCCGTGTAGCACTCACAGTAATACCCCCCACTCACTGTCTCTCATATCGCCCCCTCCCCATGTAGCACTCACAGTAACCCCCACTCACTGTCTCTCATATCTCCTCCTCCCCGTGTAGCACTCACAGTAATACCCCCCACTCACTGTCTCTCATATCTCCTCCTCCCCATGTAGCACTCACAGTAATACCCCCCACTCACTGTCTCTCATATCTCCTCCTCCCCATGTAGCACTCACAGTAACCCCCACTCACTGTCTCTCATATCTCCTCCTCCCCATGTAGCACTCACTGTAACCCCCACTCACTGTCTCTCATATCTCCTCCTCCCCATGTAGCACTCACAGTAACCCCCACTCACTGTCTCTCATATCTCCTCCTCCCCATGTAGCACTCACAGTAATACCCCCCACTCACTGTCTCTCATATCTCCTCCTCCCCATGTAGCACTCACAGTAATACCCCCCCACTTACTGTCTCTCATATCGCCTCCTCCCCATGTAGCAGTCACTGTAACCCCCCCACTCACTGTCTCTCATATCTCCTCCTCATATACAGCTCTCTTAAGCTGGCCATACACGCACTGATACTATCGTAGGAAACCTCGTTTCGTACGATATTCGGTGCGTGTATGGCATGTAGGCGAGTCGACCGATATCGCAGGAAGCTGCTGATCGCCGATCGGCCAGGTTAGAAAATTTTGATCGGGCCCCATAGAAGGCGCCTGACCAAAATCTGCCTTCAGCGCTGAATCGGCAGAAGGAGGTAGAAATCCTATTGTTTCTACCTCCTTATCTGCTGTTTCAGCCCTGAACGGTGTGTGGCGGATCTGACGATGTTTCGTGCGACCATCGGTCAGATCGCCACGTGTGTGGCCACCTTTATTATATCTACTGGTTTCACACTCACTTTTCCAACCTTCCATCATGCTCTGTCATAACATAATCTCATTTTTTACCCAGATCTGCCATGTACGGCAATGCCTGGGTTAATGAAACAGCTGGATGCCGGTAATGGGGAACTCTGTGGTGTTACTGACAATGGAAATATTTTCCGCTGGACTAACCAAAACTGGGTTCAGCTTCCAGGACAGATGAGGCACGTGACTGTGGGACCAGCTGGACTCTGGGCAGTCACCCAAGACTACAACATTTACAATATGCGGGACAACAACTGGGTTCAAGTAACAGGTAAGGAAAGCAGGAGGGGGGGTGTATTAGACAACACAATAGCTGTGGTTTTTCAACTTGTTCTGGGACCCATTTTCCCCAAGGACGGTGGGGTTTCATGCAAACATTATTATATATTTCCCCCCTCTGTACTTACATTAATATTTAGCAGATAACAGATTAGTGGTAATCTCGGCTATTACTCTAATTCGTATTTTAACTGGGCTTCTTTAATTATAAAGAACATTTTATAAGCACTGGCCCCAAATCTCATTGTAACTGGTCTTAAAGTAGCACAGCAGCCAATTGTCATCCATAATTGCCATCTCTCATCCATAATTTAGAAATCTATCCAAAATGCAAAGTGCAAAAACAAGCTGCATTGATCCATTTTTTGCTCTTTGCCCCCTCCCACCGTCCCATTTCCTGGGCCACACACCCATGCACACAATTTACTTGGCATCTTCACAAGATTTTATCACTGCTTCAAATAATAATACTTATCATAAACAAGTTCCGGTCTATCATTCTTTACCCCCAGGACTCTTACAGCAGATTGACGCTGGAGGAGACAAGTTCCTTGTTGGAACCAATTTCAATGATAATGTTTTTTGCGTGAATCAGGATGCCATTGATTCCAAGGCTACTTCTCTTCCATGGTCCAGCCTTGATAGGACACTCAGGTATTACAGCTGTGGCCCCCTGGGCTGCTGGGGAGTCAATAGTGACAATCAGACCTTTTACCGCTACAGTGTGACCCCAACCAATTGCCTGGGCAGCCAGTGGAGTCAGGTGGATGGCAGCCTGGTCATGGTTGAGGCTGGTACTGACGGATCTGTCTATGGTGTGGACCCTGAAGGCAATGTCTACAAGAGGTAATGAACAGAATTCATCAGCTGGCAAACAAATTTGATATTGTTAGAACCAAAGCAATATTGTCATCATCAAGATTTTGCATTATACTTATCAATATTTACTCCACCTAATTGCCCCCACCAATGCCACAGAGCATTTATTTTAGATCAATGAAACATACTGCATGAAATACTGTATCATATACAATGTATATCAGCATAAGCATAGCCGAATACTTACCGTATATACTCGAGTATAAGCTGATCCGAATATAAGCTGAAGTAACTAATTTTACCTAAGAAAACTGGAAAAACGTATTGACTCGAGTATAAGCCTAGGGTGAGAAATGTAGCAGCTACTGCTAAGTTTTAACAATCAAAATAAATACCAATAAAATTACATTAATTGGGGCATCAGTGGGGTATATGTTTTTCAATATTTATTTTAAAGAAAAACAGTAAACTAGCTCTGTAAGCGGAGAAGAGGGTCAACAAAAACAATATGAGTACTACCCCACGCTCATTGCACATTGGCAAATTGGCAGCAGACCCGGTCCCGGAGGACACGTAAGGGGAAATAAGTATTGCTAGTGGGAGCCTAGGCCAGGGCACTCGAGGGTCTGGTTGTATACTCAAGTATATACAGTAACTCTTAATTAATTTTAATAGCCATATAATATACAGTTTGGGACCAAACTGTAAATTCTATCCTTATAAACAACTAATAGGGTGGATGGGACATTTGATTGGGCTGCCACAACAAGAAAGGAAGCAGGGATGTGCTTCCTAGCCCTACAATACCTATTCAGTCTAACAAGCCACGAGGGGATCTTCAAAACAGGTAGTTGGCCCAAAAAACAGAAAGGACCAAGCATCTTCCCAGGCCTTTCATGCCCCTAATTTACTATGCTGTGCTGTGGGTCACGGGGACACTAGATGGCAGTGGAGAAAAAAATACTAATTCATATGGAGCAAATAGTCCACCAAAGTGTAGAGGCATTGTACTAAATAGCAGCAAGTCTATTACAGGTCTACTACTAACCCATAACAGACAATAAGAAGACAGTATTTACTGGTCAGGTTCTTAAGAGTAGATATCTGCTATAATAAATAAATAATTTAAATTTCTATTCCTGAAAACAAGTTTGGTTGCCATATAGATATTTATGGGATGGTTAATTAATCAGTGCATTTTTCAGTGTGGTTGTGTAACCGTGTCACTAACTTTTTCCCTATTCAGGGAGGGAATCTGCCCTAAGAACCCGACAGGAATCTCATGGACTCAGCTGGATCTCTGCAGCAGAATTAAACATGTCAGTTACGATGCCGGATACCTGTATCTTGTAACCCAGATGGGGCATGTACTTAAATGTGCTTTGCCTGAATCCATGGCAGCAAATCTCTTGTAACCCCCACCCCCAATAAAATATAAAACTGTATTTCTCTAGAATGTATAAACACTGGAGGTGTGTGTGTGTGTCTGTGATATACTACATTTCCCCTTGTTTACTCCTTCCCTTTTTTAGAACCTGATGCATTAATGTTTTTATAGGTGAAATGTTCCTTTTATTGTTGTTAAATAAAACACAGTAAATACTTGGTTCTGGTGCATTTCTGCAATTTGCAAAAGTTATAAACTTATTTTCATGGCCCTGTTAATAGTTTTGTCCTTATTGTAATAATGTGCATGTGCACAAGGAGAGAATGAATAAAAGATTCATAAGGAGAAAGGGAAATGGGCTAGTGAATGTAGTTGTTGTGAAGGCCAGAAAATGGGAAGGGGGACAACATTAAAAAAAAGGCAAGGAGTGTAAAGAAAATTAGCTGTAGACAGTGGAGCATATGGGGAAAATGGGAAATAATGGGGACATCAAAAGAGTTATATGATATGCTGATGCTATTAACCACTTCTGTGTTGGTATTATGTGATTTCTGAATATGAAAATGGCAGTGAGTGCTGCTAAAACATGCTACAAATCAACAGTGTCCTAAATGTATGATGTCTTATGCAGCATCTGCCATATATTCCAAAATGCAACCCTTATAGACTATTCTCACCCTCTTTGAACAAAAACTAAACTCACAAAACTCTCTATAACTTTATCAAAAGTAAAGTGAGTAAGTTTACTTGGTATATAGCTCCCTTGTTCCATCAATTTCTACTTTTAAGCAGAAATGTAGTTTCTGGGTTGGGTTTACCATCAACCCTGTAACCCCTAATTTTCAGGTTGTCTTAAAATGTATTGTAGATTTTCGGTGCATAAAATTGACGCTATTGAAAATGTAATTGCCATTATTTAAGTAAATACTTTTTCTAATACCGACAATTTTTTTGAAAGTTTATCCTAAATATATTTATTATAAAATTACCCCTGCAATCACCTACCAGCCATTTACCTATCACTCTGCTTCTCATCTCCACCAACTCTATATTACTGTATGTCACACTACTTTCGCACTTACCACCCTCCCCAACAGCCCTTGTAATTTACTTCATTGATCTTTTGAATAATAACTATTTGTAACATAATGATATCACCATGGTACATGGAGTATTTACAGCTCATTAATTGTAAGTACAGTGGCTTGCAAAAGTATTCGGCCGCCTTGAACTTTTCCACATTTTGTCCCATTACAGCCACAAACATGAATCAATTTTATTGGAATTCCACGTGAAAGACCAATACAAAGTGGTGTACACGTGAGAAGTGGAACGAAAATCATACATGATTCCAAACATTTTTTACAAATAAATAACTGCAAAGTGGGGTGTGCGTAATTATTCAGCCCCCTTTGGTCTGAGTGCAGTCAGTTGCCCATAGACATTGCCTGATGAGTGCTAATGACTAAACAGAGTGCACCTGTGTGTAATCTAATGTCAGTACAAATACAGCTGCTCTGTGACGGCCTCAGAGGTTGTCTAAGAGAATATTGGGAGCAACAACACCATGAAGTCCAAAGAACACACCAGACAGGTCAGGGATAAAGTTATTGAGAAATTTAAAGCAGGCTTAGGCTACAAAAAGATTTCCAAAGCCTTGAACATCCCACGGAGCACTGTTCAAGTGATCATCCAGAAATGGAAGGAGAATGGCACAACTGTAAACCTACCAAGACAAGGCCGTCCCCCTAAACTCACAGGCCGAACAAGGAGAGCGCTGATCAGAAATGCAGCCAAGAGGCCCATGGTGACTCTGGACGAGCTGCAGAGATCTACAGCTCAGGTGGGAGAATCTGTCCACAGGACAACTATTAGTCGTGCACTGCACAAAGTTGGCCTTTATGGAAGAGTGGCAAGAAGAAAGCCATTGTTAACAGTTTGCCACAAGCCATGTGGGGGACACAGCAAACATGTGGAAGAAGGTGCTCTGGTCAGATGAGGCCAAAATGGAACTTTTTGGCCAAAATGCAAAACGCTATGTGTGGCGGAAAACTAACACTGCACATCACTCTGAACACACCATCCCCACTGTCACATATGGTGGTGGCATGCTCTGGGGGGGCTTCTCTTCAGCAGGGACAGGGAAGCTGGTCAGAGTTGATGGGAAGATGGATGGAGCCAAATACAGGGCAATCTTGGAAGAAAACCTCTTGGAGTCTGCAAAAGACTTGAGACTGGGGCGGAGGTTCACCTTCCAGCAGGACAACGACCCTAAACATAAAGCCAGGGCAACAATGGAATGGTTTAAAACAAAACATATCCATGTGTTAGAATGGCCCAGTCACAGTCCAGATCTAAATCCAATCGAGAATCTGTGGCAAGATCTGAAAACTGCTGTTCACAAACGCTGCCCATCTAATCTGACTGAGCTGGAGCTGTTTTGCAAAGAAGAATGGGCAAGGATTTCAGTCTGTAGATGTGCAAAGCTGGTAGAAACATACCCTAAAAGCCTGGCAGCTGTAATTGCAGCAAAAGGTGGTTCAAGTATTGACTCAGGGGGCTGAATAATTCCGCACACCCCACTTTGCAGTTATTTATTTGTAAAAAAATGTTTGGAATCATGTATGATTTTCGTTCCACTTCTCACGTGTACACCACTTTGTATTGGTCTTTCACATGGAATTCCAATAAAATTGATTCATGTTTGTGGCTGTAATGGGACAAAATGTGGAAAAGTTCAAGGGGGCCGAATACTTTTGCAAGCCACTGTATATGCTTTTTGTTGATACCTTTCTGTTTTCAGGTTATGTGTAAGTACTTAGGCTTAGAGTTTTTGGACTCAGTCCATGAATATGTATTAACTAAAGCTGATAAACATTGAGAAACTGCAACATGAACGATTGAGTATTTAGAAATGAATAAAATGTGAAGACAAGCTCTTAAATGTTGATAATTAGTTACACTCCAGTATTATTTTGTTTATTGCTTGTTTTGGCAATTTAGCAGGTGAAAGTGGTCAGAATGGACATCACTTGCTCCAAAAATAGATTATAGATATAATAGTTTTATTTTCCATACCAAGGTTACTCCTACTAACTTCTGCGCTGCAAGATGTTTGGAGACCTATTTGAGGAAGATGAAGACTTTTCAATCCTTCCAAGCAGTCCAAACACGAATGGCAAGAAATCCCACCCCAGAGATTCAAAGACCCCAGAGCCACAAGGAGACACAAGGCTTAGTGGACTGAGGAATCAAGGTGGCACCTGTTACCTGAATTCTCTTCTGCGGACCCTGTTTTTACACCAGAATTCAGAGGTTTGGTCATTTCTTTTTTTTTTTTTAATGCAAAATGCATTATAAGCATCACAGCTGGTTTGATACACAACTGTTTTTTATTTGGTTTGGATGCACTCCTTGGGCATCTGTATATGAATTAGTTTGTATTTAGTGAATTAGGTATAGTGGTCTACTGCACAGGAATGGGTTTCATTTGTAGGTCATCTATGAAGTTTTACATTAATTTACATTAATCAGGAAGTAGTCTTACATTCTTTTGCCTGTGTCAAAAATATAAGGTGAAGGCCTTACGCTCTTTAAGCCAAGTGCTCAATCATGTAAAGAACAACAAACCCTTTATTACCTCCTTTGCTCTGGTGGTTCTTACATCTGATCCCTGCAAGATGGGGCCAGATGAAATTGCTAAGTGGACTGACTTGCTAGTAGATTTGTTCTGCCATTGTGGAAGCACGCTAGATGGAATGTTAGCCTCCTGTGTATGGGTGTTGGTGCATTTCACTAGAGCCTTGAATATGCCTTGGATTCATTGCTATGTAGTGCAGCAACATGGACCTTGGTTTTATACTTTGCCCAACATCCATCTGGGGTTTCAGGATGCAATTTCTGGTAAGAAGGTTCTGCAGACCATGGTATCATATGTACAGGGGCGGCCAAAAGGTTTTGATTGCGAGCTGCAGAAGGCTGAAAACCATCTCCTGTGACTTTAACATAGGATGGTAGAAAATTATGGTTTGTTTGCAGTGACAAAAAAAGGTATTCATTAAAGAGGATGTAAAATCAAAAATCATAATTCTTGTGTGTGTTATTTAGACCAAATAAAATACATTTGCAATAAAAACCCATTAAAAATGTTCTACTGTTTTTTTCAGGTTCGGCAAGGAGTGCACTGAAAAAAGCAGAATCTTGGCCGAATACCAAACTGAATCCTGGATTCGGTGCATGCCTAGTTATAGTGCTTTCCTGTCTTAGGACTATACATAAACACTGAGTTAAGATTTTGACGTTACCTCCCCTTTTATCAGAATAAAAGTAAACAATTAAAGATAAATTTTGCCATGTAATAAAAAAACTCCCCTACTGCGGTTGCACAATGGGGTCCTTTTACATTCGATTCTTTTCCTCTATTCGGAGGGACGAGGCAAGGATGCCCTCTTTCCCCAACTTTGTTTATACAACATTGGAACCTCTGGCATCATGTATGCGAAAAAACGTTAATATAAGTGGCCTCTCTCTGACCCACACACAACATAAAATGTAGCAAATTAATCAATTCTTTTGGCTTTCAGTACCACCTCTATGCTGATGATACTCAGATCTATCTTTCCTCTCCTGACCTCAACCCAGAGCTTCTAACTCGCGTCTCTTCCTGCCTGCCCGCTATCTCCACTTGGATGTCCCAACGTTATCTTAAATTAAACCTCTCTAAGACTGAATTGGTCCTCTTTCCCCCATCCAACGCCCACATTGTTCCCGAGGTATCTATAACGGTTAACAACTCTACCATCACCCCATCTCCCCAGGCCCGGTGCCTTGGGGTTATCCTTGATTCTGCCCTGTCCTTCACTCCTCATATCCAATCACTTACCAAATCATGTCACTTTCACCTAAGAAATATTTCGAAAATACGATCATTTATCACCCAAGATGCTGCCAAAATTCTGATTCACTCTCTTATAATATCTCGCCTGGACTACTGTAACTCCCTGTTAATTGGCCTTCCCCTCCAAAGTCTGTCCCCTCTCCAGTCCATAATGAATACTGCTGCCAGGCTCATATACCTCTCCAACCGCTCCTCCTCTGCCGTGCCACTCTGCCAATCTCTGCACTGGTTTCCCCTACCATCCAGGATAAAATTCAAACTAATGACTCTCACATACAAAGCAGTCCATAACTCTGCCCCACCCTACATCTCTGAACTCATCTCTAGGTACCATCCAACCCGCTTGTTACGCTCCTCTACTGACCTGCTCCTCAACTCCTCTCTCATTCCCTCCTCACACGCTCGCACTCCCACAATTTATCAGACTTTCTCCCAATCTCTCTGCCTTCAAGAGATCTCTAAAAACTCATTTATTTAGAGAAGCTTACCCTAATCTAGTTTAGCAATACCCTGTGCCACACCTCTCACAACTCTGGTCATGCCCATTCCCACACCTTGTGTCTCAACCCTTTCTCCTTATAGATTGTAAGCTCTTTTGGGCAGGGTTCTCTTCACCTCTTGTATCGGTTATTGATTGCTTTCTTTGTTACTCTGTATGTCCAATGTATAAACCCATTTATTGTACAGCACTGCAGAATATGTTGGCGCTTTATGAATAAATGTTAATAATAATAATAATAATAATAATATATCTATTAGGACAATATACTTATGATGATTACCAAACCCCTTACAAATTGCTTCAGCTAAACTTTGCCTTCTTACTTAAAATATATTGGAGTCAAGATACCGCCTAATATAACTTAACCTTTATAAAATAAACTATCTTCCATTATGGAAATCAATTCTATCCAATTGCACTTAATGCTATGCCCTGCGTACCCTATTTCTCTAGGCTTAACAGTCTATTCTCAGTGTTGGAAAACACTTTCCAAATCTGGGGCGTATACAGGAGAGCATTTCAAGGGTGGGGGTTAAAGGGCCTTAAAACTCTAAAGCATATGTATGGACACTCTGGCCCTTTTACATGGGAAAGGTTTCATCAAACCTACTCACCTCACCCTCCGGAACAGTGTAGATTCATTCAGGTCCCATTTTCTTAATTCAAAGCATTAAGGACAGTATACCCCTCTGTCTTCCTATTTAGAATCAATGTGTATAACTCAACCTTACGCTAAATGGTGCGTATATGCTGCTTATATCGAACTCTTATAGAAAGTTCATTTACTTCAACCCTTTCATATAAGGAGGCATGGGGAAAAAGACTTGATATTCACATGAGCAGAAATGGCAAACAAATTGTGATTTAGTAGCCCATAGCTCCATCAACACTTTATTATTGGAGTCTGGCTACAAATCCCTACTAAGATGGTATTTGGTCCTATCCAGAGTACATAAGATAAACAGTGCATATAGCCCATTATGCTTCAGAGGATGTTGGAGAGGAGGGTACAGCTTACCCACACATGGTGGCAATGTCCTAGGGTTAGAAGATTTTGGGTCAGAGTCTGAGATTATATATTCAGTTGCTGGCTTTAACATCCACAAGTTGCCGCAAAATGCATTACTAGGACTTCCCATCCCAAACTTAAGCAAACCTACCAAGATTCTAATTACTCGAAACTCACCATTATGAAATCCGCAGCTCAAAAATGAAATAAACTGGATCCTGCTGGTATATGAAAAATCATAGACAAAAGCAATTTAAAAAAATAAGGACCCCCTGGATATTTGTTAAATCGCTGGCAGACATACAAATAGTCACCAGGGATATCCACCAAGGTACCTTTAGGAACTGCAACCGCCTTACGCTCAGACTGGAAGTAATTAACTTTATCTGGTACAAGAGTGAAGAATAGATGGACCAGGGGGGAGAAAAGAAGTCAAGTTAAAAATAGTCCTGTTTTATTTTTTCTTTTCTCATTCAGTTTTTATACTTCATTGATAATTTTTTTTTTTTCTATCACTTTTAAGCAAACAAAGGCATACTTTTTGCAATTATAGAATATAATCAGTAGAGGTCTGGGAACACTAAAATGCTTGTCCCCAGACACTATAATATAGAGCTTACTCATTGCAAGGATGAACCTTTACTTTCTTAATATTGCCTTGTGTACTTTTGAATACAGAACATTGTCAATAAAAGTAAAATAAAAAAAATAATAAAAGTAAACAGTATCACAGTATTCTTTGACTGTATTTTTTCTCTTTTGTATTGTAACAGAAGCCCTTTTTGCTTTGGGTCCTAAAGAACTTGGATCACTGGAGGAGAAAGACACGCCAGAGTCTCAGGTAATTGTTTTTCAACACAAGGTGTTAAACACAGTTTTGTAGGATGGATGTAGATACAGGGCCTGGGATTAACAGCAGTGTGTGACACAGGTACAAGAGGCAGCTCTGTACAAGGGAACAACTGCAACTGGCTAAATCAGGGAAAGTAAAGTTAAATGAATGCAGTGGTAAAGTATTAAGACAGGCACAGATTGGCAATCAGTGGATTCTGACAAATGTCAGAGGGGCTACTGTAAGATGTTGTAGACAGTCACTATCAACTGGCCCTGTAAGGGGCTTTTTGGGCCTCTCTACATGAAATGGCAGGGCCATTTATGAATGCCAAGAGTACAACTCAGGTTGTATATTATGAATAGTACCCCAAGGTAATGGGGAACACTTTTCGGCCAAAACTGAACTGTTGGGCTAGCCAAGCTATTTTGAAAATAAAAGCTTCTTTCCTGCATCCCAGAAGCAATTAGGGGAAACTGAAGTGTTAACATACATTTACAGTGCCTTTCAGTATTTATCCTACATTTTGTTGCATTACAAGCTGGAATTAATTTGTGTGGCATACTCTGCCTGCCCTATGCTGCCTGTGTAACCCATTCTCTGCCTGCCCTATGCTGCCTGTGTATCCCATTCTCTGCCTGCCCTATGCTGCTTGTGTGCCCCATACTCTGCCTATGTGTATCATACTCTGCCTGCCCTATGCTGCATGTGTGTGCCATAATCTGTCTGCCCTATGCTGCCTGTGTGTGCCATACTCTGCCTGCCATATGCTGCCTGTATGTGCCATACACTTCCTGCCCTATGCTGCCTGTGTGTGCCATACTCTGCCTGCCCTATGCTGCCTGTGTGTGCCATACCCTGCCTGCCCTATGCTGCCTATGTGTGTCATACTCTGCCTGTCCTATGCTGCCTGTTTGTGCCATTTTCTGCCTGCCCTATGCTGCCTGTGTGTGCCATAATCTGCCTGCCCTATGCTGCCCGTGTGTCCCATATTCTGCCTGCCCTACACTGCCTGTGTGTGTGTGCCATATGCTGCCTGTGTGTGCCATACTCTCTCTGCTCTATGCTGCCTGTGTGTCCCATACTCTGCCTGCTCTATGCTGCCTGTGTGTGCCATATTCTTTCTACCCTATGCTGCCTGTGTGTGCCATATTCTTTCTACCCTATGCTGCCTGTGTGTCCCATACTCTGCCTGCTCTATGCTGCCTTTATGTTCCATGCTCTGCCTGCCCTGTGCTGCCTGTGGAAGGTGAACCTATTTCCAAATGTTAGCATTTGGAAATCGTTATTAGGAGGTCTCTAAGGTGTGCTGGGGGTTGCTTTGCTGTCCACAGAGAGGATAAGGCATATGGATTTAAGGGTGTGGCTTAATAGGATGTAATAACTTCTTTACATATTAAGTGAATCCCTGCAGTGAGCACCAACCATTGGGGTTTTGCTGCACAACTACCATTAATGTGGGTTTGGTCTTAAAAGCTCTTGTGATAACATGGATGTGCTTTCAAGTGGGTGCAGTTTAAAACAAGGGCTTCCCTTATCAGCCCTCCACCACATAGGCCAAAAAAATTCCAGCCCTTGGTACCACAGAAGTTGGGCAGCACTGATCTAGATAACAGAGTACCATACTTTTTTGTCTTACGATTGCTGAATGACACAACTTTCTTAGCAGATTTCCCATCGTGGTGATGAATTTCCTTATTTCCTCTCATTGTATTTTCCTTTTTCATATTTTTTTTCTATTTCCAGGTGCGAATTATTCCCCTGCAGTTACAGCGTCTCTTCGCTCAACTTCTGCTGCTGGATCAGCAGGCCTTGTCAACCACAGATCTCACAGAGAGCTTTTGGGTGGAACAGTAGTGAGGTCTGTACCTTTTATTGATAAGAAATAAGAATTCCTATCTTGTGCCATATTGCAGTGGCTAGGGCAGGACATGCTGGCAGTTTTAGTTCCGTCATAGTCCTGGCATCCAAGGCTTTTTAGTTATGTCTCCTTCAAACTTTTGCCCAGTATCCCTTAAATAAACTATTAAAGGAGAACTAAACCCCAACTGAAGTATGTGCAGTTGAGGCTACTCCCGGGCCTAGCTCAACTGCACATGCTACAGCAGGCTCCATGACGGTGAATTCCAAGAAGAGGAACCAAACTTGTATAAGGTTGCACCTGTGAACTCCGCTGCACATCTCTGCATTTATGTGGCAGATTTACAAGAAGGAACACATTTCAAAGGAATAAACTGTGCAGAGGAGTAGCAGAAAGAGAGGCCAGTTGAGGGGGGGCTGGGGTTTAGATGGGGGTTCAGTTCTCTTTTAACAGTGAAAACATTACTAATGCTGGCCACATAAACACTGGCATTTTCTGCAGTTTAATTATTTCTGACTAAACCGCATAATTGCCCCTACATGTGTGACTTTTTAAAGATATCAACATTTTGTCTGAACAAAAATGTTTGTGATTGCAACAAGCTTGTATGCCAAAATGGAAAAAAAACAGGCCAACCCTTGCTCTTTCTTACTATCCCTACTTCCTCCTCTCCCATTTCACATTCATTCCCTTTGTACCATTCTCTTGTCCCTGTATGAGTAAGTGCTAACGTTTACATACTAATCCCTGCAGGAGACAAGCCAGCATGATGTGCAGGAGTTAAACCGCATTTTGTTCAGTGCTCATTGGAGGGCACATCTGGCCATGACCTCATCAAGCGATTGTACCATGGCACCATTGTTAACTGCATCCAGTGCAAGGAGTGTGGCTACATCAGTGAAAGGCAGGTAAGAGGTAGCGTAGGGCAGACAGAAGTGGGAAACATTAGTGTGTTTGTATTTTTTAAGTATTTAGTCAATGTTGCCTCTATTGCAAAGTTCTGCATTTCTGTGCTTCACCTTTAAGTTAACTTTAAGTATGTTATAAAAATGTCCTATTGCTAGAACTTTGCAGTTATTTATATCTTATACTTTGGGAATTATTTGCCTTTCTCTTTGACATCTTTCCAGCATTCAAATGGGGGTCACTGACCCAATGGTATCATCAAATACACAATACATGCGCAGATTTTATCATCATCTGAGCAAAATTTTCTTACCTGTCCTTGATTTTTTTCCCAGTTTGTGTCTGTAAATTTATAATGCTAATAATTTGTACTTTCTGTATAGTCAGAACATATGTATGTATGTATATCTTTATTTATAAAGCGCTACTTATGTACACAGCGCTGTACAGTAGAATACATTAATGCAAACAGGGGGTTATTAAGATAATAGATAAATACAAAGTATTACAATAAAGACAAATAAATAAAAGATACAGTTGCAATAAGAGTCAAAAACACAAGAGGATGGAGGTCCCTGCCCCATAGAGCTTACAATCATGGGCGTCCACAGAAGGGGGCAAGAGGGGGCACTTGCCCCCCGCTGGAAAAGTAGCAAAAAAAAAACAAAACAAAAAAAACCTTACTCCGTTTCTGCACTGTCCCCCTCAAGCCCGTTTTGCTGTGCTCTGATTGGATCTTTCTTCTTGTGGATTCTCCAATCAGAGCACAGCTTCCTTGACAGACAGTAAAATTGACCAATCAGAGCACAGATGCACACAGGGATCGGGAGATTTTGCAAACTGGAAACAGAAATGAAGACTGAAAAGAAGAATCTGCAGCTGTAACTTTACCTAAGAACCAACTCTCAACTTTTGCTGCAGATTTCATCCCACAGGTACTAAACCCAGGTACTATACCCAGGCACTATACACAGGTACTATACCCAGGCACTATACCCAGGTACTATACCCAGGTACTATACCCAGGCACTATACACAGGTACTATACCCAGGTACTATACCCAGGTACTATACCCAGGCACTATACCCAGGCACTATACCCAGGTACTATACCCAGGCACTATACCCAGGCACTATACCCAGGCACTATACCCAGGTACTATACCCAGGTACTATACCCAGGTACTATACCCAGGTACTATACCCAGGCACTATACCCAGGCACTATACCCAGGCACTATACACAGGCACTATACCCAGGTACTATACCCAGGCACTATACCCAGGTACTATACCCAGGTACTATACCCAGGTACTATACCCAGGTACTATACCCAGGCACTATACACAGGTACTATACCCAGGTACTATACCCAGGTACTATACCCAGGTACTATACCCAGGCACTATACCCAGGCACTATACCCAGGCACTATACCCAGGTACTATACCCAGGTACTATACCCAGGTACTATACCCAGGCACTATACACAGGTACTATACCCAGGCACTATACCCAGGCACTATACCCAGGCACTATACCCAGGCACTATACCCAGGCACTATACCCAGGCACTATACCCAGGTACTATACCCAGGTACTATACCCAGGTACTATACCAGGCACTATACCCAGGCACTATACCCAGGTACTATACCCAGGCACTATACCCAGGTACTATACCCAGGCACTATACCCAGGCACTATACCCAGGCACTATACCCAGGCACTATACACAGGCACTATACCCAGGTACTATACCCAGGCACTATACACAGGTACTATACCCAGGTACTATACCCAGGTACTATACCCAGGTACTATACCCAGGCACTATACACAGGCACTATACCCAGGCACTATACACAGGTACTATACCCAGGTACTATACCCAGGTACTATACCCAGGCACTATACACAGGTACTATACCCAGGCACTATACCCAGGCACTATACCCAGGCACTATACCCAGGCACTATACCCAGGCACTATACCCAGGTACTATACCCAGGCTATACCCAGGCACTATACCCAGGCACTATACCCAGGCACTATACCCAGGCACTATACACAGGTACTATACCCAGGTACTATACCCAGGCACTATACACAGGTACTATACACAGGCACTATACCCAGGCACTATACCCAGGCACTATACCCAGGTACTATACCCAGGTACTATACACAGGTACTATACACAGGTACTATACCCAGGTACTATACCCAGGCACTATACCAGGTACTATACCCAGGCACTATACCCAGGTACTATACCCAGGCACTATACCCAGGCACTATACCCAGGCACTATACCCAGGCACTATACCCAGGCACTATACCAGGTACTATACCCAGGTACTATACCCAGGTACTATACCCAGGCACTATACCCCAGGTACTATACCCAGGCACTATACCCAGGCACTATACGGTACTATACCCAGGTACTATACCCAGGTACTATACCCAGGTACTATACCCAGGCACTATACCCAGGCACTATACCCAGGCACTATACCCAGGCACTATACCCAGGCACTATACCCAGGCACTATTACCCAGGCAACTATACCCAGGCACTATCCCAGGCACTATACCCAGGCACTGATCACAGGCACTATACCCAGGTACTATACCCAGGTACTATACACAGGCCACTATACCCAGGTACTATACCCAGGTACTATACCCAGGCACTATACACAGGCACTATACACGGGTACTATACACAGGCACTATACCCAGGTACTATACACAGGCACTATACCCAGGTACTATACCCAGGTACTATACCCAGGCACTATACCCAGGCACTATACCCAGGTACTATACACAGGCACTATACCCAGGTACTATACACAGGCACTATACCCAGGTACTATACCCAGGCACTATACACGGGTACTATACACAGGCACTATACACAGGTACTATACCCAGGCACTATACCCAGGTACTATACACAGGCACTATACGCAGGTACTATACACAGGCACTATACAGTTCTAAAGAATCACTAGCTGACATTAAATTGTTTTTTGCCTGACCTGACATCTATAATAATTTATAATCTATCCCCTACCCTAACACATGGAGGGTAAGTTAACTCTTTCCCTCTGAAAAAGCTCATTGTGTGTTTGTATATTTGTTGTTGTTCTTTGCACTTACTATTTTTTTTTTTTTTTTTTGTCATTGTTTTGTTCATTTATAGTAAGTTACAGTGGGGCCAATGTTGTGTATCAGTGCCAGTGTTATAGTGCCAGGGCCTGAATATCTGCCATCCGTACCCACTGTGTTTCACTGTATATAATGGGGAGTCAGTACCTACTGCCTTTCTTGCTATAAAACTAACATAAACACATCTAAAGGGGTGGTTCACTTTTAAGTTAACCTTAGTATGTTATAAAATGGCCTATTCCTAGCAACTTTGCAATTGGTCTTCCTAATTGATTTTTTTGAATAATTTGCCTTTCTCTTCTGCCTCTATACAGAGTTCAAATGGGGGCCAAAAAATATTGCTCTGTGAGGCTACAATTTTATTATTATTATAATTTTGTATTACTTATTTTTCCAAGTAGGCCCCTTAACTATTCATATTCCCATCTCTTGTTTATGATTAAGTGTATATTTACACGAAACGCGTCAGGCGTATTGTTTTTAAATGGAGTAATAAAAATCGAGTTTTAAGCAAGCCGCTGTGTCCGGTGCATTTGGAGCCCTTTTGCATATGCCCATCTCTTGTTTAAACCACTACCTGGTTGCCAGGGTAAATAAGACCCTAGCAACCAGATAGCTGCTGAAATACCAAATGGAGAGCTGCTGAACAAAAAGCTAAATAACTGAAAAACCATTAAAAATAAAAGTGAATTCGAATGCGAACTACCCCTTTAAGCTAACTGATCACAAACACAAATGTTTGCAGATCCCCTCACAGAAGTGCACGTAATTTGTCTGTTGCAGGATGATGCTAGCTTACTTGCCCCCCCTTGGAAAATTTTCTGCGGACGCCCATGCTTACAATCTATATGGGAGGGTAACTTACAGACACAAATCGGCAAATATAAGTGCTGTAGGTCACAGTGGGTGACACTACAATATAAGTGCTATTTCCCAGACCAGGTGCTGCGTGAGTGAGTCTTTAAGTTTAGTTTTAAAAAGACCGGGGGAGGATTCTCTCCGGAGGAAGTCAGGGAGGGCATTCCAAATGTAAGGGGCAGCAAGGCAGAAGGGTTTAAGGCGGGAAACCGCAGCAGTAGTGGGGGGCGCAACCAAATGGTTGCTCTGCGAGTCGGCCAGGAACGTACGGAGACACAAGGGAAGAGATGTAGTGGAGGGGCAGAGGAATGGAGGGCTTTGAAGATTAAGAGAAGGAGTTTGTACGATATTCTTTGTTTAACAGGAAGCCACGATAAGGACTTTAGCAGGGGAAGGGCCTAACCTCTCCTGTATGAGAGGAGGAGAATTCTGGCAGCAGTGTTTAATATAGACTGTAGGGGGGAAAGATGGGAGTTAGGGAGGCCAGTTAGTAGCAGGTTACAGTAGTCAAGTCGGGATATGATGAGAGCATGCATGAGCAACCTAGCTGTTGCAGTAGAAAGAAAGGGACATATTTTGGCAATATTGCGTAAGAAAAAGTGACAGTGGTGTTAATATGGTCAGAGAAGGAGAGACTGGAGTCAAAGATCACCCCCAAACAACGCACTGAATCAACAGTGTTGATGAGGGTGCCTTCAATAGAGATAGAAAAGGGGGAGTAGGACCAGGCTTAGGCGGAAAGATCATAGATCATTAGTTCAATTTTTGTTAGGTTCAGTTTGAGGTGGCATTGGTTCATCCAATTGGAGATAGCCAGGAGGCAGTTAGAGATTTGGGTCTCAGTTTCAACTGTTAACGAAGGGGTTGAAAAGTAAATTTGGATATCATCTGCATACAGATGATATTTAAAGCCAAATGAACTGATAAGATCTCCCAAAGACAGCGTGTAAAGGGAGAACAACAACGGCCCAAGTACAGAGCCTTGGGGTACCCCCACATTAAGAGGAACTGGAGATGAGGTTTTGTTAGCATAGGATGAACGGTTAAAGAGGTAGGAATAGATCCAGGATGCAGCCTAACTACGGAGACCAATGGAATGCAGAATTTGCATCAGGAGGGAGTGGTCAACCGTATCAAATGCAGCCGATAGATCTAGGAGGATTAGTATAGAAAAGTGACCATTGGCTTTGGCAACCTGAAGATCATTCGTAACTCTGCACAACGCCGTCTCAGTAGAGTGCGCAGGCCGAAAGCCAGATTGCAGCGGGTCCAATAAATTATGTGCATTAAGAAAGTTAGTAATACGGGAGAAGACGATACGCTCTAAGGTTTTGGAGGCAAGAGGTAGAAGCGAGACAGGACGGTAGTTAGAGAGACAGGACGGGTCCAGCGTGGCCTTTTTAAGGATAGGCTTCACACAGGCCTTTTTAAATGAAGAGGGGAAACTTCCAGAGAACAGAGAAGAGTTGAAGATGGGAGTAAGAGCCAGAATAATTTCAGCAGCACAGTATTTAAGCAGAGAAGAAGGCATGGGGTCTAGAGAGCAAGTGGTGAGGGGAGCCGACAATAGAAGCCGGGAGACTATGAACAACTGTAGCGGTAGAATTATAGAATGCATATTATGCAAACTTAGCATTTTACACCCTTGTGCAGGAGGATTTCCTTGACTTGACGGTGGCAGTGAAGGGCGTGGGCAGTCTGGCGAATTCTCTGTGTAGCATGTATTTGGAAGAGGAACACTTTGATGGAGATAATTGGTACAGATGTGGGAGCTGTGCCAAGTGTGTTTTTTTTTTGTTTTGTTTACCTTAGTCTGCCAAGTTGGGGAAACTGCCACCCTTTCTCACACTATCTCTGCTGAGGTTTAACTTTGACTTTGTAGTCAAGTGTGAGCGTTATAAGGAAACTTCTCGATACACCTTTCCCACCCGCCTCATCATCCGGCCCTTTTGTGAGCAGGTTTGAGTGTTTTTATCTTTGAGGTTGTTTGGTGTGGGGTAGATGTGGTATTCCAGGGATTTGAACTTCCTGCCTTAAAGGTCTGTTTGTGCATGATACACATCTCTTTGTTTTATTGCCCAGGTTTCCCAAACTATTGTTGAAACAGCAACTAAAATTAAACATGGTAGCCAAGATGCACTTGGCTCTGGCTGCCTTGTCATCAACTATATTTCATTTAATATTCCTTAAAAGGGACCTGCAAACCGCTAGGGCTAATGGCATATGGCTGGTGTGGTATTTTGAAGAGAATAAAAGTTCCACCAGCACACCCTTACCTCCTCCAAAGCTTTGTACTTGGTGCACAGCCCAGAGAGTCGGCACTCCCAGCAAAGTCCAATGAAAAATATTGAGCCGGCACAACAAGTATGGTGCAAGCGGGGCTCAGCCCCTGCGTGTTTATTCAAGAAAGCAACGTTTCGGGGGCGTATGCCTGACGAAGGGGTACGCCCCCGAAACGTTGCTTTCTTGAGTAAACACGCAGGGGCTAAGCCCCGCTTGCACCATACTTGTTGTGCCGGCTCAATATTATTCATTGGTGTGGTATTTTAACCATAATTGCTGTCTGGCAGAAACCAGCACAATCCGCCTATCTCCACTTGTCATATTAATAAGTGTTACCTCCATATAAAAATTCTCAAGTGACCAGATCATTAAAAGGCCCATGGGACACTTTAAAGTAACCGTCAGATATTCTTCCTACAAAGAAACTTAACCTTGAAGGTGATCTATCCATGTGCTGATTGTGTGTAAATAATTGTTACAGCATCCATTTTTTCGAACACATCAATGAATTGTTTTAATTTAGCGTATGTGTTTATTTTATGTAGGTACCTCAACAACAAACAGCTAGGCAGGCTGTATGCCTCAGATCTCACTGATAGCAGTCTCCTTTCAGCAGAACAATTGGCTTAACCCTTGGGTGCCAGCAGAAATACCTTATCTATCCTTTGCAGGTATTCTGCAAGGAGATACTGACCCGACACAGGCCAATGTTTATGAAACACTTAAGTACCTCCAGGCATGCCTGCAATCAGGGGGGTACTGCAGTTATGGGCCCCATGGCAGAGAGGGCTCAGAGACGGAAAGGCATGATATGCAGGTCACAAAAGGGTTGGGGATTTCAGGTGAGTGGGTGGTTGGTGTTTGGATGGTTAATATAGTGTTCCCATAACTGGGGTTGATTAGTTGCCTGGCCCTGGGTGCTAGGGGCCCTTGGCACCCCAGTCCGACACTGTAAGCAGCGGAATAGTAAGCAATCTTTGCCCTTTTAATAGACATATATATATATATGTCTGACGGTTCAAACACACCAAACAAAAAAACAACCTAATCGCTAAACCTGGGTGCTATCCAAGCCAGTAGTACACAAAATACAGATGCACGCCAGGTATTTTTACTAAGAAAAAACGTAACTTTTAATCAGCACCATTAAAAAGAAATCAGGCCAACATTTCGATCAGGGTTTGGGGGTTACTTTTTTTCTCTGTTGTACCATTCATTAGGCCCTATCTATCTATTCAGCCTGCCTACCCAGATCTGTGGATTGCCTCTTCACTCTCTCTGACAGTTCTCTTAATTGTCCCCATTTAGCATAATCTGGAAGACTCCGTATATGCCTATGAGCTCTTCTCTGTTATTATACACAAGGGCGGCTGTTATGGAGGTCATTCTCATGCATATATTCAAGATGTCGATGAGCTGGGGCATCGGGGACTCAAGGTGAGCATGACTTCATATAATGGGAAATATTTCTCATTGTTATATATATTTGTTATGAGTAGAACTTTTTTTTCATTTTATTTTGGAGACCTAGGTCATTACAGGGAATAATTTCTTTAGCAAGCAGGGTGTACAAAGCATTGCCTCAGGAACAGATGGACAACGGAACAGGTGGTTTATGCTGAATTTCAGGGCTGCTAATACAAGATATATATAATTTTGTTTTAGTTAAAAAAGGCGACAACAACAAAAATAATGAAGACCAAGAAGAAGTATGCTCAACTTGCTCTATTGTCATGTATGATATACTTAATATGTTTTGTTGATTATTATTATTTTTTGGAAAGTTCACTTCTTTTTCATCCATAATTATTTATGGAGTAAGTTATGTTTCAGTATTTGGCCCCAAGGTCAACATACATGCACAGATATTTGGCGGTAAGACCAAAACGATCTAAAACTCCCAATTAAAACTATCGGTATGTTACTAAAGGTTACTAATAAGTCTGTTTTCTTGAGAGGAAGTGAGGAGCCAATTCTAACCTGCACTTTACCTGGGTACCCAGCAGGGCCAGAGCTAGGGATAGGCACAAGAAGCATGTGCTAAGGGTGCATTAAAGAGGGGGGTTGCTGGGCATTTACCTCTTCGACTACCCTTCTGAATCTGCCTCACTGCTGCTTATCCATGCTGCGGTGCTCTGTTCACCATAGCACATTACAACCCCTCCAACCCCTGCTCCTCAGCGGTAGCCACGGCACTGTGGCTGTGGGAGGTGGATGGCCAAGCTTGGGTGGGGGGGCCAATGATGCTAGTCCCGCCGCTGGTACACAGACAGCATACCTGCGAGCCAACAGCATGGTCAAGGATTTTCCACCTAAAACCTGACCGTCTTGTGGGTATTCTGCAGGTAACCTGATGCAGGTCTTTTAACAGGGGGTGGTAGGGGTCAATTACTTTGTTCTGACTTGGAGATCACAGTGATTATTCAGTATCAGGTAGAATCAATTATCTATATACAAATTATCTATATACAAGTATGGAACCTGTTATCCATCAAGGTTGCTTGGGACCTGGGCTTCTCCAGATAAGGGATCTTTCTGTAATTTAGATGTCTGCCATAAAAATCATTTAAACCCCAAACTCCTGGAACTCTGGCTGGGCACTAAGGGGCTGATTTACTAAGATGTGAATTCAAATCCGATTGGGAAAAATTCTGATTGGAAAACGAACATTTTGCAAATCCGATCTCATTGGGACTTCTGGAGTAGACCGACACGCTTGGGGAAGCACAGTGGTCAGGCAGCCGGGGCATGCAAGTTGGCCCTGGCATGCAGGAGACAGCCAGTGCATCAGCAAGTCCTTCCACAGGCTCAGCCTATCCTTCCGCAAGCTCCATGAACTCTGGCTGGGCATGGGATAGCCAGCGCATCAGCCCGTCCTTCCCCAGGCTCTTTGAACTCTGGCTGGGCATGGGATAGCCAAGGCTTCAGCCCGTCCTTCCCCAGGCTCCTTGAACTCTGGCTGGGCATGGGATAGCCAGCGCATCAGCCCGTCCTTCCCCAGGCTCCTTGAACTCTGGCTGGGCAAGGGATAGCCAGCGCATCAGCCCGTCCTTCCCCAGGCTCCTTGAACTCTGGCTGGGCAAGGGATAGCCAGCGCATCAGCCCGTCCTTCCCCAGGCTCTTTGAACTCTGGCTGGGCATGGGATAGCCAAGGCTTCAGCCCGTCCTTCCCCAGGCTCTTTGAACTCTGGCTGGGCATGGGATAGCCAAAGCTTCAGCCCGTCCTTCCCCAGGCTCTTTGAACTCTGGCTGGGCATGGGATAGCCAAGGCTTCAGCCCGTCCTTCCCCAGGCTCTTTTGAACTCTGGCTGGGCATGGGATAGCCAAGGCTTCAGCCCGTCCTTCCCCAGGCTCTTTGAACTCTGGCTGGGCATGGGATAGCCAAGGCTTCAGGCCCGTCCTTCCCCAGGCTCTTTGAACTCTGGCTGGGCATGGATAGCCAAGGCTTCAGCCCGTCCTTCCCCAGGCTCTTTGAACTCTGGCTGGGCATGGGATAGCCAAGGCTTCAGCCCGTCCTTCCCCAGGCTCTTTGAACTCTGCTGGGCATGGGATAGCCAAGGCTTTCAGCCCGTCCTTCCCAGGCTCCTTGAACTCTGGATGGCATGGGATAGCCAACGCATCAGCCCGTCCTTCCCAGGGCTCCTTGAACTCTGGCTGGGCATGGGGATAAGCCAGCGCATCAGCCCTTCCTTCCCCAGGGCTCTTGAACTCTGGCTGGGCATGGATAGCCAGCGCATCAGCCCGTCCTTCCCCAGGCTCTTGAAACTCTGGCTGGGCATGGGATAGCCAGCACTACAGCCCGTCCTTCCCCAGGCTCTTGAAACTCTGGCTGGGCATGGGATAGCCAGCACTACAGCCCGTCCTTCCCCAGGCTCTTGGAACTCTGGGCTGGGCATGGGATTGCCAAGGCTTCAGCCCGTCCTTCCCCAGGCTCTTGGTACTCTGGCTGGGCATGGGATAGCCAAGGCTTCAGCCCGTCCTTCCCAGGCTCTGTACTCTGGCTGGGCAGGGATAGCCAGCACTCAGCCCGTCCTTCCCCAGACTCTTGGTACTCTGGCTGGGCATGGGATAGCCAGCACTGCAGCCCGTCCTTCCCAGACTCTTGGAACTCTGGCTGGGGCATGGGATAGCCAAGGCTTCGGCCCGTCCTTCCCCAGGCTCTTGGAACTCTGGCTGGGCATGGGATAGCCAAAGGCTTCGGCCCGTCCTTCCCCAGGCTCTTGGAACTCTGGCTGTGCATGGGATAGCCAAGGCTTCGGCCCGTCCTTCCCCAGGCTCTTGGAACTCTGGCTGGGCATGGGATAGCCAAGGCTTCGGCCCGTCCTTCCACAGGCTCTTGGAACTCTGGCTGGGGCATGGATAGCCAAGGCTTCGGCCCGTCCTTCCCAGGCTCTTGGAACTCTGGCTGGGCATGGGATAGCCAAGGCTCCGCGCCCGTCCTTCCCAGGCTCCTTAAACTCTGGCTGGGCATGGATAGCCAAGGCTTCAGCCCGTCCTTCCCCAGGCTCCTTGAAATCTGGCTGGGCATGAGACAGTCTAGCACTGCAGCCCGTCCTTCCCAGGCTCTTGGAACTCTGGCTGGGCATGAGACAGTCAGCACTGCAGCCCGTCCTTCCCAGGCTCTTGGAACTCTCTGGGCATGAACAGTCAGCATGCAGCCGTTCTTCCCAGGCTCTTGGAACTCTGGCTGGGCATGGATAGCCAAGGCTTCAGCCCGTCCTTCCCGCGGCTCTTTGAACTCTGGCTGGCATGGGATAGCCAAGGCTTCAGCCCGTCCTTCTCCAGGCTCCTTGAACTCTGGCTGGGGCATGGATAGCCAAGGCTTCAGCCCGTCCTTTCCCAGGCTCCTTGGAACTCTAGCTGGGCATGGGATAGCTAGCGCTTCAGCCCATCCTTCCCCAGGCTCAGCCCGTCCTCCACAGGCTTCCTTGAACTCTGGCTGGGCATGGGATAGCCAGCACTGCAGCCCGTCCTTCCCCTGGCTCCTGGAACTCTAGCTGGGCATGGGATAGCCAGCACTGGTCAGCCCGTCCTTCCCCAGGCTCTTGGAACTCTGGCTGGGCATGGGATAGCCGCGCATCAGCCCTTCCTTCCCAGGGCTCCTTGAACTCTGGCTGGGCATGGATAGCCAGCGCATCAGCCTTCCTTTTCCCAGGGCTCCTTGAACTCTGGCTGGGCATGGGATAGCCAGCTCAGGCATTGCAAGGCTTCAGTCCTTCCCCAGGCTCTTTGAACTCTGGCTGGAGCATGGGGCCAAGGCTTCAGCCGTCCTTCCAAGGCTCTTGGAACTCTAGCTGGGCATGTTATAGCCAGGCTTCAGCCCGTCCTTCCCAAGGCTCCTTGACCTCTAGCTGGGCATGGGATAGCCAAGGCCTTCAGCCCCGTCCTTCCCAGGCTCCTTGAACTCTTGGCTGGGCATGGGATAGCCAAGGCTTCAGCCCGTCCTTCCCCAGGCTCCTTGAACTCTGGCTGGGCATGGGATAGCCAAGGCTTCAGCCCGTCCTTCCCCAGGCTCCTTTGAACTCTGGCTGGCGCATGATAGCCGAAGGCTTCAGCCCTTATCTTTCCCCAGGCTCCTTGAACTCTGGCGTGGCATGGATAGCCATAGGCTTCAGCCCGTCTCCTTCCCAGGCTCTTGACTCTGCCTTGGGCATGGGATTCCAAGGCTTCAGCCCGTCCTTCCACAGGCTCTTGGAACTCTGGCTGGGCATGGGATAGCCAAGGCTTCAGCCTGTCCTTCCCAGGCTCTTTGAACTCTGGCTGGGCATGGATAGCCAAGGCTTCAGCCCGTCCTTCCCCAGGCTCCTTGAAACTCTGGCTGGGCATGGGATAGCCAGCGCATCAGCCCGTCCTTCCCCAGGCTCTTGAACTCTGGCTGGGCATGGGATAGCCAAGGCTCAGCCCGTCCTCCCAGGCTCTTTGAACTCTGGCTGGGCATGGGATAGCCAAGGTTCAGCCCGTCCTTCCCCAGGCTCTTGGAACTCTGGCTGGGCATGGGATAGCCAAGCGCTTCAGCCCGTCCTTCCCCAGGCTCTTTGAACTCTGGCTGGGCATGGGATAGCCAAGGCTTCAGCCCGTCCTTCCCCAGGCTTCTTTGAACTCTGGATTGGGCATGGGAATAGCAAGGCTTCAGCCCGCCTCCCCAGGCTCTTTGAACTCTGGATGGGCATGGGATAGCCAAGGCTTCAGCCCGTCCTTCCCCAGGCTCTTTGAACTCTGGCTGGGCATGGGATAGCCAAGGCTTCAGCCCGTCCTTCCCCAGGCTGTTTTGAACTCTGGCTGGGCATGGGATAGCCAAGGCTTCAAGCCCGTCCTTCCCCAGGCTGTTTGAACTCTGGCTGGGCATGGGATAGCCAAGGCTTCAGCCCGTCCTTCCCCAGGCTCTTTGAACTCTGGCTGGGCATGGGATAGCAAAGGGCTTCAGCCTGTCCTTTCCCCAGGTCTTGGTACTCTGGGCTGGGCATGGGAAGCCAAAGGTTCAGCCCGGTCCTTCCCCAGGCTCTTGGTACTCTGGCTGGCCATGAACTCGCCAGCGCATCAGCCCGTCCTTCCCAGCTCAACTCTGGCTGGGCATGGATCAGCCCGTCCCTTCCCCAGGCTCTTGCAACTCTGCTGGCATGGATAGCCAGCACTTTTAGCCCGCCCGTCCTTCCCCAGGCTTCCTTAACTCTGGCTGGGCATAGGATAGCCAAGGCTTCAGCCCGTCCTTCCCCAGGTTCTTGGAACTCTAGCTGGGCATGGGATAGCCAGCACTTCAGCCCGCCCGTCCTTCCCCAGGCTTGGCCCTTAAACTCTGGCTGGGCATGGGATAGCCAAGGCTTCAGCCCGTCCTTCCCCAGGTTCTTGAACTCTAGCTGGGCATGGATAGGCAGCGCTTCAGCCATCCTTCCCCAGGCTCAGCTCCGTTTCCACAGGCTCCTTGAACTCTGGCTGGGCTGGGATAGCCAGCACTGCAGCCCGTCCTTCCTGGCTCCTGGAACTCTAGCCTGGGCATGGGATAGCCAGCACTGCAGCCCGTCCTTCCCCAGGCTCTGGAACTCTGGCTGGGCATGGGATAGCCAGCGCTTATCAGCCCTTCCTCCTTCCCAGGGCTCCTTGAACTCTGGCTGGGCATGGGATAGCCAGCGCATCAGCCCGTCCTTCCCCAGGCTCTTGAAACTCTGGCTGGGCATGGGATGCTTTCAGGCTGGCTGGGCATGCCAAGGCTTCAGCCCGTCCTTCCCCAGGCTCTTGGTACTCTGGCTGGGCATGGGATAGCCAGCACTGCAGCCCGTCCTTCCCCAGGCTCTTGGTACTCTGGCTGGACATGGGATAGCCAGCACTGCAGCCCGTCCTTCCCCAGGCTCTTGGAACTCTGGCTGGGCATGGGATAGCCAAGGCTTCAGCCCGTCCTTCCCCCAGGCTCTTTGAACTCTGGCTGGGCATGGGATAGCCAAGGCTTCAGCCCGTCCTTCCCCAGGCTCTTTGAACTCTGGCTGGGCATGGGATAGCCAGCACTTCAGCCCGTCCTTCCCCTGGCTCCTTGAACACTGGCTGGGCATGGATAGCCAGCACTGCAGCCCTTCCTTCCCAAGGCTCTTTGGAACTCTGGCTGGGCATGGGATAGCCAACGCATCAGCCCTCCTTCCCAGGCTCCTTGAACTCTGGCTGGGCATGGGATAGCCAGCGCATCAGCCTTCCTTCCCAGGGCTCCTTGAACTCTGGCTGGGCATTGGAAATAGCCAGCGCATCAGCCCATCCTTCCCCAGGCTCTTGGTACTCTGGCTGGGCATGGGATAGCCAAGGCTTCAGCCCGTCCTTCCCCAGGCTCTTGGTTACTCTGGCTGGGCATGGATAGCCAAGGCTTCAGCCCTCCTTCCCAGGCTCTTGGAACTCTGGCTGGGCATGGATAGCCAAGGCTTCAGCCCTCCTTCCCCAGGCTCTTGGAACTCTGGCTGGGCATGGGATAGCCAAGGCTTCAGCCCGTCCTT
Source organism: Xenopus tropicalis (assembly GCF_000004195.4). NCBI lineage: Eukaryota > Metazoa > Chordata > Amphibia > Anura > Pipidae > Xenopus > Xenopus tropicalis. The sequence continues at coordinate 106,660,955 of NC_030683.2, read as the reverse complement.
CCCAGGCTCTTGGAACTCTGGCTGGGCATGGGATAGCCAAGGCTTCGCCCGTCCTTCCCCAGGCTCCTTGAACTCTGGCTGGGCATGGGATAGCCAAGGCTTCGGCCCGTCCTTCCCCAGGCTCCTTGAACTCTGGCTGGGCATGGGATAGCCAAGGGTTCGGCCCGTCCCTTCCCCAGGCTCCTTAAACTCTGGCTGGGCATGGATAGCTCAGGCTTCGGCCCGTCCTTCCCAGGCTCCTTAAACTCTGGCTGGGCATGGGATAGCCAGGCTTCGGCCCGTCCTTCCCCAGGCTCCTAAACTCTGGCTGGGCATGGGATAGCCAGGCTTCCGGCCCCGTTCCTTCCCCAGGCTAGGCCTTCGGCCCCGTCCTTCCCCAGGCTCCTGAACTCTGGCTGGGCATGAGACAGTCAGCACTGCAGCCCGTCCTTCCGCAGCTCTTGGAACTTCTGGCTGGGCATGAGACAGTCAGCACTGCAGCCCGTCCTTCCCCGGCTCTTGACTCTGCTGGGCATGAGGACAGTCAGCACTGCAGCCCGTTCTTCCCAGGCTCTTGGAACTCTGGCTGGGCATGGGATAGCCAAGCATTCAGCCCGTCCTTCCCCAGGCTCTTGGAACTCTGGCTGGGCATGGGATAGCCAAGGCTTCAGCCCCGTCCTTCCCCAGGCTCTTGGAACTCTGGCTGGGCATGGATAGCCAAGGCTCAGCCCGTCCTTCCCCAGGCTCTTGGAACTCTGGCTGGGCATGGATAGCCAGCTTCAGCCCGTCCTTTCCCCAGGCTCCTTGAACTCTGGCTGGGCATGGGATAGCCAAGGCTTCAGCCCGTCTTCCCCAGGCTCTTTGAACTCTGGCTGGGGATAGCAGGCTTCAGCCCGTCCTTCCCAGGCTCTTGGAACTATGGATAGCCAAGGCTTCAGCCCGTCATTCCCCCAGGCCCTTGAGGCTCCGGCATGGGAATAGCCAAGGCTTCAGCCCGTCCCTCCCCAGGCTCCTTGAACTCTGGCTGGCATGGGATAGCCAAGGCTTCAGCCCGTCCTTCCCCAGGCTCTTGGAACTCTGGCTGGGCATGGGATAGCCAAGGCTTCAGCCCGTCCTTTTCCCCAGGCTCTTGAACTCTTTGGCATGGGATAGCCAGCGCATCTCCTTCCCCAGGCGCATGGGATAGCCAGCGCATCAGCCCGTCCTTCCCCAGATCCTTGAACTCTGGTTGGGCAGGGATAGCCAGCGCATCAGCCCGCCCCCACAGCTCCTTGAACTCTGGTTGGGCATGGGATAGCCAGCGCATTCAGCCCGCCCCACAGAGGCTCCTTGAACTCTGGTTGGGCATTAATATTAGCCAGCGCATCAGCCCGTCCTTCCCCAGGCCTCCTTGATCTCTGGCTGGGCATGGGATAGCCAGGCTCAGCCCGTCCTTCCCCAGGCTCTTGAACTCTGGCTGGGCATGAGACAGTCAGCAACTGCAGCCCGTCCTTCCCCAGGCTCCTTGAACTCTGGCTGGCATGTATAGCCAAGGCTTAGCCCGCCTTCCCCAGGCCTCTGAACTCTGGCTGATCATGGATAGCCAGGTTCAGCCCCGTCCTTCCCCAGGCTCTTGGAACTCTGGCTGGGCATGGATAGCCAAGGCTTCAGCCCGTCCTTCCCCAGGCTCTTGGAACTCTGGCTGGGCATGGGATAGCCAAGGCTTTCAGCCCGTCCTTCCCACAGGCTCTTGGAAACTCTGGCTGGGCAGGGATAGCTAGCACTTCAGCTCGCCCGTCCTTCCCAGGTCCTTAAATCTGGCTGGGCATGGATAGCCAAGGCTTAGCCGTCCTTCACCAGGTTCTTGGAACTCTCGTGGCATGGATAGCCAGCACTTCAGGCCCGCCCGTCCTTCCCTAGGCCCTTTGAACTCTGGCTGGGCATGGGATAGCCAAGGCTTCAGCCCGTCCTTCCCAAGGTTTCTTGAACTCTAGCGGGGCATGGATAGCCAGGCTTCAGCCAACCTCCCCAGCTCAGCCCGTCCTTCCACAGGCTCCTTGAACCTTGAAGTCTGCTGCATAGGATAGCCAAGGCTTCAGCCCGTCCTTCCCCCAGGTTCTTGAACTCTAGCTGGGCATGGGACAGCCAGCACTTCAGCCCGCCCGTCCTTCCCCAGGCTCCTTGAACTCTGGCTGGGCATGGAAAGCCAAGGCTTCAGCCCGTCCTTCCCCAGGTTCTTTGAACTCTACTAGGCATGGGATAGCCAGCCGCTTCAGCCCATCCTGGCCCCAGGCCTCAGCCCGTCCTTCCACAGGCACCTTGAACTCTGGCTGGCATGGGATAGCCAGCACTGCAGCCCACCTTCCACTGGCTCCTGAACTCTGGCTGGGCATGGGATAGCCAAGGCTTCAGCCCGTCCTGCCCCAGGCTCTTTGAAACTCTGTGGGCATGGATAGCCAGCGCATTCAGCCCTTCCTTCTCAGGGCTCCTTGAACTCTGGCTGGGCATGGGATAGCCAGCGCGCATCAGCCCGTCCTTCCCCAGGCTCCTTTAACTCTGACTGGCATGGGATAGCCAAGGCTTCAGCCCGTCCCTTCCCAGGCTCTTGGTACTCTGGCTGGCTTGGGATAACAAGGCTTCAGCCCGTCCTCCCAAGCTCTTGAACTCTGGCTGGGCATGGATAGCCAAGCTTCAGCCGTCCTTCCCAAGGCTCTTGGAACTCTGGCTGGGCATGGGATAGCCAAGGCTTCAGCACGTCCTTCCCCAGGCTCTTTTAACTTCTGGCTGGCCTAAACTCTGGCTGGGCATGGGATAGCTTCAGCCGTTCCTTCCCCAGGCTCTTGAACTCTGGCTGGGCATGGATAGCCAAGGCTTCAGCCCGTCCTTCCCCAGGCTCTTGGAACTCTGGCTGGGCATGGATAGCACTTCAGCCCGTCCTTCCCCAGGCTCCTTGAACTCTGGCTGGGCATGAACAGTCCAAGCACTGCAGCCCGTCCTTCCCACAGCTCTTGGAACTCTGCCTGGGCATGAGACAGTCAGCACTGGCAGCCCGTCCATCCCGTCCTTCCCCAGGCTCTTGGAACTCTGGCTGGGCATGAGACAGTCAGCACTGCAGCCCGTCCTTCCCCAGGCTCTTGGAACTCTGGCTGGGCATGAGACGAGTCAGCACTTGCAGCCCGTTCCTTCCCCAGGCTCTTGGAACTCTGCTGGGCATGAGACAGTCAGCACTGCAAGCCCGTCCTTCCCCAGGCTCTGGAACTCTGGCTGGCATGAGACAGTCAGCACTGCCAGCCATCCTTCCCCAGGCTCTTGGAACTCTGGCTGGGCATGAGACAGTCAGCACTGCAGCCCATCCTTCCCCAGGCTCTGGAACTCTGGCTGGGCATGAGACAGTCAGCACTGCAAGCCCATCCTTCCCAGGCTCTTGGAACTCTGGCTGGGCATGGGATAGCCAAGGCTTCAGCCCGTCCTTCCCCAGGCTCTTGGAACTCTGGCTGGGCATGAGACAGCTAGCACTGCAGCCCGTCCTTCCGCAGGCTCCAAACTCTGGCTGGGCATTAGGATAGCAGCGCATCCAGCCCGTCCTTCCCCAGGCTCTTTGAACTCTGGCTGGGCATGGGATAGCCAAGGCTTCAGGCCGTCCCTCCCCAGCTCCTTGAAACTCTGGCTGCGGCATGGGATAGCCAAGGCTTCAGCCCGTCCTTCCCCAGGCTCTTTTAACTCTGGCTGGGCATGGAATAGCCAAGGCTTCAGCCCGTCCTTCCCCAGGCTCTTGAACTCTGGCTGGCATGGGATAGCCGGCATGGGATAGCCAAGGCTTCAGCCCGTCCTTCCCCAGGCTCTTGGAACTCTGGCTGGGCATGGATAGCCAAGGCTTCAGCCCGTCCTTCCCCAGGCTCTTGGAACTCTGGCTGGGCATGGGATAGCCAAAACATAAGCCCGTCCTTCCCCAGGCTCCTTTGAACTCTGGTTAGGGCATGGAAGCAGGCGCATCAGCCCGCCCGTCCTTCCCCAGTCTCTTGAACTCTGGCTGGGCATTGGATAGCCAGCACTTCAGCCCGCCCTTCCTGCCCCAGGCTCCTTGAACTCTGGGCTGGGCATGGATAGCAAGGCTTCCAGCCCTCCTTCCCCAGGCTCCTTAACTCTGGCTGGGCAGGGATAGCCAAGGCTTCAGCCCATCCTTCCCCAGGCTCCTTGAACTCTGGCTGGGCATGGATAGCCAGCGTATCAGCCCGTCCTTCCCCAGGCTCCTTGAACTCTGGCTGGGCATGGGATAGCCAAGGCTTTCAGCCCGTCCTTCCCCAGGTTCTTGGAACTCTGGCTGGGCATGGGATAGCCAGCGCTTCAGCCCATCCTTCCCCAGGCTCAGCCCGTCTTTCCACAGGCTCCTTGAACTCTGGCTAGGCATGGGATAGCCAGCACTGCAGCCCGTCCTTTCCCCTGGCTCCTGGAACTCTGTGGGCATGGGATAGCCAAGGCTTCAGCCCGTCCTTCCCCAGGCTCTTGGAACTCTGGGCATGATAGCCGGGCAGGGATAGCCAAGGCTTCAGCCCGTCCTTCCCCAGGCTCTTGGAACTCTGGCTGGGCATGGATAGCCGGCATGGATAGCCAAGGCTTCAGCCCGTCCTTCCCCAGGCTCTTGGAACTCTGGCTGGGCATGGGATAGCCAAGGCTTCAGCCCGTCCTTCCCCAGGCTCTTTGGAACTCTGCTGGGCATGGGATAGCCAAGAAGCTCTTGAACTCTGGCTGGCATGGGATAGCCAGAACATAAGCCCGTCCTTCCCCAGGCTCTTGAAACTCTGGCTGGGCATGGATAGCCAAGGCTTCAGCCCGTCCTTCCCAGGCTCCTTTAACTCTGGCTGGGCATGGGATAGCCAAGGCTTCAGCCCGTCGTTTCCCCAGGCTCTTGGAACTCTGGCTGACGGTCAGGATAGCCAGAACATCAGCCTGTCCTTCCCAGGGCTCTTGAACTCTGGCTGGGCATGGGATAGCCAGCACATCAGCCCGGTCCTTCCAGGATCTTGACCTCTGGCTGGCATGAGACAGTCAGAGACCAGTCATGTAGCCACAGTTCCAAGAGTCTGGGAAGGACGCTTAAAGCGCTGTCTATTCCCATGCCTAGCCAGCAGTTCAAAGAGCCTGCAGCCCGCCTTCCACAGGCTCCTGGAACTCTGGCTGGGCAGGGATAGCCAGCGCTTCAGCCCGTCCTTCCCCAGGCTCCTTTTACTCTGGCTTGGCATGGGATAGTCAGCGCATGTCAGCCCGTCCTTCCCCAGGCACCTGAACTCTGGCTGGCATGGATAGCCAGAAGCATTAGCCGTCGTCCCAAGGCTCTTGAACTCTGGCTGGCAGGGATAGCCAAGCGAATCAGCCCTCCTTCCCCAGGCTCTTAGAACTCTGGCTGGCATGGGATAGCCAGCGCATCAGCCCGTCCTTCCACAGGCTCCTTGAACTCGGCTGGGCATGGATAGCCAGCGCATAGCCCGTCCTCCAAAGGACTCCTTGAACTCTGGCTGGGCATGGATAGCCAGCGCATCCAGCCCGTCCTTCCACAGGCTCCTTGAACTCTGGCTGGGCATGGATAGCCAGCGCATCAGGGCCCGTACTTCCCCCAGGTTCTTGGAACTTCTTAGGCTGGTCCATGGATAGCCAGCGCATGAGCCCGTCCTTCCCCAGGCTCTTAGAACTCTGGCTCGGCATGGGCATAGCCAGCGCATCAGCCGCGTCCTTCCCCCAGGCTCTGAACTCGGCTGCGGCATTCGGATAGCCAGCGCACAGCCCGTCCTTCCACAGGCTCCTATGAACCCTCCTGGCATCAGCTGGGAGCAGCGATAGCTCAATCAGCGCATCAGCCCGTTACCTTCAGCGCATCTCAGCCCCGTCCTTCCCTAGGTCCTTGAACTGCTGGCCGACTGGGCAGTGGGGTAAGCCAGCGCACTTCAGCCCGTCACTTCCCCCAGGCCCTCCTTTAACTCTGGCTGGGCATGTATAGCCAAGGCTATTCAGTCGCCCCTTCCCCCAGGTCTCCCTTGAAACTCTGCGCCGTCCTGGCAGCTGGGACCTAGCCACAGGGCTTCAACTTTTCAGCCCGTCCTTTCCCCAGGACTCCCTTGAACCTCCTGGCTGGATGAGACAGTCAGCGCACTGCAGCCCGTCCTTTCCACCAGGCTCTTCGCACTCGTCGTGCTGCAGCTATGAGACCAGTCCGTGCACTCAGACCCGTCCCTTCCCGGCTCTTGGAACTCTGCTGGGCATGAACGAACAGTTCCAATAGCACTGCCAGCCCCGTCCCCTTCCCCAGGCTCATTTGAACTCTGCGCTGGAACATGAGCACCAGCCAAGGCTTCACGCCCCGTCCTTCCCCAGGGCCTTCTTGAACTCTAGCTGGAATGCGGATAGCCAAGGCTTCAGCCCGTCCTTCCCACAGGCTTTGGAAACTCGTGGCACTGTGGCTATGCATAGCCAAGGCCTTCAGCCCGCGCCCTCCCCACAGGCATCCTGTGACACTCTGGCTGAGGCGTCATGCGATAGCCAATCGCTTCAGCCCCATGCTTCCCCAGTGCTCCGGAACCTGCGCTGTGCATGGGATAGCCAGCTATTTCAGCCCGTCCTTCCCCAGGCTCCTGGAACTCTGGTCTTGGGCATGGGATAGCCAGCTAATTCAGCCCGTCCTTCCAAGGCTCTTGGAACTCTGGCTGGGCATGGAAGCTAGCACTTCAGCCTCGCCCCGTTCCTTCCCCAGGCTCCTTGAACTCTGGCTGGGCATGGGATAGCCGCCACTGCAGCCCGCCTTCCCCCAGGCTCCTGAACTCTGCGCATGGGATAGCCAGCTATTCAGCCCGTCCTTCCCAGGCTCTTGGAACTCTGGCTGGGCATGGGATTAGCGCTATTCAGCCCGGTCCTTCCCAGCTCTTGGAACTCTGCAGCGGGGCATGTCTTCAGCCCTTCTTCCCCAGCTCCTGGAACTCTGGCTGGGCATGGGATAGCCAAGCTATTCAGACCCGTCCTCTCCCCAGGCTCTTTGGAACTCTCTGCTGAGGCATGTCTTCAGCCCCCTACTCCTTCCCACGCCTCCTGGAAACTCTGGCTGGGCATGGGGGATAGCCACGCACTTGCAGCCCCTCCTTTCCCCCAGGCTCCTGAACTCTGGCCTTGACTGGCATGGAGATAGAACAGCTAATTCAGCCCGTCCTTCCCCAGGCTCTGGAACTCGGCCTGGGCATCGGATAGCCAGCCTATATCAGCCCCGTCTCTTCCCCAGGCTCCTTGGAACTCTGGCTGGGCATGTCTCTCACTGCCCTTCCTCCCCAGGCTCCTGGCAACATCTCGGCTGGGCAATGATAGCCAGCACTGCAGCCCCGTCCTTTCCCCGAGGCCTCCTGGAACTCTTGGCCTGGCATGGGGATAGCCTAGCTATTCAGGCCCGTCCTTCACCACGGGCTCTTCGGAACTCTGGCTGGGCATGGGATAGCCAGCTATACAGCCCTCGGTCCGTCCCCAGTCCTCTGGAACTCTGGCTGGGCAAGGAGACAGCTTGGAGCCTCGCCAAAGCAGACCTTTCTGCCGATTCGCACTAAGTCCAAAACCTCTCCGTTGCCCTCTGCGGGACATTGCTGGGAAAGCGTGTTTAGACAGTGTCAGTGCGTGGGCGGCGGTCCCTTCACCCACGGGCTGGCGGCGCAGCTTCTCTTACCCCAGCGTCCCTTTCTGGCCTGGGCGGCCGCAGCGGCAACATTTCCTGTTCCTCATAGCGGGCATCTACTCACATGGCAGGGCTTCACTTTCGATACCGGGGAGACCCAGTCTATCCTGCTACCCAGATACAAACTCAAAACTGCAGCTCTTATAGGGAGCTGGGACTGTAGGCCAGTGACAGTTATAGAACTACAAGCTGCCCCAGTCTGAGTAGGGGATTCTGCGAATTTAGGCCAGTGACAGTTATAGGACTACAGGCTGCAGCCCTGATAGGGATGCTGGGACATTTGGTCACTACAGATATAGGACTAACGAGGCTGACCTCTCGATAGGGGCTAATCTTGGGACATGCGCTGTACGGCGACGATACAGTATATTCTATCGAGACCTACAGCTCCTAAAAGCCATGACCCTACAGGCGGCGATCTGCTGAGGACATGTAGGCCAGTGACAGTTATAGGTGACTACCAGGCTGCCAGCTCCTGATAGGAATGCTGGGATATGTAGGCTAGTGACAGTTATAGGACTACAGGCTGCAAGCCTCTGATAGGGGATGCTGGGACATGTGAGTGCCAGTGACAGTGTATAGGACTTACAGGCTGCAGCTCTGATAGGGGATGCTGGGACATGTAGGCCAGTGTGACAGTTACTGGGACCTACAGGCTGAAGCTCTGATAGGGATGCTTGGGACATGAGGCCTACATACAAGCACTGCCAGTTGTCTATCAGGGACGTACAGGCTGCAGCCTGCTGATAGGGGATGCTGGGACATGTACGGCCCAGTGACAGTATATATGGACAACAGAACTGAGCAGCTGTGCTATAGGGATGAGTGCTGGGACACATAGGCCAGTGACAGTTAGTGCGACTACAGGCTGCAGCTGTGTGATAAGGGAAATGATGGCGACACAAGCACTACACACAAGTGACAGATACAGTCCGGGCATGCAGATACGACCTCGGATGCTGGACACATTCAGAGGTCCAGCTCTGACATATCATTGGCACCTACAGCCTGCGAGCTGTGATAGGGAGATGATGGGCACACATGCTCATGACCAAGCACTACTGGCACTACAGCCGCTGCAGCTGATTCTGACTAGGGATGCATGGTGACACATATAGGTCAGTGTGACGAGACTATTGAGACTACAGCCCTGCATGCTGTGAGAGGGCCCATTGCCGGGACACACGGATGGCCGTCAGTGACAGATATATGGACTACAGGCTGCAATGCTGTATAGGGATGCTGGACACATCAGCGGTCAGTGACAGATATGGACTACCAGGCGCAGCTGTGATAAGGGGCCATGCTGAGGGACACATAGGTCACGGCGAGACACGATATCGGAGGCTTCCAGCTTCTCTGGTAGGGGATGCTGGAGACATGTTAGGCCAGTTGACAGTTATAGGACTACAGGCTGCAGCTCTGATAGGGATGCCCTGGGACATGTAGGCCAGTGACAGTATAGGACTACAGTTGCAGCTCTGATATAGGTGCTGGGCACATGTAGGCCAGTGAACAGTTATAGAACTACAGGTTGCAGTCTTGTATAGGGGTTGCTGGGAATACGTAGTCCAGTAAACAGTTATAGGACTACAAGCCTTACGACCAGCTGTGATAGGGGATCGCTGGACACCACTAACGCGCCCACCGTGACAGCCTAATAGGGACTACCAGTCTCTGCCAGCTGATGAAATATGGGGTATGCTGGGACACGTAGGTCCAGTGACAGATATAGGCTACAAAGGCTGCAGCTCTTCTATAGCATCCATTGACTGGACATGTAGGCCAGTGACAGTTATAGACTACAGGTTGCGGCTCTGATAGGGGCATGCTGGGACATTGTAGGCCAGTGACATTATAGTACTACAGGTTAGCCGCGCTCTTGATAGGGGAATGCTGGACATGCTAGGCCCAGTATACCAGTTAATAGGTCAACAGAACTTGCGCTGTGATATGAGGATGGCTGGACACACATAGGCCAGTGATAGTTATAGGACTACAGGCTGCAGCTGTGATAGGGGATGCTGGGACACATAGGCCAGTGACAGTTATAGGACTACAGGCTGCAGCTGTGATAGGGGATGCTGGGACATGTAGGCCAGTGACAGTTATAGGACTACAGGCTGCAGCTGTGATAGGGGATGCTGGGACATGTAGGCCAGTGACAGTTATAGGACTACAGGCTGCAGCTCTGATAGGGGATGCTGGGACACGTAGGCCAGTGACAGTTATAGGACTACAGGCTGCAGCTGTGATAGGGGATGTTGGGACACATAGGCCAGTGACAGTTATAGGACTACAGGCTGCAGCTGTGATAGGGGATGCTGGGATACGTAGGCCAGTGACAGTTATAGGACTACAGGCTGCAGCTGTGATAGGGGATGCTGGGACACATAGGCCAGTGACAGTTATAGGACTACAGGCTGCAGCTGTGATAGGGGATGCTGGGACACGTAGGCCAGTGACAGTTATAGGACTACAGGCTGCAGCTGTGATAGGGGATGCTGGGACATGTAGGCCAGTGACAGTTAAAGGACTACAGGCTGCAGCTGTGATAGGGGATGCTGGGACACATAGGTCAGTGACAGATATAGGACTACAGGCTGCAGCTGTGATAGGGGATGCTGGGACACATAGGTCCAGTGACAGATATTGGGACTACAGGCTGCAGCTGTGATAGGGGATGCTGGGACACATAGGTCAGTGACAGTTATAGGACTACAGGCTGCAGCTCTGATAGGGGATGCTGGGACATGTAGGCCAGTGACAGTTATAGGACTACAGGCTGCAGCTGTGATAGGGGATGCTGGGACACATAGGTCAGTGACAGATATAGGACTACAGGCTGCAGCTCTGATAGGGGATGCTGGGACATGTAGGCCAGTGACAGTTATAGGACTACAGGCTGCAGCTCTGATAGGGGATGCTGGGACATGTAGGCCAGTGACAGTTATAGGACTACAGGCTGCAGCTGTGATAGGGGATGCTGGGACACATAGGTCAGTGACAGATATTGGACTACAGGCTGCAGCTGTGATAGGGGATGCTGGGACACATAGGTCAGTGACAGATATTGGACTACAGGCTGCAGCTGTGATAGGGGATGCTGGGACACATAGGTCAGTGACAGATATTGGACTACAGGCTGCAGCTGTGATAGGGGATGCTGGGACACATAGGTCAGTGACAGATATTGGACTACAGGCTGCAGCTGTGATAGGGGATGCTGGGACACATAGGTCAGTGACAGATATTGGACTACAGGCTGCAGCTGTGATAGGGGATGCTGGGACACATAGGTCAGTGACAGATATTGGACTACAGGCTGCAGCTGTGATAGGGGATGCTGGGACACATAGGCCAGTGACAGTTATAGGACTACAGGCTGCAGCTGTGATAGGGGATGCTGGGACACATAGGTCAGTGACAGTTATAGGACTACAGGCTGCAGCTGTGATAGGGGATGATGGGACACGTAGGCCAGTGACAGTTATAGGACTACAGGCTGCAGCTGTGATAGGGGATGCTGGGACACATAGGCCAGTGACAGTTATAGGACTACAGGCTGCAGCTGTGATAGGGGATGCTGGGACACATAGGCCAGTGACAGTTATAGGACTACAGGCTGCAGCTGTGATAGGGGATGCTGGGACACGTAGGCCAGTGACAGTTATAGGACTACAGGCTGCAGCTGTGATAGGGGATGCTGGGACACATAGGCCAGTGACAGTTATAGGACTACAGGCTGCAGCTGTGATAGGGGATGCTGGGACACGTAGGCCAGTAACAGTTATAGGACTATAGGCTGCAGCTGTGATAGGGGATGCTGGGACATGTAGGCCAGTGACAGTTATAGGACTACAGGCTGCAGCTGTGATAGGGGATGCTGGGACACATAGGCCAGTGACAGTTATAGGACTACAGGCTGCAGCTGTGATAGGGGATGCTGGGACATGTAGGCCAGTGACAGTTATAGGACTACAGGCTGCAGCTGTGATAGGGGATGCTGGGACACATAGGCCAGTGACAGTTATAGGACTACAGGCTGCAGCTCTGATAGGGGATGCTGGGACATGTAGGCCAGTGACAGTTATAGGACTACAGGCTGCAGCTGTGATAGGGGATGCTGGGACACATAGGCCAGTGACAGTTATAGGACTACAGGCTGCAGCTCTGATAGGGGATGCTGGGACATGTAGGCCAGTGACAGTTATAGGACTACAGGCTGCAGCTCTGATAGGGGATGCTGGGACATGTAGGCCAGTGACAGTTATAGGACTACAGACTGCAGCTCTGATAGGGGATGCTGGGACACATAGGTCAGTGACAGATATAGGACTACAGGCTGCAGCTGTGATAGGGGATGCTGGGACACATAGGTCAGTGACAGATATAGGACTACAGGCTGCAGCTGTGATAGGGGATGCTGGGACACGTAGGTGACAGTATAGGACTACAGGCTGCAGCCTGGGACACGTAGGCCAGTGACAATTATAGGACTACAGGCTGCAGCTCTGATAGGGGATGCTGGGACATGTAGGCCAGTGACAGTTATAGGACTACAGGCTGCAGCTCTGATAGGGGATGCTGGGACATGTAGGCCAGTTACAGTTATAGGACTACAGGCTGCAGCTCTGATAGGGGATGCTGGGACATGTAGGCCAGTGACAAATTTTGGACTACAGGCTGCAGCTGTGATAGGGGATGCTGGGACACGTAGGTCAGTGACAGATATAGGACTACAGGCTACAGCTGTGATAGGGGATGCTGGGACAGTTATAGGACTACAGGCTTCAGCTGTGATAGGGGATGCTGGGACACATAGGTCAGTGACAGATATAAGACTACAGGCTGCAGCTGTGATAGGGGATGCTGGGACACGTAGGCCAGTGACAGTTATAGGACTACAGGCTGCAGCTGTGATAGGGGATGCTGGGACACATAGGTCAGTGACAGATATTAGACTACAGGCTGCAGCTGTGATAGGGGATGCTGGGACACGTAGGCCAGTGACAGTTATAGGACTACAGGCTGCAGCTGTGATAGGGGATGCTGGGACACATAGGCCAGTAACAGTTATAGTACTACAGGCTGCAGCTGTGATAGGGGATGCTGGGACACGTAGGCCAGTGACAGTTATAGGACTACAGGCTGCAGCTGTGATAGGGGATGCTGGGACACGTAGGCCAGTGACAGTTATAGGACAACAGACTGCAGCTCTGATAGGGGATGCTGGGACACATAGGTCAGTGACAGATATTGGACTACAGGCTGCAGCTGTGATAGGGGATGCGTGGGACACGTAGGCCAGGTGACAGTATAGGACTACAGGCTGCAGCTCTAATAGTGGGATGCTGGGACACGTAGGCCAGTGGACAGTTATAGGACTGACAGGCTGCAGCTCTAATAGGGATTGCTGGGACACGTAGGCCAGTGACAGTTATAGGACTACAGGCTGCCCAGCTCTAATTAGGGGCATTGCGGGGACACGTAGGCCAGTGGACAGTTGATTGGACTACAGGCTGTAGCTCTGATAGGGGATGCTGGTGACACGTTAGGCCAGTGATAGTTATAGGACTTACAGGACTGCAGCTCTGATTTGGGGATTCTGGGAGGATCTGAGGGGTGGGAGGTAATTGCCCCACCAGGGGCAATTATCCCGCCCGTAGTACTGAACATTGAGACCAACGTTTTGACTTTAGTCCCGCACCGTTTTTCGTAGACCCATGAATGAGGTGTCAAACCGTGCGGCTTATTCGGCAATGGGTTGCTATGACTTTTCTGAGGGGTGGGCGTTAATTGCCCCAGTAGGGCAATTAACAACCGTTTGTCGTTGACCCATGATGAGGTGTCAAACCGTGCGGCTTATTCGGGAATGGGTTGCTATGACTTTTCTGAGGGGTTGGCGGTTAATTGCCCCAGCAGGGGCAATTAACAACCGTTTGTCGTAGACCCATGAATGAGGTGTCAAACAGTGCGGCTTATTCGGGGAATGGGGTTCTATGACTTTCTGAGGGGTGGCGGTTAATTGCCCCAGCAGGGCAATTAACAACCGTTTGTCGTAGACCCATGAATGAGGTGTCAAACCAGTGCGGCTTATTCGGGAAATGGGGTGCTATGACTTTTCTGAGGGGTGGGCGGTTAATTGCCCCAGCAGGGGCAATTAACCACCGTTTGTCCTAGACCCATGAATGAGGTGTCAAACAGTGCGGCTTATTCGGGAATGGGTTGCTATGACTTTTCTGAGGGGTGGGCGGTTAATTGCCCCAGCAGGGGCAATTAACAACCGTTTGTCGTAGACCCATGAATGAGGTGTCAAACCGTGCGGCTTATTCGGGAATGGGTTGCTATGACTTTTCTGAGGGGTGGGCGGTTAATTGCCCCAGCAGGGGCAATTAACAACCGTTTGTCGTAGACCCATGAATGAGGTGTCAAACCGTGCGGCTTATTCGGGAATGGGTTGCTATGACTTTTCTGAGGGGTTGGCGGTTAATTGCCCCAGCAGGGGCAATTAACAACCGTTTGTCGTAGACCCATGAATGAGGTGTCAAACAGTGCGGCTTATTCGGGAATGGGTTGCTATGACTTTTCTGAGGGTTGGCGGTTAATTGCCCCAGCAGGGGCAATTAACAACCGTTTGTCGTTAGACCCATGAATGAGGTGTCAAACAGTGCGGCTTATTCGGGAATGGGTTGCTATGACTTTTCTGAGGGGTTGGCGGTTAATTGCCCCAGCAGGGGCAATTAACAACCGTTTGTCTAGACCCATGAATGAGGTGTCAAACAGTGCGGCTTATTCGGAATGGGTTGCTATGACTTTTCTGAGGGGTTGGCGGTTAATTGCCCCAGCAGGGGCAATTAACAACCGTTTGTCGTAGACCCATGAATGAGGTGTCAAACAGTGCGGCTTATTCGGAAATGGGTTGCTATGACTTTTCTGAGGGGTTGGCGGTTAATTGCCCCAGCAGGGGCAATTAACAACCGTTTGTCGTAGACCCATGAATGAGGTGTCAAACCGTGCGGCTTATTCGGGAATGGGTTGCTATGACTTTTCTGAGGGGTGGGCGGTTAATTGCCCCAGCAGGGGCAATTAATCACCGTTTGTCCTAGACCCATGAATGAGGTGTCAAACAGTGCGGCTTATTCGGAAATGGGTTGCTTGACTTTTCTGAGCGGTTGGCGGTTAATTGCCCCCAGCAGGGGCAATTAACAACCGTTTGTCGTAGACCCATGAATGAGGTGTTCAAACCGTGGCGGCTTATTTCGGGAATGGGGTGGCTATGACTTTTCTGAGGGGTTGGCGGTTAATTGCCCCAGTAGGGGCAATTAACAACCGTTTGTCGTAGACCCATGAATGAGGTGTCCAAACAGTGCGGCTTATTCGGGAATGGGGTTGCTATGACTTTTCTGAGGGGTTGGCGGTTAATTGCCCCAGCAGGGCAATTAACAACCGTTTGTCGTAGACCCATGAATGAGGTGTCAAACCGTGCGGCTTATTCGGGAATGGGGTGCTATGACTTTTCTGAGGGGTGGGGCGGTTAATTGCCCCCAGCAGGGGCAATTAACCACCGTTTGTCGTAGACCCATGAATGAGGTGTCAAACAGTGCGGCTTATTCGGGAATGGGTTTGCTATGAGCTTTTCTGAGGGGTGGGCGGTTAATTGCCCCAGCAGGGGCAATTAACCACCGTTTGTCGTAGACCCATGAATGAGGTGTCAAACAGTGCGGCTTATTCGGGAAATGGGTTGCTATGACTTTCTGAGGGGTTGGCGGTTAATTGCCCCAGCAGGGGCAATTAACAACCGTTTGTCGTAGACCCATGAATGAGGTGTCAAACCGTGCGGCTTATTCGGGAATGGGTTGCTATGACTTTTCTGAGGGGTTGGCGGTTAATTGCCCCAGCAGGGGCAATTAACAACCGTTTGTCGTAGACCCATGAATGAGGTGTCCAAACCAGTGCGGCTTATTCGGGAATGGGTTGCTATGACTTTTCTGAGGGGTTGGCGTTAATTTGCCCCAGCAGGGGCAATTAACACCGTTTGTCGTAGACCCATGAATGAGGTGTCAAACAGTGCGGCTTATTCGGGAATGGGGTGCTATGACTTTTCTGAGGGTGGGGTGGCGGTTAATTGCCCCAGCAGGGGCAATTAACAACCGTTTGTCGTAGACCCATGAATGAGGTGTCAAACCGTGCGGCTTATTCGGGAATGGGGTGCTATGACCTTTTCTGAGGGGTGGGCGGTTAATTGCCCCAGCAGGGGCAATTAACAACCGTTTGTCGTAGACCCATGAATGAGGTGTCAAACAGTGCGGCTTATTCGGAAATGGGTTGCTATGACTTTTCTGAGGGGTTGGCAGTTAATTGCCCCAGCAGGGGCAATTAACAACCGTTTGTCGTAGACCCATGAATGAGGTGTCAAACAGTGCGGCTTATTCGGAAATGGGTTGCTGTGACTTTTCTGAGCGGTTGGCGGTTAATTGCCCCAGCAGGGGCAATTAACAACCGTTTGTCGTAGACCCATGAATGAGGTGTCAAACCGTGCGGCTTTTTCGGGAATGGGTTGCTATGACTTTTCTGAGGGGTGGGCGGTTAATTGCCCCAGCAGGGGCAATTAACAACCGTTTGTCGTAGACCCATGAATGAGGTGTCAAACCGTGCGGCTTATTCGGGAATGGGGTGCTATAACTTTTCTGAGGGGTGGGCGGTTAATTGCCCCAGTAGGGGCAATTAACAATCGTTTGTCGTAGACCCATGAATGAGGTGTCAAACAGTGTGGCTTATTCGGGAATGGGCTGCTATGACTTTTCTGAGGGGTTGGCGGTTATTTGCCCCAGTAGGGGCAATTAACAACCGTTTGTCGTAGACCCATGAATGAGGTGTCAAACCGTGCGGCTTATTCGGGAATGGGGTGCTATGACTTTTCTGAGGGGTGGGCGGTTAATTGCCCCAGCAGGGGCAATTAACAACCGTTTGTCGTAGACCCATTAATGAGGTGTCAAACCGTGCGGCTTATTCGGGAATGGGGTGCTATGACTTTTCTGAGGGGTGGGCGGTTAATTGTCCCAGCAAAGGTAGGGAGGTCCTTTAGAAATGTTGGCATATGCTGTAGCACTGTAGCACCCCTACAGGATTAGAGAAACCCATAGATGGTACATGGTGGATTTCAGGCATTTTGCCCAATGTATTTTTTTATTTTATGGAAAAAATGGAGCAGTTGTAGGTAGGAGTGACTGTTGCTACAGAAGAGCAAGTTACATGGCGAAAGTTGCATTTGATGGTGTTTATTATACCAGTGACACCTCTGCTGATAAAGTGCAACTGCCAGTGCCCATGCCAACCATAGACTATCAGTCTTTTCTACTTATAAATGTTTGGTTCCTACATAGTCTATCTTGCCCTAATACAGAAGGCAGTGTTTACATGAGCACCTTTATCAAAGGGTCAAGTGAGTTCCTAGCTAGGGTTTCAAATCCTTTGTGACATTATGTGTTTTGTTTATGTTACATGTTCTCTTTCCAAGCAAGGAATGTGTAGCACATTGTTGTTAGTTTATGTTTAGGAACAACAGGTTTTTTTCCTATTGATGAAATACCTGTGCTGCCATTTACTTTAATATTGCCTCATCTAGCAGATTAGGTTTAAATGTCCGCTGTCTGACTGTATGGCAGCACCAGCAAAGTTCTAATATCAGTATTTGGAGGGTCGCAGGCTTCACAACCCCCAGCCTTACTTAATCTATCATCAGTTTGAGGATGCAGCCAGTAAATGACCCTCCTCTTCTTTGACATACACCTTTCAAACCCCTATTAATACAGGGCAAACTTTGATGACTGGCATTGCTTGCTGCAGCCAAGCTTATGACCTACCAGTACCCCATGGTCCTCCAGCATCATGGTTATACCTAACCCAGTGCCATTAAAGGGGCAGTTCACCTTTTTGCAAAGTCCTTTTACCACTTTTGGGTAGGAAATTTCAAAAAGTGAACAATCCCTTTAAGGGTATAAGTGACCTGCATGCATACGATAATCAACATTGAATCTCATCTGCCCATCTTAGCCGCCCAGATTGCCAGTTTGCCAAGATCCTGCAGCAATGATGCCACATCCTGAATGGAAATCATTGGGCTGCACAGTTTTTAGTATATTATAGAATGGCCAATTCTAAGGAACTTTTCAGTTGGTCTTCATTATCTATTTTTTGTATCGTTTTTGAGTTTTGTTCCTTCTTCTTTTGATCTTTTCCACCTTTAAAATGGGGGTCACTGACCACAGCAGTTAAAACAAGAGTTGGATTCTGGGGAGAATCTTTTAGAAGGAGGATAGAATAGACTGGGGAAGGTTGGAGCATGGGAGGGAGCAGGCCAAGGCAGAGGCTGGGCTCTCAAAGAAAAAAAAAAGACCTGGCAAGAATTATGGTTTTGAATGGCAAACACTGAGAGCTGGGGCTGGGCAAGGAAAGAAGATTAGGACAAATCTGGGGCTGGGGTGGGATAGAGAAGGGAGGATTTGTATTCATTGTCAAGGACAATAATAGTATAAACCCCATGATTATACAGGTCCGTAGCCGCCAGGGCCCGGAACTAGGGGTAGGCAGAAGAGGCAGCTGCCTAGGGCGCAATGATTAGGGGGCGCCAGGCAGAAGCCTCTGCTACCTACCCCTAGTTTCCCTACTTTGCCATTGCCCCCGCCGCTAATGGGGGGCAATGTCCCACTGCATCGCACCCCCCCCGAACTGCGCATGCGCGCCAACGGACGGGGCGGGGCAGGGCGGGCGAGGTGGCCGACCGGGTTGCCTAGGGCGCCCGGACGGCTTGGCCCGCCCCTGGTAGCCGCTAACTCATAACTATTGTTTAGAAACATGCTTTGTTTTCCTAGTAAGGAGATAGCATTTAGCCAGAGCTAGGCTGGGAGTAAAACTATTCATATTTATTTAGAGACCATATTCCTTCTAACTTATTTGGGGTGCTGATGCTGTCCTCATTCTTCGGGTCTCTGTAGGTCACATGTAATGATCAAATCCTAGCGCCAATCAGCTCACTTTGGCTCAGCATATAGGTGGCTAAATCGGCCACAGTTATGCTTATGACAACCTTGCCAACACTAGTGAATCTGACTGTTTGGCCAGCTTTAGGGTGTGACTGTTGGAGGCAGTCTATTTGCTTTACTAAATACATCTGAAAGCCCACCAGTTATGGTGAGATTGAACTACCATGGGGCCCTTGAACCAATATGTCCAACAACCAGGCTTAGCCAACCTTCAATGGGCACATATTTTCATAAAGCATTTTTGTGTATTTTAGACAAATTTGTGTACTGCATGCTAGTGCTGAGTGAATCTATTTTGCTTTGCCAAAAAATGAACAAAACTTTTTTGGCAAATTTTTTTGCCACGCAACATTTTTTGACGCGACTGCTTCATTTTTTCACACGCATTACATTTTTTGATGGGGCCACAACATTTGCGAATTTTTTGGCAAAGCGAAATGGTACAGATTCGCTCATCACTACTTCCCATTCATGCTTGTCCCATTTAAAAAATGCCCGGAGTACTTTTGTGTGGAGCAGCCCACAGTTATTTTATGCTGGGCTCCTCTGTAAATCTAGATTTGGGGCATGCTCAATACAGAACTGCAACTGCCCAAGTATGACAGGATAGCAGTGCCCCTCAAGCTACCAGGGATGGGAAAAAGACACTCCTGGTGACTCTAAGAGCTGAATTTCCAGTTATTAAACTGGAAATCTGGTAAGCAGAGGATTGCGTGTATACACCAGTCAGTGGGCTGCTGACAGTCTAAGCTGTAGTCTAGTAATATAAACTAATGATGCCTGTTACAGGGTTGCTTTCTCAACCTGTAGGAACATATAACAGGGCAGAGCCAGTGGCGTAACTAGATGTTACTAGGCCCCACAGAAAATTCAATGTAGGGCCCCAAAACTTAGTACATTGACTTATTTTACCAAGCTATATTAAAAAGGCTCATTATTTAGGGCCTTACTGGGCCCTCTACATCCCTATGCCCCCATCAACCACAGGGTCTGTTTTCTCTTTAGTTATAACCCAGGGTAGGGCAATGTTAAAAAATGAAGACAGCACCTTTAAAGGAGCAGAAAGGCTAAGTCACTTGGGGGTGCCAAAAAGTTAGGCACCCCCAAGTGAATTTTAACCGCTTACCTTGTACCCCAGGCTGGTGCCTCTGTTAAGAGAGAACAGCACCAGCCCGGGGTAGCAGCGACCGCTTCCTACTTCCGCGTTGGCGCGCTTGCGCATGAGCTTTAGAGTGAAAAGCCAAACTTTAACAAGAAAGTCGGCTCTTCACTCTAATGCGCGTGCGCCGGCCCAGGGATCTTGCCGGCAGAAGAAACGTGGAAGAAGGAAGCAATTGCTACAGCTACCCCGGGCTGGTGCAGTGTTCTCCTAACAGGGGCGCCAGCCTGGGGTACAAGGTAAGCGATTAAAGTCACTTGGGGGTGCCTAACATTTTGGCACCCCCAAGTGACTTAGCCTTTCCTTCTCCTTTAAAGAAATAACAATGCTTCTAAAGTTGGCCATACATGGTAAATTTTGCCCATATACCAACCACCTGGGCATGTGTGCCATGCTGGAAAGACAGAATTGACAGATCCTGTTCTATTGCAGATAATCTGTCATGTTTGAAAGTTTCATCTGCCAGGGCACCGTGTTGATGGCTTTATAGTTTATTGGCAGCTGAGGAACTTCCTAAAGTTCCAATCATTTGGGCTCAAACCATGCAGCATCATGGCCTCCCATCATCAGTGCACAGAGAGGGAACGTCAGATGCATAATTGTACAAGTAAAAGTTATATGACACTTCAGCATATAACTGTACCTGAACAGGTAGGAGCTAGAAGAACCTAATTTCACTCTGTTCCCCTGATGCTTCACCCACTATTGTGCCTGTTG
Source organism: Xenopus tropicalis (assembly GCF_000004195.4). Lineage (NCBI taxonomy): Eukaryota > Metazoa > Chordata > Amphibia > Anura > Pipidae > Xenopus > Xenopus tropicalis. The sequence continues at coordinate 106,640,374 of NC_030683.2, read as the reverse complement.
TGACCTCCAACCACTAAAACTTTCCTCAGTCACAGTACTTTCTCCTCATTTTATTAGATGATTTCCTAAAATAGAAGCAAATGTTTCAGTATCCAAGTAATTGCATGACTGAAAACATGGAAACTGCTGCCTAAAAGCTCTTCTTTGTTCCAAGGTACATAAATATCAGCTGAATTCTCAAGGAGTGCCCGGGAGACTATTGTGTAACAGAAGAATGACCTTTCCATCCAAAGACCAACATGTGAAATACTGGAAATACACCCTTAACCTGAGCCCAATATGTAGCTTTAGAAGGGCCAGGCTCCATTTCTAAGTAGGCACATTCACTGAATCCCTAGTTTGCCAATCTTCTAACCTTTTTGATTGAAATTCATGCAAAAACTTACGTAACTTCCAAATCAAGCAATGACAGCACAGAGCAGGGGCAGGAAGGTGTGTTGGGTTTAAATTTAGGGCAAACTCCACTGAGCCTCAATGAACTGACAGTTTATTAGCACATTAAATTATTTATATAAACTGCTTATTATAGAATAATATCAAACAAGGGGTGTAGCCAAAATTTTGATAACTTATAAGGGGGCCCAAAGTTTCTGATGGCGGCCCTGCTTATAAGTGTTTGGGTACCCACCAGCCTCATAAAGATTACTTACTATTTCCCCAACAGTTCTGTACATGTCTCACTGCTGCCCAGCGGGCCCGTGCACATTACACCGAGCGGGCTCGTGCATATTACACCGCGCGGCCCCGTGCACATTGTCGGACTGGCCCACCAGGATACCAGGAAAACTCCCGGTGGGTCCAAGGGTCAGTGGGCCCTCCTGCTCCTTACCATTTGGCCCACTTCATGGTCATTCCCTATTTCAGAATGGGAACAAAGAAGAGAAATAGATGATGGGATAGATGCTAGCATTAAATTATTTATATAAACTGCTTATTATAGAATAATATCAAACAAGGGGTGTAGCCAAAATTTACACCGAGCGGGCTCGAGCGGGCTCGTGCATATTACACCGCGCGGCCCGTGCACAGTGTCGGACTGGCCCACCAGGATACCAGGAAAACTCCCGGTGGGTCCAAGGGTCAGTGGGCCCTCCTGCTCCTTACCATTTGGCCCACTTCATGGTCATTCCCTATTTCAGAATGGGAACAAAGAAGAGAAATAGATGATGGGATAGATGCTAGCATTAAATTATTTATATAAACTGCTTATTATAGAATAATATCAAACAAGGGGTGTAGCCAAAATTTTGATAACTTATAAGGGGGCCCAAAGTTTCTGATGGCGGCCCTGCTTATAAGTGTTTGGGTACCCACCAGCCTCATAAAGATTACTTACTATTTCCCCAACAGTTCTGTACATGTCTCACTGCTGCCCAGCGGGCCCGTGCACATTACACCGAGCGGGTGTTAATAAAATGTTAGTAAAATGTTAATAAAAATAGACTAGGATAATAAAGTGGTTGAGTGAGGAAAGGAGCAATAATAGTTTGGAGAGTGGGCCCATGTTTTAAGGTTTTCCCGTGGGTCCCTGGGGTCCCAGTCCGACACTGCCCGTGCATATTACACGCCGAGCGGCCCCAACACTTGTACAGCACAGGGCAGTTCTGCATATATAACACAAAACTCTCCTCCCCCAGTACATATCCCATTGCCCACCCCTGCTCCTGACTATATATATCTCCTGATGTGTCCCACCAGCAGCCCTGTACCTCTTTGCAGCCCTGTCCTTATCACACTGCCCTCCCTCACATCTGATCTCCCAAATGCCATGCCCCCTCCCCAGCTTTGTACTTTGTACCTCTCTGACTGGGCAGCGGCACCTCCTAAGCTGTGTGGAAGGAATAGACATTCCCCTCTCTGACAGCTCTCCTTCCTTGTCACATTGCAGTAAGGAATAGACATACCCCTCTCTGACAGCACTCCTTCCTTGTCACATTGCAGTAAGGAATAGACATACCCCTCTCTGACAGCACTCCTTCCTTGTCACATTGCAGTAAGGAATAGACATTCCCCTCTCTGACAGCACTCCTTCCTTGTCACATTGCAGTAAGGAATAGACATACCCCTCTCTGACAGCACTCCTTCCTTGTCACATTGCAGTAAGGGAATAGACATACCCCTCTCTGACAGCACTCCTTCCTTGTCACATTGCAGTAAGGAATAGACATACCCCTCTCTGACAGCTCTCCTTCCTTGTCACATTGCAGTAAGGAATAGACATACCCTCTCTGACAGCACTCCTTCCTGTCGTGTTGGAAGTTGCGGCTAAACTGCGCAGACTGGCCGCTACTTCAATATCCACTACTTCGTGTAGCTACGGTACAAAGATGGAAGCAGCAGCCTCAGTCTGTTCTTTCGCACGGCGGCACTGCACTTGCCTTGAAAAGTGGCTGCTTAATTAGTATCAGCGGTGCTGTGCCCTCTGTTATTTCTCTCCCGTCCTCCCTGGCGCGATTCCTACCTGCGCTCACTCTGCGGGGTATTCTAAACCAGAGGGAGAGGCCATAGCCATTTGCATTGATGGGCAGGGATTGAAACAACACCTATGTGCTGCCACATTGCTCTATATACACATACACCAATTCATGTGGCATCACCTCTATCCTGGGGCAAGCTGACCCTTAGTCAGAGTGGGGAGTTACATTTATCAGCAATGTCTTCTGAGACCTTGCATCCTGAAATCTTACAGCTCAAGTCTCAGGTGACCAGAATCTTAAGTGAGTAGGGGGGTACATGAATAACTGTGAAACTTCTGGTAGTTAACTGGATGCACAATTCAGGGGATGGTGGAGGTAGTGCTAATGTTTGTGGAATAAAACTTTAAAGAATAAAGTGTGTTTTTAAATATATATATATTTTTTTATTGATTTATTTTTTAATTATTTGCTGCCCTCTTCTGCCTCTTTATGCTTTCAGGCAGCCAAAAAACTATTGCTCCGAGAGGCTATTGTTACTCAGTACCACATCTCACCTGGTTGCTAGTTTAGATATGATCCTAGAAACCAGATATCCACAGAAAGGCAAAACCGGAGAGCTGTTTTTATTTACCAGGGCTGCTTTTTACTCCCAGTCTGGCCCTGGAGGTGAGCAACTTGGGCTAGTTCTGGAGAAATGAGAGAGAGAAAATTAAAAAATGACTAAAAGCAAGGATATGGGGATATGTAGGGATAGAGGGGACTACAAGGAGAGAATGAATAAGAAAGTGAAATGGGCTAGTGAATGTAGTTGTTGTGAAGGCCAGAAAATGGGAAGGGGGACAACATTAAAAAAAGGCAAGGAGTGTAAAGAAAATTAGCTGTAGACAGTGGAGCATATGGGGAAAATGGGAAATAATGGGGACATCAAAAGAGTTATATGATATGCTGATGCTATTAACCACTTCTGTGTTGGTATTATGTGATTTCTGAATATGAAAATGGCAGTGAGTGCTGCTAAAACATGCTACAAATCAACAGTGTCCTAAATGTATGATGTCTTATGCAGCATCTGCCATATATTCCAAAATGCAACCCTTATAGACTATTCTCACCCTCTTTGAACAAAAACTAAACTCACAAAACTCTCTATAACTTTATCAAAAGTAAAGTGAGTAAGTTTACTTGGTATATAGCTCCCTTGTTCCATCAATTTCTACTTTTAAGCAGAAATGTAGTTTCTGGGTTGGGTTTACCATCAACCCTGTAACCCCTAATTTTCAGGTTGTCTTAAAATGTATTGTAGATTTTCGGTGCATAAAATTGACGCTATTGAAAATGTAATTGCCATTATTTAAGTAAATACTTTTTCTAATACCGACAATTTTTTTGAAAGTTTATCCTAAATATATTTATTATAAAATTACCCCTGCAATCACCTACCAGCCATTTACCTATCACTCTGCTTCTCATCTCCACCAACTCTATATTACTGTATGTCACACTACTTTCGCACTTACCACCCTTCCCCAACAGCCCTTGTAATTTACTTCATTGATCTTTTGAATAATAACTATTTGTAACATAATGATATCACCATGGTACATGGAGTATTTACAGCTCATTAATTGTAAGTACAGTGGCTTGCAAAAGTATTTGGCCGCCTTGAACTTTTCCACATTTTGTCCCATTACAGCCACAAACATGAATCAATTTTATTGGAATTCCACGTGAAAGACCAATACAAAGTGGTGTACACGTGAGAAGTGGAACGAAAATCATACATGATTCCAAACATTTTTTACAAATAAATAACTGCAAAGTGGGGTGTGCGTAATTATTCAGCCCCCTTTGGTCTGAGTGCAGTCAGTTGCCCATAGACATTGCCTGATGAGTGCTAATGACTAAATAGAGTGCCCCTGTGTGTAATCTAATGTCAGTACAATTACAGCTGCTCTGTGACGGCCTCAGAGGTTGTCTAAGAGAGTATTGGGAGCAACAACACCATGAAGTCCAAAGAACACACCAGACAGGTCAGGGATAAAGTTATTGAGAAATTTAAAGCAGGCTTAGGCTACAAAAAGATTTCCAAAGCCTTGAACATCCCACAGAGCACTGTTCAAGTGATCATCCAGAAATGGAAGGAGAATGGCACAACTGTAAACCTACCAAGACAAGGCCGTCCACCTAAACTCACAGGCCGAACAAGGAGATCGCTGATCAGAAATGCAGCCAAGAGGCCCATGGTGACTCTGGACGAGCTGCAGAGATCTACAGCTCCGGTGGGAGAATCTATCCATAGGACAACTATTAGTCGTGCACTGCACAAAGTTGGCCTTTATGGAAGAGTGGCAAGAAGAAAGCCATTGTTAACAGTTTGCCACAAGCCATGTGGGGGACACAGCAAACATGTGGAAGAAGGTGCTCTGGTCAGATGAGACCAAAATGGAACTTTTTGGCCAAAATGCAAAACGCTACGTGTGGCGGAAAACTAACACTGCACATCACTCTGAACACACCATCCCCACTGTCACATATGGTGGTGGCAGCATCATGCTCTGGGGGGGCTTCTCTTCAGCAGGGACAGGGAAGCTGCTCAGAGTTGATGGGAAGATGGATGGAGCCAAATACAGGGCAATCTTGGAAGAAAACCTCTTGGAGTCTGCAAAAGACTTGAGACTGGGGCGGAGGTTCACCTTCCAGCAGGACAACGACCCTAAACATAAAGCCAGGGCAACAATGGAATGGTTTAAAACAAAACATATCCATGTGTTAGAGTGGCCCAGTCACAGTCCAGATCTAAATCCAATCGAGAATCTGTGGCAAGATCTGAAAACTGCTGTTCACAAACGCTGCCCATCTCATCTGACTGAGCTGGAGCTGTTTTGCAAAGAAGAATGGGCAAGGATTTCAGTCTGTAGATGTGCAAAGCTGGTAGAAACATACCCTAAAAGCCTGGCAGCTGTAATTGCAGCAAAAGGTGGTTCTACAAAGTATTGACTCAGGGGGCTGAATAATTCCGCACACCCCACTTTGCAGTTATTTATTTGTAAAAAAATGTTTGGAATCATGTATGATTTTCGTTCCACTTCTCACGTGTACACCACTTTGTATTGGTCTTTCACATGGAATTCCAATAAAATTGATTCATGTTTGTGGCTGTAATGGGACAAAATGTGGAAAAGTTCAAGGGGGCCGAATACTTTTGCAAGCCACTGTATATGCTTTTTGTTGATACCTTTCTGTTTTCAGGTTATGTGTAAGTACTTAGGCTTAGAGTTTTTGGACTCAGTCCATGAATATGTATTAACTAAAGCTGATAAACATTGAGAAACTGCAACATGAACGATTGAGTATTTAGAAATGAATAAAATGTGAAGGCAAGCTCTTAAATGTTGATAATTAGTTACACTCCAGTATTATTTTGTTTATTGCTTGTTTTGGCAATTTAGCAGGTGAAAGTGGTCAGAATGGACATCACTTGCTCCAAAAATAGATTATAGATATAATAGTTTTATTTTCCATACCAAGGTTACTCCTACTAACTTCTGCGCTGCAAGATGTTTGGAGACCTATTTGAGGAAGATGAAGACTTTTCAATCCTTCCAAGCAGTCCAAACACGAATGGCAAGAAATCCCACCCCAGAGATTCAAAGACCCCAGAGCCACAAGGAGACACAAGGCTTAGTGGACTGAGGAATCAAGGTGGCACCTGTTACCTGAATTCTCTTCTGCAGACCCTGTTTTTTACACCAGAATTCAGAGGTTTGGTCATTTCTTTTTTTTTTTTAATGCAAAATGCATTATAAGCATCACAGCTGTTTTGATACACAACTGTTTTTTATTTGGTTTGGATGCACTCCTTGGGCATCTGTATATGAATTAGTTTGTATTTAGTGAATTAGGTATAGTGGTCTACTGCACAGGAATGGGTTTCATTTGTAGGTCATCTATGAAGTTTTACATTAATTTACATTAATCAGGAAGTAGTCTTACATTCTTTTGCCTGTGTCAAAAATATAAGGTGAAGGCCTTACGCTCTTTAAGCCAAGTGCTCAATCATGTAAAGAAGAACAAACCCTTTATTACCTCCTTTGCTCTGGTGGTTCTTACATCTGATCCCTGCAAGATGGGGCCAGATGAAATTGCTAAGTGGACTGACTTGCTAGTAGATTTGTTCTGCCATTGTGGAAGCACGCTAGATGGAATGTTAGCCTCCTGTGTATGGGTGTTGGTGCATTTCACTAGAGCCTTGAATATGCCTTGGATTCATTGCTATGTAGTGCAGCAACATGGACCTTGGTTTTATACTTTGCCCAACATCCATCTGGGGTTTCAGGATGCAATTTCTGGTAAGAAGGTTCTGCAGACCATGGTATCATATGTACAGGGGCGGCCAAAAGGTTTTGATTGCGAGCTGCAGAAGGCTGAAAACCATCTCCTGTGACTTTAACATAGGATGGTAGAAAATTATGGTTTGTTTGCAGTGACAAAAAAAGGTATTCATTAAAGAGGATGTAAAATCAAAAATCATAATTCTTGTGTGTGTTATTTAGACCAAATAAAATACATTTGCAATAAAAACCCATTAAAAATGTTCTACTGTTTTTTTCAGGTTCGGCAAGGAGTGCACTGAAAAAAGCAGAATCTTGGCCGAATACCAAACTGAATCCTGGATTCGGTGCATGCCTAGTTATAGTGCTTTCCTGTCTTAGGACTATACATAAACACTGAGTTAAGATTTTGATGTTACCTCCCCTTTTATCAGAATAAAAGTAAACAATTAAAGATAAATTTTGCCATGTAATAAAAAAACTCCCCTACTGCGGTTGCACAATGGGGTCCTTTTACATTCGATTCTTTTCCTCTATTCGGAGGGACGAGGCAAGGATGCCCTCTTTCCCCAACTTTGTTTATACAACATTGGAACCTCTGGCATCATGTATGCGAAAAAACGTTAATATAAGTGGCCTCTCTCTGACCCACACACAACATAAAATGTAGCAAATTAATCAATTCTTTTGGCTTTCAGTACCACCTCTATGCTGATGATACTCAGATCTATCTTTCCTCTCCTGACCTCAGCCCAGAGCTTCTAACTCGCGTCTCTTCCTGCCTGCCCGCTATCTCCACTTGGATGTCCCAACGTTATCTTAAATTAAACCTCTCTAAGACTGAATTGGTCCTCTTTCCCCCATCCAACGCCCACATTGTTCCCGAGGTATCTATAACGGTTAACAACTCTACCATCACCCCATCTCCCCAGGCCCGGTGCCTTGGGGTTATCCTTGATTCTGCCCTGTCCTTCACTCCTCATATCCAATCACTTACCAAATCATGTCACTTTCACCTAAGAAATATTTCGAAAATACGATCATTTATCACCCAAGATGCTGCCAAAATTCTGATTCACTCTCTTATAATATCTCGCCTGGACTACTGTAACTCCCTGTTAATTGGCCTTCCCCTCCAAAGTCTGTCCCCTCTCCAGTCCATAATGAATACTGCTGCCAGGCTCATATACCTCTCCAACCGCTCCTCCTCTGCCATGCCACTCTGCCAATCTCTGCACTGGTTTCCCCTACCATCCAGGATAAAATTCAAACTAATGACTCTCACATACAAAGCAGTCCATAACTCTGCCCCACCCTACATCTCTGAACTCATCTCTAGGTACCATCCAACCCGCTTGTTACGCTCCTCTACTGACCTGCTCCTCAACTCCTCTCTCATTCCCTCCTCACACGCTCGCATTCCAGACTGTGCAAGGGCTGCCCCCCTTCTCTGGAATTCGCTCCCACAATTTATCAGACTTTCTCCCAATCTCTCTGCCTTCAAGAGATCTCTAAAAAGAGAGAAGAGAAGCTTACCCTAATCTAGTTTAGCAATACCCTGTGCCACACCTCTCACAACTCTGATCATGCCCATTCCCACACCTTGTGTCTCAACCCTTTCTCCTTATAGATTGTAAGCTCTTTTGGGCAGGGTTCTCTTCACCTCTTGTATCGGTTATTGATTGCTTTCTTTGTTACTCTGTATGTCCAATGTATAAACCCACTTATTGTACAGCGCTGCGGAATATGTTGGCGCTTTATAAATAAATGTTAATAATAATAATAATAATAATAATAATAATATATCTATTAGGACAATATACTTATGATGATTACCAAACCCCTTACAAATTGCTTCAGCTAAACTTTGCCTTCTTACTTAAAATATATTGGAGTCAAGATACCGCCTAATATAACTTAACCTTTATAAAATAAACTATCTTCCATTATGGAAATCAATTCTATCCAATTGCACTTAATGCTATGCCCTGCGTACCCTATTTCTCTAGGCTTAACAGTCTATTCTCAGTGTTGGAAAACACTTTCCAAATCTGGGGCGTATACAGGAGAACATTTCAAGGGTGGGGGTTAAAGGGCCTTAAAACTCTAAAGCATATGTATGGACACTCTGGCCCTTTTACATGGGAAAGGTTTCATCAAACCTACTCACCTCACCCTCCGGAACAGTGTAGATTCATTCAGGTCCCATTTTCTTAATTCAAAGCATTAAGGACAGTATACCCCTCTGTCTTCCTATTTAGAATCAATGTGTTTAACTCAACCTTACGCTAAATGGTGCTTATATGCTGCTTATATCGAACTCTTATAGAAAGTTCATTTACTTCAACCCTTTCATATAAGGAGGCATGGGGAAAAAGACTTAGTGGGATTTAGTAGCCCATAGCTCCATCAACACTTTATTATTGGAGTCTGGCTACAAATCCCTACTAAGATGGTATTTGGTCCTATCCAGAGTACATAAGATAAACAGTGCATATAGCTCATTATGCTTCAGAGGATGTTGGAGAGGAGGGTACAGCTTACCCACACATGGTGGCAATGTCCTAGGGTTAGAAGATTTTGGGTCAGAGTCTGAGATTATATATTCAGCTGCTGGCTTTAACATCCACAAGTTGCCGCAAAATGCATTACTAGGACTTCCCATCCCAAACTTAAGCAAACCTACCAAGATTCTAATTACTCGAAACTCACCATTATGAAATCCGCAGCTCAAAAACGAAATAAACTGGATCCTGCTGGTATATGAAAAATCATAGACAAAAGCAATTTAAAAAAATAAGGACCCCCTGGATATTTGTTAAATCGCTGGCAGACATACAAATAGTCACCAGGGATATCCACCAAGGTACCTTTAGGAACTGCAACCGCCTTACGCTCAGACTGGAAGTAATTAACTTTATCTGGTACAAGAGTGAAGAATAGACGGACCAGGGGGGAGAAAAAGAAGTCAGTTTAAAAATAGTCCCTGTTTTATTTTTTCTTTTCTCATTCAGTTTTTATACTTCGTTGATAATTTTTTTTTTTTCTATCACTTTTAAGCAAACAAAGGCATACTTTTTGCAATTATAGAATATAATCAGTAGAGGTCTGGGAACACTAAAACTGCTTGTCCCCAGACACTATAATATAGAGCTTACTCATTGCAAGGATGAACCTTACTTTCCTTAATATTGCCTTGTGTACTTTTGAATACTAGAACATTTGTCAGTAAAAGTAAAATAAAAAAAAATAATAAATAGTAAACAGTATCACAGTATTCTTTGACTGTATTTTTTTCTCTTTGTATTGTACACGGAAGCCCTTTTTGCTTTGGGTCCTAAAGAACTTGGATCACTGGAGGAGAAAGACACGCCAGAGTCTCAGGTAATTGTTTTTCAACACAAGGTGTTAAACACAGTTTTGTAGGATGGATGTAGATACAGGGCCTGGGATTAACAGCAGTGTGTGACACAGGTACAAGAGGCAGCTCTGTACAAGGGAACAACTGCAACTGGCTAAATCAGGGAAAGTAAAGTTAAATGAATGCAGTGGTAAAGTATTAAGACAGGCACAGACTGGCAATCAGTGGATTCTGACAAATGTCAGAGGGGCTACTGTAAGATGTTGTAGACAGTCACTATCAACTGGCTTCTCTTAATTGTTCCCATTTAGCCATTAATCTGGAAGACTCCGTATATGCCTATGAGCTTCTTCCTTCTGTTATTTAATACACAAGGGGCGGCTTGATTATGGAGGTCATTTCTCATGCATATATTCAAGATGGTTCGGATGAGCTGGCGCATCGGGGACTCAAGGTGAGCATGACTTTCATATAATGGGAAATATTTCTCATTGTCTAGTATAATATTTGTTATGAGTAGAACTTCTTTTTTCATTTTTTATTTTGGAGTGTACCTAGGTCATTACAGGGAATTAATTCTTTAGCAAAGCAGGGTGTACTAAAGCAATTGCCTCAGGAAAACAGATGGACAACGAACAGGTGGTTTATGGCTGAATTTCTAGCGGCTGCTAATTTACAAGATACTAATATAATTTTGTTTAGTTAAAAAGAGGCGACAACAACAAAAATAATGAAGACCAAGAAGAAGTATGCCAACTTGCTCTATTGTCCATGTTATGATATACTTAACTATGTTTTGTTGATTATTATTATTTTTTTGGAAAGTTCACTTCTTTTTTCATCCATAATTATATTATGGAGTAAGTTATGTTCAGTATTTGGCCCCAAGGTCAACATACATGCCACAGATACCTATGGCCGTAAAGACCAAACGATCTAAAACTCCAATTTAAAACTATCGGTATAGTACTAAAGCGTTACTAATAAGCTTCTGTTCTTGAGAGGAAGTGAGGAGCCAAATTCTTAACCTTTGCACTTTACCTGGGTTACCCAGCAGGGCCCCAGAGCTAGCGGATATGGCACAAGAAGCATGTGCTAAAGCACGGTGCATTAAAGAGGGGGGTTGCATGGGCACTTTACCTCTTCGACTACCTTCTGGAAACTTGCACTCACTGCTGCTTATCCGCATGCTAAGACGGTGCATCTGCTTCACCATAGCACATTACAAACCCCTCCAAACCACCTGCCTCCTTCAGCGGTTAGCCACGGCACTGTGGGTGGTGGGAGGTGGATGCACAGCTTGGTGGCGAGGGCCAATGATGCTAGTTTTCCCGCCGCTGTACACAGGACAGCAATACCTGCGAGCCACAACAGCTTAAATGGTCAAGGATTTTTCCACCTAAAACCTGACCGTTCTTGTGGGCTCTACTTCTGCAGCGTAACCTGATGCACGTCTTTTAACAGGCGAGTGGAGGGTCAATTACTTTGTTCTGACTTGGCAGATCACAGTATTTATTCAGTTATCAGGTAGAATCAATTATCTATATTACCGAAATTATTTCTTATATACAAGTATGGAACCTGTTATCCATCAAAGGTTGCTTGGGACCTGGGCTTCTCCAGATAAGGATCTTTCTGTAATTCTTAGATGTCTGCCCATTAAAAATTACATTAAAACCCCAAAACTCCTGCGAACTCTGGCTGGCGCCACTAAGGGGCTGATTACTAAGATCGTGAATTCAAATCCGATTGGAAAAATCTGATCTGGCGAAAACGAACATTTGCAAATTCCCGATCTCATGGACTCTGGAGTAGACCGACACGCATTGGGGAAGCCACAGTGGTCAGGCAAGCCGGGGCACCTGCTAAGTTGGGCCCTGGCATGCAGGAGTACAGCAGTGCATCAGCAAGTCCTTTCACAGAGCAGGCTCCGCAGGCTCCTGGAACTCTGGCTGGGCATGGGATAGCCAAGGCTCAGCCCGTCCTTCCCCAGGCTCTTGAACTCTGGCTGGCATGGGATAGCCAAGGCTTCAGCCCGTCCTTCCCCAGGCTCTTGAACTCTGGCTGGGCATGGGATAGCAGGCATCAGCTCCTCCTCCCCAGCTCTTGAACTCTGGCTGGCAGGATAGCCAAGGCCTCAGCCCGTCCTTCCCAGGCTCCTTGAACTCTGCTGGGCAGGATAGCCAGGCATCAGCCCGTCCTTCCCCAGCTCTTTGAACTCTGGCTGGGCATGGGATAGCCAAGGCTTCAGCCCGTCCTTCCCAGGCTCTTGAACTCTGGCTGGGCAGGGATAGCCAAGCTTCAGCCCGTCCTTCCCCAGGCTCTTTGAACTCTGGCTGGGCATGGGATAGCCAAGGCTTCAGCCCGTCCTTCCCCAGGCTCTTGTGAACTCTGGCTGGGCAGGGATAGCCAAGGCTTCAGCCCGTCCTTCCCCAGGCTCTTTGAACTCTGGCTGGGCATGGGATAAGCCAAGGCTTCAGCCCGTCCTTCCCCAGGCTCTTGAACTCTGGCTGGGCATGGATAGCCAAGGCTCAGCCCGTCCTTTCCCCAGGCCCTTTGAACTCTGGCTGGGCATGGGATAGCCAAGGCTTCAGCCCGTCCTTCCCCAGGCTCTTTGAACTCTGGCTGGGCATGGGATAGCCAAGGCTTCAGCCCGTCCTTCCCAGGCTCCTTGAACTCTGGTGGCATGGGATAGCCAAGGCCAGCCCGTCCTTCCCAGGCTCCTTGAACTCTGGCTGGGCATGGGATAGCCAGCGCATCAGCCCTTCCTTCCCCAGGCTCCTTGGAACTCTGGCTGGGCATGGATAGCCAGCGCATCAGCCCGTCCTTCCCCAGGCTCAACTCTGGCTGGGCATGGGATAGCCAGCACTTCAGCCCGTCCTTCCCCAGGCTCTTGAAACGCTGGCTGGGCATGGGATAGCCAGCTCTCAGCCCGTCCTTCCCCAGGCTCTTTGGAACTCTGGCTGGGCATGGGATGCAAGGCTCAGCCCGTCCTTCCCCAGGCTCTTGGACTCTGGCTGGGCATGGATAGCCAAGGCTTCAGCCCGTCCTTCCCCGAGCTCTTAGGACTCTGGCTGGGCATGGGATAGCCAGCACTTAGCCCGTCCTTCCCCAGCTCTTGTACTCTGGCTGGGCATGGGATAGCCAGCACTCAGCCCGTCCTTCCCCAGAGCTCTTGGAACTCTGGCTGGGCATGGGATAGCCAAGGCTTGGCCCGTCCTTCCCCAGGCTCTTGGAACTCTGGCTGGGCATGGATAGCCAAGGCTTCAGGCCCGTCCTTCCCCAGGCTCTTGGAACTCTGGCTGGGCATGGGATAGCCAAGCGCAGGCCTTCGCCCGGTCCTTCCCCAGGCTCTTGGAACTCCTGGCTGGGCATGGGATAGCCAAGGCTTCAGGCCCGTCCTTCCCCACGGCCTCTGGAACTCTGGCTGGGCATGGGATAAGCCAAGGCTTCCGCCCGTCCTTCCCAGGGCTCTTGGAACTCTGGCTGGGCATGGGATAGCCAAGGCTTCCGGCCCGTCCTTCCCCAGGCTCCTTAACTCTGGCTGGGCATGGGATAGCCAGGCTTCGGCCCGTCCTTCCCCAGGCTCCTTAACTCTGGCTGGCATGGACAGTCAGCACTCAGGCCCGTCCTTCCCCAGGCTCCTTGGAACTCTGGCTGGGCATGAGATAGCTCAGCATGGCAGCCCGTCCTTCCCCAGGCTCTTGAACTCTGGCTGGGCATGGAGAAGCAACTTGCAGCCGTCCTTCCCCAGGCTCTTTGGAACCTCTGGCTGGGCATGGGATAGCCAAGGCTTCAGCCCGTCCTCCCAGGCTCTCTTTGAACTCTGGCTGGGGCATGGGATAGCCAAGGCTTCAGCCGTCCTTTCCCAGGCCTCTTGAACTCTGGCTGGGCATGGATAGCCAAGGCTTTCAGCCCGTCCTTCCCAGGCCTCTTGGAACTCTGCTGGGCATGGATAGGCAGCGCTTCAGCCCATCCTTCCCCAGGCTCAGCCCGTCCTTCCCAGGCTCCTTGAACTCTGGCTGGGCATGGGATAGCCCAGCACTCAGGCCCGTCCTTCCCCAGGCTCCTGGAACTCTGCTGGGCATGGGATAGCCAGCCTCAGCCCGTCCTTCCCAGGCTCTTGGAACTCTGGCTGGGCATGGGATAGCCAGCGCATCAGCCCGTCCTTCCCCAGGCTTCCTTGAACTCTGGCTGGCATGGGATAGCCAGCGCATCAGCCCGTCCTTCCAGGCTTTGAACTCTGGCTTGGGCATGGATAGCCCAGCGCATCAGCCCGATCTGGCTGGGCATGGGATAGCCAAGGCTTCAGCCCGTCCCTTCCCCAGGCTCTTTGAACTCTGGCTGGGCATGTGGATAGCCAAGGCTTCAGCCCGTCCTCCCAGGCTCTGAACTCTGGCTGGCATGGGATAGCCAAGGCTTCAGCCCGTCCTTCCAGGGCTCTTGAACTCTGGCTGGGCATGGGATAGCCAAGGCTTCAGCCCGTCCTTCCCCAGGCTCTCTTGAACTCTGGCTGGGCATGGGATTAGCCAGGCTTCAGCCCGTCCTTCCCCAGGCTCTTGAAACTCTGGCTGGGGCATGGGATAGCCAAGGCTTCAGCCGCCCTTCCCAGGCTCTTGAACTCTGGCTGGGCATGGATAGCAAGGCTTCAGCCCGTCCTTCCCCAGGCTCCTTGAACTCTGGCGTGGCATGGGATAGCCAGGCTTCAGCCCGTCCTTCCCAGGCTCTTGGAACTCTGGCTGGGCATGGATAGCCAAGGCTTCAGCCCGTTCCTTCCCAGGCTCCTTGGAACTCTGGCTGGGCATGGGATAGCCAAGGCTTTCAGCCTGTCCTTCCCCAGGCTCCTTGAACTCTGGCTGGGCATGGGATAGCCAACGGCTCAGCCCGTCCTTCCCCAGGCTCCTTGAACTCTGGCTGGGCATGGATAGCCAGCGCATCAGCCCGTCCTTCCCAGGCTCTTTGGAACTCTGGCTGGCATGGGATAGCCAAGGCTTCAGCCCGTCCTTCCCCAGGCTCTTTGAACTCTGGCTGGGCATGGGATAGCCAAGGCTTCAGCCCGTCCTTCCCCAGGCTCTTGGAACTCTGGCTGGGCATGGATAGCCAAGGCTTCAGCCCGTCCTTCCCCAGGCTCTTTGAACTCTGGCTGGGCATGGATAGCCAAGGCTTCAGCCCGTCCTTCCCCAGGCTCTTTTGAACTCTGGCTGGGCATGGGATAGCCAAGGCTTCAGCCCGTCCTTCCCCAGGCCTCTTGAACTCTTGGTGGGCATGGGATAGCCAAGGCTTCAGCCCGTCCTTCCCCAGGCTCCTTGAACTCTGGAGGGCATGGGATAGCCAAGGCTTCAGCCCGTCCTTCCCCAGGCTGTTTGAACTCTGGTGGGCATGGGATAGCCAAGCGCTTCAGCCCGTCCTTCCCCAGGCTTTTGAACTCTGGCTGGCATGGGATAGCCAAGGCTTCAGCCCGTCCTTCCCCAGGCCTCTTGAACTCTGGCTGGGCATGAGGATAGCCAAAGGCTTCAGCCTGTCCTTCCCCAGGCTTCTTGGTACTCTTGGACTGGGCATGGATAGCAGCAGCACTTCAGCCCGTCCTTCCCCAGCTCTGCGTTCTGGCTGGGCATGGAACTCGCCAGCGCATCAGCCCGTCCTTCCCCAGCGTCTTGGAACTGCTGCTGCGGCATGGGAATGCCACAGCGCCAAGCCCCGTCCTTCCCCAGGTCCTCTGGATCCAAACTCTGGCTGTGGCATGGGATAGCCAGCACCTTTAGGCCCGCCC